>NW_022681460.1:45634830-46314472 GCF_009764315.1 Trachypithecus francoisi | reverse complement strand
ATTCTGATATAAAGCCCAGGGCATCCTATGGCTGATTTATGATTCTCTTCTCGTAACAAGCAGGACAAAAATCTTCCTTCAAGTATTTGATTAGATCCAGTACTTGCTCCATGTAGAATTGCTCAGTTACATAGGCTTGCTTTCTTAATTGGTTGAGGGGTATATTGCAGAGAACGGATAACTATGATAATCGTTTTAAAAATAAAGCAGCTCATTTTTCTTAATTTACCGCACAATTAGACTTTATTTTATTTCTTTTCTAAATGCAGTCAATTCAACAAATATTTATTAAAGTCCTAATTTAGATTAAATATAATATTAGGTGCTGTGGGGAACAAAAATAAACATCTGCTATCAAATGACTGATGATCTGCTATGGGTATACAGACACACCTTTTAAAATTAAATGCAATACAAATAAAAATAGTCTTTCAATACATAAAAGTGTTAGGGGACTTCAACAATGACAGGGATTGTTTCCAGTTGGGACAAATAAGAAAGATTTTAAGCAACTGGTATTTAGGATGGTTTTTAAAAGATGTGTAGAACTTTACTTTATAGGATAAATGATATATTCTTATATTAGACGGAGATTGCTGAAGTATAATGAGAATTCAAGGACTCAGAAACACATAAAATTCTTGATATGCAAAACTAATCTTACTTACAGATACAAGCTGCCTGGTTGCGATGTAGATAAACAGTGTTATTAATATTTGTTCAAAGAATATGTCATCACTTATATTCAATCCCTAAATATACTCTTAGAGATTTGATTATTTGGAGCAGATGAAGAAAATCAGGTGCTTAGTGTAATAATGTGGAATGACAATGCAGCAGAGCATAGATACAAATGATTGAAATTTGTAAGTAATAATCTTATAAATAATAAATAAGTAATAAATCACTTATAAACACTTATATTTTACTTACGAATATAGTGAAGAGTTAAAGACATGAGATAAGTAACATAATTGCTCGCAATCACAATCCCATATGTATTACATACTATTGATATTATAATGGGCAAGTTAATTATTTTTTCTGTGTCTGTTCTCTCAACTGTAATAACAGTCATGTCAATGATTCATCCCTTAATAAATATGTGTTAAACACTTACTAGATGTAGGTCTAGGCATGAGTGAACAAAATAACTAAAAGAAAATCTGTGAATGTGAAACTTACATTCTAGTGGGAGAATATATAAAATAAACAATAAATATAGTAAATAAGTTATGTGTGTGAGAAGCTGTAAGTGCTATGGAAAATAAAATAATCTAAACAGGTTTGGAAGTGTTCCAGGGAGTTGAGAGAGGTTTGAAATTTTGTTAGTATAATCTAGGTAGGCATTATTGAGAACATAAAATTTCCTCTATGACCTGAATGATGTAAAGGAGTGCTGATATCAGAAATTCTCTAGTCAGAGGGAGCATTTCTGTCATGTTTAAAAATTAAGGAGGTAGCTGGGACAGAGATAGTGAGGGAGGCATGAAGAGAAAAGGAAGTTGGATGAGGTATCATACTCTTTAGACCTTTATTGACTAATTTTAAATATTTGGCTTTTATTCTTAGAGAAATAGCTCCTGAAGACCTAAAGAGCTGCATGCTTTTGAACAGAGAATAATATAATTTGACATATATTTAATAAGATGACCCAGACTCCGTGCTAAGAGTAAACTAGGTATTTGGGTAAATATATAACATTTCATATGAAAGGTAGCTTAAACTGGAGTGGAAGCAAGGGAGCTAATGAATGGTGATTCTATTCTTGAAGTAGAGTCAATGGGATTTCCGATGGGTTGAAAAAAGTGTGAGAGAATAAGAGAAAAATAATGAGTCCAAGAACTGGGACCACAGGAAATTGTAGTGTTTATTTGGCTTTGAATTAGAGAATAAGTAAGTAGAGAAGATTTGAAGAGGAAGTTCAGAAGTTTTCTTTGGCGTATGTTGAGTTTGAAAGTCATTTGAGGATCTTAAGCAGGAGATGTGACGTTAGATATAAGTGTTTGGAATTCTGGGGAGAGTTTGTAATTCTGGTGGGAGGTACAAATATGAAAGTTAAGGGTTGAGAACTGTTGTTTAAAGCCATAAGGCATTAAATAATAAAGAATGAATTAATTAAATTAATAATGAAGGTGGTGAATAAATGTTCAGGGATTGAGTCTTAGGGCACTCTGATTGATACCGTTTGTCTCTGTGTCCCCACCCAAATCTCATCTTGAATTGTAAACTTCACGTGTCACAGGGAGGGACCAGTAATCCCCACGTGTTGGGGGAGGGAAGTGATTGGAGTATGGGGGTGGTTTCCTCCATGCAATTTTCCTTACAGTGAGTGAGTTCTCACAAGATCTAATGGTTTAATAGATGGTATTTTTTTTCTGCTCTCTTGCCTGCTCTCCTGCCACCTTGTAAAGAAGATGCCAGCTTCCCCTTCCACCATGATTGTAAGTTTCCTGGGGCCTCCCCAGCCATGCAGAACTTTGAGTCAATTAAATCTTCTTTCTTTACAAATAACCTAGTCTCGGGCAGTTCTTTATAGCAGTGTGAAAACAGACTAATACACTGATGTTTGGAGAGTTTGAAGCAAAAGGGACTGAAAAGAACGGACCAATTCCATAAAAATAAATAAATAAATAAATAGAGTATAGAATCTCAGACTAGATGATAAAACCACAGCCAACTAGTGCTAAATTACTCTCATTTTTAAATGGGAGTGATAAACTGCAGCAAATGCTACTGAAAGCTAAAGTTAAGATAAGGATTAAATTTTGACTATGGAATTTAATATGAGAGCCCTGCTGATTGTGGTGAGTGATTTCAATAAGGTAAAGGAAGCAAAATGTTAGAGTAATTTTAAGAGAAAAGGGGACAAGTGTAGTTGGAGACATGAAACATGAAAAATTATTTTCAGAAATTTGCTGTGAAGTGCAACAAATACATGAGAAAATACCTAAGAGTAAATAGGTTCAGGAAGGATTCTTAAATAAAAGCAGAAATAGAATATTTGTACATCCTTATCTTACTTTAGCTTTCAGTAGCATTTGCTGCAGTTTATCACTCCCGTTTGATATTTGTACATTGATGAAAATAATTCTTACACAGGGAGGCAATGAGGATCTTGGTGGGTGGGGAAAGGAACGTTGTAACCATATCTTTGAGTAAGATATAGTGTAAATTAATACACACAGAAGGGGCTATTGTAAACAGGTGCACAAATAGTTAATAACAAAACAAGTAGCAGTGAATAGAAGTATAAAGCAAGAGCATTTGCTGAGACTAAGGATACAAAATATGGTGTCAGGAAGGTTATATAGAATACCTCTGTAGAAAAATGTAAAAGAGGACTTGGGAAACAGTATGATTTTCCAGCCACATTAAATGCCTTCTTGAAGTTTATTGTCATGGCCGGGCGCGGTTGCTCGAGCCTGTAATCCCAGCACTTTGGGAGGCCGAGACAGGCGGATCACGAGGTCAGGAGATCGAGACCATCCTGGCTAACACGGTGAAACCCCGTCTCTACTAAAAAATACAAAAAGCTAGCCGGGCGAGGTGGCGGGCACCTGTAGTCCCAGCTACTCGGGAGGCTGAGGCAGGAGAATGGTGTAAACCCGGGAGGCGGAGCTTGCAGTGAGCTGAGATCCGGCCACTGCACTCTAGCCCGGGCGACAGAGCGAGACTCTGTCTCAAAAAAAAAAAAAAAAAAAAAAAGAAGTTTATTGTCATGAATTTAAAATGAGAACAGCATACATAGTATATTTATTTTTCTAGCCTCAATCAGTTGCATACATGTAGAATAGATGGAAAATGTATTTTAATTAGAATTTTAATTTTGACTAGTTTGTGAAAGTAAAAGAGACCCAAGAGAACTATATATATACACATATATGTATATATGTAGTGTGTAAATATATAGTGTGTGTGTATATATACAGTGTGTGTATATATGTGTATACACTATATGTGTATACATCTGTATATATGCATGTGTGTTTATATATATATACGCACACACATAGATGTAAATGTTTGATGATATAATTTAAGCTGAGTGAAATAGAAAGGATGTTGGGGGCATGGGAGAAAGTGACAACATAGTAGGATAAGTTAGCTTTATTTATTTCAGCCCTAGTATGTTTCACAACCTTTAAACAGACTATTTGAATGTTTAACAATTTCTTAGGAAAAAAAACTAGTTTTATAATTATTTCATTAAAAAGACATAATTTTCTTTATTTCACAAATTAGAAAAAAGTAAAAAGTAAGAAACATGCCAAAGCCCATGCTGGTGTTTAGTAAAGCCAAGAATAAAATGCAAGTCATTTTTATACAAAATCAACGTTTTTTTTCTATTTTATTAAATTGCCTGTTTCATTGTAACTCATGATTTTCAAGATACAGCATGATTCTCAAAATAACAAATAACAAAATACACAAAATTAGTATGTGGAATAAAAACTCTAAGCTGTTTGTCTTATAGTATGGAAGCATAGATAAGAATAATCTATGAATAATAATAATGTTTAGCATGTATGTATCCTTTAATAGCTTATGGAATAGTTTAAGAGACATTCCTCACAAGGTGCATTGGCTCACATATGTAAACCCAGAGCTTTAGGAGGCTGAGGCAGGAGGCCCAGGATATTTGAAGCCAGGAATTCAAGACTAGCATGTGTAACACAGCAAGACCACATCTCTACAAAAAATTTAAAACAATTAGCTGGGCAGGGTGGCACATGACTTTAGTTCCTGCTACTCTGGTGGCTGAAATAGAAGGATCACTTGAGCCCAGGTATTCAAGGCTGCAGTGAACTATGATCACTCCACTGCAATCCAGCCTGAGCAACACAATAAAATCTTGTCTCAAAAGCATCTATCTATGTATCTATCTATCTATCTATCTATCTATCTATCTATCTATCTATGTGTGTGTATATATATATATATGTGTGTGTGTATATATATATCAACAGTAAATTCTGAAATTGATATAACTGTACCATAAAGACAGGTAAATAATACCCATTAGCCATTTATAAGTGACTTTTATTTAGGGAAAAGCACAATTTCCAAAAAGTGTTTAAATGATTAAACAATTTAAAATTAGATTTTGTGTTTTTATGTCTTTAAAGTAGTGTTTCCTTAAGATTAAAAAATAATTTTTATGATTAATTGTCAATTTGTCAATGTACCTCTTTACATGAATTATAAACCACACAAGTTCAATTGACTTAGGCAGGAAAAAAAAATTATGATGTAACTTTACTTACTTCTATCACTACACAAATTAAGGAAAGATTTGTCTATTTTCATGCTATCTATATTAACAACCATATACTAAGCATAACACAATAATACATATTTATTCCTATAACTATTATTAATGCTAAATCAATAATACACATCCACATCTGTTAGTGTTACACACTCCTCAAGGGCAGAATGATGTCCCAGAGGGCTGTATTTTTGCTTATAATAAGTACAACTGAAAAGGATTTTTCTTAAAACTCTTTTTGACAGTAAATAGAAAAAAGGGGATTCTCAAGCATCAGATATTTTCAGTTTCCAAAAACAAGATTCCTGAGAACAATACATCAGATCATTTAGAAAATAGCCAGAATGTAGATACAACATCAAAAATGTCCTTGCAAATTCTTAAGTATTTCAGAAAAAGAAGTGATGTTATTTATTAATGAATCTTATTTCATATATGATTTGAAATATTATATGTAAAATATTAATTTATTTATTAAGTAGTGCCAGTAGATATTAAGTACTATTTATATCTCTAAAATGATGCATTTAAACTATTTAAAATGCATTTTGTCTATTTTTAAGCAATTTCTAATTTGAAAAGTGAAGTATTTTCTTATATTGTGCAATAGAGGATTCTGTAGTCTTATGACTAATGAAAAAGTTTATTACTTAAAAATTTCTATCTTTGGTTCAAGAGAAACTTACATGCTATTTGCTTGTTACTTTCACTCCTACTCAATGTCTTACACATGATATATGCTATTTGTGCTTGCTCTCTCTCTCTTCATTCATATATATATATATATATATATATATACACACACACACACACATACACAAATTGAACCAACAGGAGTTCAATCTTAGATACATTGAAGCAGGTATATTACACACATACACAGTAAAATAACACATACATACATACATATATACATTTTATAGTATGTATTCATCACATGTGTTTAACCTTTGGTCCTCTTCTTTGTTGTATCTGTATCCATTTCGTAAACTCATTCAATCTTATGACTCTAAATAGCATGTATATGCTGGTAACCCTCAAGTTTAGATCTCTGAGTAGATCAATCTATTTTTTTAACTTTCAGCCTCATATATCTTATTTCCTACCAAATGTCTCTACTTGTATATGTATGGGGTACATGTCTGTGATATGTGTGTATGTGTGTTTGTGTGTGAGTGTGTGTGTGTGTAATACATGCTTCAGTATATCTAAAACTGAACTCATGGTTACCACAAATCATTTCTTATTTGCAGATACTTCCATCTTAGTTGCTGGAAGCAGCATCTCTATAGGTGTTTCATTCAAAATCCTTGCACTTATTCTTGAGTCCCCCTTCTCTCGTTCTCTCACTCTATCATACCTCCCTATAAATGCAGCGAACATTCTGTATATGCTGCCTTGAATCTGACTGCTTCTCACCCCTTTTGTCTCATAGCATGTATTGCTGGCTTATATCCAATATTATTTACTTTTTATTAGGGTGATTATGGTTTACGTTACCATATTAGAATATATATAAACTGAGTGAGGATAGAAAACTTTGTAAGTTTCATTCACTAATACATCCAAAATGCTTAGAACAGAAGTCAAGAAATACTATCTGTCGAGTGAATGAACAGAGTTGTTATTTATATTTGTCTACCACTATTCAGCCAGTGTTTACCACAGGATTTAGGATATAGTAGTGACTTGAATTATTTATGAAAAAAAAAATGAGTGAACACATATGATGATTGTATGAGCATTCTAACCCTGCACACCGCTTGAGTAGAATGCACTTCATTTTATAACCTATGTATGAAAAGTGTTTCTGGCATCACAAAACTTAGTATTACATTTTTTTCTGATTCAATTACAGCAATTTATGCTCATTTTCTAAATCATATGACCTTTTCCTCCTCTGTCTTCCTTCTGTTGGTGTTTAGTTTTTTCTTCCTGTCTATTTCATTTGTTTAAGCAAATATTATCAATTATGGAATAATACAGACACTCAGGCAGACATTATCTTCCCAAGCCTTACTTTCCTAAGCACAGTAACAGCCAGCAACTTGTTCATATTCCATTCTCTTGCTGAACCACTTATGCTTATCTGCTGATTCTGACACAATGGAAGGAAACATTTAATTAATATTGTGATATATCCATCAAACTGAGGTTCTCTTGTTCTCAGAAATAAATAGTTTTATATTTATCTTTTGCTTATATACACTAATGTACTAAGAGGACAATCTACTCTAGATCCCAGTGTCATTTAAATACAATTTACAATTTAAAAGAAATAATTTATTTCACATCAAAATTGAGGATGTTGTCTTTACTAAATTTAACATTTTCCTAAACTTCTTCATTAGAATTTTAAACAGCTTAATTGGATATAAGTAACATAGACCATCACTAAATATTGTTTAAGAGCTCTTATAAAAAGTAATCTGCTCATTTAAAAATATTTAAGATAAACAGAGTTACAGATATAGATGTAGATATCTAACCTTTCCAGAAATATTAATATTAATTTAAAATCTGACAAAGTAATAAAATGTTCTTTTCTAAGCTATTTTTTAGTATTTTTTTAGTTAGAATGTAATATATGCTGTTAAAAGTTCAACAAATTTAGCATTTTAGTATTCTCAAAATAAAGATGAGGTGACATACATTTGGAATTTATGAAAACTTGAAAGATATTCCTGAAAGCCAAGTTTTCAAGCTGAAGCTTGAAGAAGAATCACAAAAAAAATCAACTTGCATTAATATCAATCAGCATAGAGTCATATAAAATGTTTACTAACTTCTTTTATGTATCTTTTCAACGAGTTACATTGTGAGTCAAAGTTCTATTATTTCATGGTAGACTCTTGTCAATGAGTAAAATATGTAGGTCTAATGATTGACAATATACTTGTCAGAAACAGGCCACATGTCTATGCCTGTTAAACTAGATACCATGGCAACACCTGGTTAGTAAAAGTCGCAGAAATATTTTGTAGTTTTGCATTTGTTAGAGCTGCTGGACTGTAACAGATATGTATTAATTGGAAGTAGATGTGACAGCTTGCAGCAGTTACTAAGACAGGAAGCAAATCATCAGCACCTGCCAAGGCTAAGGACTGAAAAAAGATGAATCAAATGCTATGATGTGTGACTTCAAACACAGTGTCACTTTTGTGTACTCATCATTTGTAAAAAGTGTGGGGAAATGTGGGAATTTGTTAATATATAAATATTTTCATCAATGTCTTAAAGATATGAAAAAAATAATCACCTGTCAAGTTAAAAAGGGTAAATTATAAATTCAAAAGAACACATAAGACTTTGACAGTTCTAATCATGTGCCATCACCATGATTTCACAACACAAGATGCAGAGATGCGTGAAAGATATTCCAAATAGGACTGGCAATTTTAGTATGCAAAGCGGCATTGGCTCTTTTCTGACAGGTTAAATATGATTAGACATTTTTAGATAACAAAGCCTTCCAAAGTTAAAAATCACATTTTCATGCCTTTCAGTGATAGATAGAAACGTAATTTTATCAATAGCATCAGTTTTCCAATTTGCTGAAAAAATAAAATACTGTTTCCAGTCTTTTGCCAATGCATGTTCTACAAATGTATTTAATAATTAACTGATAAGTAGGTGTAGGAGGCTCTTATAGTTAGAAATAAATATATAAATACCTTCTTGTGCACATGCTTGCTGTCGATTTTGCTTTGCCCAAATTTTTACTCTGAATAAGGTAATAAATTTTTATTTAACTGAGGCTCACCAATGAAAATGTCAATATCAAATATGCATATCTGCCCCTTGTATCTAAAATAAAAGTTGAAATTTTTAAATAATGTTTTCCTGAGTACAAAAATATTAAATTTACATTGTGAAAAATTTGACAGTAGAGAGGATCATCAAAGAGAAAAACATTACTATAATTCCATGATCCAGAGACAATTAGTATTAACACTTTGCTTGATGTCTTTCTGTCATTTTTCTATGCATACTTACAATTATTATATGTGTATATGCATGTATGTACATGGATATATATAAGTATACAACAATCATTACAGTTTCAGGATCACACCATATATGGCTTTTTCTAAACTTTTTTAACCTATAAATATATCATAATTATTTGAAAAATTAAAAATAATTTTAAAATAAAAATAAAAATAGCTATACAACTAGATTAAATTCTCAGAAAAGTCATTCAGGGCTCTAGAAATCAATGATAGGAAACAACAAATTGAAAAGTAGAGACTCACCAAAGACTGAAGAACATCAGTCAACAGAGGCAGAAAGTAGAATTCTGGCATGAAGCTACTAAAATCATCTACTGTTCTAGCTGGGTTCACCTGGGTAGTTTACCATAGTGGAGCTGGCCTTGAAACCCACAGCTTCACTGCTGGAGGTAGCTGACCTGATTTGGAACAGAGCATGGTGTATAGAAAGCATCTGAGATAGAAAATAACAAGTAACAAATGACAGAAGTAAATCCAGTCATATTTTTTTTTAAAGTTAGAAAAGATGATGGGGTAGAGATGCATATATAAAATATATTCTTCAAATTTTTTCAACTAAATTTATCTTGTTATCATTAAAAAGTGATTGATAACTTTTAAACGAGCCAAGAGTAACTACAAACAAACAAACAAACATAAAAAGTATGGTGGAATTTCATATTGTATTCTATGTAAAGCAAAGAATAATTTTAAGCAACTTAGTTTTAACATCCCTTAGTAACATGCCACTTTGGAGATGACTATGCATTTGACAAAGGACAGTACTTTCTTTAGTGTTGAGTAGTAGTCGAAATAGCTGGCTTGAAATCTGAGACCACATTGTCATAAAAAATTATGATGAAATGTAAATAAATAAAACAGTTCTTTAACAAACCAGACTCTTACTTGGCTCAAAGTCACTTACAGACAACAATCACTCAGATTTATCCAGGACCATATATTTATTAACTAAAAAATCATTTATATCACCCTCAAGAAGTCTAATCATATCATTAAAAGATTCAGTATTGCCTTTTTAAATTATCAAGCTATTTCCATGATACATTTTTTATTAAGCAATATGTCTGCATTATTATGCTCTTTAAAGCAGATTTTTAATCAAATATATGATGTGCTTTAAAAAAAGTTTTAACCATTTAAAAATAATTTACTCTTCTTTAAAGCTTGCATATTTTTTTCCTTATGTACTTCAGACTAATTTTAGGATATATCATAAATAAAGCATTTGAAAGTCTAGTTTATCAGTACATGTAAGCAAATAACCTTTCCTCTGTATTTTGATTGTGGAATCCACTAGTGAAAATCTTGTGAGTTTGGGTTTAGCAGAAAAAAAATTGCTACATTATGTTTGAGATTTGAAATTTTTTGTTTTGTATGCATTGAAGGAAGATCCATATTCTCTTTTCTTTCTTCACTTCATCGTAGATTAATTCTTCCTTTATTAATCACATCCAAATCTACACCACTCAGATTTCTTGTCAAGGCATGATGTTTGCAATTTCCACTTGTGGTCACAAATTGACTTTCAAATTGTTGAGTGGAGTGTTATTCACTGAATATTCTGCAAGAAAAGGGACTGAAAAGTAAGTTTCAAAAAGACTTTAGATAGCATATAAAAATTAAGGCATATGATAAAAAATGATTAGCAATCTTCATACAATTCCCATTAACAATTATCTGAGATTTCTGGAGAGATCCAGAAAAAACAAAAAGCTAGAAGTTATAGGTTTGACAATTTTCAAAGTTATGTCAAGTGAGAAAGGACAACTAGCAACTATTTGAATTACGTGAGACAACATAGTGGAGATAGTACAACATAGATAGACAACATAGTGTAGATCAGTAGATAGTGTAAGAATGAGTGGGATCTCCCCAGCCACCAAAGGAACATTGGTGTAAATCCAGAAATCAGACTGGTTATACATTTAGAATATGCCATATGGGAGTTAGAAACATGAGTTTTCTAAATACCAACTAAAAGCAAAGGACAAAAACTAATGTGAGTACCACACTGTGTTAAAGCTGCAGATCTCTATAAACAGTGATTATGTTCAGAATTTGAGTAAGCAGTAAATATAGCAAATAAATAAGTAAGCCATCATGTTTCCCTGTCACCCTTAGCAGAGGCTATTGTATTTGATTACCTAAACAATCCAAGTTTCTTGAGCTGAATTCTTCCAAG
The DNA here is from genome assembly GCF_009764315.1 of Trachypithecus francoisi. Classification (NCBI taxonomy): domain Eukaryota; kingdom Metazoa; phylum Chordata; class Mammalia; order Primates; family Cercopithecidae; genus Trachypithecus; species Trachypithecus francoisi. The sequence goes on along the minus strand of NW_022681460.1, from coordinate 46,303,005 downwards.
GACCATCTGCTTTTGTAGAACTCCTACATATCCTCAGCTTGATATTTTCAGTAGGTTCAGTTGTTTCTGCAGAGAAAGCTGTTGCATTTTTTACTTGGAGACTTAAATCCAAGGATAAACTCTTTGGAATTGACCTGTAGTGGAAACAACTTGTCTTACTGATCGATGAGGCTCATTCTCACATGGCTTTAAAGCATATTTTCTCTGGTATCTTTTCCAAAATAGGAAGTCATTTGGTTGAAGGTCAAGAAGAAAGCTCTCAGGGAACAGTTGGTAATATGTCTTGGTATGCCATTTATCCTTTATAATATTCATCTATATCAGCTTGTGTATTAGTCTGTTTCCCTGCTGCTGATAAGGACATACTTAAGACTTGGCAATTTGCACAGGAAAGGGTTAATGGAGAACTCACAGTTCCATGGCTGGGGAGACCTCACAATCATGGCAGAAGGCAAGGAGAAACGAGTCACATCTTACATGGATAGTAGCAGGCAAAAAGAGAGGAGTGCTTGTTCAGGGAAAACCCCCTTTTTGTAACCATCAGTTCTCGTGCGACTTATTCACTATCACAAGAACAGCACAGGAAAGACCTGCCTCCATGATTCGGTTACCTCCCATTGGGTCCCTCCTACAACACATGGGAATTCAAAATGAGATTTGGTGGGGACACAGACAGACCATATCAACTTGTAATAAAGCTGTGTCTATAGGAGACACATGTCTAAGGGCATTTGGTCTCCACAGCTAATTTGTAGACTGAAAACTTTCTTTAATGAAAGGTTACAAATACATAGCCCTGAAATTAAAAAAAAAAAAAAGAGAGAGAGGAAAAAAAAAAAGAAGAAGAAGAAGAAGAAGGCGGTGGGGATAAGGATCTTGGACTGGGAATCTTGTCCTTAGATAAATTGGCTGGATTTCTTGATAACATCATCTACTCTTTTATTGTGCCATAGGTTTGAGTCATAGGAACAAGTAGATTTTGTGTCAGTTGTAATACATTTTAGAAGAAAATGTTAGAAAATTAATCTCCCTGTCATCAAAAAATTAGTATAACTACCCCAACTTGTACAAATTTTAGAATGTTTTGCTATGGTCAAGCAATTCGACTCCAAAAGGAGAAATGTTCTGTTCATCCAAGACAAAAGTATAAAATACTTGACACATAATCTCAATCCAGGCTGTGGCACTGTAGTAAAATTTACCTGTTCATATTTACATAAATCCTGAAAATTGGTTCTCATACATATCACACTTTTAGAGTTTTTCCAGAATTACAATGCTAACAAAGAGAACACCTGACAGAAATATCCTCAGAAATCTGGGTCAGGTTTCCCTACCAATGTTGGTTTAATATTGGCCAGTTATCTTGTCACGATAATACAATTAAATCACTCTGCTTAGCATAGAAGGTTAATCATCACTATCAGAATGGAAGATAGTATAATTTGCTCTTGAAGTATACATATAATTAATTATATAGTCAACAGTTACTCTGAGAGTAAGAACATTTTATGAACACGGAGGACACTGAAGAACCTTCAAGACTTCTAAAATTCATATTATAAATAGTTCATAAATGTTCATGACTGGTGAGAGAATTGAAAGCAATAAATCATTTTTGCAATAACCTTTGTCTTTCACCATGAATATTTTAATTTTAATATAAAAAGTAAGTAATTAAATAATTGAACCAATAGTTTTAAATAAAATAGAATTTGGGGAATTTGAAATAAACAACTATTTTTATTACCACTTATCTAACAAGGAGAAAAAAAGGAAATATTTATATTTTTTGGTGGTCACAAACTAAATGTAACTAAAGAAAAAAAATCATCTTTTTTTTTTTTTTTTTTTCAGTTGCAATTTCACTCTTACTGCCCAGGCTGGAGTGCAATGGTGTGATCTCGGCTCACTATAAGCTTTTCCTTCCTGGTTCAAGCGATTCTTGTGCCTCAGCCTCCTGAGTAGCTGGGACTACAGGTACCCATCACCATGCCCAGATAATTTTTGGTGTTTTTAGTAGAGCCAGGATTTCACCATGTTGGTCAGGCTGGTCTCGGACTCCTGACCTCAGGTGATACGCCCACCTCGACCTCCCAAAGTGCTGGCATTACAAGTGTAAGCCACCGCACACGGTTTATTTCTGAATTTAAGGTCTGAATTTTGGGCAGAAAAATGAAAGAATTGTGACTATTACTTATAAATGTGAAAGACAAATGTAACTATAGACAATATTTTTAAAAACACAGCAGTAAGTAGCAGTGATTAGTGATCATTTATTCTTTAACTTAGAATGTTTTAAAAAATGGTTTATGAGTGTTTCACAAATACAAAGATTTAGAAGAAGATTTTACTAATAAAAAGGAACTTCTGTTATCTGAGAGTGGAACAACATGGTCATTTTAGGGGAAAAATTCCAATTTAATATGTCTTCTTTGTAAATATTTGTTAAGAGAAAAAGAAATTCAGTAAACTATTTATAAGCTTCTTGTCCTTGAAAGGAAAATTGGCATAAGCATGGTAATATAGCTCATTTTTTTAAGTAAATTAATTGTTTGAATGTACTTTTAACACAGGCAGTGAATGTTACTTTTGTTCAGGTGTTCATTATACATGATACATCTTCAAATTTCTCTTGAATTTAATTAATTTTTAAAAGTTAAATTTGTTTAAACTTAAATAATCTTAATATAAACCTGTACATATGCATTTATAATACATTTACAAATTGTATCTTGGAAAAAGTTTTTGAAAACTTACACATCTTTTAATCTATAGCCATCCTATAATTAATATATATAATGAACAGTATGTTAAATGACAAATTTTTTTTTACTTAATAATTGCCTAGGTATCAAGAATATTTATTAGTAAATTTGAATTAATATTAAATTTAGTATTAGTTTTGATTGAGGATTAAATCAGAATCTGCATGTAAACCAACATATTAAGCCCTTATAATGTATAACAAAGGTATTTACAAGATTAAGAAAATTTTAAAAACATCTGCTAATATAATTTCATTTATTTAAATATATTTTTCCATATTTTAAATAATTTGTGGGAAAGCAATAATTTTCCCATATTGTAAAAATCATGTAAAATATGTATAGAGCTTAAATTAGCCTTATATAAAACTAGAATAGTGTGTTGCCATCAGATTTATATAATTAAACAACAGAAACGTATATACTTACCTTTTCTATTTTATTTTTTCTTAATTTTATTCTAAGTTCAATAGTACATGTACAGATATATTATACAGGTAAATTGTGTGTCACATGAATTTGGTGTACAGATATCACAATCACACAGATAATAAACATAGTACCAATAGGTACTTTTCCGAACCTCACCCTCCTGCCACCTTCCACTTTCCAATACACCTTGGTGTCTGTTGTTTGCTTGTGTCCATATATTCCCGATGTTTAACTCCCTCTTATCAGTGAGAACATGTGGCATTTGGATTTCTGTTCCTGTGTTATTTCACTTAAGATTTATGGCCTCCAGCTCCAACCGTGTAGCTGCAAAGGATATTATTATCTCTTTCTAGAGCTGTGTAGTAAGTATTCCATGGTATATATGTACCACATTTTCTTTATCCAGCCTACCTTTGATGGACATTTAAGTTGCTTCCATCTTTTTCCTATTGCAAAGAGTGCTCTGATGAGCATATGCATCCATGTGTCTTTGTGGTAGAATGATTTATATTATTTTGGGTATATACCCAGGTGGGATTGCTGGGTTGAATGGTAATCCTGTTTTAAATTATTTAAGAAGTTGTCAAACTGCTTTCCATAATGGCTGAACTAATTTTCATTCCCACCAGCAGTATATGAACATTCCCTTTTCTCTGCAACCTAGCCAGCATCTGTTATTTTTTGACTCTTTTAAAAATGGCCATTCTTACTGGTGGGAGAAGGTATCATTTTGTGAATTTTATTTGCACTTCTCTAATGATGAGTGATATTAAGCATTTTTATTAATTAGCAACTTTGTACTTCTTGGCCACATGTATGTCTTCTTTGAAATGTGTCTGTTTACCCACTTTTTAATGGCGATATTTCTTTTTTGCTTATAAATTTGTTTAAGTACTGTATAGATTCTGGATATTAGACTTTTGTTGTATGCAGTTTGGAAATATTTTACCATATTCTGTAGATTTTCTGTTTACTCTGTTGAGACTTTTTTGTGCTGTGCAGATGCTCTTTAGTTTGATTAGGTCCCACTTGTCAAATTTTTACATTGCAACTGCTATTGGCATCATCATCATGAAATCTTTGCCAGGGCCTCTATCTAGAATGGTATTTCCTAGGTTTTCTTTTAGAGTTTTTGTAGTTTTAGGTTTTGCACTTAAGTCTTTAGTCCATTAAGTTGATTTTTTATCAACTCAGTGGATTAAAGACCTAAATGTAAAGCTGTAACTGTACATATAAAACTATAAATGTAACAATGTAGTGATGTAAGAAAAGGGTCCAAAATGGAATCAGTAATAACAAGACTGCCAAGAAAAATAAGTCCCAGACCAGGCAGATTCACAGTCGGATATTATCAGATGTATAAAGAAGAGCTGGTACCACTATTACTGTAACTATTCCAAAAAAAATGAGCAGGAGGGACTCTTCCCTAATTCATTCTAAGAGGCCAACATCATCCTGATTCCAAAACCTGGCAGACATACAACAAAAAAAGAAAGCTCTAGGCCCATAATTTTGATGAACATAGATGCAAAACTCCTCAACAAAATACTAGCAAACTGAATCCAGCCATGTATCAGAACGTTAATTCACCACCATAATCAAAATGGCTTTATCCCTAAGATGCAAGGTTGGTTTAACATATGCAAATCAATACATGTGATTTAACATATGCAAATCAATACACGTAATTCATCAAATAAACAGAACTAAAATAAAAACTACATGATTTCTCAATAGATGAAGAAAAAGCATTTCATAAAATTCAACACTCCTTCATGTTAAAAACACTCAACAAACTAGGCTTTGAAGGAACATACTTCAAAATAATAAGAGCCATTTATCACAAACCCACAGCCAACATCATTCTGAATGGGCAAAAGCTGGAAGCATTCCCCTTGAAAACCAGCAAAAGACAAGGATGTCCTCTCTCACCACTGCTATTCAATATAACACTGGAATTCCTGGACAAAGCAATCAGGCAAGAGAAATAAATAAAAGGCATCCAAATAGGAAGAGAGGGATTATCTCAAATTATCTCTGTTTGCAAATTATATGATTTTATAACTAGAAAACTCTATACCCTCTGACTAAAAGATCCTTGATCTGACAACTTCAACAAAGTTTTACAAAATTGATGAATAAAAATAAGTAGCGTTCCTGACCACCAACAAAATCCAAGCTGAGAGCCAAATCAGGAATGTATTCCCATTCAAAATAGCAACAAAGAGAATAAAATACCTAGGAATACAGCTAACCAGGGAGGTCAAAGATCTTTATGATAAGAATTACAAAACACTGCTCAAAGAAATTGGAGTTTACATAAACAAATAAAAAAAAGTTCCATGCTCATAGATAGGAAAAGATTCAGTTTCAATATTCTGCTTATGACTAGCCAGTTATCCCAGCACATATATTATCCATGGTCATGGACAGGAAGAATCAATATTTTTAGAATGGCCATACTGCCCAAAGTACTTTAAAGATTCAATGCTATTCTTATCAAATGACCAATGCTTTTTTTTACAGAATTAGTCAAATGTATTTTAAAATTCATATGGAACCAAAAAAAGATCCAAATAGCTAAGGCAATCATAAGCAAAAATAACAAAGTTCGAGGCATGACGTTACCTGACTTCAATGTATACTACAAGGCTACAGTAACTAAAACAGCATGGTATCAGTACCAAAACAGACACATAGACCAAGGGAACAGAATAGGGAGCCTAGAAATAATGTGGCACACCTACAAACATCTGATCTTTAAGAGATTTAACAAATTCAAACTATGGGAAAAGGACTGTTTATTCAGTACTCAGTACATGGTGCTGGGATAACTGGGTAGCCATAAGCAGAATATTAAAACTGAACCCCTTCATTATCTTTAAATAGATACTGTTATTAATTATCATATAGAAAACTAATATAAATTTTAATAATTAGTGCAAAATCCTTTTTGTGAGGCAATTTGAAACCAGTTTATTTACCTAAATTTTATATGAAATCTCAAGGGACCCTGAATAGCCAAAGGAATCTTGCAAAAGAACAACCTCGGAAGTCTAACAATTCTTAATTTCAAAATGTGTTACAAAGCTATAGTAATCAAAACTATGTAGCATTGGCATAAAAACAGAATTGTATAACAATGGAATAGAATAGAGAGCCCACATATAAAATCTTGCATATATAAAACAATTTTTGACAAGGGTGCTAAAACCATTCAATAAAGAAAGATCAATCTTATCTAAAAATAGTGCTGAAATAATACAGGTGGAAGCTTTCCTTATTCCATATACAAAAAATTAATTCAGAATGCATTAAAGACCTAAACATAAGGACTAAATTGATAAAAGTCTAAGAAGAAATCGTAGGAAAAAAGTTTTATGACATTGGAATTAGCATTAATTTCTTGGTTCTGACACCAAAAACAAGACAAAGAGTAAAAATAAAGAAATTGAACCACATCAGAATAAAGACAAAAATATAAAAATACCTGTGCATCTAAAACACAATCAACAGACTGAAAAGACAACTATGGAATGGGAGAAATGTTTGCAAACTATATATTCAGTTAAAAATAGCCAAATAACTTGAATAGAACATTTTGCTTAGGCAATATACAAATGCCTAACTACCAGAAGACAAAAGGCTAAACATCACTAATCATTAGGGAAATGCAAATTAACACCAAAAAGAGATACTACCTCATAGCCATCAGGAAGGCTAAAATCAAAAACAAACAAAACAAAACAAAATAGAAAACAAATATTTGGGAAGATGTGGAAAAATTAGAATTCTTTTTCATTGTTGGTAGAAATGCAAAATTGTGCAGCCACCATGGAAAACAGTATCACAGTGTCTAAAATCATTAAAAATAGAGTTAGCATATGACCCAGCAATTGACTTCTGGATATATATTCAAAAGAGTTGTAAGGAAGGTCTTGAATGCATAGTTGCAAAACCATGTTCATAGCAGCATTATTTGCAATATGATCTCAAATGTTCTTTGATAGATGAATTGATGAGCAATATGTGACATATGCATACAATGGGATAATATTTAGCCTTAAATAGAAAGAGAATTATAATAATACATGTTATAATATAGATGAAACTTGAGGGCATTTTGCTAAGTAAAGAAAGCTAGTCACACAAAAACAAATACCAAGATTCCACTTACATGAAGTATCTACAGTAATCAAAGTCATGAAAATGAAAAATAGAATGGGGATATGGCTGGAGGAGAAATGGGGTGTTGTTTTCTAATAGGTATAGAGTTTTCATTTTGTAAGATTAAAAAGTTCTGGATGTTGATTCACAATCACATAAAAACAGTTAACACTACTAAATCATACATTTAAAAGTGCTTAAGATAGTATATTTACTTTATGTGCATTTGTATTAGTCCATTTTTATACTCCTATGAAGAAATGCCTGAGGCTGGGTAATTTATAAAGAAAAAGAGGTTTAATGGACGCACAGTTCCACACGGCTAGGGACACCTCACCCTTATGACAGAAGGTGAAGGAGGAACAAAGACATGTCCTACATGGTGGCAGGCAAGAGAGCATGTGTAGGATAATTGCCTTTTATAAAACCATCAGATCTCATGAGACCTATTCACTATCTTGAGAACATCACAGGAAAAAACCACCACCATGATTCAATTACCAACCTCTGGGTCCCTCCTGGAGGTCCCCAAACCTCCACATGGAGATTATGGGAGCTATAATTCAAGACGAGATTTGGGTGAGGATGCAACCAAACTATATCATTCTAGGCCTTCCCAAATCTCATGTCCTCACATTTCAAAACACAATCATGCCTTTTCAACCGTCCTCCAGAGTGTTTTACCACATTTCAGCATTAACTCAAAAGTCCACAATTCAACATCTCATCTGAGACAAGGCAAGTCCCTTCCACCTATGAGCCTGTAAAATGAAAAGTACATTAGTTACTTCCTAGATACAATGGGGGTAAAGGCAGTGGGTAAATACACCCCTTCCAAATGGCAGAAATTGTCCAGAACAAAGGGGCTACAGGCCCCATGCAAGTCTTAAATCCAACAGGGCTCTTATTAAACCTTAAAGTTTTAAAATAATCATCTCCTTTGACTTCATATCTCACATCCAGATCATGCTGATGCAAGAGGTGGGCTCCCAAAGCCTTAGGCCGCTCCTCCCCTATGGCTTTGCAGGGTACAAGTCCCTTCCTGGCTGCTTTCATGGGCTGGCGTTGAGTGTTTGAGGCTTTTCCAGGGGTACAATGCAAATTGTTGGTAGATCAATCATTCTGGGGTCCAGAGGACAGTGGCCCTCTGCCCACAGACCCACCAGGTAGTGCCCCAGTGGGAACTCTGTGTGAGGGCTCACACTCCGCATTTCCCTTTCACATTGCCCTAGCAGAGGTTCTCCATAATGGCCCTGCCCCTGCAGCAAACTTCTGCTTTGACATCCAGGCATTTCCATACATCCTCTGAAATCTAGGTGGAGGTTCCTAAACCTCACTTCTTTACTTCTGTGTACCTGTAGGCTCACAGGCTCAATACTACATGGAAACTACTAGAGGCTTGAGTCTCACACCCTCTTAAGCCATGGCCTGAACTGTACCTTGACCCTTTTAGCCACGGCTGGAACAGTTGGGATTCTGGACACCATGTCCCAAGGCTGCACACAGCAGGGGGGCCCTTGGCATGGCCCATGAAACTATTTTTTCCTCCTAAGCCATTGTGCCTGTGATTGGAGGGACTGCTGTGAAACTCTTTGACATACCCTGAAGACATTTTCCCCATTTTCTTGGTGATTAATATTTGCCTCCTTGTTACTTATGCAAATTTCTGCAGCAGGTTTGAATTTCTCCCCAGAAAAGAGGATTTTCTTTGTTATTACATTGTCAGTCTGCAAATTTTCCAAACTTTATGCTCTGCTTCCTCTTGAAAACTTTGCTGCTTAGAAATTTCTTCCAACAGATACTCTAAATCATCTCTCTCAATTTCAAAATTCCACATATCTCAAGGGCAGATCAAAATGCCACAAGTCTCTTTGCTAAAGCATAACAACAGTCACCTTTGCTCCAGGCCCTAACATGTTCCTCATCTGAGACCATCTCAGCTTGCACTTTACTGTCAGGATTTTGATCAAGGCCATTCAATAAATCCACAGGCAGTTCCAAACTTTCCCACACTCTTCTGTCTTTGGGTGAGTCCTCCAAATGTTTCTAACCCCCAATCAGTTCCAAACTTGGTTTCACATTTTCAGGTATCTTTACATCAGCACCCCATTCTCTGCAGTACCAATTTACTTTACTAGTTCATTTTTATACTGTCATAAAGAAATACCCGAGACTGGGTAATTTACATAAAAAAAAGAAAGAGAGAGAAAGAGATTTAATGGACTCACAGTTCCACATGGCTAGGGAGATCTCACAATCGTGGCAGAAGGAGAAGGAGGAACAACAGCATGCCTTACATGGCAGCAGGCAAGAGAGCATATGCAGGGGGACTGCCATTTATAAAACCATCAGATTTTGTGAGACTTATTCACTATCATGAGAACAGCATGAGAAAAACCCACCCTCATGATTCAATTACTTGCCATGGGTCCCTCTCACAACATATGGGGATTATGGGAGCTACAATTCAAGATGAGATTTGAGTGGAGATGAGCCAAACCATTTTATCACAATTAAAAATGCAAAGTAAAAAGAGAGTCCATATTATTAAAAAAGAAACCTATATATTCATAAATCAAATTTCAAATACTCTTTAAATCAAGTTTAAAGCTTTTATTTTATTATGAAACCAAAAATGTCCTTCTTGTGGCTAGTGAACAAGGACATTACTCAGCTACACCTCTCAATTGCAGTTGCAGTTTTAGTGAGAAAAATGTATTACAGAGACAACACTTTTAAAATGAAATGAATATAAAGAGTTTTAATTTTTTCTTTTATTCATATGGAATTTCTTTATTGATATTCTGGATACAGTAATTTGATAAACAAATATTCAGCTTCCCAAGAGACAGGAGAAGAGCCTGGAAAGTGAAGGAGAAGAAAATAAAAAGGTAAAAAGAAGTATTATTGAGGTAGCTTTAGAAAAATGTGAAATAGATATTCTAAAAGGATTATTATCTTTCCTCTAAAGAGTGGAGAAGGTTCCAATGTAGAAAAGCTCATTTAGAACCCTGAATCCCATACTTATAAATTCCCTAAGTGTGGAAATCAAGAATGAAGGTTCTTACGAGTTAAACAAAGTAATCATTTTTTAAAGCACACGTGAGAGATAATATATATACCATCATGAAGGCTTCTTTCTCATGTGTCATGAGGTGACTCTCAGATAGCATGGAATTAAGACCCAATGCTTGCTGATATGTGTAGAAGAGAGAAGATTTAACATGACTTTTCTCTTTGTGTTTTTATATTTCCTTCAAAGCTTTTACCAGATAAAAAGCCTTGCAATCCATTTGTTTCCATTTCTTTATTCCTCAGATTCAGTTAAATACCAAGTTCTGATGCTTCTATTTTTGTTATTTTATTTTTATTTTTTTTTAAAGTATTTTTTGTTTTAATTAGCTTTATGTAAAGGGGACACTGCAAGAAGGCATTGCTCTGGTATCCTCATATTCTGATAAATAAGAGAAAAATTTTTTGGATGCAATCTTTTATGATCAAGTCAGGGTAATTATCATAGCCACCACCTCAAAGATTTTTTGAAACAAGGAAAATAATTTTTGGATACAATGTTTCATGATCAAATCAAGGTAATTAGCATATCTGTCATCTTAAACATTTATTATTTCTTTGTGTTGGGAACATTTGAAATCCTCTCTTCTGGTTATTTTAAAAGATGCACCAAATTATTGTTAAGTAGCGTCACTCTACAGTACTGTGGAACACTAGCACTTATTCCTCCTATCTAGTTGTAGTTTTTGTCTACTAACTATCCTCTTTCTATTCCCACCTCTGCACTATTCTTCTCAGGCCCTAGTAATCATAATTCTACTGTCTATTAACTGAACATTTTTATCTCCTGCCTATGAGAGAGAATATGTAATATTTGTATTTCTGTGCCTGGCTTACTTCACTTAACATAATGTCCTCCAGGCTCAGCAGTGTTACTGCAAAGGACAGGATTTTGCTCTTTGTTATGGCTGAGTAGTATTCTATTGTATATTTCCATTCATCCATTGATGAACACATAGGTTAATTCCATGTCTTTGCTATTGTGAATAATGCTGCAATAAACATGGGAGTTCAGATATCTCTGACATACTCATTTTATTATCTTTGAATAGACACCTAGTAGTGGGACTGCTGCATTGCCTGATAGTTCTACTTTTAGTTTTTTGAGGACTCTCCATCGTATTTTCCATAATGGTTGTACTAATTTGCATACCCACCAATAGCATATAAGAATCCCTTTTTCCCACATTCTCACCAGCATTTGTTAGGTTCTGTCATTATGATAATATCTATTCTAACTGGGATGAGGTGACATCTCATTGTAGTTTTAATTTGCATTTTCCTGATCATATGTGATGTTCAGCAGTTTTTATACACTTGTTGTTCATTTGTATGTCTTCTTTTGATAAATATTATTCAGACTATTTTCCAATTTTTTTAAGTCTGATTATTTGTTTTCTTGCTATTGAGCTGTTTGACCTCCTTCTATTTTCTGGATACTAATCACTTGCCAGATGAATTATTTACAAATATATTTTTCCTTTTGTAGGTTGTCCCTTCATTATACTGATTGTTTGTTTTCTTTTTTGTTGTGCAAAAGCATTTTAGTTTGATATAATCCATTATAATCCATTTGTCTATTTTTGCTTTTGTTGCCAATGCTTTTGAAGTTTTTTCCATAACATCTTTTCCCAGACCAATAACTCAAAATATTTTCCCTATGTTTACTTCTAAGAATCTAATAGTTTTGAGTGTTACACTTAAACCTTTAACCCATCAGGAGTTGATTTGAATATATGGTGAGAGACAGAGATCCAGTTTCATTCTTCAGCATTTGGATACCCAGTTTTCCCAGCACCATTTGTTGATGAGACTGTCCTCTTCCAAAGCACATTCTTGTCTTTTTTTTGTAATCAAAAATCAGTTGAATGCAGGTATGAACATTTATTTATTTGTTCTCTATTCTGTTTCATTAGTTTATGTGTCTGTTTTTCTACCAGTACCATACAGTTTTGGTTACTATAGCTTTGTAGTATATTTTGAAGTCATGTAGTGAGATGCCTACAGCTTTGTTCCTTTTGATCAGGATTGCTTTGGGTGTTTTCAGTATTTTGCACTTCCATATGAATATGAGGATTGTTTTGTTTATTTCTGTGAAGAACGCCATTGATATTTTGATCTATATATTACTTTGTACAGTATGGTCATTTTGGCCATATTAAATTTTTAATCCATGAACATAGATTTTTTTCTACTTTTTTTTGTCGTCTTGTATTAATTCATCAGTGTTTTATAGTTTCCATTTTAGGAAACAAACATTGAGTGAAGAGGAGAGGAAACTGTATCTGGTTTTGAAGACTGACAAACCAGTTTTTCTCAGATGAAATCCAAATGTCAAACCAAGAATCTCTTTTGACACAAAGCTACAATTTAATGTATTTATTTTCAAAAATTGATACATTGGTGTTCCTTTAGTTTCCTCTGTGATTGTTTTCGGATTTACTTTCACATAGACTACCTTTGTATTATTTACTTTAATAATTTTTATTTTAGTAGCTTAAACAAAGCATATATGTTAAGAAATGCTGTATTTTTAATTTATACGCTTTTTTTCCTGCCCCATTACATTCATCTCTTGACTTCAAACAAGCAAATTTTCTCAATTTTGAATTTAACTCTCTCCTGCTTTTATTCATAGTTTAACCACATAAAGATGAACTGGTATTTTATTTAGTTTGCCAATGTATATGATTTATATAAAATGCCAAATTGTATAATTTATGTAAAATTATACACTTAAATAAACATCTATAATTTTGTTTTTAAATTTAATATTATGATTTTGAAACTTACTTATAGTTAAACATATTTGCCCATTCATTGGTTTATGACATTTTCATTGATTTATTCATTTACATATGTTAGCATTTTTAAATGTTTTACACATATAATTAGCAAATAGAAATTGAATATATTCTAGGTGTATATTGTGATGATTTTAAATATGTACACATTGTGAAGTGATTACCACAATCAACACATCCATTGCTACCCATGCTATACACTAAATCTCCAGAACTTAAGTTATAAGTGAAAGTTTGTACCCTCTAACCAACAAACCCCCACTGCCTCTGCTCTCAGGCCCCTTGCAACTACCATTCTTATCTCCGCTTCTTTGAGTTCAAGTTTTTATTATTATTTTTTAATTTTTGTGGATATATAGTAAGTATATGTTATTTAGATTCCGCATATCAGAGAGGTTATACAGTATTTGTCTTTCTATTCTGGCTTAGTTCACTTGTATAATGTTCATCCATGTTGTTGCAGATGGGAGGATTTTCTTTCATTTTTATGACTGAATAGTATTCCATTGTGTATATATACAACATTTCTTTATTCACTCATCCTTCAATGAACATTGAAGTTATTTCCATATCTTGGCTATGGTGAATAATGTTTCAGTGACTATGAGAGTGCAGATATCTCTTTGATACACTTATTTTATTTTCTTTGGATATATGTCAAGAAGTATGATTGCTGGCTGTTATTGTAACTTTATTTTTTAATTTTTTGAGGAACCTCCAAACTCTTTTCCTTAATGATTGTACCAATTTATATTTCTACTCATGTCGTACAAGGGTGTTCTTTTTTCTATAACCCTACCAACACCTATCTTTTGTCTGTCTAATAATAGCAGGTAAGAGATGATATCTCATTATAGTTTTGATATGCGTTTCTCTGATGATTAGTGATGTTGAGCATCTTTTCCTATATGTTGGTCACTTGTATGTTTTCTTCAGAGATAAGTTCATTCCAGTCTTTTGCCAATGTTTTAATCAAGCTGTTCATTTTGCAGTTGTGTTGTATGAGTTTCTTTTATATTTTGAGTATTAACTCTTTCTCAGATACATGATTTTCTAATATTCTCTCCCATTCTATAAGATATTTTTTTCATTTTATTTTGTTTGCTGTGAAGAAGTTTGGTAGTTTGATGGACTCTCACTCTTTAATTTTGCTTTTATTTTCTGTGCTTTTGGCATTTTATCCAAAAATTCATTGTAAAGACCAATATCAAGTGGCTTTGCTCTTATGTTTTCTTCTTGAAGTTTTAAAGTTCTAGACCTCACATTTAAGTATTTAATCTATTTTAAGTTAATTTTTGTATATGATATAGGACAAGGGCTCAATTTCATTCTTTTCCATGTGGATATCCAGTTCTCCTAGCAGTATTCATTGGAAAGACTTTCCTTTCCCAGTTGGTCTCATATAAAGAAAATCCTAACACTCCACAAAATTAAACTTTGTAAAATTGCAGAATATAAAATTTACATACAAAATTCACATACAAAAATCTGTTGTGTTCCTATACATTAACAATGAACTATAAAAAATAAATTAAGAAAACAATGCCATCACAATGGCATCAAAAATGTAATACTTAGAAATAAATTTAACCAAAGAGGCAAAAGATATTTGTACTGAAAACTATAAGGTATTGATGAGGTAAATTAAAGGATACACAAATAAATGGAAAGATAGCTCATGTTCATGAACTGGAAGAATTAACATGGTTACAATGTCTGTACTATCCAAAGTGATCTACTGATTCAATACAATTCCTATCTAAATTCCAATGATGTTTTTCCACATAAATAGAAAAAAAAGAACTAAAATTCATATGGAATCACAGCAAACAGTCAAAGTAATTTTAAGAAAAAAAGAAAAAATATGGAGACATCACACTTCCTGGTTTCACACTATATTACAAAAGTATAGTAATTAAAAAATATATTACTGCCATGAAAGGTAGACACATAGACCAATGGAACAGAAGAGCGAGCCCAGAAATAAACCCGTGTATATATAATCAACTATTCTTTGACAAGGAAACTAATATATTTTAATTTAAAATTTTGGTATTGATCATTGGCATTTAATAGATTTACAGTTGTGTTACTTTAAAAAAATGCTGCTTAAGTATTCTTCGGGTACACATGTGTAGCAAATATAAAATTTCTGGGTATTAAGGGACAAGCAAGTTTTACTTTCTTAGATGATATATTGAGTTTTAGCAGACACATTTTAAAGAAAACGTCAGTCAATGGTTAATATAGATATTATATATTATATATATATATATAAGTTTAAAAGTCCTCCAGGTAGAAAGTATAGTATGTATTAAGACTCTGAGTAGAGTTATGTCTGAAATACTGATCGTGGCCAGAAAGGTTGACAATAAAGCCATGCAGAAGATGTAAGATAAACAGTATAAGTCATTACATGCTTACTAGGGATTTTAAATATTTTACTTCAGTCACTGAGGACTTACTGATTTAATAATCATCTAAAACTCAAATCATTGCTTGATTGATTTTTTTTAATATCACTAAACTCTTATATGGAGATGTGAATGGGAAATATACTAGACATGTATTTAACAATTAAGTGTAAGGTGGTGTAAACAAGGAATGCTTTTTAAAAATTATATTTTGGCATTATAGACAGAAAATGATGGACAAGTATAAGTGATTTTAAGGGGAAGTAATGCAATTATGTAAGAGTTGAGAGAGAGGTGAAGGGAGTTGTTAACATTTGTAAGTTTTCTGACTGAAGCAAATAAATGCATGCTGGCTGAATTTGCTGAAATAGGGAATATTGATTAAAAGGGGTAAGTTGAGCAAGTGGCACTGTGTTAATGATTTGACATCAGTTTTGAACATGACATGTTGAGGTCCACTGGTTCATCTAAATTGAGATTTTGAGTATGCAACTAGGTATACAAATCTAAAACTAAGAGGACAGGACAAGGCTGAAAAATATGTATGTAAACACATATGATTTCTATTCCACACCCTAAGAATAAAAGCAATAACCTAGATAAATGGTATAGGTGGATAAGAAAAGTATGGCCAGAAAACAAATTTGTGATCTTCTATTACTTGAGGATTGACTTGCCAAACAAGGGTTGACAAGAAAGATATATAAGGAACATCAAGAAAGGTAAGAGGATGCCATGAGGAGCCTGTTATTCTTCTAGACTAGGGAAGAATGTGTTTAAAGATGAGTAGCCAGCTATACTAAATGCTGCTTTGCAGTCCAGTACATTAGAGAG
The DNA here is from genome assembly GCF_009764315.1 of Trachypithecus francoisi. Classification (NCBI taxonomy): domain Eukaryota; kingdom Metazoa; phylum Chordata; class Mammalia; order Primates; family Cercopithecidae; genus Trachypithecus; species Trachypithecus francoisi. The sequence continues at coordinate 46,286,514 of NW_022681460.1, read as the reverse complement.
TGAGGTCTACCCATTAGACTTAGTGGTACAGACATTATTGGCTGTTTTCCTTGAGAGCATTATTTATAATATAAAGATAAGCTTGATAAGCAAGCCCCTGATCTCTCTGCATGAGGCTCTAATCGTGTCTAAATAAAAGGTTCAGGGTATTTTAGACACAAAAATCAGAAGCAACTCAGAATATCAAATACATTCCACTTAAAAACAAGTATATTCTTTCAAAACAAATGAACCTACACCACCACAATAACAAAACACCACTGATCTTTTATTTGTTTCAATTGTTTCAAAGAAAAATTTCAATTTGTACGTATAGCAAAAACAACAAGAATCCCAAACTAGGACTAACTAGAAAAAAAAAGATTTCAAACTGGAATATTTACCAGAAATCATTATCACGTCTAACTTGCCTAATAGTGTTATCCATTTTCACAAACTCTATTTCCAGCAGAATTCATAAGGAATTGGTGCAAGCTGATGATAAAGGTCTCTTTCAGGGGGTTAGACTGTGTTGGATGATGCATAAAGGAATCATTTCAATAAAAATAGGTAAACAATTTGGAATATATTATTTTTCTGTTATCCCTGGGGCATCGTTTTAGTAGATGATTACAACCAAATGAATATTATCTTATAATTTTCTCATGAGCAGCAGAAGCTTTTATGTTAGCTCCAGATTGCTATTTATTCTCTAATGATATTTTACAGAATCCTATCAGTTTGGAGGAAAAGCTCAGGGGATCTTCAATGATAGCTAGGGAGTTCTTTTTGTTTTCTTTTTTCTTCACATTTGCATATCTAAAATGCAAATATTTAATAGAATTGGTTAAGGAGTTGTTATTTTCTGGTAGTAAGTGGAAAAATGGGGTTTAGGACATCAGGGCCCTCTCTTGCCTCTCTACAGTTTCAAGAAGAACTTGTCTTTGAATTATTTTCTGCCACCATCTCACCCCCCAAAAAAAGCAGGCTGCTTTCTTGCAGCACAGAGTTTACATGGCATTCTGTCATTTAAAATATCTTTAGACTAATTTTTACAAATTATTCCTATTTAAAAATACCCAAGGCAACGTTTCTACATAAGTTATTCATTTTTTCAAAGCCAGAAAAAGTCTTGCTCTGTTGTTTTATGTGTACTAAATGAAATTTCAATTCCATATGTAAGTTGTTCTTACAATTTCACTGATAGCTCTCGTCCCTTCTCCTGAAATCAAATTATTTTTTGTAGTTTTACTTGTTTGCTTTATTTTATTTTTGGTATGTTCTCCCATAACATCTTTTCCATTTGGGACTCCACATCACTGGACTAACAGATGCAATTTTTCATGCTTCTTTGTGTTCTTACTATCCTTTCACTACATCCACTCCTAACCAAAAATCTTCACACACAAGAACTTTGTTTGTCACTAATTATTGTGTTGTATTTGCTTGAGTACATAAAAATGTAAAAAATAATTAGAAGTATAATTTTAGTTTTCATTAGATGTAGAGAGATATAATGAGATATACATAATGAGATATACAAATATAGATAAAATGATATATATAATAATACACACACATGCACACACAGAGGGTAGTTCCCCTTTATCCATAGTTTTGCCTTCCTTAGTCTCAGTTACCTGTCAAATAAACTATTCATAAGTTTAAAATTGTATGTCATTATGTGTATTGTTATAGTTGTTCTATTTTATTATTAGTTATCCTTGTTAATCTGTAACTGTGCCTAAATGATAAATTAAGCCATTAGGGGAAGTAAACGTAGTATATACAGTGTTTGGCACTAACTGCAGTTTCAAGCACTCATTAAGGGTCTTAAAAGACATCCATCTTGAATAAAAGGGACTGCTGTATACAGCAGAAAGCATTTTGCATAGTCTTATTCTTATTCTGTCTTCTTTTCCGTATCTCTCCAAAAAGGAGAGATACACATCTTTTCTCTCTCTAAGATGTTTACTCCTATTGTATTATACTCCAATTTTCTTATTCTCCTTTGCAGTTTTTCAATCCAAATTATTCTGTGTCCAAAAATATAATTTACTATTATAATTTCCTTGGAGTTATTTTTATAATAGGATGTTTATGAAACCAAGAGGATTTGATTTTAAGAATTTTCTCTTACACTACATAAATTTGGGTAAGTCCCTATCTATACTCCAAATTAACAAGATGAAACTAATAGCGCCCCTCTAGGGCATTACTTACATGAGTAAATTAAATTGATTCATAATTGATATTTGATAAATTATTATTAAATTTAAACTTGACAGATTTCAGCTTTCTCTCTTTCATATTACTTCAAGACTTCATTATAGGTATTAGGTAATGTAGTTCTACTTGTAATAGGGATATGGATATTTTGTTTGTAGAGTTTCAATTAATCAAATGTCATATAATAAAGTTCATTTATTTTTTAAACTCAAAATGAACAATACAGATTTCATTCCCATAAAAATGACTTAAATATATTTTATGAGCAAGCAGCCCAGCTCTTCCATTTTCAAACTACTGCCAACATTTTGTTGATGGCACTCAATTCTGTATGATACATAGACATTATAAGATGTAAGTACAGCTGGCATAGAATGTGAGAAATGAAGCTGCTGCTGTTAGTTGCTATCCATAATGCATGTTGACATGACACATTTTACTCTCAGTGTGGATATGATTGGACATTAGTACTAACTTATTTAGTATTATGTGGTGGTATGTTTAGAAGTGGAGGCTGCCTCAGCATCCAAGAATTTATGCAAGATATAAAAAACTAAAATAGAATATTTATTCTATACTACTGCATAGAGCGATGCATGTGTTTTATCTAAACCAAATGTAATGTCACTTACCTGTTATTTTTTAATCCAAAGTCATACATCTATTTTTAAATTTTTGATTTACTTTTAAAATGAGCTCAATAGTCAGAGGCTATGCTTCTCCAAAACCTACTTAGTTTTTCAAGATGAGAGAGATCTCTACTAAAATGGCCTGTTATGGTTTTCTTTTAACAAATTTTGATCTTGACAAACAATCTCACAATAGAGAAAACTTTGTTTTAAAAATGAACAAAATGTGTTTCTAATAAATGTATCCAGTAAATTTACCACGCTTAACATAGTTATAGTAATCTCTTTATTTTGCACATTTTAATCAGGATTTAGTTGAATTGCAAGCTATTTAACAGACTGCACACCACCAATTCTTAGTGGCAACACAGCTGGATTCATTTTTCAGGATGAAAGATCATCCACTATAAACTTGCACTGCTGGTGAGACTGAAAAATGCTCACATGTAAGCTATAAATTGGCTAAAAGGGTAGACATTTCCTTGGCAACCCCTGTGTGGTATATTAAGCAAAACTGAAACATTTAATTTTAATTAGAATATTGAATTAGATTCTAAGTCAAATCTAGGACACAGTTACAAAGGGAGCTGTCTCATTGTAGTCAAAAGTGTTCGAATGAATGTGCTGCACCCCAAATAGAACATTTAGAGAATTTCAACTAGAAAGCTATGATGGAAAGTGAATGATAAGAGATTCTAAAAATTGCCCCATGGGAAGAAAAATATGAAGGATTAAAACACTTCAAAAATAATATAAGTGGATGTTTAGATAATAATTTTCCATGTAAATCCAATAATAGAACAAGTTTTAATGTTGGATTTTAAATAGTTTTTCATAACTAGCCTAAATAATCTAATCTATAGTATAGTTAATATCCTTGATTTGGTAATCCTGCCTTAAGTACACATGAGAATCTAATTGATTGCATTGGACAGCTCTTGTAATCCTTTCAAGTACTTTCATTCACACTACCTGCTTCTGCCAGTCTTGCAGCTTCTACCAGCTTCAGAGCAACCTAACATTTATTTGCATTTGGCCCACAATCACATAGCTTTTGTTTCCTTCTCTTGTGCTTCCTTGAGATAGAGAAATGAGATGCCCGGGAGAATTAATTCAAGATTAAAATATGGACAATTTAGAAGTTCACAGCTACCTCTGAGACCCCATAAACAATAATGAATGGAAGTCAGTGGGTACTATCATTCAAAGAATGATGTACTGGTCCTGGATCAGTTGGCAGTCACCACAAAGGATTCTTAAACTAATTTTCCATCTATTCTTCTTTGATATTTTCTGTGGTTCACTACTGCTTCCTAAAATATTTCCCAAGTAAACAACTTCCATCTAAGCCTATGTCTTATGATGAATTTTCAGAGATCCCAGGCTGAAATATATTTCAGAGAATAAGCAAAGACTTAAAAGAAATTGTTACATTTATAATCACCATAACAATTAGTGCTACCTTTTAATGTTTAGGCAATGAGTATATTCTCTTCTGATATTCAATCTTTTACATTTATCAAATTTATCTGTAAATATCCAGTGATTGTTTTGTGCATTGACAGTAGTCAGTTTCATCAGATTAGGGTAATTTATGTTCTTGAGCGAGTCATTGCAAATCAAAGATATTTATCAAGGTTGAATTTCCACAAACTCAATGTAGTAACTTAGGTATGCTGCAAAAAATCCCTTTGATTGATAAAGAAGGAAGGTACTCGAGATAGTCATGGAATCTCCCAGTTGTATTGTACTATTTCCAAAATGAGAGTCTGCCCCTTCTGGTTGAGCTGACTGTGTTTACTGTGGTTGCGCTTATGATCGTTGTGGGAGTCAGTGATCCTCCTGAGGCAGCCACTGAGGTTCCTTGGTATATAGTTTTAATTTGGTGTATTTCGTTTGTAGTGTTTATTGAAGAATGACAATGCTTAAGGCACTGCAACATACACTATTTTAAATTTGTATAACAATTATTTTTGGGAGATGATTCTTATATTTAAATAATATAAAGAAAACAGGAAATAATGTAAACATTTCACATTGGTAGAAAGCCACTGATTGAGATTCAAACATATGTTTACCACTTCAGACCCAAGATATCGTCCCTTTTCCTTTGATCTTACATAAGCTGGCTGCTATTCATTTCTAAGATACTCAAATTTTTCCAGAGCAATGTATTCTTTTGTAAGTTGGAATTCTGGTTCATAGTTTTCTTTCGCAAATAAGTGATGGAAAAATACCTTATTCTGGCTCAACCAAGTGTGTAGGACTCATGATTTGTTGTTCCGGTTCACCTGGTACTTTTTATCATTGGTAACATTTAATAGATACATAACAGTAGTAATGGTACCCTATGTTTCCTATAAATAAATACTCATAAACTTTTTCCAAAAATTACTATCAACATTATAAATAATTGTAATTTCAGATGACAGTAATGTCATGAAATGTTCTTCGCTTTTACATGTAGAGATAGTTGTGATCCCACTTGCATATCAAGCTCCTTAATTTATTCTGGATTCCAATATTTTCTTCCCAATCAACTTCCTTGTCAACTGTTCTAACTGTCCTTTCATGTGAACTAACTTTTCTCACATTATTGGTGCTCAAGGGGACACTATTCACTTAAACCTAATGAAAACAGCATCCTGTATTTGGGCAACATAGCCCATGAATTCTATGGGGTTTGGTATTTTCTTCTGGAAAAATCAAGTATCAGTTGGTGATTCTGGTCTGTATTAGTTTGTTCTCACATTACTATAAAGAAATACTTGAGACTACTTAATTTATAAAGAAAAGAAGTTTAATTGGCTCATGGTTCTGCAGGCTGTAGGGCAGCTTTTGCTTCTGGGAAGGCCTCAAGGAGCTTTTACACATGGCAGAATGCAAAGCAGGAGCAAGCACATCACATGGCAGGAGCAGAAGCAAAAGAGAGGAAGGGGAGAGGTGCTACAAACTTGTGAGAACTCACTATCACAAGAACAGCACCAAGGGGATGAAGCTAAACTACTCATGAGAAACCGCCCCCAGGATCCAATCACCTCTCACCAGGCCCAGTCTCCAACACTAGGGACTGCAATTCAGTGAGAGATCTGATGGGGACACACATCCAAGCCATATCATACATAACTACATACTCATTGATAATATCAACTTTCTGAAGAGGGAATTACAATGAGGCCCTTAAAGTTTTATTTCAGACTCATCCGATTTGTATTATATTTAGCAATATGTTTATAAAATAATAAACATATGGATGGTAACTTTGCTAGCTTACAGTTCTTCTTATTTTGTATCATTTATACATTTGTGGAAGATATAACATAGCAGAATAAATAAGTTCATTCACAATGTAATTTACTCAAAGAAGTTTTTCTTCAGTCATAATTTATTGTCACTGTTCACTAGACTGTCTAGGAATTTCTGTCAGTTTTTAGACAGAATGTAGTATTCACTAGGTTTTTCTTTCTTGGGACCAACCTGAACCATATGCAGACTTCAGATCACAAGCCATTACATTAATATTGTTTTAGCACTTGACATCCAGAAGTCAAACTGAAAAGATGGTGGCATAAAACAATAGTTAATGCCTGTACAGAAATTCCCAGTGAGGAACAGAACACATAGAATCAAGAGTAGAGGCATTAATAAAAATTATGACAAATTTAAAGAATATTTAAATAATATATGGAAGTATACTGCTAGGTAGATATTATTAAAAACTTTTTCGGGGGATCCCTTTTGTCATCGACAGAGATGGAAACTAATCTTTATTCTGGTTGTGACAAGAAAATGAATGGCGGGCAATCTTGAGAATTACACTTAAAAGAACAAAGACTGGCAAATGTGAGGATATAAGAAGGATTTTGGCACCTGTCATCTAGCCATGTTACCTAATACAATCAAATAGCATACTGATGCATTAGGGATGGAGCAAGAAATGATAAAATATAGTTGCAATATATTTTTTCTACCTCTTAACTAAAATATTGGTTAGTGAGTATATAAGAGACATAGAGAAGAGATCCATTTACTTGAAAGTAACTATTGTCATTGAAGTTTTCTAGAACCCAAATTCTCTCCAACGAAGATGATTTCCCCTAATCTGGAAGCAGAGAACCTCTCTGAAAATTAGCAAAGATCATGAGACCACCTCTGTAAGCAAAAACTACATCAGTGTGAACAAAAGTCACCACAATGTGTACCAGAAAGAAAACTATTTCAAACAAAAAATCTTGAGATATAATGGTAGTTCATAACAGGCTAATTTAAAAATTAGAAAACTCTTTGAGGAGAAAATACTCAGCTACCAATTTGCCAACATGATACACTTTGGCTAAACTTTTGAGCCCCAATCATTTCATTTCTGCACTTGTGAAAGTATATATTCTGATTAACTGAATTATATTTTCACCTCTGTAAGATTCAGTTTTCTTACAGGTAATCAAAAAAATGATAGTACTTAATTTACAGGCTTGTTGGGATTAATCCATGTGTTAATGTACGTAACACAGTCAGAACAAGATTAGGCATACAGTAAGCACTTTATAAATGAAGTATACACAGGCATATGACCAAAGATATTTATCATTGTCAATGAGAAAAACTAATAGAAGTATGACTGTGATAAAATAATAAATGAATTACTTGTATCTTACATGTATATGTTGTAATAATGTGCAGTACTTAAAAAAGATATTTATTTAATTTATTGACATAAAAATATGTCCCTTTTAAACTTTTAAGTGGATGAAATTAGTCAAAAAGTATTATAAAGTTTTCTATCATTCTAAACATATGCCTATACATTTGTATGTATGTATGCATGCATGCATATATATACACATTATATGAAGTTTTGAAGAGTGTATGATAATATTTGATTATTTTTTCTTAGTTGGTATATAACTCAAACTTCTTTAGATCTTTAATTTGTGTGTGTGTGTGTATACTTGCAATGAGCATATGTTTTCCTTTACATTACAAGAAAGCTACTTGGGTTTAATTTAAATTAAATTAATAATAAAAATAACATTCTTGTCTAAAAATTGGCACAGATATACAAACTAGAGTGATTAAAAGTAGTCTATAAAACAGTGCATGAAGATTAAATTTCCATTATTTACTAGGATAGCATCTCATTAAGAAAACTTTTTCGTCATGCAATAAAGCATTCTGGTAATAAGTGAATATGGAGGGAAAATGTACATTCACTGCCAAACTGTTCAGACAAAGCTGGAGAATTAACATTTAGTAAAAACAAAAAAAGTCCAGTCAGAAAACCAGGTTACCAGCAGGCTTATTGCACAAGAGCAGAGCCCAAACTTCTATAGCCTTGGCATGTAAAGCATTTCAGATGCTAAGATGACAGAACTGCTCATAAAACCATCTGCTATTTCCTGATCCATCTGTTGGTCAGCATAGAGCCATCTGAACTCAAAAAATTATTTGGTCTCAGAAATAGCACAATTGCCATTTTTGTTTAAGTTGGAAAACAACAGTAGTGACTTTCAGAACAGTACTTTGTTACAGTAGACCACAAAATACTCCTACTATTTTGGCTACAAATGCTTACAATTTGTACTCTTACATGACTTATAATTAAGAAAATCTAGCATTGTATTATGACTATAAATATAAACATATGTATAAAGATATCAAGTTAAAATATTAAATATAGGTTAATTAACAGTAAATATTTCACAAATATATTTCACAAAGAAAGATACAAAAAGGCCCAATAAGCACATAAAACAGCAAACATTATAGACTGTTAAAATCCAAATTAAAGCCATATTGAGAAAGATACTCATAGAATGGCAAAAATAAATATAAATACTAACAACATCAATGGTTTTCAAAGACAGGCAGCAAATGGAAATATAAAACATTGCTCTTGGAGATATAAAATGGTACAACAACTATAAAAATAATTTTGCAATTCCCTAAAAAATTAAACATTCACCTACTATATTATTCATCGATTTTACTCCTAAAAAATTAAGTCCACACAAAGACTTGTAATGAATACTCATGGTAGTTATACATAATATGAAAAAAACTTGGGAAGAAAGCAGCATTCAAAAGTAGGTGTATAGATTGCAGTGTGTTTACACAATTGACTACTATTCAATAATAAAATGAGGAAGACTACATAATATGCAGTAGTATTTTGTCGATTGAAAGTATCTAGGCTTAGAAAAGTATGGATTGCCAAATTTCATTTATACAAAATTTAAAAACAGTCAAAACTAATCTGTGGTAATACAATATATATATGAAGAGAGGTTGACTGTGGTGGTGGGTGGGTGGAGAGGTACCATAAGCGTTGGAATTGACTACAAGGAGGCATGACAACTTTCTCAAGTGATAGAATTGTTTTAGATAGTGATTACAGTAGTGGCTACATTGGTGTGTTTGTTTGCCAAAAATATCTAGTTGTATAATTAAGAACTGCACATTTTACTGTATAAAACTTAACAAAATTTTTTAAAGTTCCTATTTTGATCACTCTAGATACCACCTAAAACGAAAAGACTCCTATGCACAAATTAAAACAAAAAAGTGACCTCTTCTATTGCTACAGAATGAAAACACACCAAGGAACATACGTTGGTTAGGGGAAATAATGTTAGTTAATGTACCCAAAACCCATAATTTCACTGATGTAATGAAAGTTTATTTCTCATCCATATAACATAAAAAAAATAGCCAGATGTCTCTCCTAAGGATTCTGATTCCAAGCTCAGTCTTAGTTATCTTGACTCATCTCCTTTTATCTTGTAGCTCTGGTATCTGAAATTATTTCTTTCAATTGCAGAAATGAGAGCTTGGTAACACATGATAGAGGCTAGTTCCGAAATTGATATAAATCACTTCTGTACCTTATATTGGCTAGAATTACTTATATGGCATATGGATAATTATATATAGATACAGATACCTGTACAGATATAGATAGATAGGTATGTAGACAATATAGCTATATAGGTAGAGATAGATAAATATATAGATAGCCCAGCAAGGGAAGCTAGATATGTAACTTTTCTACATATGCCAGAAAGAGAAAAGGGAGAATTCAGCATCTAACTGTTCTCTACCTAAGAACATACTACTGCTTTTTCACAATGCTCACATTAGAGAGGCTCACATTAGAGAGTAATAAAGCACATATGTAGCCTTGTTCAAACTAAGAAATGTCTTTCCTACAAATGTATAATTAGTAGCAAATATTTTGATCAGTTCAATATAAAATAAACAAACTTAAAAACCTTGTTTATGAAGAATTGGCAACAACAATTATTTAATGTGAATTTAAAGCCATTCAAAATGTGGAATGCATTAAAAAATAATCATGTAACTCAAATGCCCCAGTAATTAAGAATCTGTAGGTGGTAAAGATTTCATATTAGTATATACATTTTAAATCAGAAACAGATGGCCACTGTTGTTTTACTGCCAATCATCTGATAGGCATCTATTCCATATCCTGAACCCCAAAGTCCCCACTGCTACTTTGTCATTACTTGTTTGTAAAGGGCAATGCTGCCTAGAGTGCCTCCTCTAAGGAATAAGCTGCAAAAGATTTAAAGAGCTACAAATAGTGCTTCATTGCTTTCAGTACTCACAAACCAAGGGCTACCCCATGTTCAACTCAAGTATGTTAATTTCTCCATAGAGCTGAAAATTCATAGGACGATATACCAAAGACAAGGTATTAGGAAAGTCTTTGCATATCCTTTTCATGATTGTCTTTCAGGCTAGAAACATATGCATTAAACTTTTCCTCCACTATGGTTAAGTTGATCAATACTGCTGATTTAAGATTAGTCAGAACCGTCCCACTAAACTAATAAAATTCCTGCTATAAGATATGGAAAATAAACAAAACATATAGAGGAAGGACTTTTAAAATAAAATAGATAATATCAAAGTAGAAAATATTATTTTTGTTTTATGGCTTAAGAGTTTTCACCAGTCACAGAGTGAAAAGCAAATGAGACCTTGTAGTAGTACCAGACTTTAAGCCAATTATTGTGCGTGTGTGTTGATTTGCATATAAGTGTATGCATTAAATGATACCTACAATTATATTCATATGTAAGTAAATTTTATGTAGGTTAAATGCTATACATACATTACCGAGTAGAAATTCTTAAATGTTTAACTAATGTCTGTACTAATAATTATTATAGATAGTGATTGAGATAACAATCTGAACTGAAACCTCTTTATTAAAATTAACATGCTGGTGCTCAGAATGTGAAGAATATTTGTAACATTTTTCCACTGCATATATATATATATGTGTGTGTGTGTTGTGATAAATGATAAGACATGTCACAAATAATTTGTTGCTAGTGTTCATTGAATCACTATAAAGACTAAATATTTTAAATAAGCATATTCCATTTGTCACAATTTTGTTGTTACTTTAAGTTTTATGTAAGAAATAGTCATAAAGGGTGACAAAATATGAAAGAGTTAAGATTAACTGCTATACATATAATTACTTTAACAAAAGTTATTTACCTAAATGTATGATGACCATTACATTTTCTTTTGTATCATCTTATTTTAATTGAAATAAACTACTCAGTAGTATCTTGCTTGGGTTTGTACAAAAGCTTGCTTTTTTCTCAAGAAATACAATTTCATATTTAACCACTAATGTGGAGTACATGATTTTCCTTTTCCAACATGCTATTGTCTCTATGATTTAGATCTAGTCTCATTTGATATCCTCCATTATAGCTGGACAGTAACTTTCTAGTTTGACTCTAGCTGACCACTTCTTAATGTAGACATATCCCTTTGTGTTGTTCCTGTTGCATCAAACTAACTTCACATGCTTAACATTACGTCTTCTGATAAATAATGTTGGCTTGGCTCTGTGCAGTATCTATTCTTAAGTAGCATACAATAGAAAGATTAACAGCCCTATAATATAGTTTTTTTGTTTTGTTTTAAATATATATATAATATATAATATATATAATATATATTAGGAAAGTCTTTGCATATCCTTTTCATGATTGTCTTTCAGGCTAGAAATTATATATATTATATTATATATATATATATTTTTTTTGAGACAGAGTCTCGCTCTGTCGCCCAGGCTGGAGTGCAGTGGCGCGATCTCGGCTCACTGCAAGCTCCGCCTCTCGGGTTTAGGCCATTCTCCTGCCTCAGCCTCCTGAGTAGCTGGGACTACAGGCGCCCGCCACCTCGCCCGGCTAGTTTTTTGTATTTTTTAGTAGAGACGGGGTTTCACCGTGTAGGCCAGGATGGTCTCGATCTCCTGACCTCGTGATCGACTCGTCTCAGCCTCCCAAAGTGCTGGGATTACACGCGTGAGCCACTGCGCCCGGCCTTGTTTTAAATATTAATGGTTATTTTCACTATTTCATTAATTCAATCAGGTAATAAAAAATTCATTTTCTAATCCAACTTTCAATTTCATTTTTCTTTAAGTGTAAAAAAAAAAACAAATGTTATACATTTTCATTAAATTAAAAGTGTTTTTCAAAGTTATCATTTTCTATTGGATTCGTAGTTGAATTTACACATGATGAAAACATAATTTTCAAATGGAAAGTGACTTTATAAGAAGAAAATCTAAAATCAATGTGTAGCCATTCAATTTGGCGATTATAGCAGAAAATGAAAATTTCAGATTGATTTTCTTGGAAATAATTTTAAAGAGACCGAAAAGATAAGAAATAAAATTCTTAACTTCATTTTCAGTGAAACAAGGAAACAGCTAAAGCCTAATACTGTGATTTAGGTTGAAATCTCACAAAACACAGTACAAATCACTGAGCAGTGTTCCTTTGGGATGAAACAGAGAAGTATCAAGGGACAGAAGGTACTTTGCTTCAAAGTTCAGAAATAGCCAGTAAAACTATAAATTATACTTGTCAACAGTGGCAGATATTATGTGAGGCACTAAACCTACTGTGTGTGTGTGTGTGTGCAGATTGCAATAGTGGGAACAGTAAATACAGACTACTGTATGAATTGGAGTAGGCAGAAGATTCTCTGTATACAGTGAGGTTCCCAGAAGTATAAATCTATAAAATATTCCATAATAATTTTAAAAAGAAAATCAATAAATCTCCATCACAGAAGGATAATATATAAAATTGTTTCCAAGAAGCAGATGAAAATTCTGGCCCAAAACGTTAAAAACAAAAATGAACACAATAAACAAAACACTTAATTGAATAATCATTTTTATGAGGCAGTGGTGGCACAAAAACAAGATGCAAAACCTCAGGGAATTGACTGCAGAGCAGCAAGACATGAGGAAATGTAAGTAGGAAGAGCTAAGGATAGCAAAGAAAATATCATTGCAGCACCGGAGGTAAAATTGGAAGAGCAAGGGAAACCAGCCACTGCTCAGAGAGTAATCATGAAGTTTATAAAGGTTAGAAACAAGGCAATCAAGTACAGTGAAAGACAAATAAAGAGATAAAAGTGATCTGAGAAAATAGAGTTAAAAATTAAAGAAGATTCAAAATATTGAAGTCCTCAAAAAAAATGGTAAAGATACAATATTTAAAATAAAGCCTATTGGTGCATATTGAAAAACTGCAGAGCCCAAGAGAAAACTAGCCCCAAATTGTTAACTTTGGCTGTAATATAGTAAAGTTAATGAACATATAAATAATTCTTTGGGAAGTCAGGCCAAAGAGAAAATATTTTATAAGAGGAAAACACACCGTGGCCTCAAATTTTTCTTAGCAATATTTAGTAATAGATGACACTGGAGCAATACCTACAAAATTCCTAGGGAAGGAAGCATGATCTGAGGATTTTATACAGTTTAAATGCCCCTTAAAAATGGAGGCAAATAAAATTATTAATACACTGGAACTAAGAAAATACTGTATTGTTCTAATAAACCTTACTCAATATACCAAGTAGCTTTAACAGAATATACAAGTTACAGTCTCTGAATATAAAGAGGTGAAATGATTAAAATAAATTGAGAGGTAAGTGGCAAATGAAGTTTAAATGAGAAATGAAGTAAATATGTTGAATTTATTTTCACTTATAGCTGAAGTACAAGGATATCATTTAAGATAAAAAACGTATGTGCGGATACTTTTAAGATTAAGAAGAAATATATTCATGGCTAAAATCACAATACGATTTAATAAAATTAAGTGATAGAGTACAAAATGGAGTAGGAAAAGAGATTTACTAATGTTATAATTGATTATAGTAAGAAAAAATAATTACTAGAACAAAAATGCAAACCTTCCTAAATAACAAAATAAATATGCACAAATGAAGAAAAACAGAAAACATCAAATAGTTTAACATTTTTAAGTATAAAATTAGACAGAACACAAAATAACATTGTAGAAATAATGTAAATATAATTCTTAATGCATTAAATTGGCCTATTACAAGATAAACACTTGCATTTTTCTGAACAAAAGTAAATCTATCTATAAACCATATACAAACATGTCTAAAGTGATACATAATAATTGAAAATAAAATGTTTGCTTTTCCAACTATACATTCACATTTAAAAGCAGCAAAAAAGTAAAAGCCAAATTCTACTACATTAAAATAGCGTTAAATAGAAAAAAATCACCTATTATCAGTGTCAGACACTGAAGAGTAATTATCACTTGTGTCACAAAAAACAATAATTAACCATAGTATATAAAAAACTCTTAAAATAAAGAAGAAAAATGTGATCAGATTGACCAAACACATGGCCATTTTATACACACACACACGTGCATACCCAACCCTGCCCCCCACTTGAAATTGCAAATGACCCTGTGAGACTGAAAGTGCACTGCTAAATGTGTCCAATTCCTAATTCATCGACTTTGCAAATATTATACCTAAATGGCAAAACAGACTTTCCAGCTGGGATTAAGTTAGCAATTTTAGAGATGAAGAGATTATCCTGAATTATTACAGTAGGGCCAATGTAAAAATGGTTTTTATAAGCAGATGACAAAAGGGTCAGTGCAAAAGAAAAACAAAAGAGAGATATGCCACCAGAAGCAGAGGTCAAACATAGAGAAAGATATTTAAGTTCTAAACTTCTGGCTTTGAAAATAAAGGAAGTAACCAACATCCAAGGAATGCAGAATCTGGACATTTAGAATCTGGAAAAAGCAAACAATACAAAGAAACCACACACACACACACACACACACACACACACACAATTTTCTTGTATCTTCCAAAAGAAACATGGCCCAGCTGAGACCATGATTTTAAGATGTTTGACCTTTAGAACTGTAAGACAATAAATGTATGCTGTTTTAAGCCAATAAGTATGTAATAATTTGTACCAGTAGCTATAGAAAATTAATGCAATCAATATATTTTTGAAAATTTGTTCATCAAAAGATGTCAATTTAAAAAAAATAAAACAAACTATTAAGTGGGATAATAAAATATTAGTGTGTAGAATGTATTGTGACTGCTAACTAGTCCCTATTAGGAAGGTAAATCAGCAAGATATGAAGATGCCATCACATACTAGAATTGCTATAACCCAAAAGCATAAAATACTAAATGTTGGAAGAGATGTGCAGAAACTGAACCCTCATATATTATTGATGGAAAAGTGATTTTTCAAAGAAAAGTAAAATATACATTTGTCATATAATTAAGCATTTCCACCAGGTAACTTATCTGAAAGAAGTCAAAACATAGGTCTTCACAAAACTTGTTCACAGGAGAATTATTCATAATAGCTAACAAATAGAAACTTTCAAAATGCCCATCAACTGGTGAATGGAAAATAAAATGTGGTATAACCATTCAGAAGTAAAAGTATGAACTACCAGTATATGCAAAATTACAAAATCCCTACAAAGCACAATTTGGCACCATAACAAAATTACTGAGTAATTTGTTCCTTAACTTAGCATTAACAGATAGTAAAAATATACTAGATACTGAGACATCAACACTAGTCACAAAAGAGAAAAAAAGGGACATGTATACAAATTTTGTTTTAAGCAGCATTTTTTATCATAGCCAAAGCTTGAAAATAACCCAAATATCCAGCTGAGGAGGAAATGATTAATAAAATATAACAGAGTATTATGTTGACATGAAAAATGAGCAGAATCTGTGTGCACTATAGAGAATTCCATAATACACATGCACACACACATATATTAAAATTCAGACTTCTTTTTTTTATTATACTTTAAGTTCTAGGGTACATGTGCATAACGTGCAGGTTTGTTACATATGTATACTTATGCCATGTTGGTGTGCTGCACCCATCAACTCGTCAGCACCCATCAATTCATCATTTATATCATGTATATCTCCCCAATGCAATCCCTCCCTCCTCCCCCCTCCCCATGATAGGCCCCAGTGTGTGATGTTCCCCTTCCCGAGTCCAAGTGATCTCATTGTTCAGTTCCCACCTATGAGTGAGAACACGCGGTGTTTGGTTTTCTCTTCTTGTGATAGTTTGCTAAGAATGATGGTTTCCAGCTGCATCCATGTCCCTACAAAGGACGCAAACTCATCCTTTTTTATGGCTGCATAGTATTCCATGGTGTATATGTGCCACATTTTCTTAATCCAGTCTGTCACAGATGGACATTTGGGTTGATTCCAAGTCTTTGCTATTGTGAATAGACTTCTAAAAATATACTTTTGGCCGGGCGCGGTGGCTCAAGCCTGTAATTCCAGCACTTTGGGAGGCCGAGACGGGCGGATCACGAGGTCAGGAGATCGAGACCATCCTGGCTAATACGGTGAAACCCCGTCTCTACTAAAAATTACAAAAAACTAGCCAGGCGAGCTGGCGGACGCCTGTAGTCCCAGCTACTCGGGAGGCTGAGGCAGGAGAATGGCGTAACCCCGGGGGGCGGAGCTTGCAGTGAGCTGAGATCCGGCCACTGCACTCCCGCCTGGGCGACAGAGCGAGACTCCCTCTCAAAAAAAAAAAATATATATATATATATATATATATATATACTTTTGAAGTAATAAAATAAACACATATTAGCGTTTATTTGTGTGTTAGTGTAACTGAAGAATGAGAAAACAATAAAATGCTTACGGACGGCTGTCTACGGTGTATATATGGCATTTTATAAAATGTAATGCATTAACCAACCAACAAGCAGAAAGTAAAAAGACATTACATTGATTAAAACAGAGTAAAGCTGAAAGCTGACTTCTTTACAAAAGTAATAAATCAGCAAAAATTAAAATAATATAATATAAACTGTTGAATATATATCTTAATTAATATTGATTATTTTAAAAATAGAGAAATACTTGGGGATGTGGATAAAGTGATGAGGGGCCACACATCCAATAGAGGTCACAACCTCAATATGATTAAAGATATCCAACTAAATCAGAAACAAGGCAAGTTTGTCTTCCCTCACTGGTGCTTTTCAATATTATACTGGAAGTCCCAGTTAATACAGTAAGACAAGAAAAGGAAATAAGAAGTGGACATGTCAGCAAAGAACAAATAAAATTGTCATTGTCTAAAGATGCCATGATTATCTATGCAGAAAATCTTAAAGAATTTACAAAAAAATCACTTGGAACTAATAAATAATAATGGCAAATTTGCAGACTAGAAGATCAAGACAAAATTTAATCACTTTTCTATATACCGGATATTCACAGATAAATGTGACATTAGAAACACAATACCATTTGTATTAGAAACCAAACTATGAAATACTTCAGTATAAATCTAACAATACATGTACAAAATGTCTGTTGGAAAAATTATGAAACTCTGATGAAAGAAATCAAAGAAGAAATAAATAAATGGAAAGATATTTCATGTTCATCAATTGGAAGACTCATTATTGTCAGGATATCAGTTCTTTCCAAGGTATTCTATAGATTTAATATAATATCAATAAAAATTTCAGCAAGTTATTTTGTGGATATCAACAAATTGATTTTAAAAGTTTACATAGAATGGGAAAATATCTGGAACAGCAATCACAATATTAAAGAAGAATAAAGTTGGACTGACAGATCCTGACTTCGAGGCATATAACAAAGCTACAGTAATGAAGACAGCATGGTATTGGTCAAGGAATAAACAGATTAAAGGAACAGAATATAACCCAAAAGTAGATCTACATAAAAGTAGTCAACTGATCTATGATAGATGAACAAAGGCAATACAATGAAGCAAAAATAGTCTTTTCGACAAATTGTGCTGGAACAAATAGATATCTGTACACAAAATTTAATCTTGATATAGACTTTATATTCTTCAGAAATAATAGTTGAAAATGTGTTGCAGACCTAAATGAACAATAAAAATTCTAGAATATAACATAGGAGAAAATATAGATGACCTTACGTTTGGTGATTACTTTTTAGTTACAACACCAAAGGCACAATCTAAGAAAAAAATGAGTGATAGGGCATGCTAAAACTTTGTCAAAATTAAAAATTTATGCCCCACAAAAGACACTGTCAGGAGAATGCAAAGACAGGCCACAGCTTGGGAAAAAATATTTGCAAAACTTGTATCAATAAAAGACCGTTTTTTAAAACAGAAAACTCTTAAAACTCAACAATAAGAATGCAGACAACACAGTTCAAAAATAGGCCAAAGACTTTAACAAACGTCTCATCATTGAAGATATTCAGATGGCAAATAAGTATATGAAAAGATGCCCCAATTATATGTCATCAGGGAAACGGTAATTAAAACAATGAGATACCACTACACACCTATTAGAATGGCCAAAATCCCAAACAGTGGCAACATCAAATTCTGTCTGTAATGTGTATCGACAGGATCTTGCATTAATTGATGGTGGGAATGTAAAATGGTACAACCACTTTAGGAAACACTTTGGTGTTTCTTATGGAACCGGATATACTCTTACCATACACACCTGCAATTGTGCTCCGTGATACTTACTCATAGGAGTTGAAAACCCAATGTCCACCCCAAAACATGCACATGACAGTTCATAGCAATGTTATTCAAAATTGCCAAAATGAAAGAAATCAAGATGTCCTTCAGCAGGTGAATGGATAAATAAACTGTGGCACATCCAAACAATGGAATGCTATTCAGTGCTAAAAAGAAATGAGCTGTTGAGCCATAAAAAGACATGGAGGAAACATAAATACATATTACTGAATGATAGAGCAATCTAAAAATGCTACCTACTGTGTAATTCCAACAATATGACATTCTAGAAGAAGCAAAACTATAAAAACAATAAAAAATATTACTAGTTGCCAAAGATTAGGGGAAAGAAAGAATGAGTAGGTGAAGCACAGAGCATTTTTAGAGAAGTGAAAATATTCCATACGACACTAGAAAGATAGATTGATGTAATTATATATTTGTTCAAACACAGAATGTATGACACCAAGAGTGAACCCTGATATCATCTATAGAACCTGGTTGATTAAAAAAAATTCAATAGTTACCTAGATCTTTTTTGGATAAACTTACAAATAAATAGGATACCTCTAAAAGAGGAGATAGTGTCAAAGGGTATCTTGAAGAACAGCAGAAATCAAATTTATGAGAAAATTAGTTGTCTGTAGTTTGGTTCAGAGTCATCAATATATGCAAATTTCGACTACAAAAATTTTACGATCAAGCATAAAAGTAAATAAAAATGTTAGTAGTAAACTGAAATCTATGTAAATGTGGATATTATAAGAAAAGTATAATTAGGATAAATGAGTTTCTATCTAGTGACACATATCTTGCCTATATATACAAGCACTTAAAAATAAGGATGTGTGGCCGGGCGCGGTGGCTCAAGCCTGTAATCCCAGCACTTTGGGAGGCCGAGACGGGCGGATCACGAGGTCAGGAGATCGAGACCATCCTGGCTAACACGGTGAAACCCCGTCTCTACTAAAATATACAAAAAATTAGCCGGGCGAGATGGCGGGCGCCTGTAGTCCCAGCTACTCGGGAGGCTGAGGCGAGAGAATGGCGTAAACCCGGGAGGCGGAGCTTGCAGTGAGCTGAGATCCGGCCACTGCACTCCAGCCTGGGCGACAGAGCGAGACTCCGTCTCAAAAAAAAAAATAAAATAAAATAAGGATGTGTAATATGAAGACGCAGCATTATCTTCTGGGGATAAAAATAAATATGAAATTAAGAAAATACCAATAAAATTATGAGAAAGGAAATTAGGAAGCCCTTGAATCTTTTTCTCTTGGTTACAAGAACTTTTTTTTTTTCCATTTTCTATTTCAGAATATCACCAGAAGTTACGGTAAACTGATCAATCACTTTAGAGTCGCTCAATAGAAACTAAACGTATTAAATTATACCTTGAAGTTTTCTGTGTTTTCATGAAATGTGTAAAGTCTACTTTTTAACAAACTTTCTCCTTTAGTAAAGCAAACAAATACAAAGAAAAACCTCTAAAGACATATGTTCTAATACAACTTTAAAAAAATTAAAGTCATTCCTCACGATCTCTGACCTTTACTCCCCATATTATCAAGTTTAAGACTTACAGAATGGTTTATCTTTTTGATTTTTCTGTACTCCCTGATCAATACTCTCTCAAAAGTTCTATTAATGACACTTAGACTAGGAGTTGAATGCTAATATACTGCTTCTTTTTAATTGCTAATGCCAAAGATTATGCGATCCATCGTTATTTTTTGTGCTACTAATAATTACTTGCATGTAATCTATTGAAGGTTCATGTCGATTTTGGAGACGTTACAATGCCATAAGACAATAACAATAGTAATAGTAAGTTATATGTTTCTTAGAATCAATAAAGAACCATATAAGTTGAAATTTACTATCCTATAAATCTGTCTGACAGACACTAGGATTTGCAGAAGAAAACATGTTAATTAATAACAAAATTTATCTTAGGAAATAATAGGAAAAGCTAAAACTAAAATAGAATATCATATGATAGCATTAAAGTTAAATATTTTTACACATACAAGTCAATATAATTAGATTGTTCAGAAAAAGCAACTCTTTCTAGCAAATTTACATTATCATTGCACATTAGTAACATATTTATAGAATTATTTTCTGGAAATGTAATCAAATTAAAAGCTCTATCTCAAATTATAAAATCAAAAATACCTTCCTTTTATGACAAAATTTCATTCTTTTATCCATAATGTATTTTTTCTGAAAATCATAAACAAAGGCTCTATGTTTATAATTTAAAAGGAAACTTAGTCATTTTAATATTATAGCAGGCATTATTTTCTTAGCTATTTGTGAGAATTTATAAAAAAAAATTTGAAGAAAGTAGATCAGTTTATAGAATCTCTAGTAATATATCTGTACCTTTATTTGCTGTAACCACTCTGTTTTCATTATGGACCTTTATTATTTGCTTTAATATCTGATAAGTCAAACCATTATCTTATGTTTGTTAATATTTCAAAAAATTATATGTTACTATTTCACATTTCTTTTTCCATATCATTTATTCCCAAGTGTCTGAAAAGCTCATCCAAGAACATGGTATGTCATTGCACTTATGTAAACATACACTAAGGTCTTTGGTAATCATTTTTTCTAGGATTTTACACTTTCTATTATATTTTTGTTCAGTGTTTATAAACATATTGCTACATTTAAAGAAACCTTTTTTTTTTTTTTCTTTGCTACTGTGGATGCTCAGCTTTTAGGACTTTCCCTCCATCAGCCTTTCCTCCTTTGACAAGGAAGTTACCAACTACAAGTGACCACAGACATCTGCCCTAGCCCCTTTCTGGAACATACGTTACTGACTGGAGGCATTGTGCTCATTTGTTTGACCTCATTTGTATTGCTCTTATCCACCAGCAAGTAATCATGCCCCACACCCTCTCTAATTGCCTGCCTCAGTTGTAGTAGCCAAAAGGAGAAAGATGATGATGACTTAAACAGGAGAGGTGTAGGGAGGAAAGAAAGAAAAAATGTCTTATATTTTAAAATCTTTTTTGTGTCTTTAAATAACAGTGTTACCACATTAAAGAAAATTCAATCATTATCAGAAATGAGGACAGAGGTTTTACTGATGTGAGTCCAGAGACATCCTCCCAACACTAAATGGACAGCTCCTAACTATGCCTAGGAGCAAGAGAAGATTTTGTGGAGACTACGACTTGCATGAATTTTGGAAGTATTCTACTCTCAGAGTAGAACATAAATACAACTGAAAATTCATGAACATATTCATTCATATATGAAAAACTGAGAAGCAGGAAAAATAGATGTTACCTTTGTAAACACTGTTGATGACTTTTTCTTTCCCAGTTTTCTCCAATATTTTGAATAGTTTAGGAAAATAAATAGAATGAACAAGGGCATTGATAAAAAATTTGACTTGTTTAGTAAACATATCAAATTCTAGATATTTGCAATTGAATTTCGTATCAATTCTCTTATGCAACTACCTAATACCAAATCCATTCAAATTATGAGATTCTGTTTTCATTTGTATTTCATAGGAATTTTCTGAAAAACACTAAAAGCTTTTAACACAGCTAGTGGTTAACAAGTCCACCACCATGTTTATTTAGGCAGATTTCCTTCTTGGACCAATTAAATAAAACAAAAACAACAACAAAAACATGAAATTACCTGGAACCCACTGATTACTGTTAGTGTGTATGCATGACTGTATTGGAATACTTCTTTCGATAAGTCTTTCTATAGTAAGATTTAATTTGGCTCCAAATCAGGACAAAGTCTTTAGGAAAGCTGTTAAGTTTTTAAGGGAGATTTTTCCCTTTGCAATTTGATAATTACACATTAAAGAAAGCTCCAAGTGCTTCCACATTGCCTTTTCCTAGCAATGGACGATGTTAGCTGTTTCTCAGGGGTGTTGTTGTGCTCCCTTTACTGGATGGAGCACTTTAAATGATAAAAACACAGTAACAGGCTCAAAGCAAAGACCAACCTCACCAATTCTCTGAACATATTACAATGTTAAAGATTCAGATGAAGAAAGAAACCCCTCCAGATCTAACTTCTCAAGTGAACTGCTCTCTGAGATATTGGCCCTGGGGACACTATCCTTATCTTCCATTTTGATCCAATGTCAATGTTAAATGTGCAACACCCTTGGGGATATGAGCAATCTAAATAATAGCTCCTGTGGGTTGAAAGAGTTGGATACCTGCTTCATTTACAGTCTGTGCTCAGTATGTGACTGTTTCATTACAGTCCCCTGACTATTCCCTGTTGTAATATTAGCTGCCAAAGGATGAGTTTTTTTTTCCACACAGAAGCTAAGAACAAGTTCAAAGCTAGCTACTCTTACAATATTCAAGTACAATATTCAGCACAGTCTTTAGACTGATTTTAGAGAGTGGTAAATAAAGTACCTATGATGCCAGCCTTTACTTGTTCTTCAGTTTTAATAATATAAGAAATACATAAAACATTACTAAAGAAAGAGAGGAGATTTAAAAAGATACCATTTATTTGGGTTAGAATTACTCAGAAAAAAATTTAAAATGTTAGAACTTTCAGTTTTTTGGGGAACTAATACAAGAAATATATTAATAAAATACCATCCAAATCCATATAGGAAAAATGAGAAAATTATGAGTTTTAATTAACATAGGAAAGAAATAATTTGAAAATTATAAGTAAAATTGCTTATCAAGCTGGAAATAATTCTGGAAAAAATTTCTGAGGACTTTAAAAAAAACGTGTCCACAGATGTTGGTAGAAGAAAACACTCTAGCATCTGTTTCTGAGAATTATCCTCATAATTTATGTGAAAATGCAGTCAGTTAATAGGTGATTAATGAAAGTCCCTATTATTTCTCCAATTTTATAATTGCCAGTGGCAATAATGTCAACTTCTCTATAAATTTTTCATGGTAATATTTTTTATTTGCTTCATCAAAGTCTTTTATTGGGACTCTACCATACCACTCATGTTTATGGTAGATAAAACCCAAAGTAAAATGTTGAGAGTTTATTGACTAAATTATTACCGGACTGAGGAAATGGTCTCTACTTGTTTCTTCTAAAACTTACTCATGGAAGGGTTAAATACAAGACCCACCAGACGCATTTTCATATGTTAATAGAAAAAAATTAATGATTTAATTCACGTATAAATCTAAAAATTATGTTATGATAAATAATATAAAATACATTTTATCATTTGAATAAATATTATTTTAAAAAGATTATCTCTGAATGCACATAATCACATGATTGTCTTACTACATTTTCAATCACCTACCAATCTCAACAAAGAGAAAGACATTGTGATAAGTCATAATTTTCCGTCCTTGCTGATTGCTCATGTACTCAAACCCTTTGTTAAGTGATTAGAGCTACTTTGTGAAGGTTCCCTGAGTATAGAAGAGGCCATAGAAGTGTTCTCAACACCTTTTGTTCTATTGGCTGATGAGGGTGTCACAGCAGTATTCAAGGTCTAGCAATTACCAAAAAAAAAATATATATATATATACACACACACATATATATATACACATACACACACACATATATGTATCCCTCCCTCTAGTTATACACGGTGGGATTCCATTTATTCCTATGTCTTTAGGCCTGAAGCATACCTGGTCATAATCAGCTACAGGAAGTTAACCTTGAGTGAGGAAAGAAACACAGTGAATTTTACTGATGGTTAATCAAAGATAACTTCAAAGAGGAGCTGATGTTTTATTTGAGACTTAAAAATAGTTTATTCCACATCAAGTAAAAAGGGGTTTAACTGCATTTAAAAAAAATAAACTAAAAGTTATTTTGTATTATTTTGTGTTATCTGTAGATTCACATGCAGCTGTAAGAAATAACAAACAGATTTCATTTACCTTGACCCAGGTTCCCCAGATGTCAACATCTTTAAAACTATAAAACCCTGTGAACAGAATATTGGCATTAATACAGGCAAGCTAGTGACAAATTCCATCATCAGAATGATCCCTCATCTTGTGCTGTTATAGCCACACCCACTTCTTTCCTACTTCCACTTCCCATGTAACTGGCAACCATTAATCTGTTTTTCATTTCTATAGTCTTGTCATTTTGAGAATGTTTTATAAATAGAACTTATCAAAGTACATCCTTAATTTTTTTCATTCAGCATAATTCTCTGAAGATTGGTCTAAATTATGTTTTATATCAATAATTTATTCATTTTTATTGCAAGCAGCATTCCATTGCATGGATGTGCACTAGTTTGTTTCCCTGCTCACCTGTTCAAGGATATCTGGGTTGTTTTCCGTTTGGAGCTATCATGAATAAGGATTCTGTGAGCATTGATGTATAGGTTTTTATGTTAACATAACTTTTCATTTATCTGGGATAAATGCCCAGGAGTGCAATCTCTGAGTCATATGTTGGTTGCATGTTTAGCTAAGTTTTAAGATACAGCCGAATTGTTTTACAGAGTGGTTATATTATTTTACATTCTCATCATAAATGCGTAAGTGGTCCAGTTGCTTCACATCCTTGTCAGGAATTGGTGCTGTGTGTGTATATATATCTCCAAGCTTATAGCTTGCTTGTCTGTTTCAGAGTTTTATCAGAGTTTTCATGGAACAACACGTTTTAATTTTGACAAAGTGTATTTTTCATTTGTTTCCATTTATTGATTTTGCTTTCAGTGTCAAAACTAAGAACCCTTTATCTAGTCATAGGCCCTAAAGAATTTTGTCTTACTATTTTCAAAAAGTTTTATAAAATTACACTTTTTATAATATATATACAAATATATATATATGCACACACACACATATATATATTTGACATTCTGATAAGTGTGTAATTGTGTTTTACTGTGATTGTAACTTGTATTTCTCAGTTGACAAATAAAGTTGAGTAAGATTTAATGTGTTTATTTGCCATCTGTATATCTGTATTACTTCTCTCTTTTTATTTTCTGACACTTTGACATCTGGACTTTACTGACCCTGGAAAAACTATTCCTACTAGGGCTAGCCAATTCCTAGAGATACTAAACACAACCCATCTGAAAGTGTATCTTTCAGACCAAACTAACCAATCCAGAGCCTGCCCACTCTACCTCCTCAATTAGGCTCATAAACTCTGGACTGCTATTATCCTGATCCAATCACTCCAAGGCCAGGTACTAGACACCCGACAACACCTAAATTCCAGAGCCCACTAAAATTATTCAGACTAGCCAATTCACCAGCTTACTCTGGCTTGCTCATTCCTTCCTACAGAAACCACAAGAAAAACTCTTGCCAAGTTTTTCTGTCACTCCCTGTAACTCCTAACAGACCCCACTGCTTGCCAATGTGGCTCTGCATGTACAGTGTGCTTCCTCCTCTTGGAAATTGTGAGTGACAAAATGTCTTTTTAGTGATAATCATCTCCTGATCATTGGCCTCATCATACCTAAGAGTAATAAAGTAATTTCTCTTTGTTGAATGTCTCTTTGTGTCTTTTTTCCATTATCTACCATTTTTTTCTTTATTAGAGAGTTTATTGTAGAATTTAGGGAGTTCTCTATTTTAACACCTTGCTGGGTGTGTGCCAGCTATTATCTCCAAGCTTATAGCTTGCTTGTCTTTTTCAGAGTTTTATCAGAGTTTTCATGGAACAACACATTTTAATTTTGACAAAGTGTATTTTTCATTTTTTTTCCATTTATTGATTTTGCTTTCAGTGTCAAAACTAAGAACCCTTTATCTAGTCATAGGCCCTAAAGATTTTTGTCTTACTGTTTTCAAAAAGTTTTATAAAATTACACTTTTTATTTAGTGTATGATCTATTATGAGTTAATAAATGTATGATTACTCTGGCTGTATCTGTGGGAAGGCTGTCATTTCTCCATTCAGACGCTTTTGCACCTTTGCCAAAAGCCAGTGGGAGTATTTGTGCAGATGTATTTCTTGATTCACTCTTCTGTTCCACTCATCTATCTATCTATCTACCCATCTAATTTTCCAATAACAAAATACTTCTTTATGAAATAAACTGCATACAAAGCTATCTACATAGTATGTGTTTTGGAAATGGGTAGATGGATCACTTCCACTTTAGTCTCCTTTTTGTTCCCTAAATATTTGTTAGTTCTTAAAGTTTCTTTCTCTAATTATATGCAAATTAGAATGATTTTGTCTATAACTACAAATGATCTTGCTGGGGTTTTGATGGAAACTGTAGTTTGTAGTATTCTTCATTTGGTGGGGATCAAATCCTAGCTCTCTGCCTGGCCTTTCCTGATGGCACTCAAGCAAGGATGTTGAGGTATCTTTTCACAGCCTCATTAGTGTCAAAGTCCAGGCTCCCCACTCAGCCTTTGTTGATGTGTGTCAGGATAGAGCCACACTTCTTCTGCGATATTTGGGTAGAATAGAGTAGTTAGGTTGTAAAATGTTTTGTTTTTATGTTTTATTTTTGTTTTCCTAGGCTACCCCTGTTGCTAGAGAGAACAGCTTTTTGAGGGGCAATATATTTTGTCTGCATTTGTTAATGTTTCCAGATTGTCAACTTATTCAGCTCCAAGTTTGGAATAAATGAGGCAAAAAAACAAACTAAAATAAAAAAATGTATAACCTAGAAAATTTATCACTATTTATTTCCTCTCCTCCCCATACCCTACTATGTTCCTGGCCAGTGTGCCTTTTTTCCTCATCTTTCAGAATCTTATGTTAACTTTATATATGTCATTCAGGTTTTTTTGGTGGTTCATTTGTTTTGTTTTCTTTTCACACATATGGAAGAATAGGAAAAAGTATGTATAGTCCTTCTTTCTAAAAATGGAAGATACACACATTACAGATGAATTGATCAAGGAAATGTGCTACATACACAAAATGGAGTACTATTCCGACGTAAGAAGCAAAGCATCCTGTCATTTGCAAAAACATGGATGGAAACAGAGATCATCATAAAAGTGAAATAAACCAGACACAGAAAGACAAACTTCACATCTTCTCATGTACTTGTGGGGTCTACAAAATTAAAACAATTGAACTCATGGAGACAGAGAGTAGAAGAATGATTACCAGAGTCTGGGAAGGGTAGTGGCAGGTAGAGTGGGGAAGAGAGGGAAGTGGGGATAGCTAATGAGTCCTAAAATAGTTAGAAGGAATGAATAAGAACTAATATTTTATAGGACCACGGATGATTATAGTTAATAATGGTAATAATTTAATTTTACATTTTAAAATAGCTAAGAGAGTATAATTGTATTATTTGTAACACAAAGGATAATGCTTGAGGGGATGGATATTCCATTTACTCTGATTATTATGCATTGCATGGCTCTTCAAAATATATCCTGCATACCATAAATATATACACCTACTACATACCAACAAAAATTAAAAATTAAAATAAAAAGTATGTCTAGTCCTTCTTTCTGGAAATGAAAGTCACACACATTCTGGAAGTTTTAATGTGAGATTTTTAAGACAGATAATCTATTTTTACATACGTACTCATTTAACTTTCAAACCTTTCTGAAATGAAGTAAATGCTTCAGTAAAATGTGATTATATATTATAATATTCAAATTATATAGTGCTCTGCCAAAATATCAAATATATGGGTCAAGGAATGACATGAACATATACTTCTGAAGTTTTCACATAATGAAAGTACTATTCAAGAAAGAAAGACATGAGATTTAACGAATAGTAGAATTAACCTAAGAAAGCAGTAAAATTAAGTTTTAAAAAATGTCAATAATAATAACTGTGTACCAGACCCATATTATTTGTTTAAGAATAGAATAGGAAGTTAAGTAATTGTATACCCTCCAAATTAAGTACCTTTAAAAATATTATTATTTATAATCTATATAATTTCAGTATAAAACTGGTGGGATAGTATAATAAATACTTAAATATGTCAAAATTGATAATAGAGTGGGTTCTTGTTCTTTCTTTCTTTCCATATTTACAGTTTTATTATTACTCACAGAGTATATTTTTATGACATATAGTTCCACCTTATCTGTTGTTTCAGATGCATTACTAAATTTTACATATGTTGTAATACACGTCCAATCCATTAAGTGCTGATTATGGAAGAAATTCATTCTTTGTAAGGTTTTTAATGAATAAAACATGACCTAGACAAACTTTAAAATGAAAAAAAAAATTTTGGATAAAAATGTTTTAAATAATAAAACAGGTAATGTTATAAAAATCTGCATCATTAAATTTCTAAATGTATCAAGAACGTAAAATAATGCCTTAAAAGGGGTAAAATGTAAAGTTAGAGAAGAAATGGAAAATATAATTTGACTCATAATAAAAATGCAAATAGTATTCCCAAACCTAGCAGTACCCCAAACCTGCCAAATTCCTCCTTTTTTGAGTTTTTTTAGAACATTGATAAACCATGTTTTCTGCACACACACACACACACACACATACACAAAATCTGCCTTAAAATTTTGCCATGACATAGAAAATGAAGAAAAATTTAATTACACAATCTACAATCTACTTTGTTGGATTATTATTGAAAATCTCTTTGGAAAACCAGAGTCATCCATGGGCAATCTGGAGCAAAGTTAACTAACTATATTGTGCAGGCACAATAGACTTAAATAAGCAAACAGATACCAGATGGCAATAAAAGGGCAATTATCAATAACTCAGCAAGAAAGACGTTGCTAATATTAATTAAATAGATCAAACCAGTAGGTAGGAAAATAAATAAGTTAATTTGCATGCATCTTTTATTTCCAGATATATAAACATCTAGATAAAATATCCATCTGTCTGTCAGTAGGCTTCCTGCATTATTCAAGACTGACATTATATTTAAACACATTGGCCAGAGGAAAGGTTTTGAACTGATTAAAAATGAGATCCCAATTTGTGTCTACTTATTTTGCTATATTATGACTAGCAGAAGACTATGTGGTACAGAAAGTTTCACCATGGTCAAAAGATAAAGATCTAAATACTCAACATGCTTTTGAAAATCTACAAGTATGATTAAGACCATGGTAAAACTTTCCGGAAATCAAGTTTTATCTCAATTGAATGTCACAGTCTTCATCACAGTAACAACATAAAAACATCAAAATATGATATTTGAATGGCAGTTTTCTGGGAGCAAACTAAAAACCACTTTTAAAAAGCTCATTAGGCAGAACTTGATTAAATTCAGGCCCATACATTAGTTTAACTATGTATACTTGATGCTTTTTTGTTATGGTGACAGTAACATCAGTCTTAGAAAACTTGTAGAGAAAGATTCAATTTGGATAGTAGCTATACTTTCACACTGACTGCTATTTAGTTACAAGTTTATTTTCTGGTCATGATCATGGGAATTTTCTTTTCATAGAAATATGTTGAATTGACCAAAACAAGTTGAGTTAGAAAGAATATGAATGACCTTATGTCAGACTAGTTAGGTTTAATATTTGGTCATTAATAAGAGAGTGTGTGTTAAGTTAAATAAGCCAGGCACATAAAGACACATTCATCATGATCTTACACATATGTGGAATCTTAAAAAATTGATCTTATAGAAGTAGAGAGTTGAATACTGGTTGCTAGAGGCTGGGATGCCTGGAGGGGAAAGGGAAATGAGAAGAGGTTGGACAATAAGCACAAAGTTATAATTAGATAGGAGGAATAAGCTCTAGTGTTTCATTGCACACTAGGGTGGCCATAATTAACAATAATATATAGTATATTTCAAAATAGCTAGCTGAAGATTTTGAATAGTCTCAATACAAACAAATGATAAATTTTTGAGGTGATGGATATCTTAACTACATTAATTTTATCATTCCACATTGTATATATATATATTAAAATACCACACCGTGCCCTATAAATATGTACAACTATGTCTTAATTAAAAACCAAACCAAACAAAAAAAGGCAGCTTGTATTTATGGCCCAAGAAGTACTATTTGGAAAACTAATTGTCTTTCACCTGTAATCTAGTACAAAATGATATTTCAAAACCAAAAGTAACCTTGAAGACAAAGAACTTATGACACAGAAAACTAACATTGAACATGATGAGGTCACGGGCTTAAGTTCAATTTAAAATTTGAAAAATGTAAAAGCTAGATTTAATAATGCATGGTCATTTGGCTCAATGTTTAACAAATGCTATTGTTTACAACTTACTCTGCTAGTCATTAGGATAATGTAGTTTCATTTAAATCTTATGTTATGTGGCATATTATGTGTTAGTGCAGTTTTTTCCCTGTCAATTTAGGATTAAGTCTTACTACCTAAGGAGGATGCTCATTAAGGATTGTCAAACAAACATTGAGAGGAATTTAGAAGTCTACACAATGACTTAGGTGTTTATCTGCCTAAAATTTGAGACAAACCTTCCTGTAAAAACTTTCTGGGTTATTGTAAAGTGGACTTGATCAAGGTAGTTACTCTTTACTTGGAAAATATTTACGGTTACTGAAAAAGATATCTACAAGTGTATTTGCATTACCTCGTTTGATTTCTTCAACATTACTTCGAGATAAATGAATTGTATCAACCAGTTAAAACACTCAGAAATGGAGGCTCAAAATTTAGATAATTATCCAAATCTGTCCAATTTGAATGTGATAGGTTTAGGTTTATGCTTATATTGAAATGACATTTAATGCCTTCCTGTTGAAAACATTTTTATGTTCATATATTTTTAACAGCAGAAAATCAGTATGTTTAATTAAACTTAGTATTTATATTATTATTATTTTAGAAAATACCTCTGTAAATGTTTAAAATAGTATAATTTGTAATCATCAGAAAATACAAACAACTCAAACATCTATTATCTGGAATCTGGTGAGGGTCAGTACAATGTGGGACATTCACATGGTAGAATACTACCCAGAAATAAAAAGAACCAAAGAACCAACTACTGGCGAACTCAGCAACATAGATGAATCTTAAATTTAAGCCAAACTCAGAAGTGAAGTGCAAAGGCTATCTATTATATATTCTATTTATATAAAATTTTGAAAATGTCAAAATTACAGAGACAGAAAAGAAATCAGTGGGTGCCACAGGCTGTTATCGGAGGAATAAATTGACACTAAAGTGGCAGAGGGGAAAGTTTTTAATGGTGATGGAATTATTCTAATTCTTTATTGTTCCAGGTTTCAAAATTGTATACATTTATAATGACTCATATAACTGTGCATCTAAAAAAAGGTAAATTTTAACTGTAAATTATGTTTTGATACATCTGAATAAAAAACCAGATTTATAAATTTTCTGAGTAGATGAAGATATGCAATTTTGATAATTTTTATATCTAAAGTGGAGAAATACATAATATTTTCATCTAAAAAAGCCAGGCTTAAACATGTTCATTGATATCATTAGCAGATTTTTATTTAGAATTAACTATAAATTTGAAATATATTTTAAATCAAGAAGCAATGTATCAATTATAAATCTTAGTAAACAAGATAATTTTGAAGTTACTTAAAATTGGGGGTTTACAAAACATATATTTTTAATTTTTTGATACATAATTGGTGTATATATTTATGGAATATGTAGGATATTTTGATACAGGCATACCATGTATAATAATCACATAATGGTAAATGAGATATCTATCACCTCAATAATTTATCCTTTGTGTTATACACAATACAATTATACTCTTTAGTTTTAAAATGTGCAATTAAATTATTATTTACTATAGTCTCCCTGTTGTGCTGTCAAATACAGGTGAAAGGCATCTTGAAAGTTCTATTTGATCGTCTTAGTAATGAATAGCTTATAAAATCTATAGGAAAATACATTTTATTCTGAATCTTTGCTGAATTATTACCCCTTTATGAATCACCTGTGTTTGTTATTGCATACAGTTTCTCAGGCTTTTGATATTGCCTAGCTTTCCAGCCTTATGCATCTGAAGTTCAAATCACTCACCCAAATGCTATGTTCTCTTTCATTCCTATATCCTATGCCTATCCTTCTTTCTACTATCATCCTTAGGTACTCGAAAGTTTCTGGTTAATTTTTACTCATATTTCAAGATTCAACTGATATCATGGACTCTGCAAAATATTATCCTGATACCTACTCCCCAGTCTAAATAAGGTTCCACTGCATTATCAAAACATTCTCTTTCAATCAAAATCATATAATGGCTATTGTTTTTTTTATCCCTCCACCCATCTACCCAAGATCATGAGCTCAAAGAAATTCGGGACAGTATATTATATTATATTATATTATATTATATTATATTATTATATTATAGTATAGTATACTATAATATACATTTATTTTTCTGAGATGGAGTCCCACTTCATCGCCCTGGCTGGATTGCAGTGGTGCAATCTCTGCTCACTGCAACCTCCGCCTCCCAGGATCAAGCAATTCCTCTGCCTCAGCCTCCCGAGTAACTGGGTTTACAGGCATGCGCTGCCATACCCAGCTAATTGTTTGAATTTTTAGTAGAGACAAGGTTTCACCATGTTGGCCAGGCTGATTTTGAACTTCTGACCTCAAATGATCCACCTGCCTCGGCTTCCCAAAGTGCCTGGATTACGGAAGTGAGCCACTGCGCCCAGCAAGAACAATATTTTCTTTTCATATTTCAAAGACTAGCTTAGTGCTAATTTTTTGGTTTCATAAGTGTTTGTTTAGAAAGATACATACCAGCCGGGTGCGGTGGCTCACGCCTGTAATCCCAACACTTTGGGAGGCCGAGACGGGCGGATCACGAGGTCAGGAGATCGAGACCATCCTGGCTAACACGGTGAAACCCCGTCTCTGCTAAATACAAAAAACTGGCCGGGCGTGGTGGCGGCGCCTGTGGTCCCAGCTACTCCGGAGGCTGAGGCAGGAGAATGGCGTAAACCCGGGAGGCGGAGCTTGCAATGAGCCGAGATGGTCGCACAACCGCACTCCAGCCTGGGTGACAGAGGGAGACTCCGTCTCAAAAAAAAAAAAAAAAAGAAAAAAAAGGAACGATACATATCAATGAGCGGTTAAGAGTATGACACAAAAATAATGAGTTTCAAATAGGGTGATGTGTTGTCTACACCAGAAAGAATAATTGAGATAAGTTGTTCTTTTAGAAAATAGTTTTTAGACAAATATGTAGATACATAGATATATATTACATATATAATATCTAAATTAAATGTAAAAAAAAGTCTAGCAAAAAATTACCTTTGAAGAAAATATTATAGTGTTACTAAGATGAGAGCTTCACTATAAATTTCTTAACTAGAGCACGTACATACGCTTAAAAAAATGACTGGTTTTGTTTATCATACTATATCCATATAAAAGTTTTGTAGAGAAGAGATTTGGTTACTAAAGTTTTTTGAGTTATTAGAGCTTTAAATTTGAGAAGTATTAGGACAATTTCAGAAAGGGAGCAAATAAAAATAAGTAAATAAAGTCTCATTATTTTGAAAGTTTTAAAAAGGAAAGAATTGTACCAATACTGTAGTTGTGAATTACTTTCGCAGTATATCTAATACAAAAATATGCGATACAGGTAGATTAGTGTATTATGATATTTCTGACTTGTTTAATGACTTATAGTTTCTAATTGTGACATTTGCTCCTCTAAGTTGTCTAGTGAAAAAAGATATTCAATCATGCTTGAATTTTCTACTAACTTTCTCCACTGCCCTATTATCTTTGTCATGTTGTGGACATGATTTTAAAATTTGTCAATCACTCTACAACTACACTTAACTTTGTGGTTATTCTTTTGACATATTCTTCATAAGACTGACATTGATTTCTTCACCCTTGGAGTATTTGAATTCTGAGAAAAAAAAGTCAAATACTTACTTTTTAAGAAAATGTTATGCCATATTATTACATTTAAATAGAAATCTCAAGATCAAAATAATTTAGAATCTAAGAAAATAATAATATCCTGTCAATGCCAATGTCACCCACATGCCATCACCAGTGGGAAGGTAAGACAAGTGACCTCAAGCAATGGCATAATTGTTTTTTTACTACAGTCTATTCTTCTGGTCTTTAAGTTTATGAGATTAAAACATAATTAATTTATATAAACACAATTCAAGATATTGCTATATGTAATATAAGAGTAACAAAATATGAATCTGAAATCAGAAATTCTACTCATTGTCAATATGATAAATGTGTACATCCCTCTTAATATATTTATGAAAAGGAAAATATTAACTAAGATTGGAGTACATGAGGAAGGATAATTAATAAATATAATGTTTAATAAAATCTCTAAGACAACAATGCAGATGCTTTAAAATATGTTCTGTTCTGCCAATATGGCAAGAGAAAACCTATATGATGAATATACATGCCAATGGAACTGAATGACAAAAGTTTTATTTGCTAAAGCTGTAAGACTCTCTGGAAAAAGCTTGGATAGAAATAGTCATTATTAAACTGTGACTCTTCTTTTTCATATCCCACAGTAACTAAGCCCCCTTTATTTTGATAAATGTTCTCTTTCTGCATATTGAAATATTTAACCAGATTAGATTCCAGTTTTCTTGGAATAGAAACTAATTCTGTCCATTTTATATAAACATTGAGCAAGACAAGCTATTTGGGAAAAACACTGTGTTCTGTGATATTCCATAGAGCATTGTAGCTAAGATCATAGATGTCAGGATCAATTAAATCCTTCCTATTTAAAACAATTTAATTGCTGTGTGGATTTCAGCAATAATTTAACGTATTTCATCTTTATTGATGTAAGTATAATGAAATAAGAATAGTATCTATATCAGATCATGTTCTTTAAATGGAATGAGATAATGCTTGCCAATGTATGTGGCACATAACAACTCCTGGATAAATATCAGCAATCATTATCATGGACATTGTTAATCTATGCCAGTGAAAGTGTTATTGAATCCTAGAGAGATACTTCATATCAGACAAACAGACATATCTCATTTTATTAAGCTTTGCTTGTGCTCCATTTTTTTTTTAAACAAATTGAAGGTTTCTACAACCTGTGTCAATTAAGTCTATAGATAACATGTTTCCACTAACATATAGTCACTTCGTGTCTCTGTGTCACATTTGGTAATTCTCACAAAATATTTCAAACTATTATTATTATTGTTATATCTGTTATGGTGATGTGTGATCAGTGATCTTTGATGTTACTATAGTTTTGTGGCATCACAAACTGTACCCATGTAAGATGGTGAACTTAATCCATAAAAGTGTGTGGTCTGATTGCTCCACTGTCCAGTCATTCTCTGTCTCACTCCCTTTCCTCAGGCTTTCTTATTCCCTGAAAAACAGTAATATTAAAATTAGGCTAATTAATAACCCTACAATGGTCTCTAAGAGTTTAAATGAAAAGAAGAGTCACACATCTCTTACTTTAAATGCAAAACTAGAAATGATT
Source organism: Trachypithecus francoisi (assembly GCF_009764315.1). Lineage (NCBI taxonomy): Eukaryota > Metazoa > Chordata > Mammalia > Primates > Cercopithecidae > Trachypithecus > Trachypithecus francoisi. The sequence continues at coordinate 46,250,387 of NW_022681460.1, read as the reverse complement.
AAGATTAATGAAGAAGGTACGTTGACATCCTAGATAGGCAGAAATGTAGGCCTCTTGTACCAAAAAAGTAGCCCAGTTGTGAATGCAAAGGAAAATTTCTTAAAGGAAATTAGAAGTTTTACTTCATGAACACATAAATGATGAGAAAGAGTAATAGCTGTATTGCTGATAGGGAGAAAGTTTTAATGGCCTGGACAGAAGATGAAACCAGCCACAACATTTCCTTAAGCTAAAGCCTAATCCACAACAATGTCATATCTCTTTTCAATTCTATGAGGGCTGAGATAGGTGAGGAAACTGCAGCAGAAAAAAATTGGAAGCTAGCAGAAGCTGGTTCATGAGGCATAGGGGAAAAAGCCATCTTCATAATATAAAACTGCAAGGTAAAATTGCAGATCTTGATGGAGAAGCTTCAACAAGCTATCCAGAAGATCTAGCTAAAATCATTAATGAATGTGGCTACACTAAACAACAACATAACAAATTTCTTGCAGTTGAAACAGCCTTCTATTGGAAAGAGGATGCTATCTAGAACTTTCATGGATTACCTGCTTCAGAGGACAGACTGACTGTCTCGTTAGGGGCTAACACAACTGGCAACTTTAAGTTGAAACCAATTTTAACTCACTTACCATTCTGAAAATTCTAGGTCTCTTAAAAATCATGCTAAATCTACTCTACCTACGCTTTACAAATGAAACAACAAAGCCTGATGATAGCACAGGTGCTTATAGTACAATTTTTTGAATATTTTAAGCCCGTCATTGAGATCTACTGCTCAGAAAACAAACTTTTGTCAAAATATTACTGCTCATTGATAATGCACCTGGTCACCCAAAAGCTCTGATGGAAATATAAAAAGACTAATTTTTTTATGCCTGCTACTACATCCATCTATTCTGCAGCCCAAGAATCAAGGAGTGGCTTCCAAGTTGTATTAAGAAATACATACGGCCGGGCGCGGTGGCTCAAGCCTGTAATCCCAGCACTTTGGCAGGCCGAGACGGGCGGATCACGAGGTCAGGAGATCGCCGAAACGGGCGGATCACGAGGTCAGGAGATCGAGACCATCCTGGCTAACACGGTGAAACCCCATCTCTACTAAAAACTACAAAAAACTAGCCGGGCGAGGTGGCGGCTCCTGTAGTCCCAGCTACCTGGGAGGCTGAGGCAGGAGAATGGCGTGAACCCGGGAGGCGGAGCTTGCAGTGAGCTGAGATCCGGCCACAGCACTCTAGCCTGGGTGACAGAGCGAAACTCCGTCTTAAAAAAAAAAAAAAAAAAAGAAATACATACATCGTGTAAGGTGATAGCCCACCATATATAGTGATTCTTGTGAAGGATCTAGGCAAAGTAAAGTGATAACCTTCTGGAAAGACTCACCATTCTAGATACCAACAAGAAAACTTGTAGTTCATGGGGGGAAGTCAAAATGTAAACATTAACAGGAGTCTGGAAGAAGTTCATTTCAATCCTTCTGCATGTCTTTTGGGGGTTCAACACTTCAGCAGAGGAAGCAGTGGCAGATGTGGTAAAAATAGTCAAAGAACTAGAATTAGAGGTGGAGCCTAAAGATATGACTCAGCTGGTGCAATCTCATGATAAAATTTGAATGGCTGAGAATTTCTTCTTATGGCTCTGCAAAAAAAAGGGGTTTCAGAAGATGGAATCTTCCCATGATGAGTATGTTGTGGACATTGCTTATTCCAGAAATAAAGCCTACTTGATCATGCTGAATTAACTTTTTCGTGTGCTGCTGGATGTATTTTGCTAGTATTTTGTTGAGGACTTTTGCATCTTTGTTTATCAAGGATATTGGTCTCAAGTTTTCTTTCCTTATCATGTCTTTGCTAGATTTTGGCATTAGGCTGATTCTGGCTTCATAGAATTAGTTAATGAGGAGTCTCTCTTGCTCAACTTTTCAGAATAGTTTAAGTCAAAATATTATCAGTTCTTATTTATATTTCTGGTAGAATTTGGCTGTGTAGCCATCTGGTTTAGGGAATTTTTGCTTGGTAGGATTTTTTTTATTACTGATTCAATTTCAGAAATCAATATTGACCTATTCAGAGTTTCAATATTTTTCTTATTCAAACTCAGGAGACTGTATGTTTCCATTAATTTATCCATTTCATCTAGATGAAAGATGTTCAGTCTTATAGTTTCCCTGCGCCACATTGGAAGAAGAATTGTCTGGATCCACACATAAAATACACTAACATTAACAATAGCTGATGAGCCAATCTCTTAATGTTTTAATAAAGTTCACAAATTTATTTTGGGCCAAATTCAAACCTGCCCTGGACCACATGTGGCCCACAGGCCATGAGTTGGACAAACTTGCTCTAGATTTTCTAATTTGTGTGCATAGAGTTTTTCATACTATTCTCTGAGGATCTTTTGTATTTCTGTGAGATCAGTTATAATGTCATCATTGTTATTTTGATTGTAATTATTTGGATCTTTTTGTTGTTGTTTTTAATATAGCTAATGGTCCATCAATCTTGTTTATTTTTTAATAACCAATTCTTGGATTCATTAATATTTTGTATCTCAATTTCATTTTTGCATTGAAATTTCATTAACTTGTTTTCAAATTTCAGTTATTCTTATTCTTCTGCTAGTTTGGGGGCTGGCTTATTCTTTATATTCTGATTTCCTTAGGTGCAAATTTAGATTGTTAACTTGAGACCATTCTAACTTATTGATGAAGTTGTTTAGGGCTATAAACTTTTTTCTTAATACTCCTTTTACTGCATCCCAGAGCTTTTGGTAAGTTGTGCCACAATTTTCATTAATTTCATTTTTTTTTCTACCTTAATTTCAATATTCATCCAGGAGTTATTCAGAAGCAAGTTGTTTAATTTCCATGTTTTGGAGGTTTACTTGATGTTAGTTTCTACTTTTATTGTATTGTGGTCTGAAGGTATTCTTGATTTGATTTAATTTTTTTTTAATTTATTGAGACTTGTTTTATGGCTGAGCATATGGTCAACCTTAGAATATGTTATATGTGAAACTGAGAAAAGAATGCATATTATTTGGTTACTGGGTGGAGTGTTCTGTGGATGTCTATTGGGTTCAATTGCTCAAATATCAAGTTTAAGTCCAGAGTTTCATTGTAAGTTTCCTGCCTTAATAATCTGCCTAATGCTGTCAATGGGGTGTTGAAGTTATGATTGTGTGTTTATGTATGTATTTTCATAGACCAAGGAAGACTTATTTTATAGATCTAAGTGCTCCAATATTAGATGCATATATATTTAGAATAGATAATTCTTGTTGGGTTTTACCCTTTATCATTGTGTGATGCCCTAATTGTCCTTCTTCATTTCTATTGTTTTAAGAAAATAATATAAGAGTTATAACTCTTGTTCTTTCTTGTTTTTCTTTTGCATGGTGTATCTTTTTCTGTTACTTTGCTTTCAGTTTGGATATCGTTGCATCTGGGATGGGTCTCTTGAAAAAAACAAATGGTTGGGTCTTGTCTTTTTACCCAACTTGCCTGTCTGTCTTCTAAGAGGGAGATGTAGCTTATGTACATTCAATGTTATTATTGATATGTGTGATTTTGATCTTCTCATCATGTTATTAGCTGGTTGTTATGGAGATTTGATTGCATGGTTGTTTTATAGTACCTGCAAGGTATGTGCTTAAGTGTGTTTTTGTGGTAACAGATGTCGTTCTTTCAATTTTGTATTTAACATGATTTTAAGGGCGTGTTGTAAGGCTGGTCTAGTCAAAACAAATACCCTTAGCATTTGCTTGTCTGAGAAAAAAATGTTATTTCTCCATTTCTTATGAAGCATAGTTAGCCAAATATTAAATTCTTAGTTGAAATTTTCGTCCTTTAGGGACACTAAAAATAGGATCCCAATCTCTTCTAACTTACAAAGTTTCTGCTGAGAGGTCTACTGCTAGCTGGGTGGGGTTCCCTCTGTATGTATCTTTATCCTTTTTTTACCTGCCTTTTTGTTTGTTTGTTTGTTTGTTTTGTTTTGTTTTGTTTTTGCTTTGGTCTTGTTAAATCTGATTACTATGTGCCTTGGGGGTGGTCATCTAAAACAGAATTTAGCCATGTTTCTCTGTATTTCTTGGATTTCCATGTCAATCTCTCTAGCAAGATTAGGAAACATTTTATGAACTATATTCTCAAATATATTTTCCAATTGCTTATTTTCTCTCCTCTCTCAGGAATGCCAGTGAATCATAGATTTAATGACTGCAATATTTCTCAGAGGTTCTGTTCATTTTTCTTTATTTTCATCATGCTAAAATGATTTGATGAACTAATCTTCAAACTCTGAAGTTCTTTTCTCAGCTTGCTCTACTCTGCAGTTAATACTGCTGATTGTATTATAAAACTCGTGTAGTGGATTTTTCAGGTCTAGAAGTTCAGTTTGGTTCCTTCTTAAATTGATTATTTTATGTTATAGCTCATGGATCATTTTAACGGATCCCCTGAATCCCATGAGTTGAGTTTCAGCTTTCTCCTAAATTTTGATGGACTGCCTTCCCATCCAGATTTTGAATTCTATGACTGTTTTTTCAATAATTTCAAACTGATTAAGTATCTTTGCTGGGGAGCTAGTAGACTCATTTGGGGTAAGACAATATGCTGGCTTTTTGAATTGCCATAATCCTCGTGTTAATACTTTCTCATCTGGGAGGGTTGGTGTTTCTTTAACCATGGTGTAATTTGAGTATAGTCAGTTGACTTTATTTCTGGATGCATTCAGAGGGCCAGGGCTCTGTAGAGTATCTCTATGCATGGGTAAATTCTTGTGCTTGGTTTCACAGTTGTATATATTGGTAGGATAATTTATGTTGTTGTAGTTTGGGCTGTCATCAGTAGATAGTACCTAAGAGTAATGGCTAGTAGCTAGGTTAAAACTCAGTTGTGTGACTCTTTTGTACTTCCCTGAATTTTCAGGCATACTCTGCAGTGGAATTGGGGATTAGAAAAATAGCCTCCTCATCAGGTCCACTTGAGGGCCTTGGGGTAAGCCCTTCTAATCACCAGCACTGCACCTATGTTTTTTTATTAGGTGTTACACATCACATGGGCCCCTTAGATAGAGGCTGTCTCAGGGAGATATGCCACACCCTTTCTGGCCTGACCTAGACCTTTAGAGGGAAGCATGCCACACCCTTCTCCAGCCCAGGAACTCTTGTGTCTCACACTTTTCATTGGTCTGATAGTGGAGGCTTCTCTCCCACTTGATTGCTGGCCTAAGGTCTTGACTTCATACTTTGGAGCTGTGCTCTGCAGCCTTTTGGGCACCAGGATATTCCACAACTTCCGGTCAGGTTCTGGCTCTCCTAGGGAATCCAATGTGCTCCTGAGTCATCAGTACAGTACTCAGGTAGAGCAACACATTCAGACTAGTTTAGAGAGGCTGCTCTGTGTACCCATTCCTGCAGAACAGGTAGGCATGGGCCCTGTGAGGGGCCAGTAGGCAGGAGGGCTACAGAACAGACATGCCCTAGTCCCAGGAGGAAGCTGGCTCAGCTCTACTCTCTCTTATCTTAGAGGTCAGACTGGGCCAGCACCTTCTAAAGGGAACTTTGGGGAATGGATATCTAAGACCACTGTCCATCAGAGCTTCTCAGTGTACAAAAACTCCTGAATTCCACACTGTGTGAAAACCTGTCTCTGCCTTTTCCCAGAGGAGATCACCCTGCCAGCTCAAACATCCATTTGGAATGCAGAGTCACCTGTAGCTTGGATCCCAGAGGTTCATGGTGAGAGTGAACCGTCTCTCAGTTCCCTGACTCAGCCCTCTCCAAGGACTTATTAAATACCTGAAGTAGCTCTATCATTCATGTATTTCACTTGGGGTTCCCAACTTCCTTCCTCTTCAGTCTTGTCTTCAACATCACCTGTTCATCCACTCTTGGGTTATTTTCTCTGACAATCTCCCCAAATTATGGTGGTTCACTTGATAATTAGGTCTCTCTCCATAGGAGTGGGAATTTCTGGCTGTGTCTGGTCTGCCATCTTGTCCCATCTCCTCTGGCAATCTTTATTATTGTTTCAGTTTAAGAAATTGACATAGCACAGCAACCTCAATCTTCAGTAACCAACACCCCGATTAGTCAGTAGCCATCAATATTGAGGCAAGGCCCTCCACCAGGGAAAGGTTTATAACTCACTGAAGGCTCAGATGATCATTTAAATATTTTAGCAATAAAGTTTTTTAAGTACATGTACATTTTTTAATACATAATGCTATTGCACACTTGATAGACTACAAAATAGTTAAACAATAACCTTTATATGTACTGAGAAACCAGAAAAAAAAGTGTGACTTGCTTTATTATGATATTTGATGTATTACAATAGTCTGAAATCTAACCTGTAATGTATCTCGGTCGTGTTGGTATTTTTAATTTTGCTTATAGTTTAATCATGAATAAAATATATGATTATGTAAATGCTATAAAAAGTAATACACACTACATATTTCAGTATCTATTCAGATTTTCAAAATTCCTGGGGAAATTATTCTTTAGAATTTTAAGGTCGCTGTCTTTAAGGATAAGTACTGGTAATCTTATTTACATAGAACTCGTTTTCTTAATTTTCTTTGATAGTCTATTTTTGGTGTATAAAAACACATCTGATTTTGTGTATTTACTTTTATAACCTGCCAGTTTAACATAGTTGTTTAATAGTTTTAACAATATTTTTGCCCTTTGAGTTTTCTACATATAAGATTACGTCATCTGCAAGCAATATAATTGCACATCTTCCTTTCTGATAAGAATAGATTTTATTTTATTTTTTCCTTGCCTAATTGCTCTGGCAAAGACTTTCATTACTATGTTGAATTAAATTGATGAGAGTGGATAATATGGTTTGGCTCTGTTTCCCCACCCAAATCTCATGTGGAATTGTGATCCTGAGTAATTGGAAGTAGGGCCTGGTGGGAGGTGACTGGATCATGGGGGTGGTTTATAATGGTCTAGCACCATCCTCCTTGTACTATCTTGTGACAGAGTTCTCATGAGATCTGGTTGTTTGAAAGTGTGTAGTACCCGCCCCTTTGCTCTGTCTTCCTCCTGCTCTAGCCGTGTAGGATGCATTGGCTTTCCCTTCACTTTCTGCCATGCTTGTAAGTTTCTGGAGTCCTCCGCAGCCTTGCTTCCTGTACAGCCTGAGGAACTATGAACCAAATAAATCCCTTGTTTTAGAAATTATCCAGTCTCAGGTATATCTTTATAGGAGGGTGAGAACAGACTAATACAGAACATTGGTACCAGAGAAGTGGGACATTTCTATAAAGATACCTGAAAATGTGGAAGTGACTTTAGAACTAGGTAATAGGCAGAGACTGGAACAGTTTGTAAGGTTCATAAGAAGTTAAGAGGATGAAGGAAAGTTAGGAACTTTCTAGAGACTTGTTGAATGGTTGTGATCAAAATGCTGATAGTGATATGGGCAGTGAATCCAGGCTGAAGTGGTCTCAGATGGAGGTGAGGAACTTACCGGGGACTAGAGTATAGATTGTTCTTGCTATGCTTTAGCAAAGAGAGCGGTGGCATTGTTCCCCTGCTCTTGGGATTTGTTGAACATTGAACTTGAGAAAGATGGCTTAGGGTATCTGGCAGAAGAAATTTCTAAGCAGCAAAACATTCAAGATGTGGCTGGATGCTTCTAACAGCATAGATTCATATGTGTACACAGAGATTACCTGAAAGTGGAACTTATATTTAAAAGGGAGGCATAGTGTAAAAGTTTGAAAATTTGCAGCCTGACCATTACAAAAAAAAAAAAAAAAAAATCAGGGGAGAAACTGAAGCCCACTGCAGAAATTTGCATAAGTAAATAGGAGCCAAATGTTAATAGCCAAGATAATGGAAAAAAAAAAAACCTCCAGGGAGCTTCAGAGACTTTCATGGCAGAACCTCCCACAACAAGCCTGGAGACCTAAAATAGAAAAATGGTTTCGTGTGTCAGGCCCAGGGCACTGCTGCCCTGTACAGCCTCAAGACATGGCACCCTACATCGCAGTCGCTTCAACTTCAGCTGTGGCTAAAATGGCCCCAGTTACATCTCAGGCCACTACTCCAGAAAGTACAAGCCCCACACCTTGGTGACTTTCATGTGGTATTAATCCTGCAAGCACACACAGGGCAAGAGGTGAGGCTTTGGAGCCTCTGCCTAGATTTCAGAGGATGCAATCTCTGGATGCCTAGGCTGAAGTCTACAGGGACAGAAGCCTCATGCAGAGGCCTTACTAGGGCAGTGTGAAGAGGAAATATGGGGTTTAAGCCTACACAGAGAGTCCCCACAGAGACACTGCCTAGTGGAACTGTGAAACACTGTTAACATCCTCCAGACCTCAGAATGGTAGATCCACCAACACCTTGTAACATGCACCTGGAAAAGGTACAGGCACTCAGTGCCAGCCTAAGAAAACAGCTGCAGGGGCTCTATCCTGCAGAGCCACAAGGATAGAGCTTCCCAAATCCTCAAGAACCCACCCTTTGTTTCAGTGTGGCCTGGATGTGAGACATTCTGAAGTCAAAAAAGATTATTTTGAAGCTCTGAGATTTAATGACTGCCTGCTGAGTTTTGGACTGCCAAGACACTTGTAATCTCTTTGTTTGGTTGATTTTTCCCTTTTGAAAAGGGAATATTTACCAAAGGGCTATACCCCCACCATATCTTAGAAGTAACTAACTTGTCTTTGATTTTACATGGTAATAGTCAGAAAAGGACTTGCCTTGTATCAGACGAGACTTTGGACTTGGACTTTTGAGTTAATGCTGAAATGAATTAAGATTTTGAAGGACTGTTGGGAAGGCATAATTGCTTCCCAATTTTGGAATGTGATAAAGACATGAGATTCAGGAGGGGCCAGGGACAGAATTACATGGTTTGGCTTTGTGTCCCCACCAAAATCTCATGTTAAATTGTCATTCCCAATGTTGGGGAGGGACCTGGTCAGAGATTATTGGATCAAGGGGGTGGTTTCTAATGGTTTAGCACCATACCTCTAGTGCTGTCTCATGATAGAGTTTTCATGAGATCTGGTTGTTTGAAAGTGTGTAGCACTTCCCGCTTTGTTCTCTCTTCATCCTGCTTCTATCATGTGAGACATGCTGGCTTCTGCCGTGATTGTAAGTTTCTTGAGGCCTCATGAACCTCATATTGTAAGATTCTTGAGGCCTTCCTGTACAACCTGTGGAACTGTGTCTATTAAATCTCTTTTCTTTGTAAATTATTCAGTCTCAGATATGTCTTTATAGCAGTGTGAGAACAGACTGATACAGAGGGTATCCTTGTTTTGTTTTTTTTTTTCCAAATTTTAGAGAAAAAAGAAACTTTTAGCTGTTCACCACAGAGTATAATGCTAGCTGTTGGCTTTTCACATATGTTCATTATTCTGTTGAGATAAATTCCTTCTGTACCTAGTAACACTTTTATAACAAAAGGTGTTGGTTTTTCTAAAATCTTTTTCTACCTCGATTGCGATGATCAATGTGATTTTTCTTCTTTATTCCGTGAATGCCATGTATCACATTGATTGATATGCATATGTTAAACCATTCATGCTTTTGAAAAACATTAAAATACTTCTGTCTTAGTCTGCTCAGGCTGAAAAGAAAATATTATAAACTATGCTATTTATAAATTATATACATGCATTCCTCGTAGTTCTGGAGTGTGAGAAGTCCACTATCAAGGCACTGGCTAATTCCACATCTGATGAGGGCCCACTTCATGAAAGACCTTTCTTCCCTCTTTCCTCACAGGGAAGAAGGAGCTGGGCTCCCTTTGTGGCCTTACTGATAAAGGTACTAATCCCATTCTTGAGGGCTTTGTCCTTACAAGATAATCACCGCCCCCAAACTCCACATCCTAATATCATTACCTTGGAGATAGGATTTCAAAAATGTTCAGACATAACAAAAACAGACCTGACCAAAAACGTGAAAGACTTACACTGAAAACTAGAAAACATTGATAAAAGAATTTAAGGCAGATACAACAAATAAAAAGACCATCTTCACAGGCTGAAATAATTTATATAATTAAGTTGTTCATACTACACAAAGCAATCTACACATTCAATGCAATCTCTGTCAATATCTTTGCATATAGCCAAAATGTTTTTGACCAAGAAAAAAAGGAGCTGGAAGTATCACACTTCCTGATTTCAAAATATATCACAAAGCTGCATTAAGCAAAGCACTACATCGCTGGGATAAGAATAGAAATTTAAAGAAATGGAACAAAATAGAAATTCTCAAAATAAACCCACTCATATACAGTCAACCGATCTTCCAAAAGAGACACAAGAATATATACTGGGGGAAAGGATAGTCTCCTCAATAAATAATACTGGGAAACTGGATATCCACATCCAAAAGAGTGAAATTGAATTCTCATATGTCATCATATAAAAAGTCCTTTCCTTTCACTACACACAATAATTAACTCAAAATAACTCAAAATATATCTTCCAATTAGCCTAATTTGGTCACTACACATTGTATACATCAAATATCACATGTACCTCATAAATATGTACATATATGTCAATAAAATAAATAAATGTTTAAGCATAATAGCTAAAAACATATAACTTCTGGTAGAAAGTACAGAAGAAAAGCTTAATGACATTGATCTGGGCAATGATTTCTTGGATATGACCCAAATACATTGGTCAAAAAGCAAAAATAGATAAGTTGGAGAACATCAAACTAAAAAGTTTCTTCCCGGCTGGGCACGGTGGCTCACGCCTGTAATCCCAGCACTTTGGGAAGCTGAGGCAGGCAGATGACCTGAGGTCAGGAGTTCGAGACCAGGCTGACCAACATGGAGAAACTCCATCTCGACTAAAAATACAAAAATTAGCCGGGCATAGTGGCGCATGCCTGTAATCCCAGCTACTCGGGATGCTGAGGCAGGAGAATCACTTGAACCCAGGAGGCGGAGGTTGTGGTGAGCCGAAGTGGTGCCATTGCACTCCAGGCTGGGCAAAAAGAGAGAAACTCCATCTCAAAAAAAAAAAAAAGAAAAAAAAAAGTTTCTTTCTTCTTCCCTCTTCCCTGCCAAGGAAAAAGTAAATATGGTAAAAAGGCAACCTAAGTAATTGAAGAAAATTGCAAACCATATATCTCTTACAGGGCTAATTTTTCAAAGTGTATAGGAAATTCCTGAATCTCAATTACAAAATAATAAGTAAATAAATAAATTATTTTTAAAAATAGGAAATTTCTTGCATAGACATTACTCTATAATAGTCATAAAATAGTAGGTATGTTAAAAGATGCTTAACATTTCTAATTATCAGAGAAATGCAAAACAAACAGCAGAGATATTACCTCATATATGCTAGCATGGTTATTATTAAAACAAAAGGTGACATATATTGGCAGATTTTAGAGAAATCAGAACCCTTGTACACTGTTGAATGGAATGTATAATGGTGTAACTGCTAGGGGGAATATTGTGCAGGTTCCCCAACATTAAAAATAAAACTACCATATGATACAGCAATCTGACTACTAGGTATGTATTAATAACTAAAACAGTTGGAATTAGAATCTCACAGAGATATTTGCGTTAGCCTGATTATTGCAGCATCATTCGTAATATCACAATATAGAAACAACCTAAATGTCCATCACCAGATAAATTAATGGAGAAAATGTGTTGTTTATATATACAACCATATATCATTCAACTTTATAAAAGAAAGAAATCCTACCATTTGTGACAATTTGGATGGACCCGGAAGACGTTATGCTGCTTGTAATAAGTAAGATGTATGATATTCCATGATTGCTCTAGTAAGAAGCATCTAAAATAATCAAAGGAATAGAAGTAGACAAAACTTTGGTTACCAGGAAATGAGAGAGGTGCTCATGGTAGCTGTTGTTTAATGTTCATAATGTTCCAGTTATACAAGATGAGCAGGTTCCAGAAATGCATACAACCTAGTGTCCATAATTCACGATAAAGTTTTGTGTACTTACAAATTTGTTAATAGCGTAGATATCCTATTAAATATTTTTTTACTGCAAAAAAGAAAACAATTAGAAAAGGAGACAGGATACTTTTGGAGGTGATGAATATGTTTATTACCTGTATTGTGATGATGACAGCATAAATGTTTACATATATCCAAACTCATCAAATTATATCTATTAATTATGTGTAATTTTTATATACCCAATATACTTCAATAACTTTGGAAAAAATAAAAATATTGAAATCCATTTACACTATTGAATAATTCAAAAATAATATATAATAAATTTTGAGTTATTGTTAAATTAAATCTTAACTTTAAACTCTAAATAAACATTAAGTGGCAGAAAAGTATTAACATGTATCCTTAAAATTGATATGGAGCTAGTGAGTCATCTCCTTTTTTTTGGATATATGGTAAAGTCTTTGATCAATATTGAGTTATATTCTAAGCCATATGTGTTCTTAATATGTAAATCACTATCAACACAAAATTAAATTGACTGAATGAATGAATTAGCAAATACAGCCTAACAATGCTGTAAGCTCCTTTTCTAATCCTTGTGAACATTCCTAGATTTGGTTAGGGATTTACGTGGCTTCAGCATGGTACAATAAAGCACAATTTTAAGAAGGCTCTGGAGAAGTACTTCTAGGAATATGTCTGTAGTGTTCTAAATGTTTTGGAGACTTGCTCTGGTGTTCTTCCTGCTTTCCTTCACTTATTTCCTGTTTCATATCCCCAAAGAAAACTTCAGGCACTCAATACTGCAAATACATTGTTATGGATGTTATGTTAGAAAAGACAAGGTGCTCCAAGGCATAGAACAGGGGACATTGTTTATTCTGTGAGGTCAGGATGTCTTCCCTGAGAAACATTTGAAGGAATAGTATGAATACTAAATAGATGAAGCATTTTTTCCAGGCAGAGACAAATAGTATTTTTTAGGGCTTGAGTCAATTTTTTTTAAAAAATCTATCTATGTATCTATTCATCCATGTGTATGCACATGTATAAAAGTGTGGTCTTCTCAGTTTCAGCTGAGATTTCAGTGGTAATTATATCGAAAGATTAAAGGCATACACTAGATGACCTATGCAGAATATTCAAGGAGATGCCCTAAAACCAGTATTGTGGTCTTTGGCCTATTCTAGTATAACAAGCTCTCGTTGAAAGAAGCTGAGGAATTTACTTGGAAGATATTTTTGGAAGAATATAGAATGTACTCTTTTCTCCCCAATGGAAATAGAAAATGTTTGCTTCCCCCTCACCTCAAGTTTAACAAGCCATATTTCAAAGAAACTTCTAGGAAATTCAGGACATGTGTCTTTGTGACTTACAATACATATAAGACAAGTTTTTGAATAAAAAAGAGAAAAGTTTGAACCATTAGCTTGAAATGGTGGAATAGTAGAGTGATTTGTAATTTAGAATAAATGAAGAATCAATGAGTATTTCTCTGGTTCATTTATTGGTCACATTGCAGATCTGGCTAGAAGGAATTTTGAGTCATTATAAAGAGGTTTCTCTGTAGAGACAGTGACTCACAGGTGGATAGATTTAGGATAACCAAGAACTAAATGAGAAATTAGAAAGGAAAAGTACCATAAGGGTATGTTTTTGTGTATGTCCAAAGGGAAACTTTTCAAGAAAAAGAAAGTTATTCAAGGAAAAAAAAAAAAAAAAAAAAAGAAAAAGATCAGTTTAAAATAACCACCAAGATTAAGGAGATTCCAAATCAGATTACAGCAGTATCATTCTCTGAGGCCTTACTTCTTTATCATCTCTTATTCTCCACTGCTCTGAAGCAATAAAGTTTAGAAACTTCAGCTAACAAATGAGTAAAAGGAGATACAGAATAAAGAGAAGAGTTGCATTAATTTTAAAACAAATTTTGAAATTGTTACTGTTAACTTTGAGAAAAATAAAACAGATAAACTACAAAATCATGTAACCAAACAGCATTCCTGGACTGCAAAGTTAATAAAGCTGATATCTGGACTACCAAGAAAAAACAACAACAACAACAACAAAAACATAGCACACACCTCGAGAAATATGCCAGTGCTCAGGTCTCAAGATCTGCTGAAGGAAAACCCTGCTCCTACCCTGAAAATATGTGAATCCACAGTGCACTGAATCTACCTGAACCTACAATACAACCCAAAAACAGTTCAAAAAGAGGTTGTAGATAGGCCTCCACATAGGAAACCTGACAAATTAAAGGGCATATAATCTTTGTTGGTACATATTATTTACTTCAGTCTATTGTTGTTTCATACAAAATATACAGCATACAACAACAACAACAAAACAACTTTTTTTATTATATAAAAAGAAAAATTGACCAATATAAAAAAAGAAAATAATGAAAATAATAAGACCCTTAGAGGATTCATATTTTAGAATTATCATGAGGAATTTTTAAATAACATCATAATTATATTAGAACATCTAGTGGAGAAAGTGGACTACATATATAAATAGAGGGGAGGTTTATGCAGAGAAATCAAGACTATAAAAATGAACCAAATGGAAATAGTGGAAATATGATATCAGAAGAAAGTACTTAATGTTGTCAACAATAGCCTTGGAAAAGCAGCATAAATGACTGGTAGACTGGAAGACAGGTCTATAAAAAATTACCAAAAAGTGAAAAAGAGAAAGTGTGACAAACTGGAACGATGTATTTGAGAACTGTGAATAAATATCAAATGACCTCCAATGTGTAAAATTTTAACACCATAAAATCAGGAGAATAAAAGCAAGATATGAATAAATAATGTCAAAAATTGTCCAAAATTGATAAAAGATACAAATTCTGAGTCCCAAGAAGAATAATGAACCTAAGAAAGATAAGTAAAAGAAAAGGTGTATCTAGATGCATTATCATCAAACTAAACATGAAGATAAAGATTAATTATGCAAAACAGCAGAAAAAAGTCATGTCACACAGGTAAAAGAGATACAAATGGTTGCTGACATTTTCATTGCAAATAAGAAACGTCAGAAGAAAATTAGTGGCAGCTTTAATGTGCTGAGGAAACACATTGTTAATATGTGATGAATAAAGAAAAAAGTAGCAACTGTCAATTGAAAATTGTAAAGCTAGGCAAAATATCCTTTATCATCATCATTAAAAATGAAGATGGCTTTTTTTTTCTGCTCCTGATAAAATAAGACCAAACCATATAAATCCTCTGCCTTTTTCTAAAAAGATACATGAAAGTCAGGTCTAATTTATAAAGCAACTACTTGAAAAGAATGCAGATCAGCCAAGAGTAGACAGACTCTGGTGGTGAGTTCAAGATCACTTCAAGGTTTAGAGATAGGAAGATATGCAAGTAAGTCCTCATCTCTTTGATATTCATCCAGGGAATAAGGACATCTTTATGACATGTTTGAAGGAAGCAGACTGCATGTGAGAGACCTATACAATGTCTGCTGAACTAGAAAAGTGAAGGCAGAAAACCTTGAATCCTGAAGAGTCCAATAATCGTCCAAAAGAAAGGAGCCAGAGATCGTATCTCCAAAGACTGCAAACTTTAATGACTGTCTCCTAAACTACAAATACATTGAAGAAATCCAGAGTAGCCCATCAAAAGACAAAGGGTTTTAACATCAGAAAGTGAGTTTCTAAACTAAACACAGCAAGTAAATAACTTGATGAAACAATTTGGTTTCCTTTTACTAGGAAAAGGAAAAGACTTAATCCAGAAACTTCTAACTTACCACTTATAACTTGAATGATATTATCATTAATAAACTTAGCATTATATTAATAAAATAAGACAAAATTAAAAGGTGAAACTTATTCTCAAGAGAGAAGTAAACCACCTCTGTAAAATATTAAGAAGCATCTAATTTTCTGATTAAGGCTAAGAGGACTATTATAAAGCATGATTTTAACTATCTTCAATGAGTAGCACAAAACATAGTGTCAATACATGAAAATGTCCTCACAGAAATAGCAGTATCAGGAGAGAAACAGAAACAATAAAAATGTATCTTGTTGGAAATACGAATAATTTGATGTTGGATATATTCCAAAGAGTAGAACTGCTGCCTTGTGGCTCCTGCCTACATTCAGTTTTAGTACAGGTTTCTCATCTATCAGATGTACATGAAAGTTTTCATTATTTCTATATCTATATCCTCAGCAAAACTTAAGGATTTGTACCTAGCATTTCATTTTGGTTAAATTTTTCATTTTCTGAAAGACTAATTATAGTAACTTTTAATAAGCTTTCTGGTAATTAAATGTGTTATTTTGTGATGTCCCTCCGAAGTAATTTTCCGATTTTTAAAGATTTTCTTTCTCCTTTTTTTTTTTTTTTTTTTTTCAGTAGAACAGCCTTTTTGAAACGTACATTAATATTTGATCATGTCACTTCTGGAATTTTTTCTGATTTGATAACATCCAAACTTTCAAATATGGCTCCTAAGGTGTGACATAATGTGGCATTTCATTTGCTATCCAAGTTCATCTCTCACTCTGCCCTAGTTGCACTTAACTCTACCAATTGTATGGAGGTTTCTTCAATAAACTGAATTATCTGTGCACCTCTGAGTCCTCTATGAGTAATAAAGGGTGCACATAAAGACTAGGCTTGATCAGAACAAATTTTATGTACCTTCTCAAGTTCTGGAACAGCCTTTCATTTCCAAAGGCACAGTGTTAGTCTCACCTTGGAGAACTGCCTAAGTTGGTTGAAGTTTCCCCAGCTAACATTCCCTGAATATCCCACATGATGGGTGGAGTCACTCCTCCACTGCTACTTGAATAAAAAAGCACACAACATGATAGAGCATAGTGGCCATTGCAATGAATCATTCATGTACCCATTCCAAAAACAGTAAACATTTCTTTAGAGGCTGTACCTATTGCCTGCTAACAACAAAGCTAAGGCTTATCTCGGTGTGGGTGTTGTTTATAATAGAAAGACACTGCCTACACAAAGATTACACATTCACCTTGTTTGCAGCCTGTGTCCAATGCCTGGTTGATAGAGAAATACTAAAGCCTGGCTCCTTTTATTCATATAATGATTGCTGTGAATGGCGCTATAGCTGGGTTGAGTATTCTGTTGTAATTGCATAGCTCTTCTACTTCCTCTTTCATAATTGTTCCTGAGAGCACTACCAAATACATTTCCTGAATGCAAATTTCCTTCTCAGCTTCTGTTTTCTGGGGACTCTCATCTATACTCTTGAGCAGCCATAGAGGGCTTTGATGATGCAATGTCATTATCAAATGTAGTGTAGTAGAGTTTGCTCTGCCTTAGGGTTAACTTTGAAAATGGGAAATGAAGGAAAGGAAAGAGCTTAGCCAGTGTCTCTTCTTTCACCCTTATCTAGATTTCACCACAGTGTGGTTTCTCCTTGTAAACTTCAATACATATCTCTTCACAGCTCACGTGGTCATCTTTTATCATTCCATGGAACTGTTTCTATTTCATCGTGGCTGGTATTTTCTTTCTGCCTCAACCACCAATTTGCTTTCTGTTATTATTCTATTTTTTTTCCTAGGATCTAATGTAAATGGAATTATACAGTATACAAATTTTGTGTTTTTCTTTTTTTCAATTAGCATACTCTCTTCTAGAAAGACTCATGTCTTTTGTATGTATGTTTCATTCATTTATAATCCAAAACAATAATTATGATAATGATCAAGATTTAACGTTCTGGTTTACAGAGGACCTGACTTAAGACAGTGACTTTTAGAGTGCAAGTAGAAATATTCTTCTTTCCCTCCCATAAGTATCTGATAATATCACTGCTCCTTATGTAACATCTGAGACTGGCCTTAAATCTCTTAAATTATCTTGAGTTCATTAAAAACATTTTGACAATGGTGATAACAATATATATTTTTAAGAATCCTCTGTTTGTGGTTGTCTTGTCATATTTGTACTTCTACATATGGTACACAATACTTTTGCATTAAATTAAAATAATGATAAAGACTTTTAAAATGTATATGTAGATATATACAGTGTTTGATGCTCATCTTGTAGATTTGTGCTTTCATCTGGTTATAGTTGTCATTAGCCTGAAAAACTGATTTTTAACATATCTTTCAATGAAGATGTGCTAGAAAGAAATTCACACTGCTACTCTATGTCCAGAAAAAAAAAATCTTAATTTTGCCTTCATTTTCCTTCTTATTTTATAAGGTATTATTTACATATAGTAGAATTCATTACTTTTAAGTACACAGGTTAATACATTTTGGTAATTTTCCATAATTATGTTACTCCACCAAAAAACAAGATATAAAAACCCCTCATCCTAACAAATGTTCCTATGCTCCTTTTCACTTTTCAGATTTTTGGCAACCACCAATTTGCTTTCTGTTATTATTTTATTTTTTTCCTAGAATCTAATGTAAATGGAATTATACAGTATAAAACTTTGCATTTTTCTTTTTTCAATTAGCATACTCTCTTCTAGAAAGACCCATGTCGGGGGGTGGGGGGTGGAGCAAGATGGCCGAATAGGAACTGCTCCAGTCTCCAACTCCCAGCGCGAGCAACACAGAAGACCGGTGATTTCTGCATTTTCAACTGAGGTACTGAGGTCATCTCATTGGGGAGTGCCGGACAATCGGTGCTGGTCAGCTGCTGCAGCCTGACCAGCGAGAGCTGAAGCAGGGCGAGGCATTGCCTCACCTGGGAAGCGCAAGGGAGAAGGGAATCCCTTTTCCTAGCCAGGGGAACTGAGATACACAACACCTGGAAAATCAGGTAATTCCCACCCCAATACTGCACTTTAAGCAAACGGGCACACCAGGAGTTTATATCCACACCTGGCCAGGAGGGTCCCACAGCCACGGAGCCTCCCTCATTGCTAACACAGCAGTCTGTGATCTAACCGAAACGGCAGCAGCGAGGCTGGGGGAGGGGCGCCCACTATTGCTGAGGCTTAAGTAGGTAAACAAAGCTACTGGGAAGCTCGAACTGGGTGGAGCTCACAGCAGCTCAAGGAAACTTGCCTGTCTCTGTAGACTCCACCTCTGGGGACAGGGCACAGCTAAACAACAAAAGGGGAAGCAGCAGAGGCCTGTGCAGACGCGAACGACTCTGCCTGACAGCTTTGAAGAGAGCAGTGGATCTCCCAACACGGAGGTTGAGATCTGAGAATGGACATACTGCCTGCTCAAGTGGGTCCCTGACCCCTGAGTAGCCTAACTGGGAGACATCCACCCCTAGGGGCAGTCTGACAACCCACACCTCACAGGGTGGAGTACACCCCTGAGAGGAAGCTTCCAAAGTAAGAATCAGACAGGTACACTCGCTGTTCAGCAATATTCTATCTTCTGCAACCTCTGCTGCTGATACCCAGGCAAACAGGGTCTGGAGTGGACCTCAAGCAATCTCCAACAGACCTACAGCTGAGGGTCCTGACTATTAGAAGGAAAACTATCAAACAGGAAGAACACCTATGCCAAAACCCCATCAGTATGTCACCATCATCAAAGACCAGAGGCAGATAAAACCACGAAGATGGGGAAGAAGCAGGGCAGAAAAGCTGGAAACTCAAAAAATAAGAGCGCATCTCCCCCGCAAAGGAGCGCAGCCCATCGCCAGCAACGGATCAAAGCTGGTCAGAGAATGACTTTGATGAAATGAGAGAAGAAGTCTTCAGTCCATCAACCTTCTCAGAGCTAAAGGAGGAATGACGTACCCAGCGCAAAGAAACTAAAAATCTTGAAAAAAGAGTGGAAGAATTGATAGCTAGAACAATTAATGCAGAGAAGATCATAAATGAAATGACAGAGATGAAAACCATGACATGAGAAATACATGACAAATGCAAAAGCTTCAGTAACCGACTCGATCAACTGGAAGAAAGAGTATCAGTGATTGAGGATCAAATGAATGAAATGAAGTGAGAAGAGAAACCAAAAGAAAAAAGAAGAAGAAGAAATGAACAAAGCCTGCAAGAAGTATGGGATTATGTAAAAAGACCAAATCTGCGTCTGATTGGGGTGCCTGAAAGTGAGGGGGAAAATGGAACCAAGTTGGAAAACAGTCTTCAGGACATCATCTAGGAGAACTTTCCCAACCTACTAGGGCAGGCCAATATTCAAATTCAGGAAATACAGAGAACACCACAAAGATACTCCTTGAGAAGAGCAACTCCAAGACACATAATTGCCAGATTCACCAAAGTTGAAATGAAGAAAAGAATCTTAAGGGCAGCCAGAGAGAAAGGTTGGGTTACCCACAAAGGGAAGCCCATCAGACTAACAGCAGACCTCTCAGCAGAAACTCTACAAGCCAGAAGAGAGTGGGGGCCAATATTCAACATTCTTAAAGAAAAGAATTTTCAACCCAGAATTTCATATCTAGCCAATCTAAGTTTCATAAGTGAAGGAGAAATAAAATCCTTTACAGATAAGCAAATGCTTAGAGATTTTGTCACCACCAGGCCTGCCTTACAAGAGACCCTGAAGGAAGCCCTAAACATGGAAAGGAACAACCAGTACCAGCCATTGCAATAACATGCCAAAATGTAAAGACCATAGAGGCTAGGAAGAAATTGCATCAACTAATGAGCAAAATAACCAGTTAATATCATAATGGCAGGATCAAGTTCACACATAACAATATTAACCTTAAATGTTGATGGACTAAATGCTCCAATTAAAAGACACAGACTGGCAAACTGGATAAAGAGTCAAGACCCATCAGTCTGCTGTATTCAGGAGACCCATCTCACATGCAGAGACATACATAGGCTCAAAAAAAGGGATGGAGGAAGATCTACCAAGCAAATGGAGAACAAAAAAAAAGCAGGGGTTGCAATCCTAGTCTCTGATAAAACAGACTTTAAACCATCAAAGATCAAAAGAGACAAAGAAGGCCATTACATATTGGTGAAGGGATCAATTCAACAGGAAGAGCTAACTCTCCTAAATATATATGCACCCAATACAGGAGCACCCAAATTCATAAAGCAAATCCTTAGAGACTTGCAAAGAGACTTAGACTCCCATAAAATAATAATGGGAGACTTCAACACTCCACTGTCAACATTAGACAGATCAACGAGACAGAAAGTTAACAAGGATATCCAGGAATTGAACTCATCTGCACCAAGCGAACCTAATGGACATCTATAGAACTCTCCAACCCAAATCAACAGAATATACATTCTTCTCAGCACCACATCACACTTATTCCAAAATTGACCACATAATTGGAAGTAAAGCACTCCTCAGCAAATGTAAAAGAACGGAAATTATAACAAACTGTCTCTCAGACCACAGTGCAATCAAACTAGAACTCAGGACTAAGAAACTCAATCAAAACCGCTCAACTATATGGAAACTGAACAACCTCCTCCTGAATGACTACTAGGTACATAACAAAATGAAGGCAGAAATAAAGATGTTCTTTGAAACCAATGAGAACAAAGATACAACATACCAGAATCTCTGGGACATATTTAAAGCAGTGTGTAGAGGGAAATTTATAGCACTAAATGCCCACAAGAGAAAGCAGGAAAGATCTAAAATGGACACTCTAACATCACAATTAAAAGAACTGGAGAAGCAAGAGCAAACACATTCAAAAGCTAGCAGAAGGCAAGAAATAACTAAGATCAGAGAAGAACTGAAGGAGATAGAGAAACAAAAAACCCTCAAAAAATCAATGAATCCAGGAGTTGGTTTTTTGAAAAAAGCAACAAAATTGACAGACCACTAGCAAGACTAATAAAGAAGAAAAGAGAGAAGAATCAAATAGATGCAATAAAAAATAATAAAGGGGGTATCACCACGGACCCCACAGAAATACAAACTACCATCAGAGAATACTATAAACACCTCTATGCAAATCAACTAGAAAATCTAGAAGAAATGGATAATTTCCTGGACACTTACACTCTTCCAAGACTAAACCAGGAAGAAATTGAATCCCTGAATAGACCAATAGCAGGCTCTGAAATTGAGGCAATAATTAATAGCCTACCAACCAAAAAAAGTCCACGACCAAATGGATTCACAGCTGAATTCTACCAGAGGTACAAGGAGGAGCTGGTACCATTCCTTCTGAAACTATTCCAATCAATAGAAAAAGAGGGAATCCTCCTTAACTCATTTTATGAGGCCAACATCATCCTGATACCAAAGCCTGGCAGAGACACAACAAAAAAGAGAATTTTACACCAATATCCCTGATGAACATCGATGCAAAAATCCTCAATAAAATACTGGCAAACCGGATTCAGCAGCACATCAAAAAGCTTATCCACCAGGATCAAGTGGGTTTCATCCCTGGGATGCAAGGCTGGTTCAACATTCACAAATCAATAAATGTAATCCAGCATATAAACAGAACCAAAGACAAGAACCACATGATTGTCTCAATAGATGCAGAAAAGGCTTTTGACAAAATTCAACAGCCCTTCATGCTAAAAACGCTCAATAAAGTTGGTATTGATGGAACATACCTCAAGATAATAAGAGCTATTTATAACAAACCCACAACCAATATCATACTGAATGGGCAAAAACTGGAAAAATTCCCTTTGAAAACTGGCACAAGACAGGGATGCTCTCTCCCACCACTCCTATTCAACATAGTGTTGGAAGTTCTGGCTAGGGCAATCAGGCAAGAGAAAGAAATCAAGGGTATCCAGTTAGGGAAAGAAGAAGTCAAATTGTCCCTGTTTGCAGATGACATGATTGTATATTTAGAAAACCCCATTGTCTCCGCCCAAAATCTCCTTAAGCTGAGAAGCAACTTCAGCAACGTCTCAGGATACAAAATTAATGTGCAAAAATCACAAGCATTCTTATACACCAGTAACAGACAAACAGAGAGCCAAATCATGAATGAACTTCCCTTCACAATTGCTTCAAAGAGAATAAAATACCTAGGAATCCAACTTACAAGGGATGTAAAGGACCTCTTCAAGAACTACAAAGCACTGCTCAGTGAAATCAAAGAGGACAATAACAAATGGAAGAACATACCATGCTCATGGATAGGAAGAATCAATATCGTGAAAATGGCCATACTGCCCAAGGTTATTTATAGATTCAATGCCATCCCCATCAAGCTACCAATGAGTTTCTTCACAGAATTGGAAGAAAACGGCTTTAAATTTCATAAGGAACCAAAAAAGAGCCCGCATTTCCAAGAGAATCCTAAGTCATAAGAACAAAGCTGGAGACATCACGCTACCTAACTTCAAACTATACTACAAGGCTACAGTAACCAAAACAGCATGGTACTGGTACCAAAACAGAGATATAGACCAATGGAACAGAACAGAGTCCTCAGAAATAATACCACACATCTACAGCCATCTGATCTTTGACAAACCTGAGAGAAGCAAGAAATGGGGAAAGGATTCCCTATTTAATAAATGGTGCTGGGAAAATTGGCTAGCCATAAGTAGAAAGCTGAAACTGGATCCTTTCCTTACTCCTTATACGAAAATTAATTCAAGATGGATTAGAGACTTAAAAGTTAGACCTAATATCATAAAAACCCTAGAAGAAAATCTAGGTAGTACCATTCAGGACATAGGCATGGGCAAGGACTTCATGTCTAAAACACCAAAAGCAATGGCAGCAAAAGCCAAAATTGACAAATGGGATCTAATTAAACTAAAGAGCTTCTGCACAGCAAAAGAAGCTACCATCAGAGTGAACAAGCAACCTACAGAATGGGAGAAAATTTTTGCAATCTACTCATCTGACAAAGGGCTAATATCCAGAATCTACAAAGAACTCAAATAAATTTACAAGAAAAAAACAAACAACCCCATCAAAAAGTGAGCAAAGGATATGAACAGACATTTCTCAAAAGACGACATTCATACAGACAACAGACACATGAAAAAATGCTCATCATCACTCGCCATCAGAGAGATGCAAATCAAAACCACAATGAGATACCATCTCACACCCGTTAGAATGGCAATCATTAAAAAGTCAGGAAACAATAGGTGCTGGAGAGGATGTGGAGAAATAGGAGCACTTTTACACTGTTGGTGGGATTGTAAACTAGTTCAACCATTATGGAAAACAGTATGGCGATTCCTTAAGGATCTAGAACTAGATGTACCATATGACCCAGCCATCCCACTACTGGGTATATATCCAAAGGATTATAAATCATGCTGCTATAAAGACACATGCACATGTGTCTTTATATTGCGGCACTATTCACAAAAGCAAAGACTTGGAATCAACCCAAATGTCCATCTGTGACAGACTGGATTAAGCAAATGTGGCACATATACACCATGGAATACTATGCAGCCATAAAAAAGGATGAGTTTGTGTCCTTTGCAGGGACATGGATGCAGCTGGAAAGCATCATTCTTAGCAAACTATCACAAGAACAGAAAACCAAACACCACATGTTCTCATTCATAGGTGGGAACTGAACAGTGAGATCACTTGGACTCGGGAAGGGGAACATCACACATCGGGGCCTATCATGGGGAGGTGGGATGGGGGAGGGATTGCACTGGGAGTTATACCTGATATAAATGACAAATTGATGGGTGCTGATGAGTTGATGGGTGCAGCACACCAACATGGCATAAGTATACATATGTAACAAACCTGCACGTTATGTACATGTACACTAGAACTTAAAGTATAATAAAAAATAAAAATAAAAATAAAAAAAGAACGACCCATGTCATTTGCATGTATGTTTCATTCATTTTTTTATTACTGAGCACTATTTTAAAGAGTAGATATACAACAATTTACTAATTTATCTCTTGTTAGACATTGGAGTTGCTTCTAATTTGGGTTATTGCGATTAATAATAAAGACACACATAAACCTCTTTGTATGTACATATGTTTTCTCTTCTCTTGGCTAAATACAAAAGAATGAGATTTCAGGTCCATATGGTAAATTAATGTATAATTTTATGAGGCACTGCCATACTGTTTTCCAAAGTTGTACCATTTTGCATTCCCATAATTCTCATTATCAATGCATATGAATTATATTTGCTTCATATCATTAGTAACACATGGTATCATCAGCTTTTTTAGTTTTAGCCATTATACTGAGTGTGATGGTTAATACTGAGTGTCAACTTGGTAGGATTGAGAGATACAAGTATTAACCCTGGGTGTGTCTTTGTGGGTGTTGCCAAAAGAGATTCAGTGGGCTGGGAAAGTCAGGTCCACCCTTAATCTGGTGTGCACATTCTAATCATCTTCCAGCATGTATAAACCAGGCAGAAAAACGTGAAAAGGAGAGACGGGCAAAGATAGATCCCTTTCTGGGCCAGAAAATAAAGCTTTTTAACAATAACCACATATACAAAAATAGAAACCACACAATATCTGTTCTCAGACCAGAATAGAACTGAACTACAGATCAATAACAGAAAAATGATTGGAAAAATCTTCAAATTTTTAGGAGATTTAACAGCATACATCTAAACAATACATGGGTTAAATTTTTAAAAAATAATAAAAAATTTAAAGTATTTTGAACTGTATGGAAATGAAACTGGAGCTTATCAAATACCAGGGAATGCAGCCAGAGCAGTGCTTAGAGGAAAATTAATAGCATTGGTTGCATATTAAAAAAAGAAGAAGAAGAAGAATATATATAAATCAATACTTGGAGCTTCAAACAGGAAATGAGAAAAAAGTAGAAGAAATTAGATTCAAGTTACTGTAAGAAAATGAATAATAAATAAAATTCAAACAGAAATCAATGTAATTACAAAGAGATAATCAATTGAATCCAAAAAAGTGATGTTTTTAAAAAATCAAAAAGTTATAAGCTTATATCAAACCTAAAAACAAAATACAGAAGACACGGTATCAAAAATGAAAAATAAAGCATCACTACAGATTTTAATAACATCAGAGGGGTAATAAAGAAAAATTTACAAATTTTATAACCTACATGAAATAGACCAATTCCAAGAAAGACACAACCCAACAAACCCACAAACACAAAAGTAAGCCTATCTATATTAAATTAATTGAATGAATAATCTTCCAACACAGAAAGCATCAGTTCCATATTACTTTGCTGGTAAAGTCTACCAAATATTTAAGGAGGAAATTATTCCAGTTATCTATAGCTCTTCCAGAAGCTAGTAGCAGAGGAAATACTCCCTAACTCATTTTATCGGTATAGCATTTCTCTAATAGCCAAAATAGACAAAGACATTACAATAAAACTGTAGATGAGTATCACTCATGAACACCAATGCAAAAATGCTTAATAAAATGTTATCAAATCAAATGCCACAATGTATAAAATAAATTATACACCACAACTAAGTGGGAGATATCCCGTATATACAAGTCTGGTTCAATATGTAAAAATGAATTCTGTCAATAGGCAAAGGAAAAAAACTTACAAAGTCATATCAACAGATGTAGAAAAACCATTTGACAGCATTTGATAGAATCCCCATTTATGATAAAAAGCCTCTGTAAACTAGGAATAGAAGTGAACTCCCTTATTTTTGTAAATAAAAATTTTTAAAGTCTATAGCTAACAGCCTACTTAATGATAAGAAGATCAAAGCTTTCTCACTAAGATCAGAAACAAGGCAAGAATGTCTCCTTTTATGACTGCTTTTCATATTGTTCAGGAAGTCCTTGTTATGTAATAAAGCAAGAAAAAAAGAAGGTGCTTCTATTGGAAAGTAAAAAGAAGAAAATTGTCTTTATCTGCAGATGACATTATCATCTATGTAGGAACTCCACAAAAAATCAACAATGACAAAAATATCCTGGGGATAATAAGTCACTATAGCAGAGTTACAAAGTACAGTTTAGTATACAAAAGCCAGTAGCTTTCCTACAGCTCAACAATAAATGAATTGATTTTGAAATTAAAAACACAATACCATTTGCATTAGCATTCCCATAAAAGATACACTTAGGTATAAATCTAACAAAATAACTAGTAGATCTATATGAGAAAAACTATAAAACTCTAATATAAGAAATCAAAAAAGGCTAAATAAATGAAGGGATATTCCATGTTCATGGACAGGAGACATTATTGTCAAGATACCTGTTCTTCCCAAGTTGATATAGAGATTCAGTGTGAACCCAATCAGAATACCAGAAAGTTATTTTGTAATAATCAGCAAACTTACTTTTAAGTTTATATGGAGATGCAAAAGACACAAAAGTGCCAATAAAATATTGATAAATAAGAACAAAGTTGGATGACTGACACTATCCAACTTTAAGGCTTATTATGATGCTACAGTATTCAGAACAGTATATTGGGAAAGAATACATGAACAGATCAAAGGAATAGAATAGAAAGCTCAGAAATAGATCTGTGAAAATATGGTCAATTGACTATTGCAAAGAACAGAGTTAATACATTGGAGAAAACATAGTCTTTCAACACATGGTGCTGAAACTTAACTAGACATATGCTGCAAAAAAATAATAACATCAGTCTATATTCTCTTTTCAAAAATGAACAAAAAATAGATCACTGATCTAAATGAAAATTCAAAACTATAACATTCCCAGAAGATAACATAGAAGTAATTCTAGAAGAACTTGGATATGATAATGGCTTTTTAGATACAATACCAAAGCCAAACTCCATGAAAGAAATAACTGATAAGTTAAATGAATTAAGGATTTAAAACTTTTTATGTGGTAAAGAACTTGATCAAGCAAGCCACAAACTGTGAGAAAATATTTTTCACAAGTCACACCTGATAATAGAACATCACCTATCATACATTAAAAAAAAAAAAAAAAAAAACTTTAAACTCAACAATAAGCAAATGAACAACCCAATTAAAAAATGGGCAAAATATCTGAATAAACATCTTATTAAAGAAGAGATACAGATGCAAATAAGCATATAAAAAGACATACTGTATTATATGGTATTAGGAAATAGCAAATGAAAACATGAAATACCACTAAACATCTATTAGCGAGGTCAAAATAAAAAAAACACAAACACAACATCAAATGCTGGTGAAGATGTGGAGCCAAAGAAACTCACTCAATGTTGATGGAAATGTAAAATTATATGACCACTTTGTAAGGCAGTTTGGAAGTTTCTTAAAAAACTAAACATGCTCTTACCATAAAATCTAATTATCACACTCCTTGTATTTATCCAAAAGTGTTGAAAAGTTGGGTTCATATGATAACCCATACATAGAAGTTTCTAACAGTTTATTCAAGATTCCCCAAACTTTGATGCTACCACAGTGTTCTTCATTATGAAGAAGAAATTATGTACCATATAATGTGGTACATCCAGTCAATAAACTATTATTTGGCATTAAAAAGAAATAACTTATCAAGCCATGAAAAGGCATGGAGAAACCTTAAATGACTAAGTGAAATAAGTCAGTCTGGAAAGGTTGTATACTGTAGGATTCCAAAAATAGGACGTGCGGCAAATAGCAGAACTATGGCAACGGTAAAAAGATCAGATGTTAGGGGTTAGGGAAAAGGAACAGATGAATAAGCAGAACACAAAATGTTAAGGGCAATGACACAGTTTTGTATGGTACTATATTGTTAGACACATGTCATTATACATCTATCAATACCCAAAGAATGTACAACACCAAGAGTGAACCCAAATGTAAACCATACATTTTGGGTAATAATTACGTGGCAATTAAAGGTTATTAGTTGTTACCACATGTAACACTGTGGCATGGGATGTCAATAGTGAGAGAGGCTGTGCATGTGGGCAGGGGATTTATGAGAACTCTCTGTACATTCCATTAATTTTTCTGTGAACCGAAAATTGCTCTAAAAATTAATGTCTATTAAACAAAATGCATGTTAAAAGAAGTAGATGTTCTTTAATTCAACAATTTGGAAAAGCGAAAAGGTAAGTTGGAAATTTTGTTGAGAAAATTGAAAAAAAAAGAATTCACAGGAAGAATGAAGGCAAGGCAAATTTGTACAGTCATTCTAGAGAGCAATCTTGCAGACCATTAAATTAACTTGTGAATGTACTGAAACTCAGAAATCCCACTCTTGAATTAACATGCCAATGAAACTTTCACAAGAAGCTTTAAAGATATTTTATTCAAGGATATTCATTTCAGTTTTACATGAGTTAGTGGAATGATAAGCAACCTCCTTGAATGTCTAAGTAAAGTATAATTGAGTTTGATTCAACACAATGTAAATCTATGCTCCCATCAAAAGTAACAATTGATATATACACACTACAATATAAACATTTGGTAAGAAAAAAATCTTGCAGTGTAAAAAGTTAGAAGAAATAAGAGCCTTATTATTTAAGGTAGAGTAGATTTTATAAAGTTGGTATAAATTCTAAGTACATTCCCTCATAAACCATAATTACATATTTTTATGATGAATATACATTTAAGGATTTATACTAAAATAATAAAAAAGATGTTTATTGCTATGAAATAAGATTTAAAATTAGCAGTGAGAAGAGAAACATAATAAATTGTAAGCCATGAATTAAGGATTAGTACTGATTTTACTCTTCCTGACAACCTCTGTTAATGGAGGAATTTATATTATAGGTTTTCATGCTACTGGGACATTTCGTAAGTATAAAGCCCTTCCCATAAAGATGAATCCTAATATTCATTCTGCACAAAGAAGAGTAAGTACACTCGGCTGGGTCTTGAGAAGATACACAAACAAAAGAGTAAAAGCTAGACACAGTCCATTAAAATTAAGAATTTTTCTATAGAGTTTGTGATTATCTTTGAGGATTAGTAGTTTTTCACTCAAGACATGCAGCATATTTAATTTATCTATTTGCATATTGAATAAATATGAATAAGTATTCATTTTAAGTAACAAACTTTTATTGAGTACCAGTGGTTCCAGATGCAAGATCAAGTACCTGAGAGGCAAAACTTTGTTCTTGACCTCCACAAATAAAGTTGAGAATATAGACAAATCAACTGATACAATATATAACAATGAAGTTTGCTGAAGTGTAACAGAAGGCATGAGCAGGGTGTTTTAGGAGATAAGACAAATATATAAAACTATAATAGTATATTAGGAATTCATTACCCTGCAAGTAAGAAATCTTGACTAATGATAATTAAAATAAATTGCTACTAATGGTGATTCTGGCAATAATTTTGGATCTCAATAATGTCTTTTCTGGGGAAACATTATTTCGAGTTTTTTTTCTTTTGCTTCTTGGTTCATAGTTATAAATTGACCACTGCTGCTTCTTTAGGTACCATGTCCTGTTCCATGTTCAAAAAAAATTTTTTTTAATAAAAGGTAAAGAGCTTTTTGCATCTGAGGTTTTATCTTGATATCCCTGAGGAAATTCTCCCTATATGATTTCTGATTGCAACTTATTGGTCAGAATTAACATATGCTCGCCTCTAGCAGTGAGGATGCTTTATTAGTTAGTATTTACTTAGA
Organism: Trachypithecus francoisi; assembly: GCF_009764315.1. Lineage (NCBI taxonomy): Eukaryota > Metazoa > Chordata > Mammalia > Primates > Cercopithecidae > Trachypithecus > Trachypithecus francoisi. Next base: position 46,220,001 of record NW_022681460.1, on the reverse strand, counting down.
ATACTTTTCTTTATAGAAGAGGGAGATAAAGAAAAATACATTACAGATTGGCATTGCATAAGCCGAATGCCTTTTTCTCTGCACAGGAAAAGAAAAAAATAGATAGATAGATAGATAGATAGATAGATAGATAGATAGATAGATAGTAGAAGGTGGTGTTTGAGCTTCATTTTCAGTGATAGGTGAAGTATAATCTCACAAATATTTATGGTGGACAAGGGAAGAAAAACATTCCAAGAGGAGAGAACACTTAAAAAAAAAAAACATGAGCCCTCACTAAAACTACAATTAAATCTCTCTAGATGCACAAAGAAGTGTTGTTGATAGGGTGGCACTTGAGTCTAGAATGGTAGGAAATAATTATGTCATGAGATGCCTTCTGAAATATGTTAAGGAATTTAAACTGTAGCATAAAAGTATAGTAAAGCATTAAAATATTTTCAATAACCATGCTACACGGTCTAATATGCATTGTAGAAAATTTGTTCTCATAGACTATGAAGGAAAAATTAAAGAGTTGCCAGACAAATGCCATGTAAGAAATCATTAGAGACAGAAACAAGAATAGTGAAAATGTAATTGAAGACTGGGCATGGTGGCTCACGCGTGTAATCCCAGCACTTTGTGAGGCTGAGGTAGGTGGATCGCCTGAGGTCAGGAGTTCAACACCAGCCTGGCCAGGTGAAACCCTGCCTCTACTAAAAATACAAAAACTAGCTGGGCGTGGTGGTGGGTGCCTGTAATCTCAGCTACACAGGAGGCTGAGGCAGGAGAATCGCTTGAACCCAGGAGGCAGAGGCTGCAGTGAGCCGAGATAGCGTCACATCACTCCAGCCTCGGCAACAGAGCAAAACTCCATCTCAAAAAATAAAATTGAAGTTGGTGAAATATACTTAAGACATATTAAAGATATTGATTCCACAGGATACAGTAAATAACTAGACAATAAGTAGATGAGATAAATTGGTAAAGAGAAATCTAGGATGACTGCCATGATTATAAATTAATAAATGAGTGTCAAGCCGTTTATAAAACAGGAAATACCAAAGAAGAATAAATACTAAGAGACAGAGGTGAAATTCATTTTTGTATTTGTATAGTTAGAAGTGTCTCTAAATATCTAAATGTAGGTGAGAAGGTGTTAATCGGCAGGGGCAATGGATTTTGGAATAAGGATAGTAGCTGGAACACTGGCTATAGGTGAAGTTTACTATAGATTTTACACAGAGAACTAATAATCAAACCTTAGGAAAAATATCAGTGTTCAAGGGCTATGTAAAAGATGATGGACCCATGAATAAGACTTAGATGGACTTTTTGAGATATCTCAAGAATACTGGAAGGGTTTAGGGTCACAGAATGTGGCAAAAAGTATAGTAAAGTGGATGAAATGATATGCAGAAGTCAATAAGTACATAAAACAGCCTATTAAGAATGCAGTAGCAAATGTATTAGAGAAAGTATTAGTGAGCACCATTTTACTAGAGGGTTGAGGGAAAAGCTAGACTCAAGAGTGGGAAATAGAAGTAAATGTGAAGAAATAGAACCAGGAATGTAGAGTATGCTCTCAAAAATAATTTCTTAATCATATGTATATTAACTATGAGACAGCTCATACATCTCATTATACTGCCTTATTTGAATGTTTGCATTTTTAGTAGAAAAAAACTACATTTAAATGAGCTCCTTGCAGGCAGATGTATTATGCCACACACACAGCAATTTCATTTTATCTATTTTAAAACATTCCCAGAAGTCTTACTCTAGAAGAGTTATGTCAAAAAATGATATTAATAACATGCTTTTGATGTCATTATTTTCTTCATTATTTACTGGATTTTAAAATTTTGCTGCCTTCATGTAACTTCACATCAGTTATTGGGTTACATTTTAAGAAAATTGCTAGCAGCTATGGAGATGAATTATGTCTGAATCAAAAAATAATACTAATAAAGCAAATGTAGAAAATTGGAGAATGCATCTGAAGCTGGACTTTACAGATGTGTGCATCTAAACTTTGAATAATGTTTAGATTTTTTAAAAAATCTTTAACTTTTATTGTTAATCACTTTATTACATCAGATAAAATTAAATGTAATGATATTTTTGCTCTCATTCAACTATATATATTTCATTCATATATAAAAATGTTTCATATATAATATATACATATAGACACATACAGAACAAATCTAAAAGCAAAGAATTTCAAATTATTTTTATCAGTATAATGTGATATATAATGTATTACAACTCTCAAACAGAGCTGTAACTGAGAGCTGTAGTGTGGTATTAACTGAAACTAAATGTTCTTCCAAGTTTGGCATGTTACATTGTCTTTGAATTCTTCCTTAACAGTTATCTATTTCATTATAATACAATGTGCAACTTTACTTACATATTTACATGAACACTTGTGGATTACAGTCACCTTTTTTTCCTCCTCTACAATATTTCTTCACAATAAATATCAGAGTACTTGATACTAAATAGATTTTAGATGAAATGCATATTGACCCGAAGTGTAGATGAAATGCATATTGACCCGAAGTAGTAGTTTTCCCTTTTGAAGTGGTTACACAGATGATCTAAAATTTAAATGTACATCTATATAATTACTGAAAAGCCTCACAAAATTTAAACATTTCATGAAGAATTTACAAAATCACTCAAGATATGTATACTGATGATCTTGCTGGGTTCATGAAACACAGTTGGAGAATCACAGGAGATGACAAATCTCAAATGAGACAATCTTCAAATTCTAAATCTAGCTCTCACTACTGATGTGATCAAGAAAATGTTAAATAACCTTTATAACACTTATTTTGTTCATATGGGTAGAAATAGTAATACTACCTACCCAAGAAGACCAAGTTGTTTGCCATACTCCCTTATATTCATTGTACTTAATATGTTAGCTCTTATGTTAGTTGTTCTATATCCTCATCTCTGAGAAGAAAGGATGAGGATTGGCTGGCAAGACTACGGACAGTACTAAAGAAGTTGTATCGAGTTAGCCTGGATTATAGACTTATTTAAACTGGAGAAGTGTAAATTCTGCTGCATTCTAAACTAATGGAATTTTAAAAGTTGACAGTACATGCTGTAGATTTCAATAGCTTCCTAACCTTTACCAAGACTCCACGTAAAATGTTGCGCAAAGCAAAGGGTTGCTACTTTTGATATTTTTAATATACTTCTCCTCATCTGTGTTTTTCCAGTTGTTTTTATTCCCCCAATTGATTGCCCATCCAGCTCCAAAATAAGTCTTTGTATTATTTGAACTATCAAGAAATTATTACAGATTTCAGTCAATAATTAAATCAATATTGATTACTTCAGCCCACTCTACCCCATGAATGTGGTGTTATTTCAAAACCAAATAAAGAAATTATATTAAGACAGTTTATATTGTAAAGGCCTTAAATTGTAAAGGGCCAAAGAGTCACCCATGGTGTCATTGTTTATTAACAGCTTACTAATCTGATAAGATTTCTGTTGGTAGAATATACAAGGGATATATTTGAACATGGGCCTTCCTGGGATTTGCTATCACCACAGTTTCTGCCCATTCAGTTACCAGGATCTAGACATTTTATTTTCCTTATAAATGCCAAATTCATTATCTTTAGTATCTAGTCCTTCAAAAAATAATAAAACACAGATATGACATGTAAGAGTTGATGGATCGGTGCAAGGTCTAAATCTAAAGACCAGAAATGTCACAAATTTGTTTTATTTTTGTTTCCATGTCCTTTCTTCAAATTAACACAGCATCATACACATATCAGAAAAATAATATGTGGATGTAAATTAATCTAAATTAATTGTACAATCACAAACATTTACTTTATGGTAGATAAAAAGATCTTACAAATGACCATGAACAGAGCTCAAATGCAGAATATTCTTGAGTGCATAATTACATCCCACGAGTGCTATGAGAATTAATGAGTTAAAAGTGATTTGAAATATTTTGATGAGAAAAGTCATTAAGTTCTTTATAATCTCAAGTTTTTAATTAAATTTCCCAAGGAATATCATTTTATTGCTGTCAAATTCAAGTACAGGGTGTCCTTCCAATGTGACCTGCAGTATAGAATTAAAGTTTTTACCACTGGAAATTACAGACAGTGAAGGGTGTTTTTTTGTTTGTTTGTTTTGTTTTTCAAAGTTAAATATTTAAGATTAAAATCTGAAAAAAAGGGATCTTTCTTTACCCAGAAAAAAAAAAAAAATCATTTTAATCCATTTTAGAACATGAACCTTACCTGAGAGGAGGCTGCTAAAATATCAAAATACATAAAGATCATTGAACACAGTATTTAACAATTTACAAAACAGTGAAAATATAATTTCTAGGTAGAAACTAAACAAATGCCTGACATGAAACTCAACTGAAGTAACTGATGTGCAAACATTAAATTTGTGTAGTTCAATAGTAGAAGAGATCTCTAGGGAGGAAATAGTTATTAAAACCTTTGTGAAAAAGACATTTCCACATTTAAGATATATATAAGGCAAATAATGAGTTTCTTTGGGGTGTTTTCAGCCCAAGATACATTTATATGAATGGCACCTTCAGTGATCATAGCAATTGTAATTTTATAAAATATATGAGAAAGCTAAAATTTAAATTGTACTTAAAATTATACTTATTTTATTGGTACCAGTACTAATTTTCATAATTCATAGAATTTAGAACTCTAAGCAATAATATAAAGTAGCATTAAATAGCTTGGTTATGTCATTTAGTGAATTTCTTCTTTAATTTCTTCACTAAGAGGTACTTCAAATTATCTATTAAAAATCACCAAAACAACATCATCCATCAATTCAGAAGTCTGTCTAAAATTAATACTATTATGATTTAAAATATTGTAAGTTTTAACTGATAAAATGGATAACATTGAACATGTTAATAAATCTTGTTTGCTACCTTTTTAACTTTTTGTTGTTGTTGTTGTTGTTGTTGTTTTGAGACAGAGTTTTGCTCTTGTTGCCCAGGCTGGAATGTGGTGGCACGATCTTGGCTCACTGCAACCTCTGCTTCCTGGGTTCAAGTGATTCTCCTACCTCAGCCTCTGAGTAGCTGGGATTACAAGCATGCACCACCATGTCCGACTAATTTTGTATTTTTAGTAGAGACAGAGTTTCTCCATGTTGGTCAGGCTGGTTTTGAACTCCCAACCTCAGGTGATTCGCCCACCTCAGCCTCCAAAAGTGCTGGAACTACAGGTGTGAGCCACTGCACCCGGCCTTTTTAAAAATTTTTACTTTAGGATCTGGAATATATGTACAGAATGTGTGGTTTTGTTACAAAGATATATATGTGCCAAGGTGGTTAGATGCACCTATCAACCCATCATCTAGATTTTATGTTCCATGTGTATTAGGTATTTGTCCTAATGCTTTCCCTCCCCTTGTTCCCTGACCCCTAACAGGCCCCGGTGTGTACTGTTCCCCAATCTGTGGGTGTTTTCATTGTTCAACTCCCACTATGAGTGAGAATATTCAGTGTTTTCTGTTCCTGTGTTAGTTTGCTGAGGGTGATGGCTTCCAGCTTCATCCATGCCCCTGCAAGGTACATAATCTCATCCTGTTTTATAGCTGCATAGTATTCCATAGTGTATATGTACTATATTTTCTTTATCCAGTGTATCATTGATGGGCATTTGGGTTGGTTCTATTCCTTAGCTATTGTAAATAGTGCGCAATAAACATACATGTGCAAGTGTCTTTATAGTAGAATGATTTATAATCCTTTGAGTATATACCCAATAATGGGATTGCTGGGTCAAATGGTATTTCTAGTTCTAGATCCTTGAGGAATCGTCACACTTCTCACAATGGTTGAGCTAATTTATACTCCCACCAACAGTGTAAAAGCATTCCTATCTCTCCACAGCCTCCCTGACATCTATTGTTTCTCGACCTTTTAATAATCACCATTCTGACTGGCATGAGATGGTATCTCATTGTGGTTTTGATTTGCATTTCTCTAATGATCGGCGATGATGAGCTTTTATCCATACATTTCTTGGCCACATAAATGTCTTCTTTTAAGAAGTGTCTGTTCCTATGCTTTGCCCACTTTTTGATGGGGTTGTTTGCTATTTTCTTGTAAATTTGTTTAAGTCCTTGTAGATTCTGAATGTTAGACCTTTGTCAGCTGGGTAGCTTGAAAAATTTTTCACCCATTCTGTAGGTTGCTTGTTGACTCTGGTGCTAGTTTATTTTGTTGTGCAGAAGCTCTTTAGTTTAATTAGATCCCATTTGTCAATTTTGGCTTTTACTGTAGTTGCTTCTGGTGTTTTCTTTTTTTTTTTTTTTTTTTTTTTTGAGACGGAGTCTCACTCTGTCTCCGGGGCTGGAGTGCAGTGGCCGGATCTCAGCTCACTGCAAGCTCCGCCTCCCACGTTCACGCCATTCTCCTGCCTCAGCCTCCCGAGTAGCTGGGACTACAGGCGCCTGCCACCTCACCCGGCTAGTTTTTTTTTGTATTTTTTAGTAGAGACGGGTTTCACTGTGTTAGCCAGGATGGTCTCAATCTCCTGACCTCGTGATCTGCCCGTCTCGGCCTCCCAAAGTGCTGGGATTACAGGCTTGAGCCACCGTGCCCGGCTGTCTGGTGTTTTCTTCATAAGGTCTGTGCTCATGCCTACGCCCTAAATGGTACTGCCTAGGTTTTCTTCTAGGGTTTTTATGCTTTTGAGTTTTACATTTAAGTCTTTAATCCATCTTGAGTTAATTTTTGTATAAGGTCAGCAGAAGGGGTCAATTTTTTTTTCTTCATATGGATAGACAGTTTTCCTAGCACCATTTATTAAATAAGGAATACTTTTCCCATTGCTTAGTTTTGTCAGCTTTGTCAAAGATCAGATATTTGCAGACGTGTGGTGTTATTTCTGAGATCTCTGTTTTGTACCATGGTATAGATACGAAAACAGACATTGGTTTATATGTCTGTTTTGATACTGTTACCATGCTGTTTTGGTTACTGTAGCCTTGTAGTGTAGTTTGAAGTCAGGTAATGTGATGCCTCCAGGTTTTTTTTTTTTTTTTGCTTAGAATTACCTTGGCTCTTCTTTGGTTCCATATGAAATTTGAAGAATTTTTCTAACTCTGTGAAGAAAGCCAATGGTAGTTTGATGGAAATAGCATTGAATCTATAAGGTACTTTGGGCAGTATGGTCATTTTCGTTATATTGATTCTTCCTATCCATGAGGATGGAATGTTTTTCCATTTGTTTGTCTCCTCTCTTGTTTCATTGAGCAGTGGTTTGTAGTTCTCCTTGAAGAGGTTCTTCACATCTCTTGTAAGCTGTATTTCTAGATATTTTATTCTCTTTGTAGCAATTGAGAATGGGAGTTCATTCATGATTTGGCCCTCTTCTTGTCCAGTGCTGGTGTATAGGAATGCTTGTAATTTTTGCACATTGATTTTGTATCCTGAGATGTTCCTGAATTTACTTATCAGCTTAAGGAGTTTTGGGGCTGAGACAATTGAGACCATGGTGTTTTCTAAATATAGAATCATGTAATCTGCAAATAGAGACAATTTGACTTCCTCTCTTCCTATTCAAATGCGCTTTACTTCTTTCTCTTACCAGATTGTCTTAGCCAGAATTTCCAATACATGTTGAATAAGAGTGATGAGAGACGGCATCCTTGTCTTGGGCCTATTTTCAAAGGGAATGTTTCCAGCTTTTGCCCATTCAGTGTGATACTGGTTATGGGTTTGTCATAAATAGCTCTTATTATTTTGAGATGTGTTCCATCAATACCTAGTTTATTGAGAGTTTTTAACATGAAAGGATGTTGAATTTTATCAACATCCTTTTTTTTGCATCTATTGAGATAATCATGTGGTTTTTTTTGTCATTGTTACTATTTATGTGATGGATTATGTTTGTGATTTTCATATACTAAACTAGCCTTGCATCCCAGGGATGATGCCAACTTGACGGTGGTGGACAAACTTTTTGATATGCTGCTGGATTCAGTTTGTCAGTATTTTATTGAGGAGATTTGCATTGGTGTTCATCAGGGATATTGGCCTCAATTTTGTTGTTGTTGTTGTGTCTCTGCCAAGTTTTGGTATCAGGATGATGCTGGGTTCATGAAATGAGTTAGGGAGGAGTCCCTCATTTTCAATTGTTTGCAATAGTTTCAGTAGGAACGGTACTAGCAACTCTGGCCTTGGGGTTTTTTAGTTGATCTGCTTTTCATTGCTGCCTCAATTTCAGAAATTGCTATTGGTCTATTCAGAGATTCTACTTCTTCCTGGTTTAGTCTTGGGAGGGCATATGTGTCCAGAAATTTAGCCATTTCTTCTAGATGTTCCAGTTTATTTGCATAAAGGTGTTTATAGTATTCTCTGATGGTAATTTGTTTGTGGGGTCAGAGGTGATATCCCCTTTTTTACTTTTATTGTGTCTATTTGATTCTTCTCTCTTTTCTTCTTTATTAGTCTTGCTAGTGGTCTATCTATTTTGTTATTTAAAAAACAACAACAACAACAACAACAACAAAAATCTCCTAGATTCATTGATTGTTTTAAGGGTTTTTTGTGTCTTTATCTCTTTCAGTTCTGTTCTGATCTTAGTTATTTCTTATCTTTCCTAGCTTTTGAATTTCTTTCCCCTTCTTCTTTATTTCTTTTAATTGTGATATTAGGGTGTTGATTTGAGATCTTTCCAGCTTTCTGACGTGGGTATTCAGTGCTATAAATTTCACTCTTAACGTTGCTTTAGCTGTGTCCCAGAGATTCTGGTATGTTGTCTCTTTGTTCTCATTGGTTTCAAATAACTTCTTGATTTCTGCCTTAATTTCGTTATTTACCCAGGAATCATTCAGGAGCAAGTTGTTCAATTTCCATGTAGTTACGTGTTTTTGAGTGAGTTTCTTAATCTTGAGTTCTAATTTGATTACACTGTGGTCTGACTGTTTGCTATGATTTTGATTCTTTTGCACTTGTTGAGGAGTATTTTACTTTCAATTATGTGGTTCATTTTATAATAAATGCTATGTGGCACTGAGAAGAATGCATATTCTGTTGATTTGGCATGGAGATTTCTATAGATGTCTATTAAATCCAATTGATCCATAGCTGAGTTCCAGTTCTGAATATCCTTGTTAATTTTCTGTCTCGTTGATCTATCTAATATTGACAGGAGGTTATTAAAGTCTGTCATTATTATTGAATGGGAGTTTAAGTCTCTTTGTAGGTCTCTATGAACTTGTCTTATGCATCTGGCTGCTCCTGTATTGGGTGCATATATATTTAGGATAGTTAGCTCTTCTTGTTGCACCGATCCCTTTACCATTATGTAATGCCCTTCTTTGTCCTTTTTGTGTTTGTTGGTTTAAAATCTGTTTAATTAGACTAGCATTGTCACTCTTGCTTTTTTTTGGCTTTCCATTTGCTTGGTAAATTTTTCTCCATCACTTTATTTTGAGCGTATGTGTGTCTTTGCATGTGCGATGGGCCTCCTGCATACAGCACACCAATGGATCTTGACTCTTTATCGAATTTGCCAGTCTGCGTCTTTTAATTGGGGCGTTTATCCCATTTACTTTAAAGGTTAATATTGTTATGTGTGAATTTGATCTCATCATCATGATGATAGCTGGTTATTTTGCACACTAGTTGATGTAGTGTCATTGGTCTTTGTAGAGTCATTTGTCTTCATATTTTGGTGTGTTTTTACAGTGGCTGATACTGGTTTTTCCTTTCCATATTTAGTGCTTCCTTCAGGAGCTCTTACAAGGCAGGCTTGGTGGTGATGAAAGCCCTTAGCATTTGCTTGTCTGGAAAGGAATTTATTTCTCTTTTGCTTATGAAGCTTAGTTTGTCTGTATATGAAATTCTAGGCTGAAAATTATTTTCTTTAAGAAATGTATTTTCTTTAATCACCATCAGAGAAATGTAAATCATAGAAATGCAAATCAAAACCACAATGAGATACCATCTCACACCAGTTAGAATGGCAATCATTCAAAAGTCAGGAAACAACAAGTGCTGGAGAGGATGTGGAGAAATAGGAACACTTTTACACTGTTGGTGGGACTGTAAACTAGTTCAACCATTGTGGAAAACAGTATGGCAATTCCTCAAGGATCTAGAACTAGAAATACCATTTGACCCAGCCATCCCATTACTGGGTATATACCCAAAGGATTATAAATCATGCTGCTATAAAGACACGTGCACACGTATGTTTACTGCAGCACTATTCACAATAGCAAAGACTTGGAATCAACCCAAATGTCCATCAGTGACAGACTGGATTAAGAAAATGTGGCACATATACACCATGGAATACTATGCAGCCATAAAAAAGGATGAGTTTGTGATTGAAACCCAGGGCCCTGGTGGTGTAGGCTCACGAGGGAATCCCCTGATCTGCAGATTGCAAAAATCCGTGGGAAAAGTGTAGTACTCTGGGTGGGTAGTGCAGTCCCTCACTGCTCCCCTTGGCTTGGGGAGGGAAGTCCTCTGGCACCCTGCACTTCCCAGGTGAAGTGACAGCCCACCCTGCTTCTGCTCACTTTCCGTGGTTTGCACCCACTGCTTAACCAGTCCCAATGAGATGAACTGGGTACCTCAGTTGGAAATGCAGAAATTGCCTGCTTTCTGTATTGGTCTTGCTGGGAGCTGCAGTCCAGAACTGTTTCTATTCAGCCATCTTGAGTCTGTCCCTCCAAAATTTTACTTTTCTTATTGACATATTTTATTTTAAATGATGCAGTCAGAAAAGTGGTATATTGTCTTAGTGGCTTGATGAGGGAGAAAAATGCCTTCAAAGCATTTTCAATAATCGATTCAAACATTTGAACTCTGGCTTCAGACCTATGTCTGTGCTAACAGATAATTTATGTAACTTATACGAACCTCATCTATCAAATATCAATGGAAGCATTTAACCATAAAAAAAGGGATTAATGTGCTTTAATATTCATACTATTTGGACAGTCAGTGTTAAACATTTACTTTTGACACGTTAAAGGGCTATAAAAATATGACTTTATGTAGTTTCATGCTATGTGTAGAAAATCTAAAGATTTTTGTTACTGTCTTCCCAATAATAAGGTGTTGAAGTTTTTCTGTTACTAGATACATTTGTATCAGAATATCATGTGACTAAATTCTGTCCCAAAGGATATGGGAAGTAATATACGGCATTTCTGGGCCCCAAAGTAGTCTGTAGTGCTCGTCCCTAAACACTCTCCCTATCTGCAGGTTAAACATGTAGAAGGAGGAAGCTCCACAAGTGAAATAATCACATGAGAAAAAGAGTCAAGATCACTAAGTGGCTATGTCCTGAAAACTCTCCAAACTGTATGGGACTGAGGCTCAAGTGAGATATTTCTATTTCATAAAATTTCTGAATGTTAGGTATTGATTTTATAATGGTCTATCTAGACTAGTATAAGAGCTAACTCATTGTTTATTTCTCCAGCTTCGATGCTTCTATCATCTCAATGGCTTTCATAGTCATAAGGATGGTGAATAGATGGAAGGGTTGGCCTTGGTGAGCCCAGAATTCACGAATAATCCCCCAAATTTCAGAGGGAAATAGAATATGTGTTTCGGGGCATTGGTAAACATTTCTAAGAATGATTTTGTAATAATTTTGTACAATATTATTTTATTGTAAGTGGAATTTTTTCATAATTTTCTTTTTAGATGTTCAGTGATATTGTACAGAAATGCAACTAATTTTCATATGTTGATTTTGTTTCCTGTAAGTTTATGGAAATCATTTATTAGTTTTAGCAGGTTTGTGTGTGTGTGTGTGTGTGTGTGTGTGTGCATCTTTAGTATTTTCTACGTATAAAATCTTGTCATCTGCAAACATAGATAATTTAGTTTTTCTTGCTTATTTGGATGCATTTTATTTCTTTTATTGTCTATTTATTTTGGCTAGGATTTCCTGTACTATGAGAGAGTGAGCATCAGCAATTAAAACAGAATAATACTGGCATAAATACAGAAAGACAGGCACATAGTAGGGAACAGAATAGAGGGCTCAGAAATAAACACACACATACAGTCAACTAATCTTTGGTCAGGGTACCAAGGATACACAAAAGGTAAAGATAGTCTCTTCAATAAATGTTGTTGGGAAAAGTGGATCTCCACATGCAAAAGAATAAAACTGAACTCCTATCTTACACTGTACATAAAATTTAACTAAAAATGGATTAAAGACTTAAACATAAAGCTCCTAGAAGAAAACACAGGGGAAAAACTTCTTAACATTGGCCCTACGATGATTTATGAATATGACACCAAAAGCACAAGCAATAAAAGCAAAAATAGGTGAGTGGGGATATATCAAACTAAAAAGCTTCCCTACAGCAAAGGAAACAATCAACAGAAGAAAAAGAAAAACATGAAATGGGAAAAAAATATTTGCAAACCATATGTTTGATACAGGATTAACAGTCAAAATATATAAGACACTTCTCTACAACTTAATAGAAAACAAACAACCAACCTGGTTTAAAAATGGGCGAAGGGCTTGGATAGATATTACTTCAGAGAAAATATAGAATGACCAAAAGTTATATAAAAAGATACTCCCTATCACTAATCACTGGGGAAATGTAAATCAATTGCACAACGAGCTCTCGTCTCACACTCATTAGAATAGCTATTATCAAAATAGTGTTATCAAAGATATGAAGAAAGTCAAACCATTTACACTGTTGTTGGAAATATAAAATGTTGAAACTTCTGTGGAAAAGAGTATGGAGTTCCTCAAAAAATTAAAAATAGAACTACCATATGATCTAATAATTCTGCTTCTGGGTATGTATTCAAGGAAACTAAAACCAGAATCTCAAAGAGGTATCTGTACTCCCATATTAATTATAGCATTATTTACATAAAAAAGATATGGAAGCAACATAAATGTTCACGGCAGAAGTATGGATACAGAAAATTTGGTATATATGTAGAGTGGAATATTTTTCAGCCTTATAAATGCAGGAAATCCTGCCATTTGTGACAACATGGATGAACTTCAAGACATCATGCTAAGTAAAATAAACCAGTAATGGTAAAACAAATACCACATGATGCCACTTCTATGATAAATTTGAAATACTCAAACAAATAGATGCATATAATAGAAAGGTGACTGCCAGAGGGTGGAAGGAGGTGGAAGGAGAAGGAAATAGGGTAATATTATATAAAGAGTACAAAGTTTCACTTATGCAAGAGGAATAAATCCTTAAGGTCTACTATGAAGCATAGTGTCTATAGTTGACAATATTGTATTGTACATATAAAGGTTATTAAGACTGGGGATCTTAAGTATTCTAATCACACACAAAATAATAACAGCAATAAATAAACAGGGTGTAAACAGATGATAGATATGTTTATGGCATAGATTTGGGTCATGGTTTCATAGGTTTATACTTATCTCTGGACTCATCAAGTTGTATAAATTAAATATATATGGCTGTATGGCTTTTTGGATTTCAATCATACCTCAATGAAAGAGTTTAAAAGTAAAATAAAATATCCACTCAAATAATATGTATAGCCACCAAATATCCAAAAGACTTTGACTATATAGATTATATTATAATATTGTTAATTATATGAATAATTAGTAATAAGTTCATAATTTAAAATCATCTACCCCTGTTAAAGAGAAGGTAGAAGTAAAATATAGAATTAGAAAGTTTGATGGAGAATGGGCCTTCTTGTACTTAACTGGACACAGCTCAATACTTGATTTATTTTCTTGTAGAAAGAGTTTTTTAAAAAGACAAGTGAAATTTTATTAGGAAGACTGAATATAAATTATTACATGTGATTTGCCTAAGCACACACATACATACACACACACACACGCACAGAGAGAGAAAAATCCAAGTAGAAAAAGTCCTATTTAGCAAGCTGAAAGTATGATTTTAGCAGAAATAATTCAGCAACGATAGTAACCAAATCCCTTTAAAAGGATTTAAGCAGACATTAAAAGACAGAGAAGCACAACTCACCACTTCGCAATTTTGCATCAAATTGTGTGAAGCAATATGCAGAGAACTGATAAGCAAATGAGTAAAAATAGTAAACAAATAAGAGTAAACAGCTTAATATATATATATTTTTTTCTGATAAAACTAGCCAAAGTATTCCCAATATGAAATTCCTCAGGTGCCTTCATGGAAGTATGCAGGTAAGCTTGAAAGTGAGAGGTGCTGAATGACCCAATGATAATCTGATTAGTACAAAAATGTGTCAATCATGGAATAATTCACCTGCTTTGGCTGTTAATGTTAGTGAATTTCCCTTTAACAAAATGAAATATTGATGCATTTTAATATTAACATAAATTAATTCCCTTCTTAATTTGAGTAGAGAAATTCTTAATACGAAGCCACACTGTGAATAAAACATAACATTAAAGAATATAGTATTAAGTACAATAGTTTATTTGTTTCAAGAATAAAATAATCTATTACTTTCTGAATAGTTTATATACCACCACTCTTTTAAGAGAACTTTTACACAACTTAACTGTATTTATTTCAAGGTGTTTACTGGGATATTCTTTAAAAGTAAAATGTTACACTGAACTCAAAATATGTCTTTGAATGTAATTTATCCAAATAAATATTATATTATACACCATGAGAGGAGATGAAAATATGTGGTAGATTCAGATAATTGACTATTTTATTTGCTAAAAAGATACAAATTTTTGATACCCTTCATAACATGAATGAATATTCCAAATTTTAGGCTTGGTTAAAAAAGTTGGAACCAGAAGATTCCATATGGTATGCTTCTGAAGTATATGAGCATGGGTTGGTAAGGAAGGGCAGGGGGGACATGGTTCAAATGGTTCAAAATTTTTATGGGCCATTTTGTGAGAAAGAAGAAGTAGCTGGGCTTCTCTTGGATCTATAGCTGCTTCAGTGACCCTACTGGGCTTCCTAGCAGTGGCTTAGCAGAAAAATAAAAAAATATGTACACGTATTTAGGTAACCAGAGATGAGAATTATGAGCCCATTGAAATACCATCAGAAGGCTATGGAACAGTGCTGCTGCCCACGGTTACAGTTCAGTTTCCAGGGGCATGTGGGCTTCCCTACAGGATTCCAGTGTCCCAGGGTATTAGGGGTGTCCGCTGACATGCCCAGGGATAAAATATTATAGAGGAATCCTTTTGATATCAATTGTATATTATTGATTTGTCAAATTAGGCTAACAGCAGTTCACTTTCAACCACTCAATATTTCAACCCTTCATGTAACAAAACTTGTAAAATCCCATTAGCTCTTCTTTTTTTTTTTTTTTTTTTTTTTTTGAGACTCTGTCTCATCTTGAATTGTAGCTCCCACAATTTCCACATGCTGTGGGAGGGACCCAGTGGGAGATAACTGAATCATGGGGCAGTTTCCCCATACTGTTCTCAAAGTAATGAACAAGTCTCACCAGATGTGATGGTTTTATAAGGGGAAATCCCTTTTGCTTGTTTTCATTCTCTCTTGCTACTGCCAGGTAAGAAGTGCCTTTAGCCTTCTGCCATGATTGTGAGACCTCCCCAGCCACATGGAACTGTGAGTCCATTAAACTACTTTTTCTTTATTTTTAAAATACTCAGTCTTGGGTATGTCTTTATCAGCAGCCTGAAAACAGATCAATACAGTAAATTGGTACCAGTAGAGTGGGGTGCTTCTGTGAAGATACCCAAATCTGTTACAGTGACGTTGGAACTGGGTAACAGGCAGAGATTGAAACAGTTTGGAGGACTCAGAAGAAGACAAGAAAACAGAAGAGAGTTTGGAATTTCCTAGAGACTTATTGAATGGCTTTGACCAAAATGCTAATAATGAGATGGACAATGAAATCCAGGCTGAGATGGTCTCAGATGGAGATGAGGAACTTCTCGGGAAGTGGAGTAAAGGTGACTTGCTATATTTTAGCAAAGAAACTGGTGGCATTTTGCCTCTGCCCTAGAGATTTGTGAAACTTTGAACTTGAGGGAGATGACTTAGATTATCTGGCAGAAGAAATTTCTAAGTGCCAAAGCATTCAAGAGATAACTTGGGTTCTGTTACAAGCATTCAGCTTTTAAAGAGAAATAGAGTATAAACATTTGGAAAATTTGCAGCCTGACCATGCAATAGAAAAGAAGCACCCATTTTCTAAGGAAAAATTCAAGTCTCCTGAAGAAATTTGCATAAGCAACGAGGTGCCAAATGTTAATCAATAAGACAATGAGAAAAATGTCTTCAGGGCACGTAAGAGCTATTTGTGGCAGCCCCTCCCATAATAGGCCCAGAGGCCTAGGAGAAAAAAAAATGGTTTTGTGAGCTGGGCCCAGGACCGCCCCCCCGCTGTGTACAGACTATGGACTTGGTGCCCTGCATCCCAGCCACTCTAGCCATGGCTAAAGGGGGCTAAGGTACAGCTCCGGCCGTGGCTTCAGAGGGTGCAAGTCACAAGCCTTGTCAGCTTCCATGTGGTGTTGAGCCTGCGGGTACACAGAAGCCAAGAATTGGGGTTTGGGAACCTCTGCTTCGATTTCAGAGAATGTATGGAAACACATGGACATCCAAGCAGATGTTTGCTGTGGGGGTGGGGCTCTCATAAGGAATTCTGCATGCCCCCAATGCTGGCTGGGGAAATTTGATATATGTTGTCAACTATTCTGTAGATTACTACAGAAAAAGGGATAAAACAGATATTTTATTAGCCATAAAAGTGAAAAAAGCAGTCCTGAAAACATCTGCTTTAACAGTGTTGGGTCTCCCATGGAAAACAACTGAACAGGATCTGAAAGAATATTGCAGTACCTTCAGAGAAATTCTTACGGTGCAGGTCAAGAAGGATGTCAGAACTGGCTATTCAAAGGGACTTGGCTTTGTTCATTTTATAAAATATGAAACCCAGGTGAAAGAATGTCACAGCAACATAAGACAGATAAATGATGGTGTGGCTGTACGCTTCCTAATTCTAAGCAAACCCTGAATGAGATTTTGAGAAGCAAAAATATGTTTGTTAGGTGTTGTACACAGAAGATGAATTCTGATAAGCTTCAGCAGTTCTTTTGTCATTGCAGAGACGTGATAGATGTCTTCATTCCCAAACCATTCAGGGACTTTGCCTTTCTTACATTGCAGATGATTAGCTTGTGCAGTCTCTTTGTGGAGAGGACTTGATTATTAAGGGAATCAGCATACATATATCCAATGCAAGTGTAAGCACAATATCAGTAGACAGAAAGAGGTGGAAGATGTGGTGGTAATCCACGTATCTTTGGGAATCAGAGAGGTTTAGTAACTGTAGTGGGAGTGGAGCTGACCTGAGAAACAACCAAGGTAGAACATGGAGGGTTCTATGAATGAACTACAGGGTCAGGCAGTGGTTTTAATTGAGACTTCAGCTCAAGCATGGATTCTAAGCCTTCTGGCTGAAAAATGCAGACATGGGAGTTATGGTTTGTTGGGATAGAATGGTGGGATTACAAACTTTTCTAAACTCATGGTAAGTATACATAAAATACATATGTACTAAAAACTTTCAAATTTGGTTTGTCTAATGTGGAGTATATTCAGCAGTATTTTTAACATTTTTCTTTAAAAAAAAAAAAGGAGAGGAAGAGCTGGCCGGGCATGGTGGCTCATGCCTGTAATCCCAGCACTTTGGGAGGCAGAGGTGGGTGGATCACGAGGTCCAGACATCGAGACCATCCTGGCTAACACGGTGAAACCCCGTCCCTACTAAAAAATACAAAAAAAAAATAGCCAGGTGTGGCGGCAGGCACCTGTAGTCCCAGCTACTTGGGAGGCTGAGGCAGGAGAATGGCGTGAACCCAGGAGGCGGAGCTTTCAGTGAGCTGAGATCAGGCCACTGCATTCCAGCCTGGGCGACGAGAACCTCTGCTAGGGCAGTGTGGAAAGGAAATGTGGGAGGGAGTCCCACATTGAGTCCCTGCTGGGGCACTGCCTAGTAGAGCTGTGAGGAGAGGCCCACCATTCTCCAGACCCCATAATGGTAGATCCACTGACAGCTTGCATTGTGCCCCTGGAAAAGCCACAGACACTCAATGCCAGCCTGTGAAAGCAGCCTGGAGGGAGGCTGTACCCTGCAAAGCCACAGGGATAGAGCTGAACAAGACTATGTGAATCCCCCTTTTGCATCAGCTTGACCTGAATGTGAGACATGGAGTCAAAGGAGATCATTTTGGAGCTTTAATATTTGACTGCCCTGTTGGATTTTGGGCTTGCATGTGGCCTTTAGCCACTTTGCTTTGGCCCATTTTTCCAATTTGGCGTGGGTATATTTATCCAAATGCCTGTACTCCATTGTATGTAGGAAGTAACTAACTTGCTTTTGATTTTACAGGCTCATAGGCCAAAGGGACTTGCCTTGTCTTGGATGAGACTTTGGACTGTGGACTTTTAAGGTAATGCTGAAATTAGTGAAGACTTTGGAGGACTGTTGGGAAAGCATGATTGGTTTTGAAATTTAAGAACATGAGATTTGAGAAAGGCAAGGTGTGGAATGATATAGTTTGACTGTGTCTCCTACTAAATCTCACCTTGAACTGTAGCTCCCATAATTCCTACATGTTGTGGGCAGGACCCAGTGGGAGATAATTGAATCACAGGGCAGTTTTCCCCATTGTGTTGTGGAGGTAGTGAATATGTCTCACTAGATCTAAGGGTTTTCTAAGGGGAAAACTCTTTTGCTTGGTTTCGTTCTCTCTTGCTGCCCACCATGTAAGAAGTGTCTTTTACCTTTTGCCATGGTTGTGAGGCATCCTCAGCCCTGTGGAACTGTCCATTAAATATCTTTTTATAAATTACCCACACTTGGGTATGTCTTTATCAGCCGCATGAAAATGAACTATTACACCCTCATATACAAAAGTTCAATATGAAGCCTTCATTTAATCTCTGCAGTTAATCTCATTTCAAATTTTTCTGGAAGAAATACTTCATTGAAGGTAGTACTGTACATTTTTTGCCATAGGTATACTTCTGTTTACACGTTTTCTCATTCAATAATCTGTCATCATGCATCACAGGCTGCATCTTTGACAGTGGATGTCCCATTTTTATCCATTACTGTTTATTTCATGGAGTTGTATCAATGCTACGGATGCAAGGCTCTGACATGGAAGCAGAAAGCTTTTTGAAAGTTTGCAACTTTGTGTGTGATTGATGGTGATGCCAAGGCATGAAAAGCTAATATGAGCCAGAAAAGGAGAGCACATGCAAAGACTTAGTGGAGCATAATGGATACTTTTTAACTTGGTGAGATATGTATCTCTAACTTGTGGCTTTTTTGAGAGAGTGTGCAGAAAGCAATGATAGCAAATAATGTATGAAAATGTTTTGTGTTCAAAGGACATCCGCATCTGTTGGAAAACTTTAAGTGAAACTTAAACTTAAAGTGACTTTTGTTCTTATATAAACCACATTAGTTAAATGCGATAAGTGAAACCATACGTGTATTCCCCCTACCGCTTGGTCAAGTTCTGTGAATGCTATATGTTGTGTGTTCCTTTCTATTACTGATACGTAATTTTGTTAATGCGAACTGAAGCTATTGGGAGAACATTGAGAACATGGACTGAGTTTGTGTGCTTTGCAGGAGTACTTGGAAGTTGAATTCGTGAGTGAGGTCAGGCATCTCAAAAAAGGGTTGAAGTTCTAATGTCTGTGAGCTGCCTATAATATTGGTGCTTGCTGCAGTTCTGTGTCCCGTGCTTGAATGCTTTTTATAAGAACTGTCAATATTGAAAATTCTTAGATAAAACTGATTTAAATAAGAAATAAAATATTTATGGATACATAATAGTTCTTCATTTTTGGGGGTACATGTGATATTTTGATACAATCTTATGTGTAATAATGAAATTAGGGTAATTGGGATATCCACCACCTCAAATATTTATCTTTTATTTGTGTTGGGAACATTCCCATTTTGCTTCTCTAGTTCTTTTGATGTATACAATAAATTGTTGTTAACTGTGGATATCCTATTGTGCTATAAAACACTAGATATGGTTCTTTTTATTTCCCTGTATATTTCTTAGTCGTTAACTAACCCCTCTTTATACCCTTTTCCCATTACCCTTCCTGGCTTCTGGTAACCATCGTTCTACTTCCTGCCTCCATAAGGTTAATTGTTTTAGCTCCCATATGTGAGTGAAAATATGTGATATTTGTCTCTGTGTGTGTCTGCATTATTTTACTGAACATAATGTCTTCCAGTTCCATCCATGTTGCTGCAAATGACAGGATTTCCTTCTTTTTAGCTGAATAATATTTCATTGTGCATATGAACCATATTTTCTTTTTCCATTTATCCACTGATGGACACTTTGTTTTATGCCATATTGTGTCTATTGTGAATAGTGCTGCAATAAACATTGGAGTGGAGATATTTCTTTTATATACAGAGGTAACATTTTATATTGTTATTAACTGAATTTTATTGAGTATGGGTTACACAGACAAATGAGCATTTCGAACTTCATCTAAGAGCACACTGAAGATCTGTGCATTACACTTAACATATATAAGTGCTAATAAGAAATAAAGTGCATCCAACTAGAGTTGAACCTTGAACAACATGGGTATTAGGGTTGCTGAACTTATGTAGTCAAAAACCCACACATAACTTTTGATTTCCCAAAAGCTTAACTGCTAATAGCCTGCTGATCACCAGAAGCCTCATTGAAAACAATGAAGTCAATTAACACAGATTTTGTATTTTATATGTAATATGCATTAACGGTATTCTTACAATTAAGTAAGCTGTAGAAATGTTGCTATAAAAATAAAAAAAAGAAAATCATGAAAAAGAAAAAATATATTATTTACTGTTTATCAAGTTGAAGCAGATCATCCTAAAGGTCTTCCTCCTCATCATCTTCACACTGAGTAGGCCGAGGAGGAAGACTAGAAGGTTTGGTCTTGTCTCAGATGTGGCAAAGGCAGAAGGAAATCCATGCATAAATTGTCCTGTACATTTCAAACCCATGTTGCTCAAGAAAAAAGTATACATGTAAAGGAATACTAAGTCATAAGCAAATACCTAAATGTAAAATGACTAAAAGCAAATATTACTGTAAGTTTGATACTCTCTGCAGTATTGTTTAGCAATCATAAAATTGCTGCATAGTGTGAGTTTGAGCAAATGAGTAACATTATTGAAGATAATAATATGTGGATTTCTCACCATTGGGAAGGGGAGGTGCAAATTGTTTTATAAAGGAGAAAAATCAGAACAAACTCTGAGATGTTGGTTTGGAATTATGAGAATTCCTGGCTTTAAACGTAGATCCTTAAGTGTATGTATAACCTGCAAATAATTATATAAATGTATATGTGCATTTAGAAACATATAATGTAAACCTACTTGATAGATAAATAGAGAAATTGAGAGATAGATAGTTTATAGATGATCTACACATAAACTGTAAATACTTTGCTGGTAAAATGTAGAAGCAACAGTGTACAAGTAGCAATGAGTATCTTAGCATCATTGACTTATAAATATCATTCTAAAGTATGTAGTATCTGGCTCCTTAAAGATTTGAATGATTCCAGAACTGAGGCATAAAAGCATCTTACGAGTTAACAACAACTTGCTATTCCAGAAACTAAAAAGGAGGGCAAGTGAGGTAATGCATCTTTTCATTAACTAGACTTAACTATTCTGTACTGCATATATATTACATTATATTGTACATAATAAATACATGCAATTTTATCCTCTGATTGAAAAAAAAAATTAAAAAATCAGGGAGCCAGCTTGAAGAGGCTTCCACTGGTCAGATATGGGACAAGTTAAGCCTTAAAATAGTGATAGTATTGGCTTATACTTTTTAATATTTTCTCTGGCCGGGGCATATGCAGCATTTCTTGCAATAGCTCCTACCTGTGCCAGTAATCAATATGACTGAATTATTAGCATCGAAAAGGAGGTGAAACACTTTCTTTTAACTTTTATTTTTTGAGATTAACATAGAAGAGCTCTGGTTCTTAATAGTCATTAACATACATGTTTAGTTGCTTTAACATTCCATATCACTGCAACCAAGTAATATACATATTTAAACTTTAAATCAACACTCACAATCTTAATTACATTATACAATTGTCTAGTGAGTTTTAAAAAAGAATTTTACTACAAAAGAAAAAAAAAGGAATGAAAAGCCTTTCCCAAAGTCATTTTGTTCAGGCAGTCTTGGTAAAATGATAGAGAGTGTGTAATTAGAAGTCCTGGATTTGGGATTTGAATCTGATACTTTAAAGAGCTCTGTGGCATTGGAGAAATCATTTAATATCTAAAATTTATTATACCTCAAAATGTGGGCAATACAAATGGCAATCACGTCTATTGTAACTCCATCCCAGAGTTTTTGTGAAAGTTGTTAGGAAGCTTTGCCTAGAACTGTGTGACCATGTATTACTTTAGCCCTCCTTCAAGGCTCCAGTAAAATCTCTCTGTCACCAATAGAATCTCACACTTATTCCAAAGTCTTCAATAAAATGCATAATTAGATATTAAATCACAAGAAAAATTATTTGCTTTATTACAAACTCAAAGAAGCCATTGTAAAAGAAAACAAAAGCCCAAAGAAAAGTATTAATTAGTAGAGTCATGAGCTAAGTATTTAGCTCCTCAGTTTTTTTCTATTTATATTTTTGTGAGTGTATTACAAATTATTCATGCAAGAGTAATTGAATGGAAAAGAAAAATGTCCAAATATTTCTAGGATAGTTTTATACAAGAGACCTAATGTGTGTTTATTACTCAGTATTTAAATTTTAAAAGCTAGTCACATTAGACTTCATTAAAAAGACACATAAACTCAAACCTACACCCATATCCCATTGGTGATTCATGTTTTATACACAAATAAAACATGCTGTGATATACGCACTTGTCAATGAAACAATAAAGTACATTTTGTCATAATTCCCAGTGAAAAAAACTATTTTTGAAATAGTTTCCATGCTGAAATGATAATGTAACATCCTAATGCTATATTTTAGCAGATTCAAAATGAATACTTGGTACTCTCTCCATAGGATAATATAAATATAAATAAATGCAAATGTAAATGGCTTATTCTAGTTCCACAGGTTTACAATGATTCCCAAGTGTCTCTTAAGATCATAACAATGTTATAGCCTAAAATTAAAACTTAATTTAAGCTTAGAATTACTGTATTTAAAAAAATAGATATGTAAAACAGTACAAAGTAGATTTGTAAAAATTGTGGATTTATAAGCATATTTAATTCAGTTTATTTTTTTCTCTTTAGCATGAGTTTTATTATCAAAAAATTTGATTGAACAAAATTATTTCAAATTGTTTCATTCTGTCAGCAGTGGATATACTATAGCTCTTAAATCATTTATTCACAATTTGACAATTTAAAAAGTTTTGAAATTTTAAAGCTTTTATTTTAAAAGTTTGCAGTAAACACATTTGGTGCTAAAGATTAAAATTTATTGATCTAAGCTATATGTAGTCTTTTAAAAAATGTCAAGCTTTTGGTATATTCATTAATTTGTTTCAGAAATATTAAAGCATTTGCTTATACAGTACTGCTCTCTGGAAGTATTTATGTAATCTATACCATATTACTTTTTCCAATTCTAAAATATTCTGAATTTTTAAATACTTCATACCCCAAGCTTTTTAAATATGAAACTGTTAATTTTGATAATTTATGCTTTCAGTTCAGAGTAATATTGCCATGCTAGGTTAGCAAGATGAGAAATAATTTAGGTAGAAATAAAATATCCCTGCAGTTCAGAACGTTTATAAATATGATCTAGGTAAGTAACCTGATTTAAGAACAGTTAAAAGTCTATGGTATTTGATAGTGCCATCAAATTTAATTTCTTAGTTTTCTTATTGCCCATTGTTTCCTTTTTATTCTTGTTCATGTGGTCTTTCCATCTTTTGCATCTAATAATTTTTTTATTGTGTTTTAGACATCATTTATTTTTAAGCCTAATTGGAGGCATTGAATTATATTAGCTTTCTCTTGAGAGGCTTTATGCCTGCATCTACAAAGCCTAAAGGGATTTAGGGAGTAGGTTCCTTCTTAGTCCTAGGGTGTTGCCCTTCAAGGATTTCAACTCAGAGTATGAACAGATTTTCTAGATATTCCTCATAATGTTGAAAAGCACTGAACTCTAGTTTTTACCGATTATCAATGAGACACTGTTAAGTGTGTCATTTGGCTTCTTGGCTGTGTTATACAGAATTGAAAAACACCTCTAGTTGGCTCCATCTCTTCCCCCTTAAAAGTCCTCAGTGTATTTCACCTAGCTTCCCCAGTCACCTCTGGGCAAGACTGGATCCTTTGCCCACAACTGGGTATTACATTTAGTCACCTGCTTTAGCCACAACTGGTTTTTACCTATGTAAATCTCCTACTCGCCTGAAGCCTGAACTGTTCAAAACAGTGGAAAAAATATATACTGAAGAAAAAGCTAAGTAAAATGCAAAAAGTGCAAATGATTGAGGAATAAGCTATGTTTCATAAGACTTCTTCCATTCCAACCCTACAGAAAACAGTGAACATGCTCACATACCAAGCACATAGCTACCATAAGCAGCATTTGAGAAAGCCATCATACAAAGACTGTATAATCAAAGAACTCATACAGAATTTTCACCTTTGAAAACACCCAGAACCAAATTACGTTACAATAAACTATAAACATTAAAGTTATATCCTCAAAGGGAGAATAAAATAAAATTTAAATTAATTAAATCAAAAATAAATTTTGAAATAATTAAGAAAAATAGTCTAACTAAACGATAGAAAACCTGACAAATATTTCTAACAGTATTTGAAAAACAGGGTTCTCTAACACCCTCAAAAATCACACTAGCTCTCTGGCAATGAATCCAAATCAAGACGAACACTTGGAAATACAAGATAAAGAAGTCACAAGATTCATTATCAGGTTACTCAAGGAGATACAAAAAAAAAAAAAAGAAAAGATAAAAACCAACATAAATAAATTCATAAAACAATTCAGGATATGCATGAAAATTTTTCTAAAGAGATAGATATTTTAAAGAAAACCAATTAGAACTTCTGGAAACAAAAGACACACTTAAAGAATTATCAAATGCAGAGGGAAGTTTTAACTATAGACTAGACTAAGTAGAAAAAAAGAGCTCAAAGACAAGGCTTTTGAATTGACTCAGTAAGACAAAAATTAAGAAAAATAATTAAAAGAAAGTAACAAAGTCATAAAGCCTTCAATACTTTAATTAAATTGCCCAAACCTAAGAATCTCTACTGTTCCTGAGGGAGAAGAAAAAGCAAAAAGTTGGAAAACTTATTTAAGGGAAAAATTATAGAAAACTTTTCTGGCCTTGCAAAAAGGGTATCACCAAGGCTGAGATCATGCCACTGCACTCTAGCCTAGCCTAGGAAATAGAGTGAGACCTTGTCTCAAAAATAAAATCACAAAAAGGGCATCACCAAAGCATATATTCACTAGGCTATCTAAAGTCAACCTGAAGAAAAAAATTCTAAGAGCAGTAAAACAAAAGCATCAGGTAACTTATAAGGGAAATCCTATCAGACTAACAGCAAACTTCTTAGCAGAAACTTTTCAAGACATTAGGGATTGGGGTCCTATTATTAGTCTCCTTCAACAGAATAACTGTAAGCCAAAAATTTTCTAGAAAAACTAAGTTTCCTAAGTGAAGAGGAAATAAAGTCTTTCAGACAAGCAAATGCTGAGGAAATTTGTCACTATCAGACCAAACTTAACAACAAATGCTAAAATAAGTTCTAAATCTTGAAACAAAAGATCAATATGCACCAAAATAAAACCTCTTGAAAGCATAAAACTCACAGGACCTATGAAACAGTAGCATAATAAACAAACAACAAACAAACAAAAAAAACAAAGTAACTCTCTACCTATCAACATGATGACTGAAACAGTACTTCACATCTCAATATTAAATTGAATGTAAATGGTCTAAATGCTCCACTTAAAAGATACAGATTGGCAGAGTAGATTTTAAAAAATTACAGCCAAGTATCTTCTGTCTTCAAGAGACTCATCTAACACATAAAGATTCTTATACCCTCAAAATAAAGGAGTAGAAAAAAGATATTCCATGCATATGGAAACCAAAAATGAGCAGAAGTAGCTATTCATATATTAGATAAAATATACTATAATGCCACAAGAGTAAAAGAAAAATAATAAAAGAAGATCATTATATAATGATAAAAAAAATCTTCCCAATAAGAAAATAATATTACCATCTTAAATATACATGCATCTAACTCTGGAGCTCCTAGAATCATAAGACAATTACGACTACACCCAAGAAAAGAAACAGACAGCAATACAATAATACAATAATAGCGGGAGACTTCAGCACTCTGCTGACATCATCTGCACTGCAGAAGAGGAAGTCAAACATTCTCTGTTTGCCAATGATGTAAACATATACTTAGAGAAACCTAAAGACTCATCCAAAAGACTCCTAAATTTGATAAACGATTAAAGTCAAGTCTCAGGTGACAAAATCAATGTACACAAATCAGTAGTACTACAATACACCAACAATGACCAAGCTGAGAATCAAATTAAGAACTAAATTCCTTTTAAAATAGCTGCAAAAAATAAAATAAAATAAAATACGTAAAATAAAATACCTGCAAATATACTTAACTTAGCATGTTATATCATTGGTTGATTATATAAGTATAAATGTAGATATAGGTAAGATTAAATTTGAGTCCAGTTTACCAATTGCTTACATTAACAGTACCTTCATTTTTATTTTCTTTTAAATGTAATAAAACATAGAAATCCAATAAAAAGAAAATTTTAAATACACTATGTAGGGAATAAAGGTCTATTTTCTTCACACACTGGCCTGTAAAACCATTTATGGTACCGCTGGAGATCAATTTACTATGCATTCAAGTTTTTCCTATGCATATACAGTATTAGATTGTGAGATAGATAAGGAAAGGCATATGTGAACAGATATTTATAATATATATATTTAAAATATGTAATTTTATATATATTTAATAGTATATATATTTAAAATATGTAGATTATATATATATATTTAGATCTATATAAATATATAGTCCTTGGCTTTTTTTTTTATTATACTTTAAGCTCTAGGGTACATGTGCATAACGTGAAGGTTTGCTACATATGTATATTTGTGCCATGTTGGTGTGCTGCACCCATCAACTCATCAGCATCCATCACTTCATCATTTATATCAGGTATAACTCCCAATGCAATCCCTCCCCCCTCCCCATGATAGGCCCCGATGTGTGATGTTCCCCTTCCTGAGTCCAAGTGATCTCATTGTTCAGTTCCCACCTATGAGTGAGAACATGCAGTGTTTGGTTTTCTCTTCTTGTGATAGTTTGCTAAGAATGATGGTTTCTAGCTGCATCCATGTCCCTACAAGGACACAAACTCATCCTTTTTTATGGCTGCATAATATTCCAAGGTGTATATGTGCCACATTTTCTTAATCCAGTCTATCACAGGTGGACATTTGGGTTGATTCCAAGTCTTTGCTATTGTGAATAGTGCCACAATAAACATACGTGTGCATGTGTCTTTATAGCAGCATGATTTATAATCCATTGGGTATATACTCAGTAGTGAGATGGCTGGATCATATGGTACATCTAGTTCTGGATCCTTGAGGAATTGCCATACTGTTTTCCATAATGGTTGAACTAGTTTACAATCCCACCAACAGTGTAAAAGTGTTCCTATTTCTCCACATCCTCTCCAGCACCTGTTGTTTCCTGACTTTTTAATGATTGCCATTCTAACTGGTGTGAGATGGTATCTCATTGTGGTTTTGATTTGCATTTCTCTGATGACAAGTGATGATGAGCATTTTTTCATGTGTCTCTTGGCTGTATCAATGTCTTCTTTTGAGAAATGTCTGTTCATATTCTTTGCCCACTTTTTGATGGGGTTGTTTGTTTTTTTTCTTGTAAATCTGCTTGAGTTCTTTGTAGGTTCTGGATATTAGCCCTTTGTCAGATGAGTAGATTGCAAAAATTTTCTCCCATTGTGTAGGTTGACTGTTCACTCTGATGGTTGTTTCTTTTGCTGTGCAGAAGCTCTTTAGTTTAATTAGATCCCATTTGTCAACTTTGTCTTTTGCTGCCATTGTTTTTGGAGTTTTAGACATGAAGTCCTTGCCCATGCCTATGTCCTGAATGGTACTACCTAGGTTTTCTTCTAGGGTTTTTATGGTATTAGGTCTAACATTTAAGTCTCTAATCCATCTTGAATTAATTTTCATATAAGGAGTAAGGAAAGGATCCAGTTTCAGCTTTCTACTTATGGCTAGCCAGTTTTCCCAGCACCATTTATTAAATAAGGAATCCTTTCCCAATTTCTTGTTTCTCTCAGGTTTGTCAAAGATCAGATGGCTGTAGATGTGTGGTATTATTTCTGAGGGCTCTGTTCTGTTCCATTGGTCTATATCTCTGTTTTGGTACCAGTACCATGCTGTTTTGGTTACTGTAGCCTTGTAGTATAGTTTGAAGTCAGGTAGCGTGATGCCTCCAGCTTGGTTCTTTTGACTTAGGATTGTCTTGGCAATGCGGGCTCTTTTTTGGTTCCATATGAACTTTAAAGCAATTTTTTCCAATTCTGTGAAGAAACTCATTGGTAGCTTGATGGGGATGGTATTGAATCTATAAATAACATTGGACAGTATGGCCATTTTCATGATATTGATTCTTCCTATCCATGAGCATGGTATGTTCTTCCATTTGTTTGTGTCCTCTTTGATTTCACTGAGCAGTGGTTTATAGTTCTCCTTGAAGAGGTCCTTGACATCCCTTGTAAGTTGGATTCCTAGGTATTTTATTCTCTTTGAAGCAATTGTGAATGGAAGTTCATTCACGATTTGGCTCTCTGTTTGTCTGTTACTGGTGTATAAGAATGCTTGTGATTTTTGCACATTAATTGTGTATCCTGAGACTTTGCTGAAGTTGCTTATCAGCTTAAGGAGATTTTGGGCTGAGACTATGGGGTTTTCTAAATATACAATCATGTCATCTGCAATCAGGGACAATTTGACTTCTTCTTTTCCTAACTGGATACCCTTTATTTCTTTCTCTTGTCTGATTGCCCTAGCCAGAACTTCCAACACTATGTTGAATAGAAGTGGTGAGAGAGGGCATCCCTGTCTTGTGCCAGTTTTCAAAGGGAATTTTTCCAGTTTTTGCCCATTCAGTATGACATTGGCTGTGGGTTTGTCGTAAATAGCTCTTATTATTTTGAGGTACGTACCATCAATACCAAATCTATTGAGCGTTTTTAGCATGAAGGGCTGTTGAATTTTGTCAAAAGCCTTTTCTGCATCTATTGAGACAAACATGTGGTTCTTGTCTTTGGTTCTGTTTATATGCTGGATTACGTTTATTGATTTGTGAATGTTGAACCAGCCTTGCATCCCAGGGATGAAGCCCACTTGATCCTGATGGATAAGCTTTTTGATGTGCTGCTGAATCCGGTTTGCCAGTATTTTATTGAGGATTTTTGCATCGATGTTCATCAGGGATATTGGTCTAAAATTTTCTTTTTTTGTTGTGTCTCTGCCAGGCTTTGGTATCAGGATGATGTTGGCCTCATAAAATGAGTTAGGGAGGATTTCCTCTTTTTCTATTGATTGGAATAGTTTCAGAAGGAATGGTACCAGCTTCTCCTTGTACCTCTGGTAGAATTCAGCTGTGAATCCATTTGGTCCTGGACTTTTTTTGGTTGGTAGGCTATTAATTATTGCCTCAATTTCAGAGCCTGCTATTGGTCTATTCAGGGATTCAACTTCTTCCTGGTTTAGTCTTGGAAGAGTGTAATGTCCAGGAAATTATCCATGTCTTCTAGATTTTCTAGTTGATTTGCGTAGAGGTGTTTATAGTATTCTCTGATGGTAGTTTGTATTTCTGTGGGATTGGTGGTGATATCTCCTTTATCATTTTTTATTGCGTCTATTTGATTCTTCTCTCTTTTCTTCTTTATTAGTCTCACTAGCGGTCTGTCAATTTTGTTGATTTTTTCAAAAAACCAACTCCTGGATTCATTGATTTTTTGGAGGGTTTTTTGTGTCTCTATCTCCTTCAGTTCTTCTCTGATCTTAGTTATTTCTTGCCTTCTGCTAGCTTTTGAATGTGTTTGCTCTTGCTTCTCCAGTTCTTTTAATTGTGATGTTAGAGTGTCAATTTTAGATCTTTCCTGCTTTTTCTTGTGGGCATTTAGTGCTATAAATTTCCCTCTACACACTGCTTTAAATGTGTCCCAGAGATTCTGATATGTTGTATCTGTGTTCTCATTGGTTTTAAAGAACATCTTTATTTCTGCCTTCATTTCGTTATGTACCCAGTAGTCATTCAGGAGCAGGTTGTTCAGTTTCCATGTAGTTGAGCGGTTTTGATTGAGTTTCTTAGTCCTGAGTTCTAGTTTGATTGCACTGTGGTCTGAGAGACAGTTTGTTATAATTTCTGTTCTTGTACATTTGCTGAGGAGTGCTTTACTTCCAATTATGTGGTCAATTTTGGAATAAGTGTGATGTGGTGCTGAGAAGAATGTATATTCTGTTGATTTGGGTTGGAGAGTTCTATAGATGTCTATTAGCTCTGCTCGGTGCAGAGATGAGTTCAATTCCTGGATATCCTTGTTAACTTTCTGTCTCGTTGATCTGTCTAATGTTGACAGTGGAGTGTTGAAGTCTCCATTATTATTGTATGGGAGTCTAAGTCTCTTTGTAAGTCTCTAAGGACTTGCTTTATGAATTTGGGTGCTCCTGTATTGGGTGCATATATATTTAGGAGAGTTAGCTCTTCCTGTTGAATTGATCCCTTTACCATTATGTAATGGCCTTCTTTGTCTCTTTTGATCTTTGATGGTTTAAAGTCTATTTTATCAGAGACTAGGATTGCACACCCTGCTTTTTTTTTTGTTCTCCATTTGCTTGGTAGATCTTCCTCCATCCCTTTATTTTGAGCCTATGTATGTCTCTGCATGTGAGATGGGTCTCCTGAATACAGCAGACTGATGGGTCTTGACTCTTTATCCAGTTTGCCAGTCCGTGTCTTTTAATTGGAGCATTTAGTCCATTTACATTTAAGGTTAATATTGTTATGTGTGAACTTGATCCTGTCATTATGATATTAACTGGTTATTTTCCTCGTTATTTGATGCAGTTTCTTCCTAGCCTCTATGGTCTTTACATTTTGGCATGTTTTTCAATGGCTGGTACCGGTTGTTCCTTTCCATGTTTAGGGCATCTTTCAGGGTCGCTTGTAAGGCAGGCTTGGTGGTGACAAAATCTCTAAGCATTTGCTTATCTGTAAAGGATTTTATTTCTCCTTCACTTACGAAACTTAGTTTGGCTGGATATGAAATTCTGGGTTGAAAATTCTTTTCTTTAAGAATGTTGAATATTGGCCCCCACTCTCTTCTGGCTTGTACAGTTTCTGCCAAGAGATCTGCTGTTAGTCTGATGGGCTTCCCTTTGTGGGTAACCCGACCTTTCTCTCTGGCTGCCCTTAAGATTTTTTCCTTCATTTCAACTTTGGTGAATCTGGCAATTATGTGTCTTGGAGTTGCTCTTCTCAAGGAGTATCTTTGTGGTGTTCTCTGTATTTCCTGAATTTGAATGTTGGCCTGCCCTACTAGGTTGGGAAAGTTCTCCTGGATGATATCCTGAAGAGTGTTTTCCAACTTGGTTCCATTTTCCCCCTCACTTTCAGGCACCCCAATCAGATGTAGATTTGGTCTTTTTACATAATCCCATACTTCTTGCAGGCTTTGTTCATTTCTTTTTCTTCTTTTTTCTTTTGGTTTCTCTTCTCGCTTCATTTCATTCATTTGATCCTCAATCGCTGATACTCTTTCTTCTAGTTGATTGAGTCGGTTACTGAAGCTTGTGGATTTGTCATGTATTTCTCGTGTCATGGTTTTCATCTCTGTCATTTTGTTTATGACCTTCTCTGCATTGATTATTCTAGCTATCAATTCTTCCACTCTTTTTTCAAGATTTTTAGTTTCTTTGCACTGGGTATGTAATTCCTCCTTTAGCTCTGAGAAGTTTGATGGACTGAAGCCTTCTTCTCTCATCTCGTCAAAATCATTCTCTGACCAGCTTTGATCCGTTGCTGGTGATGAGCTGTGCTCCTTTGCAGGGGGAGATACGCTCTTTTTTTTTTTTTGAGTTTCCAGCTTTTCTGCGCTGCTTCTTCCCTATGTTTGTGGTTTTATCTGCCTCTGATCTTTGATGATGGTGACGTACTGATGGGGTTTTGGTATAGGTGTTCTTCCTGTTTGATAGTTTTCCTTCTAATAGTCAGGACCCTCAGCTGTAGGTCTGTTGGAGATTGCTTGAGTTCCACTCCAGACCCTGTTTTTCTGGGTATCAGCAGCAGAGGTTGCAGAAGATAGAATATTGCTTAACAGCGAGTGTACCTGTCTGATTCTTACTTTGGAAGCTTCCTCTCAGGGGTGTACTCCACCCTGTGAGGTGTGGGTTGTCAGACTGCCCCTAGTGGGGGATGTCTCCCAGTTAGGCTACTCAGGGGTCAGGGACCCACTTGAGCAGGCAGTCTGTCCCTTCTCAGATCTCAACCTCCATGTTGGGAGATCCACTGCTCTCTTCAAAGCTGTCAGACAGAGTCGTTTGCGTCTGCACAGGTTTCTGCTGCTTTTTTTGTTGTTGCTGTTTAGCTCTGCCCTGTCCCTAGAGGTGGAGTCTACAGAGACATGCAGGTTTCCTTGGGCTGCTATGAGCTCCACCCAGTTCAAGCTTCCCAGCGGCTTTGTTTACCTACTTAAGCCTCAGCAATAGTGGGCGCCCCTCCCCCAGCCTCGCTGCTGCCTTGTGGTTAGATCGCAGACTGCTGTGCTAGCAATGAGGGAGGCTCCATGGCCATGGGACCCTCCCGGCCAGGTGTGGGTATAATCTCCTGGTGTGCCCGTTTGCTTAAACCGCAGTATTGGGGTGGGAGTTACCCATTTTCCAGGTGTTGTGTGTCTCAGTTCCCCTGGCTAGGAAAAGGGATTCCCTTCCCCCTTGTGCTTCCCAGGTGAGACGATGCCTCGCCCTGCTTCAGCTCTCGCTGGTTGGGCTGCAGCAGCTGACCAGCACCAATTGTCTGGCACTCCCTAGTGAGATGACCCCAGTACCTCAGTTGAAAATGCAGAAATCACCGGTCTTCTGTGTCGCTCGCCCTGGGAGTTGGAGACTGGAGCTGTTCCTATTCGACCATCCCTTGGCCTGTTTTAATGGGATTAAATGATACTCAATCTTCTATAATTTGAATTTATTCTTAGACAAAATATTATATTATTTGAAAAAATGATAATGCTGTTTCTTTTATTTGTATGTTAACAGCCACACTTTTATGGAAAAAGTAATTAAGGGAGCAGATGCCTGTTTAATTTGTTGGGACATTTTCTGGATCCAGGGAAACAATGATGCATTTCGTAGCCCATGTTGCAAAGGTTACACTGTGTTAGGTATCAAACTATAGTCTGCTATATTGGGGAGACAGAGGACAATTTTTGTTTCATGGCTCGATGATCTTGAGAAACATTTTCGTAGCACAATCATTTACACTCTCATGAAGTGCACTAAGTAGTAGCAATAATTGTTCTCCTTCAAGTGGCTTCTTGATTAATATACACTGATAAATGGAAAGCAGTTCATGAGATAAATGGATATAATGCCTGTAGTAACTGTAACTGAGAGACTATGGACAAACATAATAGAAACCACTGAGGAGTATCTACAGGGAAAGAAGTGGATAGAAATCCTAAATACTTAGGTAGAGTAAAAGAACCCAGGCACTTAATGGTGTTGAAGTAATACCACTTGATTTTTGTCCATAAATATAAACTAAAGAATCAAGCAATCAGTTTATTAAAATGATATGTGTGTGTATGTGCAATTGTATTAGTTTTCAAGAAGTTTCCCTCAATATAATACTCAATTAAGAGTGGCTTCATCTAGATGGGCTTATTTTGTGTCTTGAACAAGTATTCTGAATATAGGAAATAATTGGCAGGGTTTCAATTGCTAAACATTGTAGAACTACTGGGAAGTTACTTCTGCAATTCTGTTCACATTTCCTATAGAGTGCTTGAACTTATCTTTAAGCGTAACAAAGTGCTTGGGAACAAGGCAAAAAATGGACCCTACTTTATATCACTGTAAGTTAGCTTCCCTCCAAACCCCATCAAATTTACGCTTACATCTCATTGGAAACAGCTGGTCAAATGACCATGGAGGTTGAGAAAGTCACCACATGATCATGGGAAAAAGAAATATCTCATTTGTGCAGCAATATCAAATTCATTACTAACGGCTGCATAGAAAATCTTTAAGCATGAAAGAAGGGAATAGGAAATGCCTGTTGAGTAGGCAATAAATGCTACCTTACAAAAAAGACTCCTTTAAATCACTAGAATCTAAGGGAGGATTCCTTCCATGAAATGAGTTATGTAAGTCATAAAAAATTCAAATTCTAAGCCACTTCTGCCACTTCGTTACATTATATACTAGAATTTTTCATCTTTTACTTAAAAACAAAAACAAAAACAAGTTAGGGCCAGCAGCAGTGGATCCCACCTGTGATCCCAGTACTTTGGGTGGCTGAGATGAGCAAATTGCTTGAGCGCAGACATTCAAAATCAGCTTGGGCAACACAGCAAAATCTCATTTCCACAAAATATACAAAAATTAGCCAGGCCTGGTAGCACACGCTTGTAGTCCCAGCTACTTGGGAGGCTAAGGTGGAAGAATTGTTTGATCCTGGGAGGTGGAGACTGCAGTGGACCGTAATCCAGCCATGGCACTGTAGTGACACAGTGAGTAGTAATATCTAAATAAAAATTAGATGTTACTACTAACAGTAAAGATTTGTAAAGTTATCCATATTTACTAATATTTAGTTGATCATTTTAGTTTGAACCTCTTATCGTTTTTCAATTTGTTTGTTTATGTATGTGAAGTTCTGTTAGTAGAAACCCCATTGATTTTGTTTGAGAAAAATAAAATGTTGCTTCCATGCTTAACAGAATTTTTTCTAAATATGAAATGTTAAGTTGATGGTTATATTCTCTCATTCTTTGAATGTACTTTCATTGTCTTCGAGCTTCCTTGTTGTTATTATGAATTTAATTATCAGTCTGATAACAACTTATCTATTGAAACTCAATTATCTTCTCTGGCTGACTTTTTTTCTTTGTTTTTCCTGTTCAGAAGTTTCCATATGCATATAGGTATGGATTTATTTATATTATTACTTTTTCTTAAGATTCACTAGGCTTTCTGAATCTGAGAATTTTCAAAATATTCATCATAATCACAACTGCTGCTTCTTTACTTTTCTTCATTATCTTCTTATGAAAATGTGATTATGTATGTGTTAGACCATCTCATTCTCTCCTCAATATCCCTTAACTTCTCTTTTATATATTTTTCCTCCTATTCATTCTAAAGTATCTGTAATATAGTGCAATCCTTCTTTTCATTTAGTAACACTCTCTTTTAATATTTTGAATCTATGTTTTGTGACGTTTGTTTCACTTATAATTTACTTTATCATTTTTAATCTGTATAAAATTTGTTGCACGTTTTCATATCTGGTTAATTCATTTTGATGATATCTTGTTGTTTAATAACATTGTGATATATAACATATACTTAATATTCTGTGGCAGATAATTCTAGTGACCATAGTCTTAGCAGGTACAATTCTAAATTAGTAGCTCTTCCAAGCTATCATTTATAGTTCCTTGTTTTCTCATCAATTCTTGACTTTTTAATCATGAGCTCATATTACTTGCAATTTTAATAATACATGTTTTTTGAGACCTGATTACAAACTATATTATTGCAGACAGGATTTGGTTTTTCTTCTCATAAGTGCTTGATAGAAACAAACAAACAAAAAATGACCACTTTAGTCATCAACTTGTTTATTTCAGAACTACAGGATATTATGTTTTCTAGTTCCAAATCCTTATAAAAGTGGACTTTTCTTAGAAACTGTAAGGAGATATTTTAACTTTTTTCACCTTCACAGTGTGAGACAAGTATCTCTCTAATCAAAGCAAAGGATTTTGTGTATTTGTTATTTATTTGGTGCTAGATTTGATGGCGGAAGGTGAACTTTGGTTTAGGAATCTCTGAACCAAATTCACCCTTATATTGGCCATAGGCATTGTCTTCTTCTCCTGTGTAGAGCACATCTTAGTAAGAATAATGCTCTAGAATATCACCAGAAATCAGGTGATAAGATGCTCTTAGAACAATGACCAATTCTTTAACAAATTCATTTCTCCCCATTTACGTGCTTTTGCCCTCCCGTTTCTTCCTTATTTTAGACCTAGTAATACATTCAAAAATATGACTTCTTGTATTTCATCCAATTTGTTCTCAGGATTTTGAATCACATCAATTAAGACTCAGTTTAAAACTATAAATACAGACTGCCTAGGTTTGAATCTTAGCTCAGCCTTTTGCCAGCTATGAGACCCTGTACATATTCCATAAATATGTGATCCTCAGTTTCTTCATCTGTAATTGGATGGGGGGCGTGGCAAATAATAATATCTGCATAATGATTTGACTGTGAAAGATGCATTAGCTAACTTACTTAAAATACTTAGGATTCAATACTGCAGGAATACCTGAGAATATTGTAGAAAGAAAAAGGTCCTGTTATTTTTTCAATAAAATAAAATAACCAGATTTTAGAATCAAAATTAGAAAACGTACTAATTGAATAAGCGCAAGGTTTTTAAGAAATATAAACAATTCCTTAAGGATTAACATAAGGATGATTTTAAATTGTTCCATTATGTAGAATCACTGATTTCAGAGAAACACAGCCTATTTCAACTGGTAAGTCAGTAGAGAGTTATCATATTGCAAAACATCGTAATTCTGCCCTTTCATCATAATGTGAGGAAACCGGATTTTTAACTTTAAAGACATAGAATGAAGCTTTCCAGTGTTAAAGAGTTATTAAGATGCTTATGGACTTTAAATGTTGGAATTGAACTCTTGTGTTTTTTTTCCTCAAAGTAATTAAGCAGTTTCTGTATTTTACGAAACACGAAAAAGCCCCAACTTCTACAGTGTATTAAATTTCCAAAAGAACACTTTTCTAATGAAGAAAATATATTTTGAGAATTTAATGTCCAGGTTTGGAAATCATTATCTCCTCTGGAAAGTTGTAAC
Organism: Trachypithecus francoisi; assembly: GCF_009764315.1. Lineage (NCBI taxonomy): Eukaryota > Metazoa > Chordata > Mammalia > Primates > Cercopithecidae > Trachypithecus > Trachypithecus francoisi. The sequence continues at coordinate 46,182,701 of NW_022681460.1, read as the reverse complement.
ATGAAATAAGTGTATTAATGTATCAGTGTGGTGATAGGGGATCAATAGATTTATCTGATTGATTTGAGATTTCAAGTAAAAGTCACAGTTAAGATGATTTTAAGGGAAAAATAATATAAAACACAAACTTTTAAAACATCAGTTCAAACAAACAAAAGAAAGAGAAAAATTGTTTAAAACATTCTATGTGGTAACCACTTGTGACTTTTATTATTTAACAACTATCCATCATTTTGAATTTAAAAAATTCTTAAGTGTAAGAAAACTTGTCGCCTAGAAGTAAAAATAAAAAAGAATCTTTTATTTCTGGTAAGTCATTAGGACGACTCGATCACAAGGTTTGGTATGATAGTTGTTCATTAAATATTTATCAATAAATCCATGAATGAATTATTACAGTGAATTGAAGAGGTGATTTTTCTGAACATTACCACTTTCATAAAATTTATGATATTCCAAAATTTTACTCCGTTAATTTCATTGTGAATAGTTCTCTATTCTTGCATTTTACAAAATAAGATATATGTGACTTTATATTACTTGGCTATAATTTTCCAATTAACCTTTATTGATTCTTTTAATCTTAAATGATTTATGTCAGTTTCCGAAATACATGAATTTCAAAATCATAATGCTTGAAGCTACCCTTCTTTTTTGAAAATCCTCTTTTCTTCATGGAGCTGTGCATAAACTATATTGCTAAAATCCATTGCACATAGTATTCATTTTTTAAAAATATGGCATGAATAATTGTATGTTCCTCTTTAAATTTTCTTCTTCTTCAATGATACCATTGAATTATTGACCAAATATTTTAAACTCTAAAGAAATATTTTATTTTCATTTATTCAACTACTTTTCAGAAGCATCTATCTCAGCAACTTTATCAGATATGCCATAATAAGGTCTGTCCTCTATTACCTCTGCAATTACCTATGCTTCCATTTTTCCAAAGAAGTTTCATAGTGAAAATTATTCTCTTTTATGCAATTAGGGCAACAAGTGACAACAGATGCATTCACATGTAATGAAACGCAAGACTCCAGTTTGGCATTGCTAGTCAAGCGTTTCCACTTATAGGAGATGTCACTTTTTGCACTCAACAAGCTATCCTGCTAAATTAATCTTTGGTTGGCATTTATGTCTACTTGAAACTAGCTTACCACTTACCACTTCCTCAGTATGGCATCACGACAGACTAACAGATGGGCCAAAGGACGTGCATGCCAGATGATCTGAATGACAACCAGGTTTAAATATTATGGGATATATTTCTTTATTCAAATACTGTAATAATGATCTACACCAAATATCTATATATTAAAAACTGAGAAAGTGAGTACTATTTCAGCTTTACATATATAGATATTTTTAAAGTATATGTCAAATTTAAAGATAAGTTACAGCCATAATTACACCTATGTGTATGCCTGTTCAGATATCAGTTAAATGAAATTAAGGCCAAGCTTAGAATCCTAAGTCCTTAGAATTACAAAGAATATTAAAGGCACGTTCCCGTAAGTGAAGCATTGAAATGCCCAGAGTCACCTACCTGGTTTATTAATCAATGTTCTTCCCAAATATCTTATCTCAACATAGACTAAATTCCGTCCTACTCCTTGGACACTGGGCATCTTCTGGCTCCTGATTTACTGACCTCTAGATAATTCACTTTTCCTTACTTCTTACTACATATCTTTTTCATATTTCTGTCTCCTCATCTAGCTTTTAACCCTTGTGATTACCACAATCTCCAAGAATCCCGATTTTTCATGATCAGTCTGTTTGCACTTATTTTAATTTACTGCTATTATTATTTGATTTTTTTATTGCTTTTTGGCATGTTAACTTCCCCTTTGAATTCATGCTCTTAGCTACTGCATCCAGTGTTTAACTGGCTTTTATTACTAGTACTTTGTGTGTCTTTATCTCACTTTAATTTTTTCTTTTTAATTATTTAGCCTATTCTTATTCTTGTGAAGAAATATCAGATTTTTTGTGTTTCCCATTCTTAGTGACAGCATGAAGAAAATTGTTTATAATATGTAAGCAGATTAATGCTTCAAGGTTATATTGTTAAATTTGAGTATGCTTCCAAAATCATCATATTTGCTCCTGAAAGGTAGGAAGATTTAAATGTTTTATGATTTGGTTAGGTTTACCCAATACAGGTTAAAATATAAATCTAAGGCAATTAAATAATTTGGAATCCAAAGCGTTTCCAATAAAACATAATTTTGCATAATCTTATATATAATAAAAACGTTTTATTGTCCTGATTCTTCTCAACATTAAACTTGGATTTCCACTATATATTCATAACATTTTATAATTTAATTGTAAAGGAATTTACATTATAATTTTGCACTTTACTTTTAAGATGATAAAGTTGCATGTCATTTTATAGGTTATATAAATAATCTCAAAGAGCTTAAATGTTTCCTATGGGTTCACACAAGGAGCATCTTAAGAAAGCCTATTATCCATTCTTCTTCACCTTTTCTGTAAATTTTTTCCAGTATACTTATATATACAGCTCATATTTAAATAAACATTTTCATAGGTATTAGTCAACTTCTATTAACTATATTAAATTCTCAAATTGCCCAATTGTCTGGCAACTAATAATGGCTTGATGATAAATTGCAACATTTTTCTTTAAACATCATTTAAAATAATGTTTAATTGACAAAATTAAATAATTACATTTGCATCAATTTAAAGCATAGTTGACATTTGGAGAGAGAATGATTAATAGAATTAGTCAAATGTAGTCTCTTTTGTTGGGTTCTCTTGACTATCTCCAGGATTAATTATTTTTGTAAACCACTGGAATCTTTAGTACTTCAACTTTTTCCTCTTGAATATAGATATTTTTATAATTGCTTATTACATGACATTTTACCTAACCGAACTATGTAATAACTAAGTTTTAGAGCTACAGTGTTATTTGAAGTTCATGCTTAACCAAGAGAGGGAAGCATAACCTACAAGAAGCAGGCTACACACCTGCGCCAGCCCAATTCTATGGCAATACCTTAGTGCTAATCGGGTTATTACATTCCACCAACTGAACCTCACTCCTGCAGTCTCAGGATTTCTGCTGTTACTACTTTAGAGATGATCAGAATTTGAAGTGGGTGCTCATTTACATTAACAAAACATAATGAGAATGATAAAAATGCTAATAATGACAATGAATTTATATGCAGTTAAATACAATGAACAAGTGAATTGAATATGCATTTATCCATTTGCTTATTTTCTACTTGTGGACGAATCCACATAAGAAGGCAAATTTTAATTGTAAGATTTCTTAGCGAACTTGGAAGGAGAGCAATGGCTATAATATAATGTTAACACCTACTGTCATCTATGTCAACTACTAGTTAGTATAGAGCTGCTAAAAGGGCCACACATTCATATTTAGAACATCCTTCACTCTAGTCAGAGCTTTAAGAAATGCTGCTTTATGGCTGGGCATGGTGGTTCACGCCTGTAATTCCAGCACTTTGGGAGGCTGAGACGGGCGGTTTACGAGGTCAGGAAATCGAGACCATCCTGGCTAACACAGTGAAACCCCGTCTCTACTAAAAGTACAAAAAATTAGCCGGACATGGTGGCAGGCGCCTGTAGTCTCAGCTACTCTGGAGGCTGAGGCAAGAGAATGGCGTGAACCCGGGAGGCGGAGCTTGCAGTGAGCCAAGATTGCGCCACTGCACTCCAGCCTGGGCGACAGAGCAAGACTCTGTCTCAAAAAAAGAAAAAGAGAAAAAGAAAAAAAAAGAAAAGAAAAAAGAAATACTGCTTTATTTATGTTCATGTATCTATCTATTTATTTTCCAACCTCCCCTTATCTGTGCCAGCACTGGCTCTGATGGACTCATTCTTTCTTTAAACTATAACAATTTTATTTAGACTACCGTCAACACTTAGACGTGTTCCTTATTCTGTAAGAGTACATATTTTATTGCTTATCTCTCAGAGGGAAAAATCACTGCCCTTTCAACTGTTTGGGATGGAAACCGTTATTGATGATAATAATTTTCTAGCAATGTGAAAAAATAAGTATTTTCTTAAATGTGTACAACTTACACACCCGGGCCATCGGAGACTGAAATTCCAGCCTAAAGTTTTAGTTCAAAATTTTCTCATATTTTCTAAAGTTCAATACAATGAATCATCAAAGCCTTTTAACTTTCCTCAAGTCCATGCTCTTTGACTAGGTCACTGTAGGAGGCTAAAAGCCTTGCTAAAACCCTACAGTTATTAAAAATATATATATATATATTAAATTTTGTACATCTGTTTATATTTCTTGCTTTTCCTATGAGTCTTACATTAGTCCCTTGAGACAGACATATCCCACTAATTCACCACGTTTATCATAAATTTGTCTTGTATTGCCTATTCTTACTGTATGAGGCCTCTTCCGCCTTCTTGTGCCTATGGTTTTGTTTTCTGAGCAATTTCTAAAAACCAGGTACTGGCTTTTAGATATCGAATTCTAATATCTATGGACTAAACTTCAACATGTTTTTAATTAATATCACCAGCTTTGATCACCTTTTATCTTCTTTGGTAAAGAAAAAGCATTCTTTGTCTTATTGTACTGATGACTTGGGTTCTCTTAAATAAGGGAAGCATTTTTACATACCATTGAATTTGGGCCTCATCTATCTCATGAATGCTTTAGAGGCCTGAGAATATCTTCAATTCCAAGAAAAATTTCTATGTACTTGTCAGCCATCATCTTTTCTCTATCAGTTGAACAGGCTATACCTAGGAATACTGTCAATGCATTCATTCCTTTGACATTGACTATTGCCTAACGTTTCTCTATAAACTGAAAAAAGTGACAGCACTTGTGAAATCCATATATGTGGTTGACATTTGTCACCTTCTTCATTCTTGCCAAGGAGCATGAGGAAATCTAGATGAAAGGTAAATGTGCTCCACATGGATCCATGTTATGTGACTAACTCCTAACCAGTAGAGAAAAAGAAAGTGATCTGAGTTTTAGCATAACACCCCACACCATACCGTATTTTCTACAATAAGAATGATAGCATCTGTCTGCAACCATCTCACTTAGTGGCCACCGAGAAAATAATAAGTTGAAGAAACATGTAATGGCCTTTGAAATTGTTAAAAGGAGAAAAACTCGAGTGTCATTCCAGGCAGAAGTTTAATTTACGTGTCATGCAACAATAGTGGTATCATGTTTTGTTTTCTTAATTTGTGACTTTGCTATATACATTCTTATATTTTTGCCAGTGGACTATCTTGATCCCCTTATCTTCTCCTCAAAAAAGGAAACAAAACAATGAAAAAAACTACACATGCACACAGACTCACACATACAAACACATCATTAGGGTAAACTTTACAATTACTCCATTCATATGTTCTTATCTAGAAATTTGATCTCATTATTTGAGGAGACAGCTAAAGTGTTTTAGGTAAAGTTTGTATAAAATTTCCGTTGCTTTTAGAACTCAGTAACTTTTTTTTTTTTTTAATTCTGGAAAGCAAAATTACACTGAATATTGTAATTAGCCAACTAGTAGACAGATTTGTGATTTCTAAGAACCCAACAAGGGAAATTGTATTGATATTAGTGACACTAGAAGGAATTCACTTGAAATCCCACAGTACTATATTTGCAATTCTTTATTATTTTACCTTCTATTACAATTATGTAACATTCTGATTTACCTTATTAGACTGTGTGCTCCTTGAATATTGATTCCATATCACATGCAAATTAATATCACTTACAGTGCCTTACACTTGGAATGAGCTTACTCATTATCTTGATATAATTGATATCAACAATTGATATCAACTAATACTCATTGATATCAAAGAATGTCAATATTTGTTGTATAAATATCTAAGAAGCAATAAACAAGGATCATCTCTATCTTGAGGTAAAACAAAATATAATAGTATGAGAATGGATCATAAAGTTGCTATGCCAACCTTTACCATCTGAAATTGAACATGCTCAAAGTTTTTCCAGAATGTTGGGTTTACAGTATGTAATGTATAAAAATATTGTATGTAAGGTTAGAGAAATCTGGCCAAGCAGATATTTCTTAACTCTGAGTACCTGCATCGTGGTCTAAACCTTAGCTAGTTGTGTATCTATCCCATGACTTGCCATAACCTCCTAACAAAAAAGTACAGAAGGAGAGACCATGAGTTCCTGATTACCATTTGGAGAGATAATTAAAGGAGAAAATATATACCTATATAAATGTACATATATATACACACATATATATGTATGTGTATATATATAACATGATTCTACAAGCAAGCTTTTAGTTCTTGCACTAATGTCCCTGACAGGTTATATCCTAGATGGCATGGATCAGAGTCTCTGTCATGCTGATAAATTGAAGAAGAGTATTTAAGTAATCTTTTTTTTTTTTTTGAGATGACCTCTTGCTCTCTCTCCCACGATGGAGCACAGTGGCATGACCTCGGCTCACTGCAACCTCTGCAGCCTGGGTTCAAGCAATTCTCCTGCCTCTGCCTTCGGAGTAGCTGAGATTTACAGGTGCACACCACCGTGCCTGGCTAATTTTTGTATTTTTAATAGAGATGGGTTTTCACCATGTTGGCCAGGCTGGTCTCGAACTCCTGACCTCAGGTGATCCACCCACTTCGGCCTCCCAAAGTGCTGGGATTACAGGCCTGAGCCATCAGGCCTGGCCTTTAAGTAAACTTTTTGAATTGTATATTAGGGAGCTTCAGAGTCTAGGTACAGTCCTTTAGGTTTTTGGAGTAAGTTGGCCAAAGATGTGTAGAAATGAAGATATCTTGGGACTTGGCAATATTTGAAGGCTTACTTGTCACCTGATCTTCAGAGATGCATGCTGTGATCCAAGCTTAAGCTATTCTGTGTGGCTGCACTGGGCAAAGATGGTGTTTAATTGATACTGATTGAGCAGTTATTAACATAGGAATATTGAAAAAAACTTCAAATATTTGTTTCTTTGAGAATAAATTTGAGGGACTCTACTGAACCTTGAAAAGCATATGATTACATATATATAAAATCATAATATATAATCATTATATATCTATATTTATATATAACTTAGTAATAAGAAGAAATCTTATACATGATTGAAAGGAATTTTTCCCAGAGGAAGTGTCAGAACATAGAGAGCCAGAGAACCAAAGTGAAGTGGACTTAGACTTCTAAATGGATTAGCCTTGGTTAAGGCCCAATTATTTGAAGAATTGAAACATGACAGAAATAAGAAGAAGCTAAGAAGTAAAAGGACAATGACTGGAAAAAAAAATAAAGGATTTACTTCCCTCATTACAAAAACAATATAGGCATTTATGGAGACTGCGAGGGAAGTAATGAAAGAGTTCTCTAAAAGGATGGTCTGTTTTGTCTATGCAAAGGCAAAGAATATATCGCTGTTAGGGGTTAGGCATCCTATTTGAAACCTAATCAGAACTCTATAAGAAACTACAATTAAAAATGAATGAAAAACATCTTGTAACAGATGCCATTCTAGACATATAAAAGAAACAAAGCACTGGTGGCTTCTAGAAAGTGGTAACAGCAGGCACCGAATGCTGCCAGTAAACCAAGTAAACCCAACCAGGAAACTGGACAAGACAGATGGGGAATCATGCCTCTCTGAAAAATGAATAGGAAATATCTCCCATATTATGCCAGGTTGAACTAAATGTATGCAGGTCTCAGTCGCCAAAGTAAATGTCCTCATTGGTGAGTCTAACATTCCAAAAATAGAATGTATGCATCTTAAGCTCTGTAGGATTCTCTGTCAATGGCTTTGCCTCAGGGCCCCACATCTGCCAATTCTGGATCAAAAAGATCAAGGGCAAAAGAAGGGGAAGTATATTAGAGAAGGGAGTGATTCATTGACCTTTCAGGTAAAGTTAACTAAAAAAAAAAAAAAAAAAAAAAGAGAAGAACACCTATGAGTAAATGATATCTGCAATAGTTTCTAGAAATCTATAATATTTTTTATTCTTAAATACTCTGCTTAATGCTGTGTGAATTTCATTTAATTTTATTTTTGGTCTAGAGGGCAAAATATGTTTCTCTGAGATGAACCCTAACTTGGAAAAGAATCTGTAAATGTTCATAAAATGCAGTATTAAAAGATTGCAGAGTTTAAAAACATATTTGATAATTTGGGAAAGTCACCTTCAGATGAATGATTGGTACTGCTTAACTGGAAACAGAAAATCCCGTTGTTAAAATTGTGAGTTTTTGTGCATGTGCTTGGTCTATGTGTCTCATCATAAGAATCTTCATGTTTGTCAGCTTGTAATTTCTCACTTTCCTCACTGGAATAAGATGGAGCTTCTTGGCAGTAAAAATGTACACACACTAATATGGTTATTACAATCAGTAGATTATTTTACCAGAAAATGACTTTAAATAATTATATCAGTTTTTCATATGGATTAAATATGCTTAATCAATAGTTAACTTTCTCACATATAATAATTTTTCCCTTTTGTGGCAATTCCATTTTGCACTTCACATGTGATTTCTTGATTTTTGACATTTAATGCTGCTTTAGTTAGCATTATTATTTTTATGACTCGTTTTGTATTTCAAGAGTAATATTCCTGCCTTTCAGGGAATGCTTTTCTTTCTTGTTAAAAGCAGAAATTATGTAGAGTTGGAAATTAGTCAGAGATAAAGAGCTGGAAATATTAAACATTTCTAGCTGATATCTCTTACTAGTTAGGTAAACACTTTTATGTCTCTTTGGAATCTTTCTTTGTGGCTCAAGGTGTAAATCAAAGGAAATCCAACAACTTCTTCCCTTCTTTAGAAATAATAGCCTAAAATAAGTAATTTTAAGAAGTTTGTTACTGTTAATTTATATTAAAAATAAAAGATGAGAATAGTGAAAAGCATTTTAGCAAATAGAATTGTTATTTTTCACCTCTGAGATGTTCTTACCTGAATACGTAAATTAAAATAACCTGATTTTATGTTTGGTGACTTTGGATATTTATAAGTGAGCATGTGAGTTTGTGTGTGTGTCTGAGCATTACTTTAAAACAAATAAGCTTTATATTATATGTAAGAATTACAGTACTATTACTAGAGAATGCTACATTATTGCATGCAAAACATTTGGAGAGCTGCTAAGAGACAAGTCAGAGATATTAACTTTATCTTTATGTAAAAGACTTTGGACATATACCCCAAATGTCTGAAAATAGCAATGTATAAATATAATGTGAATCTTATTAATATTTACATAAACACATTATCATCCACACATACTGTTTCCTTAAAAATTGCTAGTATAAGATTATAGTATTATTTAGGAGCAATTCAGTGTACACATATTTAACCTTTTTATCGTAGATTCCAAGTAGCTGCAATAAAATAACAGCAGAAGAAACTCTGCATTTGTCCATGATACTATTTCAGAGAAATAGAAATGGAAAGAAGTTGAGATTCTGTTGAAAGGGATGTGAGCAATAGAAATAACTAACTGAGAAATAATATGTCATCACAGGAAGTCTTTGAGGTATTCTACAAATACGTTTTATCATAGTTGCCATAATTTGTCAGATCATCTCTTAAAGTAATCTTTAAACTTTCTCTCAAAACCTCAGCTTTCATTTTAGTGTTTGCTATTTTCCTTATAATATTTTGTCCTGAATAAAACTGGCAATAAAGTAGCTATTTTATGTCATCAATTTATCGTCAAATATTTATCCTATAACTAGTCATAAAAACTGCATTTCTCATATTATATAGTTCCTTATTTTAGCAACCTTTCTAAATCTGATAATCAATAGAATGTGGTTTCACATCCTCTCCAGCAACGTTATTTTTTAAATTTGTAGTAATAACCATGCTAATCAATGTGAGATGGTATCTCATTGTGGTTTTAATGTGCATTTCACTAATGATCAATGATGTTGAGCACTTTTTCTTAAGTTTGTAGAATGCTTATATATCTTTTTTTGAGAAGTGTCTCCTCACGACTTTTGCTTACTTTTTAATAGAGTTTTTTGCTTGTTGATTTAAGTTCCTTATAGATTCTGGACATTAGACCTTTGTTAGATGAATATTTTGCAAATATTTTATCCCGTTATGTAGGTTGTCTATTTATTCTGTTTATAGTTTCTTTTGCTGTGCAGAAAATATTTAGTTTAATTAGGTCCCACTTGTCAACTTTTTGTTGTTGTAATTGCTTTTTGAGGACTTAGGAATTCTTTGCCAAGGCTAATGTTTAAATTGTATTTCTTAGGTTTTCTTCTAGAATTTTTGTAGTTTGAGGTCTCACACTTAAATCTTTAATCAATTTTGAATTAATTTTTGTATGTAGTGCAAGGTAAGGGTCAAGTTGTATTCTCTTGCATGTGGCTAAACCAATTATCCTGGCATCATTTTTTGAATAAATGGTCCTTTTCCTATTGCTTATTTTTGTTAATTTTGTGGAAGATTAAATGGTTGCAGACATGGTGCTTTATTTCTGTGTTTTTTACTCTGTTCCATTTGTCTAGGTGTCCTTTTCTGTACCAGTAGCAAGCCGTTTTGGTTGCTATAGCCTAACAGTATAACTTGAAGTTGGGTAGTGTGATTCTTCCAGCTTTGTTGCTTTTTATTAGGATTGCTTTGGCAACTTGGGCTCTTTTTTTGTTTCAGATAAATTTTATAATAGCTTTCTTTTTCTAATTCTGTGAAAAAAGATGTTTGTAGTTTGTTAGGAATAGCATCAAATCTGTAAATTTCTTTGTATGGTATGGTCATTTTAATGATATTTATTTTTCCAGTCTTTGAGCATGGAAAGTTTTTCTATTTGTTTGCACTATCTATGACTTCTTTCAGCAGTGCATTGTAGTTCTACTTGCAAAGATCTTGCCTCCTTGCATAGCTCTATTCCTAGGTATTGTATTTTGTAAGTGGGATTGCATTCTTGATTTGGCTCTTACCTTGAACGTCATTTGAGTATAGAAATGCTACTGATTTTTGTACTTTGATTCTGTGTCTTGAAATTTCCTGAAGTTCTAGGAGACTTTTGATGTAGTCTTCAGGGTTTCCTATATATAGAACTATGTCATCAGTGAAGAGAGATAATTTGGCTTCTTCCTCTATTCGGATACCTTTTATGTTTTCCACTTGCCTGGTTGCTCTGGTGAGGACTTTTAGCATTGTGTTGAATAGGAGTGGTGAGATTGGCATGCTTGTCTTGTTCCTTTTCTTAAGTAAAATGCTTCCAGCTTTTGCCTGTTCAATATAATGTTGGTGTGTCCAGAGTTGGTTCCTTCTGGTGTGTTCTTCGTCTCACTGACTTCAAGAATGAAGCTGCAGACCCTTGTGGTGAGTGTTAGAGTTTTTAAAGATGTTGTGTCTCGAATTTGTTCCTTCAGATGTTCAGATGTGTCCAGAGTTTCTTCCTTCCAGTGGGTTCATGGTCTTGCTGACTTCAGGAATGAAATCGCAGACCTTCACAGTGAGTGTTACAGCTCTTAAAGATGGTGCGTCCGGAGTTTGTTCTTTCAGATATTCAAATGTGTCCAGAGTTTCTTCCTTCCAGTGGGTTCGTGGTCTCAATGACTTCAGGAGTGAAACCACAGACCTTCGCAGTGAGTGTTAAAGCTCTTAAAGGTGGCGTGTCCAGAGTTGTTTGTTCCTCTTGGTGGGTTTGTGGTCTCACTGACTTCAGGAGTGAAGCCGCAGACCCTCATGGTGAGTGTTACAGCTCATAAAGATAATGCAGACCCCAAGAGTGAGCAGCAGCAAGATTTATTGTGAAGAGCGAAAGAACAGCTTCCACAGAGTGGAAGGGGACCTGAGAGGGTTGCTGCTGCTGGCTCAGGGTGGCCAGCTTTTATTCCCTTATTTGGCCCTGCCCACATCCTGCCGATTGGTCCATTTTACAGAGAGCTGTTGGTCCATTTTGCAAAGTGTCCATTGGTCCACTTTACAGAGTGCTGATTAGTGCGTTTACAAACCTTTAGCTAGGCACAGAGCACTGATGGGTGCATTTTTACAGAGTGCTGATTGGTGCATTTACAATCCTTTAGCCAGACACAGAGTGCTGACTGGTGCATTTACAATCCTCTAGCTAGACAGAAAAGTTCTCCAAGTTCCCACTCGACCCAGAAGCCCAGCTTGCTTCACCTTTCAATCTCCCCTCTAAACAGGACACTCCACCTACTTTTGGGAATTGCGCAATGACTGCTCTAGCCACTTCCTGCTGGATAGGGACAAAGAAGGAGCCCTATAGTTGTAGTGTCCTCCAGAGGGGAACTCTTTAGACCAGTCAAAGGGCCAGCAGGTTGGTCCAGTGGCCCTTGGTAGAAGTTGTTAATTGAACTCATGTGGGGTTCTATTTGTAAGATCATCTGTAGCTTGATGGCCTCAATCCTAGAGAAAACAAATTTGACAAGGAGGTTAAAATTCCAGGGGCCAAAGGACAGTAACAGCAAGATGGCTGCTGAGGGACCTAGAAAGAGGAGAAGTCATGTTGCCCAACTCCAGAGGTTAGTATAAGAGTTTGAAAGGCATTGTCTGATTTCAGAAGCCTTTTCCTGTAAACGTCGGGCAGCATCTCGTATTATCCGACTGGTTAGTGTAAAAGCAACACTCTTCCCCTAAGAAGGTGCAGAGTCCACCTTGCTCAGCAGTGAGGAGGTCTAGGCCTCGGTGGTTTTGATAGCAAACTTTACTTTCGTTGAAAACCTTGTAAGTTTGGGACTTCAATTATTCTTTGCTATTAATAAGACCTCTTTCAGTCCATAGTAACTTAGAATTGGTATAGATGGCTCCTTCCTAATTATGTAAGTACTTCAAGGTTTGACTGAGTGCAAACCGCTCACACATTTGAGCAGACCAATTATTAGGCAATTTTCCTAACTCTACTTCTACAAGCATTTCCTTATCACTTACTGAATACCCATTGTGTCTTTTTCCCTTAATCACTTGGGAGGAAACATCTATGTCCTGTCCTGAAGGGAATTTCTCCTTGGTCTGGTTGGACCTTTGTATGGCAATTAAGATTTAGATACCCTGTTAGGAAACCTCCCGGGATAAGGATTTTTGATAGGAAGGCTACGGGTTGTCAGTGGCCTCAGTGCTTTCAGGTTATGCCCTTATCTACACTGAAAACAAGGTGGTATTGGAATGTTATAGGGTCACGGAGAAGACCTTCAATTATCAATTATAGGTTTTAAATTTACCCTGGCTTTTAAAGGAACAGGGCATACTGTTTTTTCTTTACTACTTCCATCTCTCTTTCTTTCTCTTTGACTTCTTTATCTCTCTTTCTGACTCCCTCTTTGTCTCTGTCTCTTCCTCTCTTTCCTTTTCTCTTTGACTTTCTGTCTCTCTGTCTCTTTCTCTCTCTCTTTCATTTCCGCTGGTCTTTCCCTGCCTCTGCTGGCTGTTTATGCTGATGTTCTCCCCTCTCCTTCCCCTTTTTGATGACTTTGGCAGTGTAAGAGTGCCACCTCCTTGGGTTTTTGCACTGAGTGCAGTAACTCCATGATTTCCTTGTGGTATTTAATGGTGTTTCCCTCAGAGGTTAGGAACTCCCTTTCTTTCCATATTGCAGCATGGGCATGTAGGATTAGATGAGCATACTTACTATCTGTAGTAAAGTCTCCCAATTACAACTGAGGAGGTGGGAGAAATACCTGGTTACAGGCTGTCCCAGGATTCCTCAGATGGTAATGGACCTTGAGGACAGCTGTCTGGGATAGGAGATTAACACTGAGAAAGCCACGCCAGTGTCCAGGAAGAAGTCAATTTCCTGGCCCTCAATGGTTAAACATACCCAGGGCTCAGTGAGGCTGATGACGTGAGCTGGCACTTGCCCCAGGCGCCCTCAGTCCTGTTGTTAGATCATCTGGCTGGGGGCTTCTGTCCCAGAGAACCTTTGTCCTCTGGGGTGGTGCACTTTCCAGTGATTGCCTCAGCATAGCGGACATGGGCAAGGGGGCAGCTTGTTAAAGTGTCCTTGCAAATCACACTGGTAACAAGCCCTGCTGGGTGATTGACCTGCTCCATTTTCTGTCCTCTCTGAACCACTAAGGTTTGCTTATCTGAGGGCCATGGCTAAGGCTGTGGCCTTTCACTGATCTCTCCTTTCCTTTTGGGCCTGTTCCTCTTGGTCCTTATTATAGAACACCAAGGTTGCCAGTTTTAATAATGCCTCCAGATTTTGTTCAGGACTCGGGACTTGCTTTTGGAGCGTTCTCCTGGTATCTGTGGCTGATTGGGTAATAAGCTTATTTTTTAGGATCAATTGACCCTCTAGTGAGTTGCAGAAGGATTTTCTTCCTTTCCCTGAGTTATGGTGGACATCATTGAATGATTCATGGACTTTTTCTTAATTCTCCTTAGTCCTTCTAGAACACAGGTCAACAGATGTTTATGACTCCAGTCCCTATGATCTGAGTCAAGGTCCCAGTGGGGATCCATACTGGGGATGGCTTGGTGGTTGGTAGAGAATTTGTCCCTTTCTTTGGCTGTCATTCTATCATTTACTTGACTAAAATACCAGGTATCTCCAAACTCTCAGGTTGCAGCTAAAGTCACATTCTTTTCATTAAAGGCCAGGGTTTGATCTCACACTTGCATGACAACTCTCCAAGAGAGATCAAAGATTTGCCCTAGACCCCGTAGAACATCTATGTACCTCTCAGGATCATCTGAAAACTTCTCTAGGTCTATCTTGATCTGCTTTAAATCAGCGAGGGAGAAGGGGGCATGTACCCAGGTTTGGCCAAATTCCCCTCCTCCTACAGCTTGAAGGGGACATAACCGATAGTCCAGGGGTTTTTGTGGTCCCTTGGAGATTTCTTTGCTTGTTTCCTTCTGGGTGGGGGACATTAAAGGAGGCTTATCATTAATAGGAAGGGGAGCTATAGGGAGTCTAGAATATGGGGGTAAACTGAAAGGTCCTCCTGTGGGATGTAAATTGCAAGCTTTGCATAGTTGTGGATTCACCCTCAATGAAAAGAAAGCTTGGACATAAGGTACTTCACTCCATTTGCCTTCCCTCTTACAGAAAAGGTCAAGCTACAGGGTAGTATTGTAATTTATACTTCTCTCAGGTGGCCATTTTTCCCCATCAGAGAGAGAATATTGGGACCAAGCTATAGTGCAGAAAAAAATGAGCTGCTTCTTTTTCAGCATTTGCAGGTCAAATTGGTCCCAATGGCTTAGGATGCATTCCAAAGGTGAGCCTGAGGATGCCTGAGCATTTCCCATCTGAAAGACAAAACCACCTGTGGTTTTGGTTTGTTTGTTTCCCCCCCTGCCCAAGAACCCACAGTGATCCCTGGACCCTGCTGATTGGAATAGTTGTACTCACCGACACAGCAGCAGGAACACCTCTTGCCCAAGAACCTGCAAAAGTCCCTGGACCCTGCTGATCGGAATAGCTGCATTCACCAACACAGCAGTGGAAACACTAGTTTTCCTCCTAGACCACAAGGAGGACCGACGAGGGCGGATTTAGTGGCCCTTACCAACGCATTCTCGAAAACCTCTTAGAGTCCTAAGGGTTCTCCTGTTAGTAGTGGGACTTTACCACTGTCCTATAAAGATGTTTTGCCCCCAAAATGAAGTGGAGGGCCATACCCTGAGGGAGGGAAGGGATCTCCAGAGTTGGAAGGGTGGTTCCTTTTGTCCTCACTTATATGAATAGGAAGGATACCATTTCTGAGGCTCCCCATATCCTACCTTCAGGAATAGCTTTTCTTAGCCCTGCTTATCTGAGGAGGGATCCTAAAATTCCAGATGGTTCCCCCTACGATGGGGCTTTGGACAAAAATTATATCTTTCTGATTGGTGAACCCGGGTGCCTACAGAAGGTAACAGAGTCCTGAAGTTTATACTAGAAATCATTCTTATAGGAGAAACTAGAAAAGCACCAGAGACAGGGAGTGGTTTTTAGAAGCAGGACTAGCCTCAGAGAAAAGAAGCAAAAGGAAGTTTGTCTGACATGCACTAGGACCCAGCAGGCAAATGTCAGGATAGATAGGATAGATGGGCGAGTCTCGCTTGAGTGACATGACTTTAAGAGTTCTGCTCATGGCTGCAGGGTCAACCAACTTGTTGTTGGGACCCGGGAGCTGAATGGCTTTCCTCTCTGTTGGCCCTCAGCTCAGTCCAGAAATGCAAGAAAATTGGAAGCTGGTTCCAGGCAAACCAGTGCTCCCAGCTCTGAAGAGTCAGAGGTAGAGAGCTCTTTCCCAGAAAGCCTGACACCCATGTCTTTAGTTCAGTAACCGCACTAGTCGTTTTTAACTGGCCGACAGGTGCCCGATATTTAGCCCCCAAATTCTAAGGAAAAATAAGACAGATAGCAAGCAAAAGGGGTCTGATAGTGCTCACTGCTTGGTGATAAGTGATAGTCCCATCTGAAAGACAAAACTGCTTGGTGACAGGCGATAGTCCCTTCTGGGTCACCAAAATGTGTCCAGAATTGTTTCCTTCCGGTGGATTCTTGGTCTCATTGTCTTCAAGAATGAAGCCACAGACCCTCATGGTGAGTGTTACAACACTTAAAGATGGTGTGTCCAGAGTTTGTTACTTCAGATGTTCAGATATGTCTAGAGTTTCTTCCTTCCAGTGGGTTCATGGTCTTGCTGACTTCAGGAGTGAAGCTGCAGACTTTCACAGTGAGTGTTATAGCTCATAAAGGAGATGTGTCTGGAGTTGTTTGCTCCTCTCGGTGGGTTTGTGGTCTCCCTGACTTCAGGAGTGAAGCTGTAGACCCTTGAGGTGAGTGTTACAGCTCATAAAGGTAGTGCAAACCCCAAGAGTGAGCAGCAGCAAGATTTATTGAGAAGAGCGAAAGAACAAAGCTTCCACAGCATGGAAGGGGTTCTGAGCAGGTTGCTGCTGCTGGCTCAGGGTGGCCAGGTTTTATTTCCTTATTTGGCCCCATCCACATTCTGCTGATTGTTCCATTTTACAGAGTGCTGATTGGTCCATTTTACAGAGTGCTGATTGGTGTGTTTACAAACCTTTAGCTAGACACAGAGTGTTGATTGGTACATTTTTACAGAGTGCTGATTGGTGTGTTTGCAATCCTTTAGCTAGACACAGAGCACTGATTGGTGTATTTACAATCCTCTAGCTAGATAGAAAAGTTCTCCAGTTCCCACTCAACCCAGAAGCCCAGCTGGCTTCACCTCTCATTGACTGTGGGTTTGCCATGGATGGCTGTTATTATTTTGAAGTATATTCCTTCAATGCCTAGTCTATTGAGAGTTTTTATCATGAAATAATGTTAGATTTTATTGAAAGCTTTTCCTGCGTCTATTGAGATGATCATTTTTATTTAAATTCTGTTAAGCTGGCAAATCACATTTATTGATTTGCGTATGTTGAACAAACCTTGCATCTCAGGAATAAAGCCTGCTTCTTCATGGAGAGTACCTGTTCTTTTTTTTTTTTTTTTTTGAGACGGAGTCTCACTCTGTCACAGGGGCTGGAGTGCAGTGGCCGGATCTCAGCTCACTGCAAGCTCCGCCTCCTGCATTCACGCCATTCTCCTGCCTCAGCCTCCCGAGTAGCTGGGACTACAGGCGCCCGCCACCTCGCCCGGCTAGTTTTTTGTATTTTTTAGTAGAGACGGGTTTCACAGTGTTAGCCAGGATGGTCTCGATCTCCTGACCTCGTGATCCGCCTGTCTCGGCCTCCCAAAGTGCTGGGATTACAGGCTTGAGCCACCGCGCCCGGCCGAGAGTACCTGTTCTTTACTGAAATACTTTGACACTCTGTGTAAAATTAGTTGTCTGTGAGAGTCCAACTCTGGATGCTCTACTTTTACTCATTGATGTATTTGTTCATTCTTTTGCCAATATCATACTGTTTTGATGGTGAAAACTGTGTAATAATTTCTTGAAATAGAGTAGTTTGATTTGTCTATGTTGCAATTTAATTGCACTGTTTACAATAGCATATAGTACAACATACAGAATTATATACTGTATAGTGTGTTTATGTGGAAAGACATTGCAAGTCATTTGAGAGGATCAACATGATCTAGTGATTTGAAGGTTCGTGTCCTAATGCTCTATTAGTAACACAAGAAACCATTTGCTAGGGATGCATCTAGTCCTTTTAATGTATCTGTATTAATAAGCATCCCTACATTGGTTCATTCACTTTTACATCTTGATAGAAATCAGAGATTTTGATGGAATGATGGCATGACATCACAAACAAGGACGAAAACAACATAAATCTTACCAATTTTGTTTTGCCTGGAAACAAAAATATTTTCAAATATACTTTGACTTGTATTGAAGATAAAAACAAAAATACAATTTAGAAAGAATATCTACTGGAAAACTAATCACTAATTAAAATTTTCATATATAAATCTAAGTACATGTTATATATGCATGCACTTTCACATGCCTTCTCCCTGATAGATGTAAATATGGATACCATTGCTTTATAACAACTACCACAGAATGTAAAATTTGGGGGTGGTGGCACAGGCATGTCACATTGTAACCTATAAGAAGTATCATTTTATAAATTATTAATGGGATAGATCTAAATCATTATAATGTAATTGTAATAATAATGTAAAATTGTAACAAAAATACTGGTTTCTAAAATCGACTAAAATGCTTTATGTAAATAAATCTTTTCTTGGTAGAAAGGACAACATATAAAAGTAGATTTGAAAATTCATAGTTTTATCATGTTAATTTTAAGTAAAGGAATATTGGAAGAAGGTATTTCCTCTATCAAGATATATAGTCTAGTTAGTCTAGTTGACTATATCTTTATCTCTATATATTAGAAGCATATATACCTAGATATACATGTAGATCTAGATCTATATATATTGAAATGATATATATCCTTCCAGTCAACTGTACTCTTTAGGCTATATATCTAAATAGTCAAATTGACTATCTAGAATCTAAAATAGCCTGACACTGTGAAGATAGATTCTGTACAATTGTTCACAGGCATATTATTTTTGTCAATAGTGTCTTACTATACACCTCTTTTATACCAACTGTATTTTTAATAAAATGCTTACTTCCTCCTAAGTCACATTTATTTTTGTCCTCTGTAAAACAATCTGGTAATCATCAGGGATGCTGTCTGTGGAAGTGTTCTGAAGTATTCAGCCAATTTTAAAAGGGAAGAATCACAGGAACAATTACAGTGAAAAATCTGAAACTGATGATGATCTTAACCTGTTACAACATCTAGAGTTTATTTTTTAAAATGGTCCAAAATACTGCCACTTTTATATTTTAGCATTAGTATAGAGAAATATTAAGTTACAGATGGCATATTTATTTTTATATATGATCAGAGAGCTTTAATATATCATATTACATTGAAATGGTTCAGACATATGAGCTTCCCAAAATATAAAATTTATTGTGTAATTCCTGGGTCATGTTCTCAGAGGTTAGCATAATATGGAGGTCAAGTATTATTAACCTTGAAACATAAGGATAATATGAAATACAAGGAAAATAAAGAGAAAATCAATTCTCTTTAAGAAACTTGGTAGACTTGTCATACATTTTTATCTAAAAAATAATGCCTGTACTCCAATTAACTTTAATGCACTTCAATATAATTACTGTATAATTAAACAGATTTACAGCTAGATGCACAGATAAATATGACTGTGTTCAGAAAGCATACCACCTTTCTGGGCTTTTATATCATTTATTTATTTATTAAAATACAGGCTTAAGGCCAGACGTGGTGGCTCATGTCTGTAATCCCAGGACTGGGAGGCTGAGGTGGGTGGATCACGAGGTCAAGAAATCAAGACCATCCTGACCAACATGGTGAAACCCGGTTTCTACTAAAAAGACAAAAATAAGCTGGACATGGTGGTGCATACCTGTAGTTCTAGCTACTCGGGAGGCTGAGGCAGAATTGCTTGAACTTGGGAGGTAGAGGTTGCAGTGAGCTGAGATTGTACCACTGCACTCCAGCCTGGTCACAGAATGAGGCTCCATCTCAAAAACAAAAAAAAAAAGAAAAAAGAAAAAGAAAATACAGGCTTAAATACATATGCAAAGAAAGGAAAGCTACAAATCTTCTAGTAATTTTGATAGGGTAGTAAAATTGTAGAGAAAACAGAAAAATAAGTAATAATATAAAAACAGTAAAATAAAAAATATAAATATAAAATAGTGAATCAATTAAATATTTAAATATAGAATGTCAACAAAGGCATGAGTTGTTTCTTGAATACATTTAAAAATGATAAATTCCTTGATAGATTACTCTAAAATCAAATAAATTGTTAAAATAATTCTTACTTTCAGTATAAAAGCCACAACACAGCCTACAAATATACAAAATTAATAACATTATAAATATTGTGAACCTATTTTTATAATAAATTTGTCAATAAAGTTAAAATGAAAAAATGCTTTAAAATACAATGTTACAAAACTTACAGAAATAATAAAAATATGCAATTACAAAATTAAGATAATTTAATCTGTTATTAAAATTTATTCATAATCAAAATCACCAGCAAAGTAAATTCACCATTGAATTATTTCAATCATTTAAAAAAGAAATAACACCAATCTTACACCCAATTTCCCAGGAAATAAAAGAAAATTAAAAAAAAAATTGCCAGCTATTGTATAAATCTATCATAACCTTGAAACTAAAATCTGACAAAGACACTATAAAAAGACAAACTCAGATATCTATATGTATCTATACTTATCTCATGGGTAAATATAATAAATTCCTAAACAAACTCATGTAATATATAACAGGAGATGTCTGAAAAGAAATGATGTGAAAAATGATAATCTATCATGGTCCATGGAATTTATTTATTAAATTCATGCATGATATGACATTTTAAAAATAAAGAAAAAAGCTGTGTAATTTTTTCTATGAATTCAGAAGTCATCAGTTCTGACATAAATTTGTGTTAACTTTCAACAGAAGTGACCTAATTTCTTTTTAAATTTTTATGGGTACCTATAATGTGTGTATATTTATGGAGTACATGACATATTCTATTCTGACACATACATACACTATGTAATAATCACATCAGGGCCAATAGGGTATCCATTGCCTAAAGAATTCATCATTTCTTTGTGTTATAAACACTCCATTATATTCCTTCAATTATTCAAAGATGTACAACAAATTATTTTTGACTGTAGTCACTCTGTCGTGCAATCAAATACTATATCTTATTCATTCTATCTAACTATGTATTGGTACACTTTACCCATTCCCAATTTCTTCCTTCCCTCCATATCATCTTTCCCAGGCTCTGGTAACCATTTTTCTACTCTCTATCTCCATGAGTTCAATTGTTTTAATTTCTATCTTCCATAAATAAGTGAGAAAATGTGAGGTTTGTCTTACTGTATTTGGCTTATTTTACTTAACATAATGCCCTTCAGTTCTATTTATGCTGTTGCAAATGACACAATCTCTTATTTTATGGCTAAATAGTACTCCATGGTGTCTAATAGCTACATTTTTTCTATCTATTCATCTCTTGATGAATACAGGTTGATTCTAAGTGTTGGTTATTGTGAGTAGAGCTTTAATAAACATGGAAGTGCAGATATTTCTTGGATATATTGATTTCCTTTCTTTTGATTATGTACTTAGCAATGAGAATGCTGAATCATGATCATATGGCAGATCCATCTTTTAATTTTTTTTTTTTTTTTTTTTGAGGCGGAGTCTCGCTCTGTCGCCAGGACTGGAGTGCAGTGGCCAGATCTCAGCTCACTGCAAGCTCCGCCTCCCGGGTTTACGCCATTCTCCTGCCTCAGCCTCCCGAGTAGCTGGGACTACAGGCGCCCGCCACCTTGCCCTGCTAGTTTTTGTATTTTTAGTAGAGACAGGGTTTCACCGTGTTAGCCAGGATGGTCTCGATCTCCTGACCTTGTGATCCGCCCATCTCGGCCTCCCAAAGTGCTGGGATTACAGGCTTGAGCCACCGCGCCAGGCCCATCTTTTAATTTTTAAGGAACCTCTATATTGTTATCCATAATGGCTGCATTTACTTACATTCCCACCAACAGTGTAGGAGGATTCCCTTACTCCACATCCTCACCAGCTTTCATTATTGCCTGTCTTCTGGATAAAAGCTGTTTTAACTGAGATGAGATGATATCTCAATGTAGTTTCAATTTGCATTTATCTGATACTCAGTGCTGTTGGGTACCTTTTAATAGACCTGTTTGCTATTTGTATTATTCTTGAAGAAATGTCTATTTAGATATTTTGCCTATTTATTAATTAGATTATTAGATTTTTAAATATAAAGTTGTTTGAACTCTTTACATATTCTGATTATTAATCCCTTGTCATATAAATAGTTTGCAAATACTTTTTTTTTCCATTCTGAGGGTTGTATCTTCACTTTGTTGTTTTCTTTGCTGTGTAGAAGCTTTTACACTTGATGTGATTCCATTTGTCCATTTTTGCTTTGGTTGCCTGTGCTTTGGGGTATTACTCAAAAAATATTTGCCAAAAATAATGTCTCGCAGAGTTTCCTTGATGTTTTCTCTCATAGTTTTGTAGTTTCAAGTCTTAGATTTCAGTCTTTAATTAATTTTGATTTTTTTTTTTTTTTTTTTTTTTGTACATGGTGAAAGAGGTCTAGTTTCATTCTGCTGCATATGGAATTTTCAGTTTTCCCAGCACTATTTATTTAAGAGACTGTATTTTTCCCAATACAGTCTCCGGGTACTTCTGTTTATATGAGTTCACTGTTAAGAATTTATTTCTGACTTGTCTATTTTGTTCCATTGGTCTTTGTGTCTGTTTTTATGATGGTACCATGCTGCTTGTTTACTATTGCTCTGTAGTATAATTTGAAGTCAAGTAACATACTTCCTCTAGTTTTGTTCTTTTTGCTCAGGATGGTTTTGGCTATTCTGAGTCTTTTCTGATGCCATATTAATTTTAGAATTATTTTTCTATTTCTCTTTTTTGCTTTTCTCAATCTTTCGTTTTAGATTCAAGGGGTTCATGTAGTGGTTTGTTACATGGGTAAATTGTATCAGTTACTTTTGTCACTCAGGTAATCTGCATACTCCTGTACGTTTTTTAAACCCTCACTCTCCTCCCATCCTCCAACCACAAGTAGGCCTTTGTGTCTATTGTTCCTTTTTTTGTGTTCATTTATATTGAATGTAAGTGAGAAAATACAATATTTGATTTTATGTTTCTGTGTTAATTCACTTAGGATAATGGCCTCCAGCTCCACCCATGTTGCTGAAAAGGATATTATTTCATTCTTTTTTATGGCTGTGTAATATTCCATGGTGTATATGTACCACATTTTCTTTAGCCAACAACTGATGGACATTTATTAAGTGGGCACAAATGTAATTGCCAACCCACAGGACGAATCAGTATCTTTGCTGTTGTGAACAGTGTTGCAATGAACATACACATGCATGCAACTTTATAATAGAACGATTTATATTCCTTTGGGTATATACTCAGTATATACCCAATGGCTGAGTCGAATGGTAGTGCTGCTTTTAGCTCTTTGAAGAATCACCATAATGCTTTCCACAATGATTGGACTAATTTACATTCCCATAACAGTTTATGAGTGTTTTATTTTCTCTACAACCTCACCAGCATGTGTGTCTTTGGCTTTTTAAGAATAGCCATTGTGATTGGTGTGAGATGGTATCTCATTGTGGTTTTGATTTGAATTTCCCTAATGATTAATGAGGTTGAGAACATTTTGTTATGCTTGTGCCTATATGTGTGTCTTGTCTTAAGAAGTGTCTGTTCATGTCCTTTGCCTTTTTTATGGGGATGATTATCTTTTGCTTGTTAATTTAAGCTCCTTATAGATTATGGGTTATTTGTTCTTCATTGGATACATACTTTGCAAATATTTTCTCCCATTCTGTGGGTTGTCTGTTTACTTTTGATTTTTTTCTTTTGCTTTGCAGAAGTTATTTAATTAGGTCTCATTTCTCATTTTTTTTTTTTTTTCTGTTGCAATTGCTTTCAGTGTCTTCATCACAAAGTCTTTGCCAGGACTAGTATCCAGAATCTTATTTCCCAGGTTTTCTTCTAGGGATTTTATAGTTTTAGGTTTGACAATTAAGTCTTTACTCCATGTTGATTTTATTTTTGTACATGGTGAAAATTAGGGTTCCAGTTTCAATTTTTTTGCATATGGACAGCCGTTTATCCAGCACAACTCATTGAACAGGGAATTCTTTTTCCATAGATTTTTGTTGTTGGCTTTGTTGAAGATCAGATAATTGTAGTTGCATAGTTTTATTTCTGAATTCTCTATCCTGTTCCATTGGTCTATGTGCTTTTCTTGTAACAGTACCATACTACTTTGGTTATTGTAGTCTTATAATATGGTTTAAATCTGGGCAATGTGATGCCTCTGACTTTATTGGTTTTGCTTAGTATTGATTTGGCTATTTGGGGTATTTTTTGGTTCCAAATAAATTTTATAATTTTTTTTTTTTATTCTGTGAATATATCATTGGTAATTTTTGGTAGAATTGCATTGAATCTATGATTGTCTTTGGGCAATACAGCCATTTTAATAATATTGATTCTTACTATTCATAAGCATGGAAAGTTTTTCCATTTGTTTGTGCCATCTCTGATTTCTTTCAACAGTGTTTTTAATTTTGATTTCAGACATCTTTCACCTCTAATGGTTACCTGTATTCCCAGGTATTTTGTGTGTGTGTGTGTGTGTGTGTGTGTGTGTATGTGTCTATTGTGAATGAGGTTGTGTTCTTGATCTGGCTCTCAGCTTCGCCATTATTGATGTATAGATGCTATTATTTTTGCACATTGATTCTTTATCCTAAAGCATGCTGAAGTTGTTTATCAAATCTAGGATCCTGGGTAGAGACTATATGATTTTCTAAGTATTAGAATCATACCATCTACAAAATAAAGATGGTTTTACTTCCTCTCTTCCTATTTGGATACTTTTCATTTCTTTCTCTTACCTGATTGCTCCCTCTTGGTCTTCTAGTACTATGTTAAATAGAAGTGGTGAGAATGGGCATTCTTGTCTGGTTCTAGTTCTCATGGGGAATGCTTCTAGCTTTTGCCCATTCAGTATGACATTGGCTGTGGGTCTACCATAAATGGCTCTTCGTATTTTGAAGTATGTTTCTTCCATGCCTAGTCCTTTAGGGGTTTTTCACATGAAGGGATATTGGATTTTATCAAAAGCCTTTTCTGTTTCTATTGAGATCTTCCTTTTGTTTTTGCTTTTAATTATATTTATATGATGAATCACATTTATAAGTTTGCCTATGTTAAACCAACCTTTAATCCCAGGAATAATGCATATGCACTCATGAGAATTAGTTTTGTGATGTTCCTTTGGATTGATTTTACTAGTATTTTGTTGAGGATTTTTGCTTCTATGTTCATCAGAGATATTGGCTTTTTTTTTATTGTGTCTTTTTATTTATAATATTTCTTTTTTTTTGTTTTGTCTCTCCAGGTTTTGGTATCAGAATGATGCTGGCCTCATAGAATGAGCTGGGGAGGAATCCCTCCTCCTTAATTTTTTTGAAACGTTTCAATAGGATTGGTATCAGCTCTTCTTTGATCATCTGGTATAATTTGGTTATGAATCCATCTGATCCAAGGCATTTTCAGGTTGGTAGGTTTTTTTTTTTTTTAAATTCATTCAATTTGGGAACTCATTAATGGTCTGTTTGGGGTTTCAGTTTCTTCCTGATGCATCTTGAGAGGTTGTATATTGTTAGGAATTTATCTATTTCTTCTATGTTTTCCACTTTGTATGCATAGAAGTGTTCATAATAGCTCCCAGTGAATTTTTTTTTGTTTGTTTTATATTTCTGTATTGTTGGTGGTAATGGTCCCTTTGTCATTTGTGATTGTGTTAATTTGCATCTTTTCTTCTTTCCTTTATTAGTCTGGTTAGCACCCACCCAAGCTAACACCACTTCCAATGCAACAATCTCATTTATTCTTTCAAATAACAAAGTTTTGGCTTTGTTGATCTTCTGTTTAGATTTTCTCATTTTCATTTCATTGGACATTTATTTTCTTCTGCTAGCTGCTGGGTTAGTTTTCTTTTGTTTTTCCAGTTCCTCTGGATGTGACTTTAGGTTGTTAATTTGAGAATTTCCTAACTTTTTGAAGAATGTTTAGTGTTACAAACTCTCTTTTTAACAACGCTTTAGCTGTGTGCAAAAGATTATGGTATGTCATATCTTTATTTTCATTAGTTTCAAGCATTTTTTTAAATTTCTGCCTTGATTTCATTGTTTACCCAAAAATCATTTAGGACCAGATAGTTTAATTTCCATTTAATTTCATGTTTTTCAGAGATCTTCTTGGTACTGATTTTCATTTTCATTTCACTGTGTTCTGTCAGTGTATTTCGTATGATTTCAAATTTTTTAAACTTGTTGAGATTTTTTTATAGCCAAGTGTGTGACCAATTTTAGAGTATATTCCAAGGACAGATAGTCAGAACTTATATTCTGTTGTTGTTGAGTGGAGATTTTCAGTTTCCTTTTTTTTTTTTTTTTTTTGAGTCTTGATCTTTCGCCCAGGCTGGAGCGCAGCAGTAGTGCAATCTTGACTCACTGCAACCTCCGCCTCCTGGGTTCAAGTGATTCTCCTGCTTCAGCCTCCTGAGTAGCTGTGATTACAGACATGCACTACCATGCCCAGCTAATTTTTTGTATTTTTAGTAGAGATGGGTTTCACCATGTTGGCCAGGCTGGTCTCAAACTCCTGACCTCAAGTGATCTGCCCACCTTGGCCTCCCAAAGTGCTGAAGCTACCGGCTTTAGCCACCATACCCACCCCATACATATTTTAAGTCTATTTGATTAAGTGTAGAGTTTAGGTCCCAAATAACATATATATTTTATATATATATATATGTGTGTGTGTGTGTGTGTGTGTGTGTGTGTGTGTGTATATATATTCTGTTGCCCAGGCTGTAGTGCAATGGCATAATCTTGGCTCACTGCAAACTCTGCCTCCAGGTTCAAGTAATTCTTCTACCTCAGCCTCCCAAGTAGCTGGGACTATAGGTGTGTGCCACCACGTCCAGATAATTTTTGTATTTTTAGTAGAGACAGGGTATTGCCATGTTGTCCAGGCTGGTCTTAAACTCCTGACTTCAAGTGATCCACTTGCCTTGGCCTCCCAAAGTGTTGGGATTATAAGCGTGAGCCACGGCGCCCAGCCAGGTCCCAAACATCTTTGATACTATTCTACCTTGATGATTTGTCTAATACTGTCAGTGGGGTAGTGATTGTGTAGTTGCTTCTTAGTCCTAATGGTCTATGTACCTAAGTAGGATATTGTGGTGGCTGGTAATGGTCTTTTTCTTCCATGTTTAGCACTCCCTTATGAACCTCTTGTAAGGCAAGTCTAGTGGTAATAAATTTCCTTAGCGTTTGCTTATCTAAAAAGGATTTTATTTCTCCTTTGCTTATGAGGCTTAGTTTGGCTGGAGATAACATTCTTTGGAATATCTTTTCTTTAGAGATGTTGAACATGGGCCCTCTACCTCTTTTGACTTCTAAGGTTTCTGCTGAAAGGTCCACTGTTAGCATGATGGAATTCCCTCTGTAGGTGAGACATCCCTTCTCTCTAGCTTCCCTTAAGATTTTTTTCTTTAGCATTGAGCCTGGAGAATCTGTTGACTATTTGTCATGAAGTTGATCTTCTTCTATGGTACCTTGTAGGGGTTCTCCGAATTTCCTGCATTTGGATGTTGACACCTCTAGTAAGGTTGGTGAAATTTTCACGAACAGCATTAGCAAATATTTTTTCCAAATTGTTTGTTCTCTCTTCCTGTCTTTCAGGGACACTAATGAGTCATAGGTTTGGTTTCTTTACATGACCTCATATTTGGGGGAATTTTTCTTCCTTTTTAAAATCACTTTTTTCTTTATTTTTGTCTGAATGAGTTAAAGAACAGAACTTCAAGCTCTGAGCTTTTTTTTTTTTCCTCTGCTTTATCTAGTCTTCTGTCAATAATTCTAATTGTTATGAAATTCTTGTAGTGAGTTTTTTTTTAGCTCTATCAGGTTTGTTGGAGTCTTTCTTAAAATGGTTATTTTGTCTTCCATCACTTGAATTATTTAACAAGATTCTTTAGAATCCTTGGAACAGATTCAACTTTCTCTTGAATCCCAATGATCTTCATTGTTATCCTGATTCTGGCTTCTGTGTCACTCATTTGAACAACTGCATTATGGTTATGAACCACTGCTGGGGACCTAGTGTGGTATTTGTAGGCAAGGAGACACTCTGGCTTCTATTGTTACCAGAGTTCTTGTGCTGGCTCTTTCTCATCTGTGTAAGCTGACATTCCTTTAACTGTCATGTTTTGTGTAGTCAGTGGGCTTTGTTTCTGGATGCTTAGACAGAGCCAAAGTTATTTGCAGAGTCTTTATTTTTGGTTGAATTATTGGCCTTGGTTTCACAGGGTGGTATAAAATAACAAAGTACTTTTGATGTTGAAGATTGGGCTGCAATCCAGTAGATGGCATTTAAGTGTAATGACTGGTAGACAGGTTCTTAACCACCCAGCTCTTCTGTATTTCTTAGTATTTGCAACTCTGCTGTCTCTCAGTGCTCTGAGTCTGGATTCATCTCTCACTTAAGTGCTGATAACATATCCTGGGGGTTGGTATTTCTGGGCCGCAAATCACAGCCCTGGTGTGTGTTCAGGCTTTTTATTCCTTCCTCAGCTTGGGGGAAACAGGAATTTGGACTTTGGCAGTGGCAATGGCAGAAGGCCTTTTATTTGTCCACTGGGGCTCCACCCCAGAGAAATGAAGAGGAATTGCCAATCAGAACGATGAGTCAGAAGTTGAACAACTGTGTTGCAGGCCTAAGCAGTGGGGCCCACCTGGTGAAAAGCAGGGAGGGCAGGGAGCTTATATGAAAGACAGTCCGACCTCTTCTCTGTAAGGCAGCTTCTGCATGCTGGAGGTAGGGCTAAAGTCTTTGAGGTGCCATGTGGGCCTGACAGTCAGCTTTGCACAGACCCCTTGCAGCTCTACATGTTAGTCTAGAAGCTCTGGGTGTTAGGGGTCTGGGAAAGTCTCCTATGCCCAGGATTACAAAGGTCCGTGGCAGAAGTATGGGTCCTCAGGGCCTCTTGCTCACTGTTTCCTCGTGGTAGGAAGCCTCCCTTAGCTCCACACTAATCTCCTGTGAGTGGCTGCCCTTTCTCACTGCTATCTGCTCTTCATTGGTCACCTTGAATCCTTGATGAATGGCAATGTATCTTCTAGGATGATTCAGTTGAAGAGGTAGAGGTAGAGTTTACTTGCTACTCTATCTCCTTTTCATGAGAGAGAAAGACACTACCTAATTTTAGTCAGCCATCATCATGTTTTCCTCATTTTTTTTCTATTTCTGTGAAGAATATTACTGGTATTTTGAGAGGAATTGCATTGAATATAAAATTGCTCTTCAAATTAGGGACATTTTAACAATATATAGTTTTCTAATCCATAAACATGGAATATATTTTTATTTTTTTGTGTCCACTTCTATTTGTTTCATGAATGTTTAATAGTTTTTGTAGAAAACTTTCATTTCTTAAGTTTATTCCTGTATATTGTTTTTTATATGTAGCTATTTAAAATGGGATTACATTCTTGATTTCTATTTAAGATTTTTCATTGTTTGCATATAGAAATGTTACTAATTTTTGCATGTTGATTTTGTATCCTGGTACTTGACTAAACTTGTTTATCAGTTTTAATAGTTTTTGTTGGAGTCTTTAGGTTTTCCCCAATATAAGATTATATTATCTGCAAACAAGGGTAAATTTATTTCTTCCATTCCAATTTAGATGACTATGATCTCTTTCTTTTGTCTGATTGCTCTAGCTAAGAATTCGAATACTATTGAATAATAGTGATCAATGTGGGCCTCTTTGTCTTATTCCTGATCTCAGAGGAAAGGCTTTCACTTTTTCCCCATTCAGTGTGACACTAGTTGTGGGCCTCTCATTTTTGTTTTCATTGTGTTGAAGTATGTTCCTTCTGTACCCATGTTTTGAAGATTTCTTTTTTTATCTCACGAGATTGCTGTATTTTATCAAATGCTTGTTTAGCATCAATTGAAATGATCATATGATTTTTGTTCTTAATATAATGTATCAAATTGACATGTGTTTGTTGAACCATCCTTGCATCCCTGAGATGAAACACACTTAGTCATGATAAATTATTTTTTAATATATTTTTTTTTTTTTTTTTTTTTTTTTGAGACGGAGTCTCACTCTGTCGCCCGGGCTGGAATGCAGTGGCCGGATCTCAGCTCACTGCAAGCTCCACCTCCCAGGTTCACGCCATTCTCCTGCCTCAGCCTCCCGAGTAGCTGGGACTACAGGCGCCCGCCACCTCGCCCGGCTAGTTTTTTGTATTTTTTAGTAGAGACGGGGTTTCACAGTATTAGCCAGGATGGTCTCGATCTCCTGACCTTGTGATCCGCCTGTCTCGGCCTCCCAAAGTGCTGGGATTACAGGCTTGAGCCACCGTGCCCGGCTTATTTTTTAATATGTTGTTGAAATCAGTTTGATAGTGTTTTCTTGAGAATTTTTGCATCAATGTTCATCAAAAATTTCCACCTGTGTTTTTTTTTTTCTTTTTTCTTTTTCCTTTACTGGTTTTGATAATACTGAAAATACATTCTATTCTACAAAACGTAGAATTTATTTTCAAAAGATGTGGAATGCATTTTCAGTATTACCAAAACCAGAAAAAGTAATACTGGCCTTGTAGAATGGTTTCGGAACTATTCATTCCTTTTCTTTTTTTTTTTTCTTTCTTTCTTTCTTTCTTTTTTTTTTTTTTTTTTTTTTTTGAATAGTTTGAGTAGTACCAACATTAGTTCACTTTTAAGTGTTTGGTAGAACTCAGCATTGAAACCATCAGATCCCAGGCTTTTCTTTGTTGAGATACTTTTTATTATGGTTTTAATCTCATTATCTCATTACTTGTTATTAATATTAGTCTATTCAGGATTTGGACTGATTCATGGTTCAACCTTTGTAGGTTGACATTCCTTTTTCATCTCTTATTTTGATTATTTTGGCCTTCTCTCTCTCTCTGTCTTTTATAGCCTGGTTAAGGTTTTCAAAAAATTATCTTTTTATGTTGTTTATCTTTTGTAGGATTCTATTTGTTTCATTTTTATTTATTTCTACTCTGACCTTTATTATTTTTCTTCTGTGAATTGTGGGTATGGTTTTTAAGGTCTTTAAGATGCATTGTTCGGTTGTTTATTCAAAGTCTTTCTTACCTTTTTGTTATAGGTGTTTAATACTATAAACTTTCCTCTTATTACTGCTTTTTCCATATCCCACAGATTTCCATTATTGTGTTTCCACTTTCATTTGTTTTAAGCAATTTAAAAATTTTCCTCTTCATTTGCTCATTATCCCACTGACCATTGAATAACATATTGATTAATTTCCAGGTGTCTATATAACTTCTGATGTTTCTTTTGTTGTGGATTTCTAGTTTATTCCATTATCATCAGAGATGGCACTTGATATTCTTTCAATTATTTGAATGTTTTAAGACTTGTTTTGTGACTAACATGTAGTCTTTTCCTGAAAATGATCTATGTGCTTAGGGGAAGAATGTGTATTGTGTAGCCACTGGGTGAAATGTTCTATAAATATCTATTATGTCCATTTGCTCTTTAATGAAGGTAAAGTTCAATGTTTCTATATTGATTTTCTGCCTGTATAATGTGTCCAAAGCTCAAAGAGGGATGTTTAAGACTCCAGCTACTATTGTATTGAGGTTTATATCTTTCTTTATCTCTAAAAATATTTGCTTTATATACTTAGGTACTCCAGTGTTGGGTTCATATATAGTTATTGTATACTGACCCTCTTTGTCTCTTTTTATAGCTTTTGTCTTTAAATCTATTTTATATGATACACATATAGCTACTCCTGATTGTCTTTGGTTCCCATATGCATGGAATGTCTTTTTACATCTCTTTATTTTCAGTTAATGTGTGTCTTCATATTTTATTTATTTCTACTCTGACCTTTTGTTGTGGGAAGTCAGGGACCCCAAACAGAAGGATCAACTGGAGCCACGGCAGAGGAACATAAATTGTGACTATTTCATGGACATCAATCAGTTTCCAAACTTAATACTTTTATAATTTCTTACACCTGTCATTACTGCAGTCTGAACATAAATTGTGAAGGTTTCATGGACATTTATCCGTTCTCAAATAATAATCTTATAATTTCCTATACCTGTCTTTAATCTCTTAATACTGTCATCTTCATAAGCTGAGAATGTACGTCACCTTAGGACCACTATTGTACAACTTAATTGTAGAACATGTGTGTTTGAACAATATGAAATCAGTGCACCTTGAAAATGAACAGAATAACAGCAATTTTAGGGAACCAGGGAAGACAACCATAAGGTCTGACTGCCTGTGGGGTTGGGCAGTGTAGAGCCATATTTTTCTTCTTGCAAAGAGCCTATAAACGGATGTGCATGTAGGAGAGATATCACTAAATTATTTTCCTAGCAAAGGATGTATTATTAAGACCCTAGGAAAAGAATTGCATTCCTGGGGGGAGGTCTATAAATGGCCTCTCTGGGAGTGTCTGTCTTATGAGGTTGAGATAAGGACTGAAATACACCCTAGTCTCCTGTAGTACCCTCAGGCTTACTAGGACTGGGAAATTCCAGCCTGGTAAATTTTGGTCAGACTGGTTCTCTGCTCTCGAACCTTGTTTTCTGTTAAGATGTTTATCAAGACAATACCTGCACTGCTGAACATACACTGTTATCAGGAGTTTCTGATTTTGTTCTTGCACCCTTTCCTCAGAATCATGTGATCTTTACTCTGCTTTTTGCCCCTTAAAGCATGTGACCTACTCCCTGTTCATACACCCCCTCCCCTTTTACAGTCCTTAATAAAACCTGCTGGTTTTGCGGCTCAGGTGGGCATCATGGACCTACCGATATGTGATGTCACCCCTGGCAGTCCAACTGTAAAATGCCTCTCCTTGTACTCTTTCTCTTTATTTCTCAGAGTGGCTGACACTTAGGAAAACTAGAAATAATCTATATTGAAATATCGGGGACGAGTTCCTCTGAAAACCTTTATTGTTTCCTTTTCTTTATAGGTGAAGTGTTTTTCTTGTTTGCAACACATCATTGGGTCTTAATTTTTTTATCCCTTCAACCACTTTCTCTCTTTTGATTGGAAAGCTTAATCCACTTACATTTAATGTTATTATTGATAAGTAAGGACTTTACTCTTGCCATTTTATTATTTGTTCTCTGGTTGTTTTATAATTTTTATCTTTCTTCATTCTTTCCTTCCTGTCTTCCTTTTTGTGATTATTATTTTCTCTGATGGTATGTTTTAATTTCTTGCTTCATATTTTTTATGTTTGTTTTGTAAGATTTTTGATTTGAGGTTGCTTTGAGGCTTGAAAAATAACATGTTACAACCAATCAATTTAAGCTGATGGTAACTGAACTCTTATTGAAAAAATGAACTAGGAAACAAAGAGAAAACTAATAAACTAAAGAGTAAAGAGTAAACAAGCAAAGTTAAAAGGAAAGAGGGATGTGTTATAATATTCTCAAAAAATGTGATTTTTATTTAAAATTTTAAAATCTTTGCTCATGAGAAGTACAAAAGATGTTGGGATGGTAGAGAGGAGAAAAAGTAAGTTCATTTTTTGAAATTGTCAGTAGATTTATAAAGTAGATATTAATCTCCAGCAAGGTTGCACAAGCAAAAAAGAGATTCAAATGACCAATACTAGCAATGTAAAAGTAATACAACTACTGATTTAATATACATTAAAATGATAAGATAATCCTACAACCAACTTTATGCCTATAAATTTAATAACTTAGATGAAGTAAACAAATTTTTTAAAAAACAGAAATTACATAAAAAATCTACTCAAGAGGAAATTGGTATATTTTACTAGATGCATATTTAATGTAATTGAATTCATATTTATTATGCTTTTCTTCTCCCAAAAATATTTTTCTTAGATTTTTTTATTGGTAAATTACACAAAATATTTAAATGTAGATACAACAGCAATTCTATATAAGCTTCAACAGAAAATAGGAAGAAGGGAAAAATTCCTATCTCTTTTCATGAAGCCAATGTTACCAAATTCAGACATAGAAAAAAAAAAAAGTAAAATCACATACTAATTGTCATCATAAATATAGACTAACAATTCTAAGAAAAAAGTTTAGTTTATGAAATATGACAATACATAATAAAATATTATATTTAAATAGGTATCATACCAGAGATTCAAGGCTAGTTCAACATTCAAAAATTAACCAATAGTAACAAGAATATCCAGTGGTTAAATCTTGGCCCTTAATACCATTCTCCAATAACAGAATACAAAGCTCCTTGGATAAATGACTTATTTTAGGGTTGTGATGTAGAATACACATGGTAAGTCTGCAGCATTTTGCAGCATGCCAGTAAGCAAAATCTTGCTCCCTCACCCATCCCCCAAAAACCATAATGATAGTATTATGCCAAAGGGATACAAGGACCAAATGAATGATACTAATGGACAAATCTGGGGAAATTTGAACAGCAATATATGTAATGTTGTATTTGATTGTACTACCTTACATTAATATGTTGCTATAAAATAAATATCCATTAACCCTTACTGACATACAAAAATGACTGCAAAAATGTTTTTTAAAAAGACAGAATATATGCAAAACACAGGAGAAAAATTCTAAATAAAATATGTAGATATTCTCCACTCTAGGAGGTGAGTCATAACTTTACACTCTTAAGTGCGGACTGGGCATTTTGATTTCCTTCTTGAGTACAATATTAAAAAGGGGGAAGGGGAGAGTTATTTCAGAGTAAAAATATCTGAAAAATATCATTTCAGTCAATGGAACAAGGAGAATATAAACCATGAAAAGTCATGTTGATAGCATGTATCCTTGTGACATGTTGAGTATGGCACTTTATCTCTGTGGCCTTCTTTACCAAATCCCACACACCACTTAATTATGAGGAAAACATCAGAAAAATCTCAGTTGTGGGGCATTCCATAGAACATTTTACCTGTTTTCTTTTCCACCACCAAGTTCATCAAAAATACGAAAAGTGTGAAAAACTGTTACAGCCAAAATGAAGCTAAGGTTTAACATAATTAAATATAATGTGGCATCCTGGATAGGATCCTAGAACACAAAAATGGCCTTAGGCAAAAACTCAGGTAATTTGGAAAAGTACAAACTTTAATTAGTTTGATGTATGAGTATTGATTCATTAGTTGTGACAAATTTAGCATACTAATGTGTTATGTTAACAATACAGAAAAACAAGTTTGGAGCATATGAGAACTCACAATGTTTTCATAAATCTAAAACTGTGATAAAACTACATTCATTTTAAAATGTGATGTAATTTGTCATTTTAACAGACTTTAAATATTCATGTAATTATAATCATAGTATTTAATGCACAAAAAGTATCAGACAATATTCAACATA
Source organism: Trachypithecus francoisi (assembly GCF_009764315.1). Lineage (NCBI taxonomy): Eukaryota > Metazoa > Chordata > Mammalia > Primates > Cercopithecidae > Trachypithecus > Trachypithecus francoisi. The sequence continues at coordinate 46,147,136 of NW_022681460.1, read as the reverse complement.
TATTCAAGTTAAAAATTCTTAGCTGAGTATGGTAGCTTATGCCTGTAATCCCAGCATTTTGGGAGGCTGAGGAGGGAGGATTTATTGAGCTCAGGAGTTGGAGACCAGCCTGAGCTGGTGTATATATATATACACACACACACATACACACACACACACACATATATATATACACACACATACATATATATAATTTATATCTAAATTATCCAGGCAAGGTGATGCATGCCTGTAATCCCAGATACATGGGATACTGCTGAGGTGGGAGGATTGCTTGAACCCAGAACGTCAAGGTCACAGCAAGCTTTGTTCTTGCTACTGCATTCCAGCCTAGATGACAGAGCAAGATCGTGTCTCAAAATAAATAAATAAACAAAAAAGCAAGCAAGCAAGTAAATAAATAAACTTCTCAGCAAACATGGAATAGAATAAAATATTCTTTTCCTGACAAAAAGTATCTAAAACATACCGTCAATGTTATATTTTATAGTAATAGATTAAATATTTTGCCCCTAAGAACAGGCAGAAGGGTAGGATATTCTGTCTCAGAACCTGTACTTAACATTTTGTTGGAAGTTTTAGCAGTGCATTAAGATAAAAAAACAAAGAAAATAAATACAAGCATATTGGAAATGAAGAAGTAAAATTTCCCACATTACAGATGACAATACTAACCTAGAAAACCCTACATAATCTGCAAAAGAAAAATCCTGGAATTAGTAAATAAGTTTAGTAAATTCATAGCATACAATGTAAAAATGTATACATACATCTTATTTCTATATACTAACACTGAAAAGTGGAAAGGAAAAATTTTTAAAAACTATTCATAATAGGTCAAAAATCTAAATGCTGAGATATAAGTAATAATATATGTGCAGGAACTGTGAGCTGAAAACACGAAATCAAAGACCCAAATAAACAGAGAATATACCCTGTACATAGATTGAAGACTAAACATATTGAAGAAGTCAGCTCTCCCAAAATAAGTAGATAAATGCAATATGTTTTGTTCTATAGATAAAATGCAATGGCAATAAAATCATCTAAGGATTTCCTTTTTATTTATTGGCAAGCCATTTCCAAATTTCTAATGAACAGTGTATGAACTAAATTTGCTAAAACCTTTTGAGAAAGCAAAATATAGTCAAGTGACTCTCATAAGTCAATATCAAACTATAATGTTACAATAATCAAAACAGTATGGTATTAACAAAGTATAGACGCAAAGATTGATGTAACAGAATAGAGAATCCAGAAAAAAAGACCCACAAAAAACATGGTTAGTTGGCTTTTGACAATAGGGAAAAGGTATAGCAATGAAAAGGGGTAGCATTTTCAATGACTTGTGCTAATTTTATTTATATACAATTTTAGAAATTGCAAACTAATCTATAGTGCCAGAAAACAGATCAAGGACTGTCTTGTAATTAGAAAATATGGAAGATTGCATCTTTGAGGAAGGATTGAGATGTTTGATGTTTTTCTTTTATTAATGATTTCTTGGGGCATATGTCAAAGCTTACCAAATTTTCTACTTTAAATATATATAGTCTGTTGCTAAAGCTATAAACATAAAAAATTATAAGCAAAAATATCTTCATATTGTTATTTTAGTTTATGGTATTTGTTAATTGTAAACTTTTAAAGATATATTTTAGCATATATAATATTTTTGAAAAGAATAAAATAATAACTGAACAAATATCTATCAGACAGTTTATTAGTGCTTATACCCTTTAATCCTTATTATTTATCTTTGAGATAGTAACTTTATTTTAGACATACCAGTCAGAGGTTCAGATAAATTAAGCAACTGACTACAATTCACAAAACAATATCAGAAGAGTTTTGAAAAATATTTAACTGAACTTTTCTAATTACATGTATATCTCCTTAAGAATATTGTTAGTATTTCTCCATAGAACATCATCCAGGTTTGTTACTTGAAAATATCACTCTAACTTTAATGTGGAGAACATGCTGAAATGAAGTGTTGGAAACAATTGGTTGCAGGAAGACCAGCTAGGAGGCTAATTCATTACTCAATGGAGCTGACTCAATTATAGCATAGACTAGTCTAGTGAAAATGAAGATAAATGAACATATCCAAAATATATTTGTAAGAAATATCATTTATGCCTATCTTAGTGACTCCAAAAGAGCATGAGAAAGTGGTTTTCATTGTGAAGAACAAGTGAAATTATTAATAATAAAATAATCACCTTTGTTTAACTTATTTGGGATTATGTCAATATATTAAAGTTACAGTCTCTAAATATTGCTTTTCTCCACTCTATCACTTAATTTAACTTACATTTATTAAGATCCTATCTTGGCCAGGCACAGTGGCTCACGCCTGCAATCCCAGCACTTTGGGAGGCTGAGGCAGGCAGATCACCTGAGGTCAGGAGTCAAAGACCAGCCTGACATCAGCAACATAGAGAAAGCCCATCTCTGCTAAAAATACAAAATTAACTGGGCATGGTGGCGTATGCCTGTGATCCCAGCTACTTGGGAGGCTGAAGCAGGAGAATTAATTGAACCCAGGAGGCAGATGTTGCGATTAATCAAGGTCACGCCATTGCACTCCAGCTTGGGCAATGAGAGGAAAACTCCGGCAAAAAAAAAAAAAGAAAAGAAAATCCCGTATCTTATTTATACTACTTAGCTAAGAAAATATAATTAAAGCTATGCTATTGCATGTATAATCTTAACAAACACCAAATCCAAAAACATTATTATCTGTGTGAATTTCAGTTATAAATTTAATATCAACATTATCTGCTTTTGGAAATTACAGTGCCTCAATCCCCCTTTTGTATGATTCCTGGATGCAGCCTGCGAGTAAGAGGCACTAGTGAGATATTTGAGAAGTGGACGAAAAGGGGAGACTGTTATCCTCGAGAGGCAGTTGTAGACCTAGAGGATGTTCAAACAGCTCCCGGGAAGCTCTTGTGAAGCAATTGCTTTAGTGCTGTGGCTACCAAGATGGCTAGCAGGGGCCTCCTCAGAACCATTAGTGCCCATGGTAATGGGGGACCTTTCAGTAGGTTCTTAGTATTCAGAACAGCTGCTGTGGAAGACCTCTAGTAAAACCAGCTGATTTGTTGCAGCAGAATAAGTCCTTCTATAGTAGCTTGTGGCTTCCTTGATCTTCCCTTCACTCAGCTCTTACAGCAGGTAAGCTTCTAGTTCCCTGTATGCAACCTTGCATACTGGGAATACAAATAGTACTTTCTCCTCCTTACTAGATCCCGTCTAATATAGTATCTACTTTCAGAAATTGCCAGACTACGTAAAGCCCAGATCAGATGCATTGTTAGGTGTTTATTGTGCTTTCTCTTCATTCAGTATACTTGTATAAAACTTCCTACAAGTGTTTACTAGACTTTTGAAAACTATATAGAGCTCTTTTATTAGACTTACAATTTTTAAGCACTGAGATCTTTAACTTTGGATTTACACTCCCTAGCACTGCAGGGCCCCTGCCTATTATCAGCAAATGTTGTGTATATTAAATGATAATTCAAATGTTTATAGTATTAAGTGAATTTATCTTTACCCAGACATCCACTATTATGCTGTGTATTTTGCAAATAATAAAAAGGGTGTTATGACAATACTCACATGGACTAGAAAAGTATAAAGATGTGTTTTACGTAAAATTTTATATTATCCCAGCCTGGAATATAGTAAAAAGAATCTCTGAAACAAATATCGGGGAATTAATGGTGTGAAGCCACAACTTGATTATTTTCAACATGTCTAAAGTTTGAGTAACCCATAATAGTTTTTGATAACTTAGAAAAGCGGGAACTTCTTTTACTCACTTAAAAGATAAATGTGAAATGATTTCCATGAAGAAAAAACTACCCGAGGGATATTCTGAATTCTGCTATATAAAAGGTTCGCCCATTTTCCTTTTATTAGCTTTGTAGACAGAAATGCAAAATTAACAAACCATGAAATTCAACACCACACCAAACAGTAACAGATGCCTGACTTTGCAGTTGCTGGAGCAAAAACCAACGTATATATTTCAAGAATTGGAAGAGAGAGCATTTTGCTTCCTTTGAAAATTCAAACATTTGCATGCTTTAAACATATCCATTTAGAAAAGATTCATTTTAAATGTACACTCTAGATCATTGGTGCAATATAGGAAACATTTCAAAACTCATTGGAGCATTGCCATCATATGTCAGACTTGCTATTATACATAGTAGACAACCATGATAATCACGTATAATTTACTGAATAAAATTAAATACTGCATCTTTATGTGTGTCATTGTAGATACACTTGCAAGGATTACATCTCTTTCAGATGAGATATTAAAATTATAAGCAAAAATTTTGTATGTAATTAATGTGATGATTAATGCTTTTTCATACAATCACAGAATTATCAATATTAATTCTATAAAGGATTATATTGCTGTTGTGCTTAATGTTCTTTTAAAATACTTAAACTTTGTAAAAAAAAAACTTTGAAATTAATGAGAATAAATTTAGTTTATTTATAAATCAATTGTTGCCTTAAAAATAATATCATACTGTTTGATACAGGTATCCAATTCTTAGGCCCTTATTTTAAAGCCAGATATTTCAAAAATACAAGAATATTTATATATGAACATCTTCCATTAAAACCTAAAAATAAGCTAAGTATCCAGTGATAATGAAATTATAGAATACAATTTATCTGTGTATTATACCATGCAGCCATAAGAATCTGTAATTTAGAAGTGACTACAAACCAACATCAAAGGAAATGCTTACATTACAATAATGAATCAAACAACAACATTTTTTAAAAGGTTATACAATATCACCTCCTACTTAAGTATTTAACACAAATATACAAACACACACTTATATACACACACAATCTATGACTGGTATATGTAAAGCAAAATGTTAACAGTGGTAATTTGTGAGAGTTGGGAAGATATATAATAGGTCTTTTCTTTATCTCCCCCTTTGCACATTTCTGCCTCTGAAAAAGTCCTACCATAAATATTTGCAACATCAAATTAAATGTAAATTGTTTTAAATTTAAATTGGATTGCCATTGTTTTACAAATAGAACTTAGTTTGACCTGTCAATAATTCATACAATAAGCAAGAGATATACTATTTAGGGAATTTATTATTATATGAAATGTGTAAATGACATTATGATACCAGTAGTTATGTAAAACCCTGACTTAGAAATTAAGAGATCACACAATTTTTATATAATGATCAGGCATAAAGCTTCATAATGCTGAAATATTTCCAAGCAAATTCAGTAGAATCATGCAAATACCAATTTCTTAATAATATGCTACAGGTAGAAATTCAATGGTATAAAAAATAGGCACATTACATGCTGTCATAGATATACTATGATGAAGATTAGACATTTTTTAATTTATATGATTTAAACATTTTCATAATCCAAAATATTATCAGATAGACTTAGGTATAGGAGAACTCAAAACAAGTTTACCTACCCATAAATGAAAAGCGGGGTCTACCTTGTGAATCCTTCTGGGAAAAAGAAATGTTTGAGTTGAGATATGAAGGATAAATCAAATAGATACAAGACAGAATAAAAGAACATTCTGAATAGACAATAACATTAGCTAAATGCAAAATAGAAATTGTAAGAATATAAGGACCTATGAAATCCCATCATTAGAATGAAGATGACATTGATAAAGTAACACGAGTTACTGCTAACAAGGTTGGTGGGTTCTGTTCAGGCAAAGTCTTCTAAATCATCTGAAACACATTGTCTTTTTTTCTTGGGACAATGAAAATCCACTGCCTAGTATTTTTGCCTAGTAGAGAAGTAGCATTATCTGATTTTTTAAAAAAGATTATTTTCTCTGCATTGTGGAGACTGGACCAAAGAAAGGGCAGGAAATAAATGTTAGATATTTACCAAAATAAATTGAGTATGATGGCAGCTGGACTACGTTTGTGACAATAAAGATGGAGTGTCATAGGCAAATCTGTGAGATTTGGAGCTGATGGAGTAGGAGAAATCACGCATAACTCAGAGGTTTCAAGCTCGAGCAACTGGGTAAATGATGGTGCTATTTCTTAAAAAATGTAACAATAGATGTGGAGAAGATTTAGAAGAAGATAATAACTCCAGTTTAACATGTTCAATTTGAGGTATCTTTGTGATATGTAAGTGGAGATTTTGAGTAGGTGATTTAATGCTTAGGAATGGAATTCTCAAAAATGTCTGTGTTAGGAATTTACAAGTATCAGTGAAGTTGGTCAGACACATTTCTCTTTATGGGCTTGGACATTCCTTACAACTTGCCATTCAAATAAAATTTCTTATTTTTCTTTCCTTGGAAAAAATACAAAATTAACAAACTGAATATTAAGTAAAATCCACAAATGTGTTTCTTCCAAATACCTATGTTTCTTTCAAGTATTGCTACAAAGGGAATAATAATCATGTCAAAATTCTGATGTGAAGGTTTTCTTATATATGTTCAATTAGAAATAAAGTAAGACAAGTATCTCTCTTATAAATGAGATAGTCAGGTTGTGATGTTACCAATAAATATATCTCAAATATTAATAGAAGTATGTGGTATCTGGGGACTGTTTTATCTGTCTAAGGACTATAATTATAAAATAGATCAAACACTATCCAATTTGAAACAGGTTCCAAGCCTTACTATCTTGTCTATCAGTTACAGGCAAATTCCTCTTTGCCCACCCATTTATTAAAATTAGCTTTAATTGTTTATTAGCAGGAGTATTTGGAAATCTCTGCTTTTATAGAACGCTGAAAGCAGTGCTGACTGGAATTTATTGAAGAAAAAGCAAATTGCACATTTGAAATTCATTTGTTGGGAACAAAATAAACATACAAACTCCATTATACAATATCCTGAAACATGCTTTTCATTATGTATAAAACAATCAATGTACATTCTATATCTTTATTAATACTTCTACTTTATAAAACATAAATTCTTAGGAATTTTATTTTACCTGAGGACCCAAATGTTTTAGAATATTTACTTATTAATTAAAGTTGGTTAAATGTCAGTTTCTTGAAGCATACTTTCTACTTTTCAAAAATACATAGACAAGATTCCACTATTTCTGAACTTTAAATGTAATTGTGGACAAGTCTAAGGTCACCCTGCTTTATTCAGCCATGTCATCAACATGCTTTTGTTTTTCTCTTTCTGATAGCTTGTATTCTGTTCCAATATTTCAAAGTCCTACAAATTCACCTGAATACGTCTTGATGTTGCCAAATTTTTATGTGCTTTTCTTCCAAAATATTGTATTTCCTTTCTATCAATAGATTTTTTTCCACAGGAAGGAAGAAAGGAAAGAAGGAAGGAGAGGCCGGGCGCGGTGGCTCAAGCCTGTAATCCCAGCACTTTGGGAGGCCGAGACGGGCGGATCACGAGGTCAGGAGATCGAGACCATCCTGGCCAACACGGTGAAACCCCGTCTCTACTAAAAATACAAAAAACTAGCCGGGCGAGGTGGCGGCGCCTGTAGTCCCAGCTACTCGGGAGGCTGAGGCAGGAGAATGGTGTGAACCCGGGAGGCAGAGCTTGCAGTGAGCTGAGATCTGGCCACTGCACTCCAGCCTGGGTGACAGAGCGAGACTCCGTCTCAAAAAAAAAAAAAAAAAAAAAAAAAGAAGGAAGGAGAGAGAGAAGAGGGAGGGAAGGAAAGAAGGAAGGAGAGAGAGAAGAGGGAGGGAAGGAAGGAAGGGAGGGAGGGAGGGAGGAAGGGAAGGGAAGGGGAGGAGAGGGAAGGCAAAGGAAGGGTAAGGGGAAGAAGGGAAGGGGAGAGAAGGGAAGGGAAGTAAAATGAGAAAGAGAGAGAGAAGGAAGGAAGAGAAAGAAAAAGGAAAGAAAGAGAAAAAGGAAGAAAGAGAAGGAGGGAAGGAAGAGAGAAAGAAAAAGTAAAAATATTTCCTCTAGTTTGTTTTTTATTCTCATATACATATATACACATATATATGTATGTATATATGTATATATGTATATGTATGTGTATAAATGTATATACATAACATATATACATAAACATATGTACATAAATGTATGCATATATGCATATATAAGTGTATATATACATATATATGGGTGTATGTGTGTGTGTATATATATGTTTGTATTTTATTCCATGCTTTGCTTACATGAGTCGCTGTGATGTTGAATCACCCTTTTAGTCACCATTCCTGCTATACTCTAATCCCTCTCAACTGCATGATTTTTCCTCTCCCTAATTTATCTGTTTATATCAGACCTTTCCTCCACATCATTAATTAATTCTCATGCTGTATCTATTGTCCTTTGTTTTATTGTAGTATGTATTTATTTCTAAATTCTATAATAGTTTTGCTCCAGTTGTACTGTTTTTCAACTTTCATCTTAGTCTTTTATATCTCTTTTATATTGTATTTTATAGGTCTCAAATTCTCTTATGTTTGTTCTATTTTTTAACCTTTAATATTATTGATAACACACGTATGTTTATTGCGGCACTATTCACAATAGCAAAGACTTGGAATCAACCCAAATGTCCATCTGTGACAGACTGGATTAAGAAAATGTGGCACATATACACCATGGAATACTATGCAGCCATAAAAAAGGATGAGTTTGCGTCCTTTGTAGGGACATGGATGCAGCTGGAAACCATCATTCTTAGCAAACTATCACAAGAACAGAAAACCAAACACCGCATGTTCTCACTCATAGGTGGGAACAGAACAATGAGATCACTTGGACTCGGGAAGGGGAACATCACACACTGGGGCCTATCATGGGGAGGGGGGAGGAGGGAGGGATTGCATTGGGGAGTTATACATGATATAAATGATGAATTGATGGGTGCTGACGAGTTGATGGGTGCAGCACACCAACATGGCATAAGTATACATATGTAACAAACCTGCATGTTATGCACATGTACCCTAGAACTTAAAGTATAATAAAAAATAATAATAATTAAAAAAAGAAAATGCCAACTTATGTATAGAAAACTGTATTTTTAACCCTTCCAAGATTGTAAATACTACCTACAATTTTATGACTCATATAAAAAATTAACAATATCATTTCAAAAAAAAATATTTATTGTGAAAAATTGTGTGTCTTTCTGTAGGTTGATTTTTTCATGTCTTTTTAATATTTTATATTACTTTTTAATTTTGCAATATTTTTGTGTGATCAGTATATTTCTGTTTTTCCAAATCAGAAAGTAAGTGAATGTTTTTATTCTAATTCTATTTTGTTTTACGCCTAGATATTTTATTGGTGGACTGTCTTTCTTACTTTTACTATCATGACATGTTATTTGTGCAATTATTTAAAATCACCAGTTTGAAGACTATGAGCTGATGATCTTTATCCTTTATTTCACTTCTAATATAGCTTGAGGAGACTGGACCAGAGAATGGGGGACTATTTGCACTTATTCTAGTCTTTCCTCAGCTGTCAAGAGTCTCTTGGGGAAAGCCTTTTTGTTTTGGAGTACTTATCAATAGTGGGTGCAACAATAAGCTCTTGAACCTTTTCTGGACAATCATTCTCTGCCTCAAATTTACCTACCATCTTCATTCTATTTGCAGCTAGCATAAGGGTAAATAGGCAACACTTAAGTATGCTTTTATTTTGACTTTATCTGTATTATAGTAATTTATGTAATGCAAAGGCATCAGCTTGCTCAAAATCACTCTATTTGTTGGAAACATGGCTTATTTGAAGAAACACAAGTCTGATGTGAATGGAGATCAGAGAGGGGAGACAATGGGTGAAACAAGCAGTTGAGATTGGAAGAATACATAGTGGCCAGTCTGCAGGACTTACAGAAACTCCTAAGTATTTGAAAGAGTTTTATTAAGTAAATATTACAATCTTCATGGTTAACTTTGTACTTTTAAAAAGATATATCATATTGCAGCATAAACAGTAGATTAAAGAGGTTACTTTAGACAAGGCAGTCAGGTCTGGGATAATGATCACTTTTATTTGATAGTAATGAAAAGTGACAGAAGCAGGTGAGTTTGAGATTGATTTAGTGGGCAAGATGATGGGATGCAGAGAAGCTTGATTAAGAAATACAAATGAGAAAGGCCGTGCATGATGGCTCATGCCTGTAATTCCAGCACTTTGGGAGGCCGAGGCAGGTGGATCATGAGGTCAGGAGAATGAGACCATCTTGGCTAGCATGGTGAAACCCCGTCTCTACTAAAAACACGAAAAAAGAAAAAAAAAAATTAGCCAGGCACGGTGGTGGGTGCCTGTAGTCCCAGCTACTCCAGAGGCTGAGGCAGGAGAATGGCATGAACATGGGAAGCGGAGCTTTCAGATCTTGCCACTACACTCCAGCCTAGGTGACAGAGCAAGACTCCGTCTCAAAAAACAAAATATAAATGAGATAAATACTGTTATCTTTAGTAATTAAGCCTATGAGTATGAGCTCCCCTCAAAGTCTAATGATTGAAAAAAATCTGGCGGCTTAGATATGAGGCTTGATTTCCAGTATGCAAAAAGATGACAAAGAAAAGTAGGAAGAAAAAGACTGCAAAAGTTTGCTTAGAAAGTTAGAATGTCAGTTATTTCCTTTAGACTAGATTGGCTTCCTTAAGTAAAATATTTTCTATGCAGTAGTTTTACAGAGGACTTTAGGCTGAAGTGGTTAAGAGTAAGAGTTCTGGCATCAGATAATTGGTTCTGCATCAAACCCCGGCCCTAGATTCTCACTGTGTGACCTTCTACGTGGTATAAACCTCTCTATTTCTCAGTTCCCCTTGAGTATAATAATTACTTTTCATACTATAGAGTTATGAGAGTTAAAATAAATGCTTGACATACAGTAATGCTGGCAAGTGACAGCAGTCATAGCTGCAAAGTCTGCCATAACTGTGAGCTTTAGTGCTATGTTATAAATCTCACATTCTCTGTCAGAAATGAGCTAAAATACATAGTTATGAAGGCAAGGATTATATTTGTAAAATAATTCTAAAATTATAGCTATAAAAATTACATATTCAAAGATTAATTCAATTCAATAAATGGAAAGCATTTGGAAGTCTATGGTAATTAGAAAAGTCTGTGTGAAAGTTATCAATAGGAGTTGCTTCAAATGAAGTGCTGGGTTTTAAGTATAAAGAGAGATGATTGGTATCAATTGTCTGCTACTGAATTAAAAAGAAAAAAAACCCAGTCCAAAGAGAAATTATCATTTAATTTGCTCATAATTCTGTGAGGTAGTCATTTGGGTCAGGTTCAGCTGGATGGTTCTTCTGCTGATTTCAACTAGAGTCACTCATGTTCCTTCAGACATCTGTAGGACTGCCTAAAGGCTGATGCCTTTGGTTTCGTGTTTGATTCTTGAGGCTTACTGTAACATGATTGATGTGGAGAGGCTCAGATGAGGTGATTTCTCTCTGCTCTACTCAGTTTCTTATCCTCTAATCAGATAGGCTGAGCATCCCCACAGATAGACTTAGGGCAGCATTCCAAGAAAGTAAAAATGACATCTGTAAGACTTCTCAAAGCTTAGGCTTAGTACTACCACAACTTCTCTTCCTCTGTACTCTGTCAAAGAAAGTCACAAGCCATCAAAAGAAGAAAGAAATGGATTCCACTTCCTGATGGGAAGAACAGCAAAGTTCAATTGAAGAAAATAAATGCATACAGTGACGGGAGAAAATATTTTTGAAGGGATATTTTAAATAACAAAGACAGGTGGAGCAAAGACATAACAGTAACATCAGCTATTGCATGTTGAAGAGTTGAGAAAGACTGGTCTGCTTAGGGTGAAAATCCCTTGTGAGAGATCTTGAAGTTAGATAAAGTATTCATTCATTGGTTTTAGAACAACTCTGTTCAAGAGAAAAATATTGTGTGCCACAAATGTAAGCTAAATATAAAATTTTAAATTTTGAACCATTTTAAAAAGTAAAAGGAAGCAAGTGGAGTAAGCAATATATTTTACTCTATATTAATATTTAAATATTATTATTTAAATGGATAATCAATGTTCTTAAACTGTTAGAGATATTTTACGTTCTTTTGTTCGTACCAAGTATTTTAAATTAGGTATGATTTTCTACTCATAGCATATCTCAATTCAGACTACACACTTTTTACCTGCACAAGAGTCAGGTGTAGCTAGTAGTCCATATTTTGGGAAGTTCAGCTATAGAATGCTGTGTTAAGAATCCTTCACTTGAATATCTTAGAAATATATAGTTTCCAGCTTGGAGTCACAAAAAAAATACTAGCCCAGAATTATGATACCTGGCCTCTAACTCTGGTTAGACCCCTAATATATATTTTAATTATATTTTTATTATAACAGTTATAACAGTTATCTTCATTTCTTCCTTAAAAGTAAGTGTATTGGCAGTATTTCCTTTAACGTATTTTGGATCTCTAATATTACATAATCCTCTTATTCTTAGACAGAATCTAAAAAATAATTTGATTTCACTGTAACGAGTGTGTATAGAACTGAAGTATACAGCAACTACAGCAAGATCACCCATTAGGAAATGGCAGTATGAGGGATGAGTACGTGCTGAAAACAGAGAGGAAGAGGAAAGACAACAGCTAATCCTCAGAGAGAAAGAGACTGAGCCTGAGCCTAAACTTGTTAAAAGGGTTATTGATTGATTGAAAAAGAAGCAAGAAATATAAAATAGTTATCAGAAAGAGTGAATCTCAAAGTTCAGAGAGACTGGATGTCTTTACATAGTGATTGTAATTGAAACCATGGTAAAGAATTCAGAGAAACTTTTCTCCTTAAAAGAAGTAAAGGAAAAAAGTAGAACAATGTCTATACTTGCTGCCAAGGAAAAATATTAAACTATAATCAATAACAAAAGAAAAGAGCCAGCCTAGTGTACTGTAAAGGAAAAACTAAGAAAAGTTGAAAGAAGAAAAAGTAATATTTAACATTTTGAAAAGCTATATAAAATTAAGGCAGTTGAGAATAAAAAAAAACTAGGTTTTATATTCAAAAAGTAATTAACGACATTTAAAAGAGAGATGGGCACGAGGCCCATTAACAAAACTGCTTATTCTAATTTGATGAAATGGGAGCAATGACTATAAATTATTTCTTGAGAAGTTTTGTGAATAAAGAGTGAACAACAATATTTATTGACCACTAGCCATAAAAAGTAGATAAAATCTCCCCAACATTGTCTATAAAAATAAAAACAATAATGCAAGTGCTAAATTATTAATTGAATTGGAAATAAATATCAGCGATTGTAGATAAGAAAGAGTTAGTTAAGGAAGTATTTAAAAATATACAATGATACTCCCTATGACATGCAAAATCCTCAGCAGTAGCTTATTTCTAGATTATTTATTTTTATTTTAAAAAGTTATGTGGAAGTTTTGGAAATAACAGAGACCTATCTAATTTTTACCGATTTCTTCTTATATTCTTTCACACACTTATGAACATCTGGATGAACAGACTGAAAGTAATTGATTAAAAATCAAACATTGCCCTCATTGATAAGAAACTTACTAATCCACAAACTCTTGTGTGAAACAATTAGCAAATGTTTGAGAACTGATGTTTCTTAATGGTAAGGGAGAATCAACAGGAGGTAAGACTGCGTCTTTATTATGTGAGTAAATAGTAGTTGTCTATGTGTTTCGTAACTGTTTCAAATGCTGTATTTTATCACCATTGAGATTCCCAGGCAAGCAGATAAAACATTTTTAACAACAGTTTCACTTTCTCTGAAACCTGTATAGCTAGCCCACAGCTACAGTGCCAAACACAGTGCCGGAGGAAAAAGGACTCCTAACAGTATTAATTTTCTCACACCTCTCATCTAACTTTACAAATGGATAAATGTTAGGAAAAGAGGTAAAGAAAGGGAAGGAAACAAGAATCTGATCTTAGACTTGGGTGCGTTATTAAAGCCTGAATATGGGTTAAAAGTAGAGCACGGTCTAAAACAATTGCAGTTGAAGAGACACCAGGAAGCATCACACTGATTTGGGAAGGTGTGTTAGTTCTGGAACTCACATGTATATTGCTCCTACACCATCTGGTTCCATCACATTTACCTCAGGTTATTCACAGGCTTCCTATTGTGCATAGGGACACGTCTCATAATATATCAACCTGTTTATGCAAATAAACTTTTATATAAAATCACTTGCTGAACTGCTAAATTAGGACTTAGAAATTTAATTAACATCTAATTGCAGGTATGTGAATTGATGTTTTGCTAAATTATAAATATTGTTCATTAAATATGACAGATAAGTTCCTGGCAAGCTACTCTATAAATTTCCTCTCCTATGTGGCCTAAAACTCTAAAAATATTTTTACTTATAATTAAATGATTAATACTATTATTAGCACTATACTGTCAAATGGAAACTGTAAAAAAATTAATTGACAGATGGTAGTATATGACATATTAACGTAACTAACTGAAAAATCTAAGGATCCCAATTTGGCAGTCTGGAAAATTCAAATAAAGAGCAATAATTGAGGTGAAGTGAGTTTCTAAGACACAATTTCAGAATAAAAAAATATAAATAGGTAAGTTAAATACATTTTAAATGCTCCTATTGTACATTAAAGAGTAAACTATTAAGGTCAGAAAAAATTATTAAGAAAAATTAGATTTGACATTATTCCATGTGGATATATTAACATGTTAATGAATCCTCTATTATCTATTTTGAAATCTTATTATAGTACTTAAATTAATAGGCATTAAACTTTGAAAATGGACTAATTCTTAGAATTTTGAAAGCATATATATGGTTTATAGTCACAGAAAACTAAATAATCTAGGCTTAAGACGTCCTGTCAACCATATAAATAACATTGAAATATTATTTGGAATAAAATCTCAAGTTCACATCTACTTGGTCCCTGATACTTTGAAACTCCTACTAGTTCTACTAATATATCTTCACAGTGAGTCCTAGCTAACACCTGTTCATGACTAGCACTGACTTGCTGCTGAGCTCTTTTCTACAGACAATAAAATTGGTGCCGATAAAGGTATGTAACTTTGGTTCATCTGCTAACATGCACAGTATAACTGTGTTTCCTGACTCCTCTTACTGTCATAGCAGCAGAGCCCTTAGAATATGAGAAAAGTCATCTGCTCTAATGATTACAGGTATTAATCCAAATCTGAATTGTTTCCCTCACTATTACAGATCGGTAAGTAAGCAAGCCCTTTACTCACTTTTAGTGAGAACTCTTGTTTATCATTTTAAAACCCTGTTTATCAAGATAACTGGATATTTCCGGGGTACCTCTTAGTATTGTCTCACACATTCTTCACTCATTCTTAAATGATTTCGCAGCATGTGTCACAGGAGTTTGGACCGCTTCCTAGTCAGAGAAGTTTCTTCTATGCTGCTCTTCTAAGAGACTAGACCATTGTGCCCTCCTACTCTTCATGTGTTACTCTCCATACACACATCACCATTTCTCCCAAAGGTTAGGTGCTCATCCAAGTACGCCTATGGGTGGCATAGCTTTAAAATTTCTGAGTCCCATAAAAAAATGTTGAGTAATGCTACACCTTCTATTCCTTCACCTTTCACTACTTGACACCATCTCTAATGAGATTCTGATATATTTATCTTACCTCATAAATGTATAATCAACACAGAAATTCATCCATTTAATATAATTTCTTTCCATAGAAAAAGTGGAAAAGGGGCATGAGTTCTGTTCTTTATACATCTATACTTACATGTTTGTTATTTCAGATCATATTAATTTATAAGGAAGAGATTTATTGGGCATGTTCTTAGACAAATCATTCTCTAGATTTGGAGATATGTCCAAATAAATTACTCTGACACAGTTATAGCTTAGTGTATCTTCACAAATCGACCAAATTATCACAGGTTTCTTTAAACAGAAAATTATACCCTAAAACGTCCTTCTTAGACTTGTATTTTAAATACCAATTTCACATGACATTTTCATACTTGTCATAATGTTCTTGGTGACAAGTTTAAGCTTCTTTGACAGATGAAATAATGATTTTCTAATTCAGGCTGCATTATAAAAACAGTGGGAAGTTTTATATTTAAGAAAAATACATTTATTACCTTCTACAAACTGAAAGCAACTCCGTTCAAAGTAAATGTATGATACAATCTGAAAAGGTAATATTGAATAAAGACTATAGATTTATCTCACTTATGTGTAGGGTAAACATATAACTTCTAAATCAAACTCTGAAACATTTGAGAGTAAAATGACATGCTATTGAGATTATGATAGAACAATAGGCATAAAATTTAGGCTGTCCTGATAAAACAATATATAGTCACCATGGTTGTATAATTTTTGAAGTACTTGAAGTACTAAAGTATTAATTGAGCGATAATAAATACATCACTTCCAAGCAAGGAAGTGATTTTATAACATTGTCCTTGATTCAAATAAACCATTGTTTGGGAGACACAGCTTGATTTAATAACATTATTAGTTGTGAGCAAGGAGAAAGAAAATAAAGTACTGAATCATTTTAAGGTCAACATTAGTTATCAGATATATACTAATAGCTGGAACTTAAATGTGCTGAAATTGCACATCTTAGAATTAAGAAAAAACATATTATGAATGTAGTATATTATACCATGTTAAGTCAGCAAATAATTTAAAACAATATGAAAATTGTAATAAATAGAGAAGACATTTAAAAATATAACATTTACTTCTTTTGAAAGACAACAAAAAAATTGAAGACAAATATTTCCATAAAAAATATATTTATTTCAAATCAGCATCATATTTCAAATGTGATACTTAACAATCCTCTACAAAAAGTTATCTTTTATTTTTTATTCTAGTGAGACTACCATCAGGCTATTTCAGCCTGTTTTTAAAAGTGATAAGCTTTCAGAGAAATCGAAGCTTCATAATGGATATTTGATACTCACCTCATCTCTACTGACTTCATCACACACACAAAAAAAATACAAAAGTAGGACGATAGGAGGAAGTTCCAGGGTGAAAGGTAAGGAGCAGTGCCTTCTTAATATCAGGAATTTATTTCAGCTTAACCACATTTGACACCAAATTAAATAATAATATCTAAGGATGGATTGCATTTTTACTCTGAGAGAGTAGTTTAAATTCTTTAGAATACATATTCCCTGGAGGGATAGGAACACCCTCCAAGGGGGTTTCCTTAGGATTGAAACCATATGTATATATGTTAAAATCATTTTATCTTTCCATAAGGTCATAGTACATACATAGGTATGTAGTATATCTCTGTTATTAAAATTCCAAAGAAGTCTAGAAAATAATGTTTAAAAAGACTCCTAAGAAAGGTGACTGTAATGGGAAAAAAGACTATAATGGAGAAAAAAGGCAAAAAAACGAAAACAAACAAACAAAAAAACAAAACTGAGAAACACTGCTCTAGAAATAGGTAAAAGAGTTTGTGGCTAGAAGAGGAAGTATGGGAGTTAGACATAGGGACTGTCTGTGCACAGATTTTTTAGTTACTGTGGAATTCACAACTAACTGCGGCAGAGATCTCAGGAAACAGACAGATACACGCAAAAGTATTGAATCTCACCTGTGTTGAGCAGGTAAAATGGTGCTGGGGGATTTCACAAACAAGCAATAGCTATGAAGAATCTAGGCAGAATTTGAGAGTGGATGTTAGAAAAGGATAGGGACTTGTTTGGACATGTCAAGTAGCAGATTACTGTTTTTCAGTGGTATGGGTTTTGGAAGAGCTTTTCCTCTGAGAATATTGATGGACACTTCATGTGCAGATTAAAAATAGTGGCCAAAGGATTTGTCATTGAAAGGAGAAATTTTTGACTGCATGGAGAACTAGGCACAGGAATTCTAGCATTTAGACAGCAACTTTGCTGAATACAAATAACAACAACAACAACAACAACAAAACAGCTAAGAGCAAGTTCTTTCTATGGGTGAAGATAAAAATGCTTACTGAAGAAACACATTTGAATAAATAGTATACCTATTTGACAAACAAACCTAATTACCAGCTTTCTAAATACTGTTTCTCTAATGACCTCATCTGATGAGAAGAAACTGCCTATATTATATACAATGTTGAAAAACAATGGGGCAAAATTTATACCATATGGTACTGATTCTAGTGAGGAGGGTTGTGGAGGCAGTGGGGATGGGTAAGGAGTACCAATAAAATAATTAGAAAGAATAAGACCTAGTATTTGATAGCACAACAGTGTGACTAAAGTCAATAATTTAATTGTACATTTTTAAATAACTGAACGATTATAATTGGATGGTTTGTAACACAAAGAATAAATGCTAGAGGGGACTGATACCTCATTTTCCATGGTGTGATTATTATGCATTGGATGCTGGTATCAAAATATCTCATGTACCCCATAAACATATACATCTACTATGTACCCAAAAGATAAAATAAAATAAAAATTGAAAATGTATATTGGGCATGCATTTACTCAATGCTATATCAAATTAAACTTCCCTGCATTGAGAATGGCATATCATCATTTAATACCTTTATAATCAAAGACTGATGATTGACTGTACATATGTGTTTAGTATTTTAATAGGTGTACGTAATTTATTTAGCAGTTGAAAAAATCAATTCTAAAATAATTTTTGTAAAACATTTATTAACATTCCCATAGAAAAAATTGTTAGAAATATTTGATTAGTTTAAAATAATAAATTATTGCTTTTAGAGAAAAGTAAATGATTAATCTGTTCTCACAAGCACAAAAAATAATGCTTTCTATATAATTTTCAAAATACCACTTTCATGCTGGTTAAGAAATATTTAATAAGAATAGTATTAATCACCTCAAAAGTATAATTTCTGAGTATTTCTCTTTAAGCAAGTGATTCTCCTCTGAGTTGTAAAGAGGCCAACATTTAAAATGTTAAAAAATATGTGAGGAAAGATTGTAGCATCTTGAAATGTGGTTAATTATTATATCATTGAAGTTTCCCCTATTAAGAAAAGACAAATTTTAAAGAAAATCCTTGACCTTCTCTTCTCAAAAGAGGAGACACTCCATTCAATATAAGAGTCTTTCGATAGGAAATATTTGTATAAGGTCAAGTGCAGAGCATTAATTCTATAAACCAAGAGCAATTTTGAACTATGCATTGTAACCCATCATTTGATTCTAATACTTACAAAATAAATACTTACATAGCCTTATCACATAGACTAATAGTGAACATTATAAGGTTATTTAGAAGAATATGACCAAAAGGGAAAAATTGAGAACAAAACAAGTACAGTTTTTAAACAGAATGTCTGGCTGGTTAGAATGTGATGATTTGGCAAAATATTAACAAATATAACATTTGAATTATACCTTGAAAAAACAAACAGCTCTCCAAAGTGGACTATAGTTTCAGGCAATAATTCAAGGTGCTACTATAACAATGTTTATTGCTAGATATAATGAATAACCAGAATTATATACAATTTATTTAGTATTGTCAACAAAATTGAACTCATATCAATCACAGTTGTCTGTGCCGGTACCTATCTACGTATTGCTGAAATGTTTATATTGTAAGGAAGGTATTATAAATGTAACATTTTAAACAATTGCTGGTGATAACACTTAATGCTAATGCTAAGACTGACAATTTTAAGCAAATTTCAAGGTAAAAATACTGTATTTCTTATCACAGATATGAACATCTGTAAGTACATCTTGAAAGAGTGGTTACGGAGTGTTGTCATGGAAACATTTGTTTCTATGCTACTACTCGGAGAGGCTGTGGCAAAATTTCCCAAACATTGCTTTCTCACAATAGCCTCATTAATAAGCAATAATGCCATTGATGGGTGCATTCCTTTTTGTACCACAAGTATTGAAATTGCTGTACAATCCCTTATATTCTATCTAAAAGTGAAAAAATGCAATCTATATGAATTGATGGCAGAATAGTTTTAATTCTTATATTAGTGATGGTTTACTGACAGATACTAAAATATAACAACATTAGTATTTTTGTAGTATATTTTTAAATGCCCTACATATAATGTGTTATATTTGCTTATATATCCATACAATGGGTTATATTTGTTTTTAACTGTTGACTATATGTCCTTATATTTGCTTTTGCTTATTGATTTGTATTTAGAATTTTGTAGCAAACTAGATCAAACTACTTCTAAACTTGCAATAATATGTTGGGATAGTCATGGTTCATGGTAGAATTTGAATCTAAATGATGTACATTGACAATAATTAAAATTAACTTTCACAATGCTGGACTTAACTTACTGATTTTTTTCCCAAACCATTTAACACTCAACTTGCTCTCATCTCTTAGCCTTCATAGGAAATATTGCAGATGATGACTGTTTTGAATATTTTGAACAGTCATTCTATTAAGTAAACATTGAAAATTTCCTAATATGGTTTGTCTTTGGGAATGATAATCATGTAAACAATTATAACATTATTGATAAGTTATGCATGATGCAAAATGAGTAGACAGACAATAATAACGATGCTAATATATCATGTGTATTTTCCATATTACAGGCAATTTGGCACTTTGCAAGCCTCTGTTCAATTTCATTAGATGAGATTTTCTTCCTATTATAAACTTAAAAGTTCAGGCTCAGAAAGATTACATAATATGCCTAATATTATAAAATTATGTAATGATGATTATGGAACTAGAACGACAATTTATCTGACAGAGTCAATATTTTTAGCACGGATATGTACTGATTTTCAGAGCAACAGACTGGTTATTACAGTTGTGGCTAGCTTCAAGCAGTGTACAAACATTAATTTGGATTTTAAAATATAAGTAATAATGTGTCATGCAAAAGGAATCAGTAACATGTGGTATACATTTTGCCCTATTTTTATCAGCATTGCAATATTTCATTTATTACTTAACAGACAGATATATCAAACTAAGAAAGATAACACCGTGTAGCTGTAGTTTCATTTTAATGATAAGGTAAAATAATGTATATAAAAATACACCCCAGTTTTCATCAACAAGATTTAATTTAAAGGTCCACATTACTAAACAACTCTAAAAATCTTGAAATTAGCTTTAAAGTCTGCTAAAGTAGACTCTACTAGAGTACAGTAGGCCCCAATTCAAAATGTTCTCTGCCCTTATAAGGAGACGACATGAGAAAAAAGACACACAGAGAGAACACTGTGTGATGACAAACACAGAACTTCGAGTTACTAAGCTGCAGCCCAGGAAATGTCAAAGATAGCAAACCTAGAAGCTAGGAAGAGACAATGAAGGGTTTCCTTTCCGATTTAAAAGTGCATATGGCCCTGTGGGCACCTTGATTTTAGGCTTCTAACCTCCATAGCTGTGAAACAATAAATTTGTTTTCTCTTAAGACACCCAATTTGTGGTACTTTGTTACAGCAACCTGAGCAAACTGAAACATAAGGGAAGTTGTGATGTGTCAGGAGAAACTTCATGATGGGAGAGGTCATTTCCTTAAAGGTAGACGATCTATAGGAAGTGACTGATAAACAGCATGTGATAAGAACTAGTAGGTATAAGTGAAATGGGTTAATCAGATTCTCAGAAAATGCCAAAAGAATAGGGCATTAATAGTAGGAGCAGAAGCTTAACAAAAAAAGTCTGTGGTACTTGGAAGAATCATACATTAGATGAGATCATAATTGAGAAAACTTTTTGAAGAAGTTGCATCACAGAAAACACACACACACAGAGTAAAGGAAGGGAAAATCATTATCACCAAAAGTACATGTAATATTTGGGGTGAATTTAACACTAGGTTGGTGCAAAAGCAACTGTGGTTTTGCCATAAAAAGTAACGGAAAAAAACCGACAATTACTTTTGCACCAAACTCATAAAATATGAGGTAGGAAAGCATTTTTTTTTTTTTTGTATATGACACAAAGAATACAAAAATGAAAGATTATACTTCATTAAAAATAAAATATTTTGCTCTTAAAAAGTCACTGATTGAAAGTAAATATTTGCAAAGCCTATATAAACACATATTTTATTAAAATATAAAAACTAAAATTAATACTTTAATAAGATAAAATCAACTAATTTTTAGAAAACATACAAATGTTTTGGACAGATAATTTATCAAGTATATACAGCTGATATATAAACACATAAGAAGATTTTCTACATAATTAATTATCGGAGAAATACAAATTAAAATAAAAATTTGATGCCAATTCAAATCTATTATGTCAAAAATGTTAAAAAACACACAGAATACCAAGTTTTCATAAGGATGTGAAACAACCATGTATAGCCACTTTACGGCATGGCAATTTATTTTAAAGTTCAACATACCCTTACTATACAACCTAGCAAGCCTTCCTGAACATATTCATCATAAAAACATAAGGCCATACAAAAACTTGTTTTTTAAATGTTTTTAGGACGATTTATTTATGATACACAAAGACTAGAAAGAACAACAAAGTCCCTATTAACTGGTGAGCTGGTAAACTAATAGAGGAACATCTACACAATGAAACACTGCTCTGGAAGAAAAGGAAATGGGATACTGACATTGGTGACAACATTGTCACAATGTTTGTGAAAACAAATACGTAGTTACAAGTAGTCATATGTAGAAGGAGGAGATTGACCACAAAGAGCTGCAGAGACCCACTGGCGGTGATGGAAATGATTTATATCCTCATTGTGTTATTGTTAATATTCTGTGTACACTTGTCAAAAATATTCAAACTAGCCATAAATTATGCCTCAATAAAATATAATACAAGGAGAATATGGCAAAAATATACTGAAATGTTTATAAGTATGATCTTTTTAAAAATATGTTCTAGAAAGAAGAAGCAATGCCCAAACTAGACACAGTTTTCTGTTTATCATCTATAGAAGACTTGCATCTACCTATTTCAGCAATCTCATTTTATACAAAATTGTATCAACTATTTTCATTTAAAGTGCTTGCCATAACTTCGGATATGTAACTATATCACTGATGTGTGGTACACTCATCCTTTCACAGAGATAATTTACAAAGAAAAAGGTATACTTTACCTTTGTCCTTTACAGACAGGTGAGGAGTAATGTTAAATGTGAGTGAGCATTATTAATCTATTTATTCTCTTAATCATATATGTAAAATATCTATAATTATATTTTAGGTTTTAATGTCAATTTATTAGGTCTGTTATACATCTATTTGGTGTAAATCATATATCCAGAGAGACTCACCTGTTCCTTGATTGAGCAAATATTTTTCTTTGCCTACAGTTTATGTTATACTCCCTAATTTCCCTCCATTACCAGCCACACACTCATTTTAAAATGAGATTGGGCTATCTAGGAAAATGTGACCTCACAAAATGAACCAAATAAGGCATCAGAAACCAATCCTAGAGAAATAGAGATATATGACCTTTTAGACAAAGAATTCAAAATAGCTGTGTTGAGGACACTCAAAGAAATTCAAGAGAATACAGAGAAGGAATTCAGAATTCTGTCAGATAAATTTACAAAATAGATTGAAATAATTTTTTTTAAAAAAGCAAAAATTTTGGAAATGAAAAATGCAATTGGCATACTGAAAAATGCATTAGATCCCTTTAATAGGAGAATTGACCAAGCAGGAGAACTAGTGAGCTTGAAGGCAGGTTATTTGAAAATTCATAAGTAAGCAAATAGAATATTTGGTTTTCTATTCCTGAGTTACTCCACTTAGAATAATGACCTCCAGCTCCATCCAAGTTGCTGCAAAACACATTACTTTTTTCCTTTTCATGACTGAGTAGTATTCCATCGTATATATACCACATACTCTTTATCCACTCATTGGTTGATGGGCACTTAGGTAGCTTGATTCCATACTTTTTCAACTGTGAATTGTGCTGCTATAAACATGTCTTTTTTATATAATAATTTCTTTTCTTTTGGGTAGATACCCAGGAATGGGATTGCTGGATCAAATGGCGGTTTTTAGTTCTTTAAGGAATTTCCATATTATTTTCCATAGTGGCTGTACTAATGTACTTTTCACCAGCAGTGTAAAAAGTGTTCCCCTTTGACCACATCTATACCAACATCTATTTTTTTTTGACTTTTTAATTATGGTAATTCTTGCAGGGGTAAGGTGGGATCTCATCATAGTTTTAATTTGCATTTTTCTGATGATTAGTGATGTTGAGCATTTTTTCATGTGTTTGTTGGCCATTTTGTATATCTTTTTCAAGAAATGTTTATTGATGTATTTTTCCCACATTTGATGAGATTATTTGTTTATCACTTGCTTATTTGTTTGAGTTTCTTATAGATTCTGGATACTAGTCCTTTCTCAAATGCATAGTTTGAGAATATTTTCTCCCATTCTGTGGGTTGTCTGTTTACTATACTGATTATTTATCTTGCTGTACAGACGCGTTTTAGTTGAATTAGGTCCTATTTATTTATTTTTGTTTTTGTTGTGCTAGTTTTTGGGGTCTTAGTCTAGAATTCTTTGTGTAAGCCAATGTCTAGAAGAGTTTTTTCAATGTTATCTTCCATAATTTTTATGGTTTCTGGTATTAAATTTAAGTCTTTGCTATATCTTGTGTTGATTTTTGTATAAGGTGACAAATGGGGATCCAGTTTAATTTTTTTACATGTGGCTTGCCAGTTTTCCCAGCTCCATTTATTAGAGTGTCCTCTCTCCAATTTAGCTTTTTATATGATTTGTTGAAAATCAGTTGGCTTCTTGTATTCGGCTTATATTTCTGGGTTCTCTATTCTGTTTCATTGGTCTATATGACTACTTTCATACCATTACCAAGCTGTTTTGGTAACTATACTCTTGCAGTATAATTTGAAGTTGAGTAATGTGATGCCTCCAGATTTTTTTGTTTTTTGTTTTTGCTTAGTTTTGCTTTGTATATCTGAGCTCCTTTTGATTCTGTATGAATATTAGGATTGTTTTTTCCAGTTCTATGAAGAATGATGATGGTATTTTGATGAGAATTCCATTAAATCTGTAGATTGGTTTGGGCAGTATGGTCATTTTCACAATATTTATTTTTCCCACTCATGAGCATGGGATGTGTTTCCATTTGTGTCATCTATTATTTGTTTCAGCAATGTTTCATAGTTTTCCTTGTAGAGACCTTTCATCTCCTTGGTTAAGCATATTCCTAAGTATTTTATTTTTTGCAGCTGTCATTAAGGGAATTGGGTTCTTGATTTGATTACTAGCTCGGTCGCTTTTGGTGCATAGCAGTGCTACTGATTTGTGTACACTGATTTTGTATCTTGAGATTTTACTGAATTCATTCATCATATCTAGCAGCTTTTGGGATAAGTCTTTATGGTTTTATAGGTATATGATCATATCATTGGTGAACAGTGAGAATTTGACTTCCTCTTTTCCAATTTGGATGTCTTTTATTTTTCTCTCTTGCCTGACTGTTCTGGTTAGGACTTCCAGTACTATGTTGAATAGAAGTATTAAAAGTGGGGGCATTCTTGTTTTTTCCAGTTTTGGGGGGGAGTTCTTTCAACATTTCTTCAATAAATATTAATATAATATTGAGTGTTGGTTTGTCATAGATGGCTTTTATTACTTTGAGATAAATCTATTCTGTGCCTATTTTCTTGAGGGTTTTCATTATAAAAGGATGCTTCATTTTATCAAATGCTTTTTCTGTGAATGTTGAGATGGTAATATGATTTTTGTTTTTACTTCTGTTTATGCTATGTATTACATTTATTTACTTGCATATGTTAAACCATCCCTGATATGAAACTCACTTCATCATGATGTAGTATCCTTTTGTTATGCTGTTTGATCCCATTAGCTAGTATTTTGTTGAGGAGTTTTGTATCTATGTTCAGTATTTATTTTTGATCGTGCTGTGTTTTTTATTTCTTTGTTTCCTCTTAAGGATGCGACTTTAATGTTTATAGTTTATTACAACTTAATATGATTCTTGGTGTTTTAAAGGGTGAAGACTCTGTACGAGTTCCTTAGTTATAGGAAGTCTTGGTGTGCTTGCTTTCCCATATGGTGGTTGTAGCAGTTATTTTTGTGTGGGCTAGTTTACTTCTACCATGGGACTGGAATGGCAGGTATCTCTTGAAGCTTATCTAATTGTCTTACGGTGTATACTTTATTTAATTAATCTTTCCCCACAATTTTATTTACTGAGTTAATGATTCAGGCTTTAGGCCAATAGGGCAGATATGCCTGGGTAGGCACCAGTCATAGCAAAAGCAGGTAAGCAGATATAATACCTAATGATAGGCAGAGTTCTCAGCCTTGATGAAGGTGGCTGGGAGAGTTCTCAATTAGATGTGCTGATGTTTAATGAAAATGAAGAGTGGGAGCTACCTCAGCTCCCCTGCCAGCTCAGCAGGAAAGCTATTCACCTCACAGCCTCATTCTTGTCCTAGCATCCTGGCTATTCATGGCTATTCAGATCAGACAGGCACCTCTTTTAATCTGTCAGATTGTTGATGTTCAAGTAGGAAGCAATTGTGACTCTGTCTTTTGTGCAGACCTGAATCTGGCAAGTGTTTCTCTTGTGTGGCTCCAGTCGCCTTGAATTTTTCCAGGAAGGCTGTCTATAGGTCCATCCGTGCTGTGTTTTCATGGGAGAAGCTCAAGCTGTGTCTACAGTGGTGTGCCAGGGATGACCAAAGATCCCTTCTGCAAGATTCTTTATGGTCACAGAGGTTGCCTGTCTGTTGGGGTAGAGATGCAGATTTTCCCTACTGTACCCAGCACTGCAGTTGTGTCCCTGTTGTAAGAAAGTTCCCACCAGCAGAAAGAACTCTGGGTCTCAAGGCCTGCCATTCAGTTCCGTTTGTCCCACAGGCTGTTCCCGTGATGTGGTGCTGTCTGCCTACCCCTAGGAATGGGACTTTCTGAGAACCAGACTATGTGATTGTTATTGCTCTTCTGGGTCTAGCCACCCAGTGAGGCTAACAGACTCCAGGCTGGTGCTGGGGAATGTCTGCAAAGGATTCAGTGATGTGACCTGTCTTCAAGGCTCCCAGCAGTGGATACCAGCACCTGATCTAATGAAAGTGGCAGGGGAATGACGTAGACTCTGTGAGATTCCTTGGTTGTAGATGGGTTTAGTGAGCTGGTTTTCTCGAATACTGGTTACACCAGGAGTAAACTTATGTGGACAGACTTAGGACCTGTGGTTAGCCAGGGTGTTACAAGCAAATGTGAGAGCTGAGATCACACAGCCATTTTCCCCTTCTTAGGTACAGTGTTATTCTATGGAGAGGTGCTGTGATGGCCTGTGTTTGTTGGCCTCCAGACAGGAGATGGCTCTTGAAAGAGAGTACCAGCTGCAGTAGTAGCAGTGGGGTTTGAGCTTGCCCTAAGGTGCCCAGGGAAAGTATCCCGGTTTCTCAGATGATAGGTGGGCCTATAAAGCTCTCAAGTTTTGATGTCCTTTGTGTTAAGCTACCAGGATTGGCAGAGAAATACCTATCAGGTGGGGGCAGGTTAGGCGGGTCTGAGCTCAAACTCTCTTTGGGCAAGGCAGGCCATGGCCCCTGTCGGGGACAGAGTTGGTTCTTAGGCCACTGGAGTCAAGGTTTCAAAAGAGAGTATAAGGCCACTGGAGTCAATGTTTTGGAAGAGAGTATAACTGCCTCTGCTGCACAGAAGAGTTCACAAAGGGGAGTAGCAGGCAGCAGCAAGTCCCACACAACTCACAACAGTTGGCAAGGCCAGTCTGGCTCCTGTAGTGCTCTACAGACAGCGCTGATTTTAGATCTAGACAATCTGTGTATAGAACTCAGACCTGCCGCAGGCCGTAAACTTCATCGCAGAGATAGTAATCTTGGCTTTCAGGCTACTCTCCTCTCTGTATCTCTTCAAGGCCAGGCCAGTGCTAGTTCCTGTGCTTGTGCCTGCAGCATACTTCCCGCTTGCCTCCACACAAGATTCTATTCAAGGGAGTTCATCTCCACTTGAGATTATATCATTATATCACAAAATTCAGTTGGGAGTTAATTTTACCCTGTGGATACTTTTATTTGAAAGGCCAGGCTAAAAGAGCTGTAACACAAACAGGGCTGAATCACGCCCCATTTGCTCACCATGTTGTGGGTGATGAGAAGGAGAGAAGAGAGAAGAGAAGAGCTGTGACTCTCTGGGGATCCCAGACCTAGGAGCTCCCAGAGCCAGGGCTGTAACACCCTCTTTGGGGCTCTGAGGTTCTGGTGTCAAACTTCTGGGTGCCACCACGTTCCCCAGTGCCAGCCATGGAAGCTGCTTGTGGTATACCTGGTCCAGTCATAGCGTCACAGGGAGCCACTGCCCATGCTGGTACCTAGAGCTGCCCACTGCATCCCTGGTTGTGTATAGTGGCCAGACCCCACACTCACTTGCCCACACACCACTAGCCGCTCTGATTGCTCTTGGCAGCTATGGGATCCAGGCGAGTAGCATAAGCCAAGCACAGCCTGCCAGGCCAACTGGGCCCAGTGGGACCGAGCAAAACTCCAGCAAAAGCACCACTGGCTATAGAGGTTTCCAGCTGGCAAAGCGACACAACAAGGATACTGTAACAGTACTTTCTGTAGAATCTATTTCTCATAATCAACTTCTTATATTTAAAAATAATAATAACTGTAATTTAGTCAGTTTTCTCTCCTGTACTTTGTCCCCATCTATATGCTATACTCCAAATCCAGTCTCTCAGTATCTTAAATTTGTTTTTTTTTTTAATGATGGTTTGTAGTTGAGTTTTCACCTTTATTGAAGTTCTATTATCATCATTATTATGGTTCTTCTAGAATTTAGATAATGATCTGGCATAAACTTCAAAATACAAAGTTTTTATATGCAAAGTCTTATTTTTCTCCATCTCATGCTCTTATTTTAGGCAAATTTTGATTATTGAGAATTATATTTATTTATTAATGAGAAGCAATTGTCATAAACCTTGCACTTATAAGCCACTCAAAGTTAGCTAGTGTTATTATTTCAAAATTGTTTCAGTTAATGTGAGTTTTAAATTATTTACTTATTTAGAACAAAGAAAAATAAAATAAATTTACTAAAATATTCAGAAATTCAGAAATAACCATAAGATACAATTAACTTCTTTCATATACATTAACCCTTGAACAATACGGTTTTGAACTGTGCAGGTTCATTTGCATATGGATTTCTTCTGCCTCTGCCACTCTGGGGACAACAAGATCAACCCATCCTTTCTTTTCTTCTTTTCAGCCTACTCAATGTGAAGGCAAGGAGGATGAAGACCCTTATAATGATCCACTTCCACTTAATAAACAGTAAATATATTTTCTTTTCCTTATGATTTTCTTAATAACATTTTCTTTTCTCTAGCTTACTTCATTGTAAGGATATAGTATGTAATACGTATAACATATAAAATACGTGTTAATTGACTGTTTATGTTATTAGTAAGGCTTTCAGTACAGTTTATGTTATTAGTAAGGCTATTAGTAGTTAAGTTTTAGGAATTCAAAAGTTTTACAGAAATTTTCAACAAGTTGGGGGTTGGCAATTCTAGCCCCCATGTTGTTCAAGGGTCAATTGTACTGCGAATCGAAAACAAACTTGTAATTAACCATTATACTCACTTCATTTACTTTAAAAGTTTTCTTTTTTATACTTGAGGTTATTGAAATAAGAATGAATCTGTCTTTCTTATAGTAATGTTTGTACATTTGTAACATTCTTGCCTTGTATGCATATTATTTGTAGATAAGACTGTTTTCCTCATTAGAATGTAAGTTGCTAAGGGGTAGTAATAATGCTTTATTCATTCATAATTTCTTGGACATTATTTTTACATATTTATATACATTATTCCCACTTATTACAGTAAAGTGTTTGATTTGACTTTGGGTAAATGTCTTAACCTTTTTTTGCTTGGTTTCTTCATCTATACAATGATGATAATAATGTGTCTAGTTCAAGTAATCACTAGGATGATTAATAATTTAATATATGTAGAAAACTCAATAAATATTATTATTTAAAAAGAGGAGGAGAGGGGAAGAGGCATGCAATAAATAGTTGTGAAATTAAACTTTTGATGTGACTCTAATGTGATCTTTTCAATGCCATCATCTGTTTAGGTTAATTAATTAGTGTACGGTCTACGGCAGGAGACATGCATAAAGAATAAAGGTAATTATTCTCTAGTGAGCAACTCCTACGTGCCAAACCATCTACACATTTCACTAACATTATTATTAATAATAATACTACCTAATACTAATTGAACTAATTGACTCTATGTCATGCATTGTGTTAAGGTGTTGATATATATTTCATTTTCTAAGCAAATCCTATAAAGCAAGTACTTTATAGTTTCTGAACATACAGATGTAAAAACTGAGGCTCAAAGTGCTTTGTCCAAGATTGCAGATGTATACAGTGGGAAAACTGGAATTCACATCCAAAATTATCTGTCTCAGTGCCTCTGCTCTTCATTAAATGTATACTGCCTCCAGCAGACTCTGCATAAAATATAAGATTGGTATGTCCTTCCAGTGTAATATGTAAGCAGGGTGAAGAGATTAATTTTCTGTGAAGTACATTTTTTTCTTACCTGAAAATATACATAAAGCATATCTACCCTATGTGTCTGGCTCATAGTACATGATCAGTACATTCTAATATTTTAAAAATATTGTCATCATTTAAGGAATTTAATATTTGGACAAACTACAGTTTCAGCCAAGGTTCTCTGTTCCAGATTCATTCATTCTTACTGCCAAAAATGTAGAACATGTATTCATTTATTCCAGTTCCTTCAGTGTTACAAGTATAAGTAATAACAGATTCAGCCTTCTTGGCCATGGCCATGAGAAAAGATTACCTCAATATTAGGTTAGTTTCTTTGGGCACATAAAGTAAAAATAAAAAGGCTCACTTATCTAAGACACTTTCCTATTTAACTCTATTAACATCTTTGTCACTGAACAATCCTGTTTTGCCAAGTTGTAGCTTGTAACTTCCGTCCCAACGTTCACGTTGTTGATCACTGAATCACAGAATATTTTCTTTTTAAATCATGCTCCAATTAACTTTTTACATTACCCTGGGTTGTGCTCCAAGGAGATTTTAGGAATCGAACATTAATCCTGAAGCGTTAATAGCTTAGAGCTAATAAAAAACTCAGATATCCATTTTTATCAGTCTGTAAGTAGCTAAAATACACTAGAATTTTATGAAAGTAGTTTTCAGACTTATAAATATTACAATACGATTTTTTACATTGTAACCTCAAAATAACTCTAAGGAGGCATTATGGCCTGATGGATTTCGGCACAGAATAGGCTTGGTACAAATGCTTGCTCTCTCAAATAGTACTAATTGTGTGAGCCCTAAATTGTTACTTTAATTTTAGCTTTTGAGGTTTACTTTTCCCTGGCTATAAAGTGGGCTAACAAAAATATACCTTACCTGTGTTGATGATTAGAGATGGTATATGAACGGTCATTCTATAAATAGTAGCTATTATAAATACAAGTTTTGTTTCTCAAAGTCACGTCCTACGATATAGTAATTTTTGGCTTTTCAAATTTTGTTTATTTTAATTAATCTGTGAGAGAGTTTGGAGATAACTATTTTGATAAAAATAAAATTATCTGTTAGTATTTTTCTGTCAACACTTTAGTGTTAGCATAACTCTTTGTCAGTTATCATCATGGATCATGATCATGATTATCATCATCATCATCATGATCATCATCATCATCATCATATTTTTCCTACTAGCTTAATGGAAAATTCATAATGAGTCATAAATCTACATGAAAGTCCAACTATGTAGAAGCTATTAATATTTTATTGGCAACGTAGCTGCAGCTGTCTTTACAAAAATTTAATCTTAAGAGAGGTTTTTGATAGATTTTTCTCCATTAAACAATAGAGGATATATCTATTTTCATTTTTTTCTAATATGGCTTTTAACTTTACCTCTGTCATTGGATTCAGAACGGAACATTCAATCATATTTAATGGAAATAACTTATTAAATATTGTAGAGAGATGACTTTGATGATACTTTCATTAATTGAAGGTTGCCATAACAACTGAAGGTCTATATTCACCACCTCATAGTTACAAAGGAAACTAGCTCTTTTATATTACCTTTATTATAATTCGTAACAATACCACATATGTGGCATGCCTAATTTATCTCAAGATTTTATTGAGGTGGAAAGGACCTGATAAAAATGCAAATATAGAGGAATCGTGTCTATTATTGTTAGCACAAAGTATCACAAGTTAACTCTTTTTTTGTCCCTGAATGTCTTACAAAGTATTTACTGTTTTCAGACATAATTGCATACTAGAAATGTTTCTAAAATTGGATCTTTTTGAGATTTTTCTGGATAAATTATCTATGAATTTCTTTTTAAACTGAAATCAAAATATTAGATATTTTATGTAACACATGTTTATTGAATGAATATCTCATGAGAAGTTAAATAAGAGAATTAATTAACAAACAAATATAAATAATTAATTATCTCTAGAGATTAACATAAAGTAAGGCAGCCAGCTAATAGTCATAGTAGCAGTAGGTGGTATGTCACTCATTTACCAAATGCTCAAGCAAGATATATGGCAAAAAAAAATCTATATGATTTATTTTAAACAAAATATATTCTGATTTCAAATCCTTATTTGAATCAACTGATTCAAAATTTAAATTCAGCTTTCTCTGGGGCTATTTCTCCTATCTGCAGGACTGGTGATTATATTTAATCACATATAAAGCTAAACAATGAGAAATTTTCTCTGTGGTTCTATTTCAGTATGGTCAAAGGCCTTACTTTTCCTTAAATAATTTGATAGCTACTATTGCAAACCATAATTCTCCCATTACTGTAATACTCATTTAGATTGGATTTCATTATTATTAAGAGATTCCAGGGAAGAAAAGTAAAGTTTTAATTAGTCATTTACACCTTTGTTCAAACATTTTAATAGGGCCTACACTCCTCTAAACCACCAGGCCTGCTTACCTCACCTGAATTTGTCTGATCACAATTTCCTCTGCCACCATAGCTCCAGACATAGTGGCATTTTCACATTTTTGAAAATGTATTCTACTTTTTCTTGCCCTAATTCTATATAGAATTATTCTCCCTTCATTTAAACTGTCTCCAGCTCAGTGTGATGGAGGCTCAAGCAGATAGGGCCAAGAAGATGAGGCTACCACTAACTACAGCATCTAATCTAAGGAGATGGTTCTTGTGGGAAAGACAGGTGACCAGCATTTCTTATGTCTCCAGCCCAGGTTGCCGGAGCTTTACTTTATGAAAATACAACTGATATGAATGGTGCTTCTTTCCTCCATCCAGTCTCAACTTGTAGGATAGAAGCTTTACCTTAGCTATGGAAGGCCAGGGACACTGGGCTTTCACTGTTCTCATCCAAACTGGCTCTTAAGGTAGGAGTTCTGTGCCAGGAGAGGCAATCTGAGAAGACTAAGGACTACCATCACCACTCAGTGCCTCACTAGTAATATACACAGGTCACCCCCAGAGAAGCAAGTCACTGTATGTACCCCAAGCCTGGTAAGCAGTGGTATAGAGATTCTGTCCAGAAAGAGCTTCAGACTATAGTAACACAAAGTTCTGTAGTTCTTTCTAAGGGAACTTTATTAATTTGCAGGAAAGCTTAAGAAGTTCAAGCCTAAAGACTCTGCCAAAATCATAGAGATATTGGTGGTGAGAAATTAAGAAGAGTATGGTCAACTCCATGACAGCAATAAAATGAATGGTAAAGAGGCAAAAAGTTTAACAGAGAAAACAAAAGAGTGAGACACACAACAAGATCTCTGGTTGGATTGTAGCATGTCTCAAAAATTGACCTCAAACTACCCCTATAAAGGGTCTAATTTTCGAATAGATCAGATTGTGGGGCAATTTATGCCCCAAGGTAATGCCAAAGGTTAGAGCAGTCTGATACAGGGTACCGATAAATGGATGCTAATATCTGGGAATGATATCAATAGAGCCAAACCTTCTAGAAGTTTATGGAAGGATGGGGGAGAGAGGCACTCAAACAGAGTTTAGCTAAAACCACAGTCATTCCCAGAAGTGGAAGTGAGGGGTCAGGAAGTCCGTACACATGACCAAGACTCTGCCTTCTTGAGAAGGCAAGGTGAAGATACTTCAGTGAAATAATTCAGCCAAATCACTAAAACAGTAAATAAGCAAACAGCAAGGATAACAATGCCCAGTGAAGGAAGATCAGTGTATAGAGTTGCTGCAAAGCAATATTTTAAATATTCTATTTTCAACGCAAATGATGATATATGCAAAATGACTATTTATATAGTTGACCTAATAACTACCACAATTTTAACTATCTTCTGTTTATTGCCTTTTTTAATTTCCTTCAGTTCTCTCTCGTTTCTCCCTTCTATTGTTTTATTTGAATATTTTATTTGATTTCATCATGACTGCCCACTTATCACGTCCAAAATACTTTTAAAAAATATTTAAGTAGTTTCCAATGAGTTTGCAATATGCCTTTTTAACCATTCTAAGTCCGTCTTTAAGTAACACTATAGTACTTTCATAGGTAGGTGTAGGTGATGGGAATCATTCTGTAAACTTATGAGCAAATCTCAGTTCTCTGGTGGGGCTTGTCTTTGAGCCTGTGTCACAAGCGTGCCTTTAGTGTGACAGCTTCCCCCATCCTCTGTAAGTGAGACAGGAAGTCTAAAGGGGGCTGATATGGGAGAAAATGTCTTCTTCTAGGTGGGAAAAATTCTTACAAAGTATTTTCCCCTGGAGAGTTTTACAGTGATTATTGTAAACTAATCTGTATTTTATAGAGATCTGAGATCGCTCAGATCTTCACCAAGCAGGAACCTGGAGGGGATTGTTGGTGGTATAACCCATACAAATACTAGGGCCGTGTAAGATTGTGGTTCTCAGGACTTTCTGACTACCACACTAGGTCACACTCACTGTCTCCAGCAATTCATATGCTATTATTTACATGTTCCTAGCAGTTTATTGCCAGCTTTTCATCTGGATATGTAGATATTAGCGATACCTCTCTGGAAGTTCCTTTCTCTTCAAATTTCTGGGTGGCAGTTTACCCTGCAACCTCAGTCATCTGATGGGTTCATGAAAAGTAATTTCAGTTTCTTCAGTTTTTCTTGCTTTACGAATAAGACTGACAATGTAGGGCATGGTAGCTCATGCCTATAATCCCAACAATTTGGGAGACTGAGGTGGGTGGATTGCTTGAGGTCAGGGGTTCAAGATCAGCCTGGCCAATATGTTGAAACCTTGTCTCTACTAAAAATACAAAAATTAGCCAGGCAGAGCCCGGAAAGTCGCTTGAACCCAGCACTCAGAAGTTGTTGTAAGCCAAGATCATGCCACCACTGCCCTACAACCTAGGCAACAGAGCAAGACTCCATCTAAAAAAATAATAATAAATAAATAATGAGACTGACAACTTCTGATCACTTTACATGCAATCTGAAATCAGAAGTGACTCTGGGATTTTTTTTGGAGGGCAATACAAATACTCCAAAATTAGATTATGGTCAATGGTTGCACTGCTTTATGAATATATTTTAAAAATCTACATCATTGAATTGTTCATATTAAATGTGTCACTATATATCATGTGAATTATATCTCATTAAATGTATATACAAATAAGCCTATTCAGAATGTGTCCATAATATAACCAATAGCAATTGAATTTATTAATGGGTCTGAAGCCAACAAGAAGAGTAATAAATCTAAATCACGTCTATTGTTCATCAAATTTGGCTTGGAAAAATTATTAATCCCTATTTTCTAGACTAAATATTGTATTATTTGTTCACTTTATGATCAATTTGCATCTCTTCATGATTCTTTACGTATGATTGTTATTATTTACATTTCCTGAACACTGTATTTTCAAATATTTTGTAGATGCACTACAATCTTTATTTAACATCGAATTAAAAGCTCCTACATATTCATTTGAAAGCAAAATACATTTTACTTGTCTACTAAAACAGTATAAAAATATAACTCTGGATTTCATCCCTGTTTTGAGATGTTTCTTTCTGCTTATTTAGTACAAGAAATCTAAAGAAACTTATGAAGCTCCACAGAACCATATCATGCTTTCTTAATGTCATTGAGTTCCAAACCACTCACTCTGGTTTCCCAGAATGAATGTCTCTCAGCTTCATTCTTCAACTTTAACAAATACCTTTATTTCTCCTTCATCTTATTGCCATTTTTCTTGATAACAAGAAAAATTTCTCATTTTCTTTCCGTATCCATGAATCCAGAGTATCTATTGGATATAGTTTAAGTGTGATAACATTGTATTTTAAATGAAAACAACAATAATTTATTTGATATGTTTTTTAAAGGGCATGCAACACATTGAGCGACATTGCAGAGTGCATAGCACAAAAATTCTGAGAACATATATTCTGGTCAGAAATCAGGGTTTCAATGTGAATGTATTCAATTTTATAATATAACTCAGTTTTAATATAATTTGTTGTGTTAGTCTGCTTGGACTACCACAACAAAATGCTGTAAACTGTGTGGCCTAAACAACAGAAATTTATGTCTTACAGTTCTGAAGGCTGCGAACTACCAGATCAAGGTGCTAGCAAGTAGATTTCATTTTGAGGTTTGTTCTCTTGGCTTGTAGATGGTGACTACTTTCTCATTGTATACTCATGTGACCTCTTTATGTGTGAATAGAGAGAGCACTCTCTTTTCTTCTCTTATAAAGTTACCTTTTCTATTGTATTAGGGTCCTACCCCTTATCAACTGAGTTAACCTTAATAACCGTCTGAAGACCTGAGCTCCAAACACAGTCACACTGGGGGTTAGGGTTTCAAGGTAAAAGTTTTGAGGAGACAGAATTCAGTCCATAGTATTTGTACTGGGTTTTACTTTATATGAACTTGAAAATTCAGCTATTGCAGTAGTAGGAGTCTATTTAAATACTTCACATCATTGAAAATGTTTATTGGTGAAATTTTTAACCCTGATGCAGTTTAGTACCTGACCTCTCTTTCCTTTTAGGATGCTTGCCAAATGATTTATAATCTCTGCTATGACTAATTTTATAGTCACTTTCGTAGCAAAGTCATCATCTCTTAGCAGTTTCTGAATGCTTTTCTAAGGATATTTCATGTGTTGAGCCTGAAAATATTCCAATGTGATATTTGCTCCCAATTTCATTGTAGGGTTTTCAAATATAACTGCATAAAATGGATTAAAACTCAATTTAATAAACAACTTCAAGTTCACTTGGGAGATGTATACAGAAGTTGGCAAATGGCAGAGGTCTAAAATATATGAGCAAAATACTAAGTATTAGCCTAAGGATATAATTGAAATGATTTGGATTCTAATATTTATGCCAATGCTAACATAGTTTACATGTGCAAAAATGTCAAATGTTGTCATCATAGCAATAGATGCAACATTGGAATTGTTATTTTCCTCTAAATTGCTAAAACAAAGAGTAGCTGGAAAAACATAAAATTTTAGCAAACTGTTTTATTAGAGGAGATTTATTACAACTTCTAGGAAATAAAAACGAAACTAAGCAATAAAGAGACCACATGGTAAAAAGACAAAGAAGAGCAAATGGTTTCAAGAATAACAGAGTAAATTAATCTGTAAATACTACTAAGATAATAAATCTTACTTTTGATCATTGTAATTAGCAAGCATTTTTAAATTAAAAAATAGCTACATTGCTTAGATATTAAATAGTTGAAACTGAAATATCTAACGTCCATACATTTGAGATTCCCATACTTAAGTTTTTTTCCCTTCACTAAATTTGTGATGGGAATAAAGAAATTATTATTTTTAAGTATGTTAAGTTTTGAGTTACAAATATTTTCTGTAAGGGGTTAGTGTTAGCTGTCCAGGTAATTAACAGTTCTTTATTTTATCATTTAATTCTATCAAAATACATGCAAATTAAAAAAAAAATCTATTCAACTTTACTTTGTTATTGATATTTAAAACTGTGTTCTTTATGGCAACACAACAAACTAAATGTTTAAAGTTAGAAGCAAAACATCTTCATGTGACTTGATGTTTCAAAACAGTTTTTCATACGTTCCTATTTGTAGTGTTCTCAGCTTGCTCTTTTTATGCTAATATTTCTTAGTTTGGCTCATGAACATTTCAAGCATAATTACAATAATTTGTTCTGTATTGGAATATTCAAAGAAGCATAGATAGCCTGTTCTGATTAAACCAAATTGAAGGAGGACATTTTTAGTTGCTCTAAATCACATGTCTCCTCAAGTTATATTCCATTTCAAAGGGTATAATTTCTCTATTTTGATTTTCAACGAAGTGGGGCATGGATTGAGACCTATATCTTAACTACTTATTCTTATGGTACACTTTCTACATAATTATATAAAGATCATAAAGTTTAAATTGTGACTTATAGTCTTACAACTGGACATTAATAGAAACTGCTGACAGTGTTGTCCCAGAATAAGAGCAAAATATAAAGGAGATAAAACTATATCACATGGGAAGACAATATAAAGGATTACCCCTCATAACTCTTCATATACTAAGAAACCAGCAATCTTCCAACAAAAAAGATGTAGCTTAAAGGGGGTAATTATCCCAAATCAAAATCCCAGCTAGCTATTTTGTAGATATTGACATATGAATTTAAAGTTTATATGAAAAGGCAAAGGTCTAGAATAGCCAACATAGTACTGGAAAAGAACAAAGTTAGAAGACTGACATTGCCTGATTTCAATACTTATAAATCCATAGTATATCAATAAAGCATAGAATAGTGAAAGAACAGACATATAGATGAATAAAATAAAAAAAGAAAAACCCAGAAATAGAAGAATACAAATATAGTTACCTGATATTTGGCAGAGATGCAAAGGCAATTCAATGGAGAAAAAAACGTCTTCAACAAATGGTGATTAATTCAAAGTCCATATCCAGGAAAGAAAATTACCTAGACATAGAACTCATAGCTTATACATCACACAAAATAGACATATAAGAACTACCTTATAATCCAGCAAGAAATACATACCTTCTGGGAATATATCCAAAGGAAATAAAATCAATGTCTCCAAGAGATACCTGCACTTCCACGTTCATATTAGTATTATTTACAATAGCTACATATGAAAATAATCTAAATGTCTGTCAAAGGATGAATACATACAGAAAATGTGTATGTACAATGAAATATCATTTAGCCTTAAAAAGAAGAAAATCAATCAATTTGTGACAACATACATGATGTAAAGTGAGATATACAAGACAGAACAACAAATAGTTCCTCTTATATGTGTAATCAAAATAAAAATTTAAAAACATAGAAACAAAAAAAGAATAAAATGCTATGAAAACCTAATCATGCTATATTATTACAAAGACATAACTGGGCATTATTTCCTTCTTGTATGATGCAACAGTAAGCATATATCACTATGTGTTATCCTTTAAAAAAAAAAAAAAAAAGACAAAGTCATACCTGACTCTGTTTAATTCAACCTCTGTATCTAACCAGATCTAACTACAGGTTGAATTAGATAGATTCAGATAAGTTCTTCTCCTTTCAATGAAGATCTAATACCTTTGCTGAAAATTTGATAACAGACTTTTTGTTTCTTTCTTTCTTTCTTTGTTTTTTGAGACAGGGTCTCACTCTGGTTGCCCAGATAGGAGAAGCTCAGCAGTGTCATCTTGGTGCACTGCAGCTTCATCTCATGGCCTCCGGTGATTCTCCCACATAACTCCCAAGTAGCTGGGACTACAGGCACCCGCCACAATGCACCACTAATTTTTTGTGTTTTAAGTAGGGTCAGGCTCTTGCTATGTTGCTCAGGCTGGTTTTGAACTCCTGGACTCAGTCAATCCACCTGCCTCTGCATCCAAAAATGCTGGGATTACAGACATGAGCCACCAAGCCCAGCCTAAGAATTGACTTTCGTAAGTGACACCATAAGGTTATAATCACCAAATCCTGCTGAATATGGGAAATTCTTCACGGCAACTAATACGTATTTATTTATTTATTTATTGTTGACAAACAAATGGCATTTTTCTTAAGAAAAATATCATTCATTACTTTATTTTGAATTCTGATTTTCAAAAAGCCAATTTTAAAATGCCATTCTTGAAACAATCAAAGACAATTGTACACAGACTCATTATTAGAAAAATTAAAGAATTAATGTTAAATTTTTTATCTATGATATTATTTTCAAAATAAAATGGCTGTTTTTAAAAGGGCTTTATCAGTTAGAACTAGCATAACTAAATTATTTATGGTTGAATAAATATGATGTCTGATACTTGCTTTAAATTATTCCAGTTCCTTGCCTTTGCATGTATTCACTGCACCCCCTTCCTAAAATAAAAAGAATGACAGTGGATAAATAAAACAAGCAGGAGAGGTAAAATGATAAAACGTTGATAAATGTTAAAGCTGACTGATAGACACTAGGGATTTTAATTATACTGTCATAACTCTCTGGTTTTTTGTATTAAATTTCCTTATTAAACTTTTTTGAAAAGAAAGGAAAAATATTTTCTGAAGAAACTTGGGTTTGATATTGAGATTTTAAACGTGACACCAAAAGAACAATTCATGCATGAAAGAACAAATATACAAGCCAGAATTTCTTAAAATTAAAAAATTCTGTTATGTAAAAGAAACCATTAAGAAATGAAAAGGAGATATTTTCAAAACAAATATCTGAAAAAGACGTGTGCCAAAAACATACCAAGAACTCTTAAAACTTAACTAAAAGTAAGAAACTTAAATTTAAAATGGGCAAAATATTTAAACAAACACCTCACCAAAGACATACAGAATGCAAAGAAGTTTATGAAAAAATGCTCAAAATCATTTACTGGCCATTAGGAAAACACAGATTAAAACAATGAACTAACTCTTCACACCTATTAGAATTGCTGAAATTCAAAAACTTCACAATATCAATTGCTGTGAGGATACAGAGCAACAGGAATGCAAAATAATACAGACATTTTAGAAGATATTTTGGCAATTTTTGGCCGGGCACGGTGGCTCAAGCCTGTAATCCCAGCACTTTGGGAGGCCAAGACGGGCGGATCACGAGGTCAGGAGATCCAGACCATCCTGGCTAACATGGTGAAACCCTATCTCTACTAAAAAATACAAAAAACTAGCCAGTCGAGGTGGCGGGCGCCTATAGTCCCAGCTACTCGGGAGGCTGAGGCAGGAGAATGGCGGGAACCCGGGAGGCGGAGCTTGCAGTGAGCTGAGATCCGGCCACTGCACTCCAGCCTGGGAGACAGAGCCAGAATACGTCTCAAAAAAAAAAAAAAAAAAAGAAAAGAAAAGAAGATATTTTGGTTGGCAATTTCTTTATAAACTAAAGTGCACTATTTGCAATAGTTAAGACACATTCAACCTAGGTGGCCCTTCAGTGGTGGACTGGGTAAAGAAAATACGGTACATATATACCATGGAATACTACGCAGACATTAAAAAGAATGAAATCATGTCCTATGCAGCAAAGTGGATATAGCTGGAGGCCATAATCCTAAGCAAATTAATGCAGGAACAACAACAAAAAAAAAATACCACGTGTTCTCACTTGTAAACATTGAGCACACATGGACATAAACATGAGAACAATAAACACTGGACTACTAGAGAGGGGAGGCAGGGAAGGAGGCATGGGTTGAAAAATAGATACTGGGGCCGGGCGCGGTGGCTCAAGCCTGTTATCCCAGCACTTTGGGAGGCCGAGACGGGCGGATCACGAGGTCAGGAGATCGAGACCATCCTGGCGAACACAGTGAAACCCCGTCTCTACTAAAAATACAAAAAACTAGCCGGGCGAGGTGGCGGGCGCCTGTAGTCCCAGCTACTCGGGAGGCTGAGGCAGGAGAATGGCGTAAACCCGGGAGGCGGAGCTTGCAGTGAGCTGAGATCCGGCCACTCCACTCCAGCCTGGGCGACAGAGCAAGACTCCGTCTCAACAAAAAAAAAAAAAAAAAAAAAAAAAAAAAAAAAAAAGAAAAATAGATACTGGGTACAAAACTCACGACCTGTGTGATGGGATTCATACCTCAAACCTTAGCATTACACAATTTGCCCAGGTAACAAATCTCCACATTTTCCCCCTGTATCTAAAGTAAAAGTTGAAATTTTGAAAAAAAAAAAAAAAGTTTCATTTACATGATTCTGTTATCTATTGAGTGTGCAATAAAATCATTTCTGAAAGAATCGTGTATAGAATAGTCTATATACCTTAATTACACAGTGGTTCATGATGATAACTTTAGTATTTTCGAAAGCTGAGGAGGGAGTATTGCTTGACCCCAGGAGTTCAAGATCAGCCTGTGCAGTATTGCAAGACCATGTCTCTAAAAACATAAAATAACAAATTAGTCTAGCATGCTGATGTGTGCCTGCAGTCCCAGCTGCTTGGGAGGCTGAATTGGGAGGACTGCTTGAACTCAGGAGCTCAAGACTGTAGTGAACTGTATCCATGCCACTGCATTCCAGCCTGTGCAACAAAGCAAGATTATTTAGAAAACAAAAGAAAAGGCAAAACAAAAACAGTCACCTTATTACTGCAAAATGCTATGATCATCTGAGCTGTCAGCAAGTTTTAAACATTTGGCTTGTGCAGGTACTTGCCTCTATGTTGATGGCTCCTGACTGATCAGGAGGTTGTTGCTGAAAGTTGGGGTGGCTGTGGCAGCTTCTTAAAATAAGAGAACAATGAAGTTTGTCGTATCAATGGACTCTTCCTTTCATATAAGATTTCTCTGTAGCATGCAATACTGTTTTGTACTATTGTACCCACAGTAGAACTTTCAAAATTAGAGTCAATCTTCTCTAACACTGCTGCTGCTTTATCAACTAAGTGTATGTAATATTCTAAATCCTTTGTTGTCATTTCAACAATGTTCACAGCATCTTCACCAAGAGTAGTTTCCTTCTCAAGTAATTACTTTCTTGGTTCATACACAAAAAGCAACACCTCATTCATTTGAACTTTACCATGAGATTGGAGCAATTCAGTCACATCTTCAGGCTCTACTTCTAATTCTGGTTCTCTTGCTATTTCTATCACATCTGTCATTACTTCTTCTACTGAAGTCTAGAGCCCCTCGAAGTTGTTCGTGAGGACTGGAAAAAATGTCTTCCAAACTCCTGTTAATGTTGATACCTTGATCTCCTCCCATGAACCACAACTGGTCTTAATGACATCTAGAATGATGAATCTTTTTCAGATGATTTTCAATTTACTTTGCCCTAATCCAGAAGAGGAATAATAGTCTCTGGCAGCTATAGCCTTACAAAACTTATTTCTTAAATAATAAGACTTGAAAGCCAAAATTACTCTTTGACCCATGGGCTGGCTGCAGGATGAATTTTTCATTAGCAGGCAAGAAAACAACACTAATCTCTTCATAAATCTCCATCAGAGGTCTTGAGTGACCAAGGGCATTGTCAACAAGCAGTAATTTTTAAAAGAATTTATTTCTTCTAAGCATTGGGCTTAAAATATGCAGTAAACAATATCTAAACAGATGTGCTATCATTCATGCTTTGTTGTTTCATTTAAGGAGCACAGGCAAAGCATAATTGTTAAGGGCAGCATGATTTCGAAAATAGTAAATGAGTATTGGCTTCGACTTAAAGTCACTACCAGCATTAACACCTAGCAAGAGAGTCAGCCTACGCTTTGAAGCTTTGAAGCTAGGCATTGACTTATCCTCTGTAGCTATGAAAGTCCTTGATGGCATCATCTTCCAATATATGGCCATTTCATCCACATTAAAAATATGTTGTTCATTGTAGCCACCTTCATCAATGATCTTCCCTGTATCTGGATAACTTGGTGCAACTTCATCAGCACTTACTTCTTTCCCTTTTACTTTTATATTATAGAGATGGCTTTTGTTCTTAAACCTCATTAATTAATCTCTGCTATCTTCCAACTTTTCTTTTGGAACGTCCATATCTTTCTCAGTCTTTATAGAATTGAGGAGAATTAGAGCCTTGCTCTGTATTTGGCTTTGGCTAAGGGAATGTTGTAGCTGGTGTTGTCTTCTATCCAGACCACTCAAACTTTCTCCGTATTAGCACTAAATCTGTCTCATTTTCTCATCTCCCATGTTGAATTATAGTGGCACTTTTAATTTCCTCAAGAACTTTTCCTTTGCATTCACAACTTGGCTGTTTGGCACAA
This sequence comes from Trachypithecus francoisi, assembly GCF_009764315.1. Classification (NCBI taxonomy): domain Eukaryota; kingdom Metazoa; phylum Chordata; class Mammalia; order Primates; family Cercopithecidae; genus Trachypithecus; species Trachypithecus francoisi. The sequence goes on along the minus strand of NW_022681460.1, from coordinate 46,102,883 downwards.
GAGGCTTTTTTTTTTTTTTTTTTTCCTATATAGGCTTTCCATATGCCTTCCTCACTAAACTGAATTATTTATAGCTTTTGATTTAAAATGAGATACCTGAAACTCTTTCATTCACTTGAACACTTAGAAGCCATTTTAGGGCTACTGGTTGACCTAACTTCAACATTGCTGTGTGTCAGGGCCTAAGGAAGCTAGAGTAGAGGGAGAGAGATTGGGGGAAAGTCCATCAGTGGAGCAGTCAGAACACACACATTTATCAATTAAGTTCGTCATTTCATATGGGCATGGTTCATGGTGCCCCAAAACAATTACAATGAAAACGCAAAAAACAGTTATCACAGATTGCTAGAACAAATAAAATAATAATAAAGTTTGCAGTATTTTGAGAATTACTAAAATGTGACACAGATACACAAAATTAAAGCATGCTGTTGGAAAAAATGCTGCCAACAGACTTGCTGGGTCGCCACAGCCTTTGGTTTGTAAAAATCACAATCTCTGCTAATAAAGGGAAGAATACCTATAAATGAAGTATAACTGTAGATATTTACACATAGATACCGGCTAGCGTATGCATGTGCATTTCTTTTCTGCCAGTTGAGATGTCCTAAATGCAATAACAAGGAGCACACCTAGCTCGTGGATTTTAATTTCTATTGCCATTCCCTCATGAAAGAAACCAGAGATGCTGGGATAAATGGTGATTCTAAGACTTGGGCAGGAAATATACAAGATGAGCTTTGATCACCTTATTTCAGAAAGTAAGAAAATAAACAAAACAAAAACATAATGATAAGGGTGTATCAAATGGACACATGTGCCAACTTAAAAGCTTCCAATTGCCAAAACATGAGAATTTTGAATAAAATTGATAAAGAAGTGTTGAGTCTTAGTGTATAATTCAATGTATAATATGCATATGCATGAGCTCATACTAATATAAATAAATGGTTGCAGAAATTAATTAATACCACCTATAAAGAATAATTCCAAATGATTTATGTAGACATTATGCCTCTATAAGTTGAAGCACAATAACTCTTTCCTTCACAGTGGGCTGCACATTGTGATTTCCTTCCACAGAAGGAGGTATAAAAGGTAGAGGAGGAGAGGGGAGTGTTACTCTACAGTACAAACTCCTGACAAATGCTACCTTAGGTAGGTTATTCTATTACTCTGTTTTCACGCTGCTGTGAAGATACTGTCTGAGACTAGGTAATTTATGAGGAAAAAGGTTTAACTGACTCCAGCATGGCTGGAGAGACCTCAGGAAAGTTACAGTCATGGGGGAAGGTGAAGGAGAAGCAAGGCACATCTTACATAGTGCCGAGAGAGACAGAAAGAGCGAGGGAGGAAGCGTCACACTTTAAACCATGAGATCTCGTGACATCTCATACACAATAAAATGCATAAAACTTTGAAAATTATAAAACACAAAAGAAATAATAAAAGCAGAGCCTAAGTATATGCCAGATGGTAATAAATGCTTTATTCCTATTGTGGTGTATAATCTCAAAAATGATTTATTGCATTATTCTGTAATATTTATATAAATACATATAACCATAATACATTGATAATTAAGTACTAAAACCCCTGGAAAAAATTATAAAGAATTGACTCGTAAAATCGTATCACAAATACATATGTATATAATACTACTGGAAGCCTCTATTGTGAGCTTATAAAATGTTTCCAGCTGGTAGGAAATGGTATTCTGATATTATCTAAATCTAATATATTAAATAATACCATGTTTAGTACATGTATCAGTGGCACATTAAACAACTCATATAATAAACCCCTCCAGTTTTATTATAAATCTGAGAGCTATTTCCCTATTGCAAAACATTTATTGCTATTATGCCAAATAAATGAGGTGAAACAACAAAGAAGGCTTTAAATGAATTGTATTTCGTGTCTTAAGTATACAGAAGATTAAATGAAAACTCAACTCGAAATTCATTCAGTCATTTATTTATTCATTTTTCTATGTAAGAAAACACAATCCACTCACAATAGAAAAAGCCACAGATTTTAGTGTTCCATTATTTTGGTAGAATTAAGAAAGAACTAAACCAAAAGTAAAGAAAATAGACATGGATATAAAGTCTGAATTATATAATTTATATTACAGAGACGAAAAAGAAGAAAACTAATAATTTAACTCAATTGTAGATATATTAAAACAAAGGAGATTTAAATTTTATTAGGATACTTTGCTTATATTTAAGTATATATTACAACCATATAGAACATATTTTAAATACCCTATTTAAAATTTGACTTCTTGGAAATGTTGTTTCTAAACTTTTAAATGTGATTTTTTTGTGGGGAGGGGTAAAGTATGAATTTGTTTTTTCATGTCTTGATCAATGTTTGCTGTCCTGTTTCCTTAATCTGGATCTCATCTTTATGCATTATTCTTATTTGCCTAAAATATTCATGTTCCCATGAAATAAATTTGATCATATGAAAACATTAATTTGGGTGGACCCTGGTCAATGTCGACTCTTAAAAATGTAGCATACACTGTCACAAGCTATTGCCAAAAATCTGTTGTCACACGTACTAAAAATCAGTTTAATATTGAAATGGGTCACAATGATATGTTATTCATCTCTCTTTAAAATATTTTAACAATTATAAATCAGTTTTCTAGGACTATAGTATTATTTACATATGACACCAACAGAGTGCTCATTTAATAATTCTGTTGATTATTCTCGAGTCTTTTTATTTTATAACGGTAAAACTAGAAGGAGAAATTTGCTAGCCAATAACCGCTGTGTCTCTCTCAGTGCTCCTAGATTTTGTTCTCTCTTTAAAGTATATCTCCCTTTCCATTGAACTACTGGCCTTCAAAATGCATAAAAATTTTTAAAAGAGAGAGGTAGGAAGGAACTTAACTAACACTATTGCCTACACTAGCTACTGCTATATACTTTTTTCTTACTGCTAATCTATTTGGAAAACAAAACTGGTTTATTTCAAATTCTCCAGTCTTTCCTCTTTTAATTCCTCACTTTTTTCCTTACATAATTGCCTGAGGAATCCATCACAGTCTCCTTCATAGAATTTATCATTACCTTAGCTTTCAGTACATTGTATTTTCCAAGTTCTTACTGTATTTATAGTAGATGTTCCTAGCTCCCTCAGTGTCTCATATTATTTTCCTAACCCCATTCCCAACAATACTCTGAAGTATTATTCCAGGTTAACCCGTCAAAGCAGTCTACCAACCTCATTTTTATCAGTGTCTGTGTATCCTGTATGAGTAACAAATTGGTTTAAATCTTCCCTTATCTCTTTCATTGTTTCATCCTTTTTGTTTCAGTAAAATGAAATGAGTAATATAGTACTGACATTATTTCTGGAAATTTTGATTGGTACGTTAGCTAAAATGGGATAAGGATTACCTACTTATGCTGTAGGATCTAAAATTCATTCAAAAATTGTAGAGCTGGAGCTTATCTTCCAAGTGACTGCAAACATGTTAGTTGAAATATTAAAAAAAAATAGTATTCTGTCTGCCAGGGATATACAGCATCATGGATTCTATTTTTCATTCCCTACGTGAGAACTCTATATGAATCCAAATCTATTTTAAAAATCAGCCATTTTAGATAATGACATGCCTGACTTCTAAGGATACCCAACTCTTGAAGTCTCAAAGGTTGAATATCTGAAATGCAGCAATGAAAAAGAGATAGTTTTATTGACAATATTTTAAAAGATATATACTCATGAATAATGTTACTTGATACTACATCAAAAGATATTCCAGCTAAAATTAGCAGGCCTATCATGGTTCCTTCTGGACCATACAAATTATCTAACTAAACTGTACTTTCAACTTAAATTTGTCCTAAAACAGGATTTAGTACAGTTTCAGTCACACTAAACCATAATCCAAATGTGTTAATAGTATTGCATTATCTATGATCTCTAATTCTTATAGTTTTTACTTTCACTTCAGACCCATCAATCAATCAAAATAATAAGCAAAACAGAGCCATGATGTGGGCCCATTGGGACTTAAACTGACAGCCTTGTCTCCAGCACGAGTTTTTGTAAGATTGTTCTCACATGAACCAAGCAGCATGACCTCAGTGTATAATAGAAGACGAAGGGGACAGATGGGAAAAACCACAGGGAATTGACTTTCTTTTGTGTAGGTTGTGTGAAAATAAATTATTATAGAGGTCTCCATTCTAGAATGTCATGAGTGGGATGTTGTCAGCTATGCACAATACCTCTATAGCATTTTTAAAGTGGTTCAGAAAATAAATACAATGTGTGTGTGTGTGTGTGTGCACATACATATTTAGAGGAACAGAGATAATAAAGCTGAAGATGGAAAGAAAACCAAATAGTGCAAAATGAAAACAATGTGTAATACAGGGAAATAATATATTGGAGCTTCTTGTACTAGTCTTGCAACTTTTCTAGGTGTTTGAAAAAATATAAAACATGCATTTCTAAAAACAATTTTTTAAATGTTGAAGAAAAAGATTAAGCAAGATGGAGAAGAGTCCAATATTAGTTTGGAGACATGGATAGGAATGGTATCCTCTATGACCATGCGGGCCATAGCTCATTAAACTTCAACTTGAATAAGTGTTTTGTTTAAGGTTTTTATTATTTGTTATCTTTGTTATTGTTTAGGGTTTTCATAATAACAGCTATCAGCTGTATTATGTCAACTTTGTTTCCCAGTGGAAAGTAAGTTCTTTTATTGACGTAAGTCTAACTCATAGCTTTTCCGTTGTTTTTAGATTTCACAAGTGTCTGGTTACAAAGCTTCTCCCTGTCCTGTTCTGGCTCCCAAAGCATTGAGTAGACGATTGGAGAATTCTCTCATCTTACATTATTCCTCTCTGCTGCAGGTTCTGAGAGAAGAAATTGAGAAACAAAGGCAGTTCCTTCGTTGCAGCTTTTGGTGATTTGACTTTTCTACTTGATTTTTAGACTCAATGTTCCTGAATGAGAGCAACAAACGATACAGTCATGATAGTGAACAAGCTGAGCCATTTGTGCTACCTCTGATTACATATTTAGCTTTGTTTTTACTATTTGACTAAGAATTTAACTTTAGTTAACATTTTTTTGTCTTTGTTAAGGCCAGCTAAATATTTTCCTCATGGTTAAATTTGATTATATTTGTCATTTGTAACTAAAAAGTACCATTTTAGAAAGTAGAATAGTTAGAATAGGCTTCTATTCAAGTAACATATTTAAAAGATAAAAGTTCACATACATACCTAAAGTAATAGACAATAATATTTTAAGGCTTACAAAATTTATTATTTGATATATGAAATATAGATATGACTAAGCAATTTATATCATATATAAAATTATGGATATGACTGATACAAAAAATTAAATACAAGAAAAATAACAAAATTATGGTAAACTTTTACTATCAATCTACATATGTAAATAATTAATCTTTTAAAACTGTGTCCTAGAATTTTCCATTTAAATAAAATGTCAAACTCAACATAAAATATATGAAATCTACTATGATTTGATGAAAGTATTAATGACAGTCCTGACATCCCACCTCTTCAGGTCTTCCCAATTCCCATCACCTTTAGAGACTCCTCAATTCACTTCAGAGTTCTGCGGAGAAAATTTTAATACTAATCTAAATGAAACTCAGTGTTTCCTGTATTTCTCATTTTTCTGCTTAAGAAAATGTTAAAAAATTAGTGTTTATAAAAAATTATATCATGGGATATTATAAAGTAAATAACATGCTAGAAAACAAAATGCTTCTGATGTTTTTAGAAAAACATGTTATTGGCCGGGCGCGGTGGCTCAAGCCTGTAATCCCAGCACTTTGGGAGGCCGAGACGGGCGGATCGCGAGGTCAGGAGATCGAGACCATCCTGGCTAACACGGTGAAACCCCGTCTCTACTAAAAAATACAAAAAAAAAAACTAGCCGGGCGACCAGGCGGGCGCCTGTAGTCCCAGCTACTCGGGAGGCTGAGACAGGAGAATGGCGTGAACCCGGGAGGCGGAGCTTGCAGTGAGCTGAGGTCCGGCCACTGCACTCCAGCCTGGGCGACAGAGCGAGACTCCGTCTCAAAAAAAAAAAAAAAAAAAAAAAAAAAGAAAAACATGTTATTAATATTATAGTTTTAAAAAATCAAGATATAAAATGTACTTACAGTATGATCTCTTAGAAAAACAAGAATGCTATTGATGTTATACTTTTAAAAAATCAAGATATAAAATATATTTACAATATAATTTCAATTTTATAAAAGACTACATTGAGATATTAAGTATATCAAAGCTGACAAAAATGTTAATAATTTGTATCTCTGCATTATGGAATTCTGAAGTGAAGTTTACTTTATTTTGAAAATGTGTATGTTTTCTCTATTCTTTACAATATATCACATCAATCTAACAATATTGGGAAGATAGTTAAACTTATATCACTCTCAATGATCACTGTAAAAACTTTGTTTCAATTTGATTTCAATTATCTTTTTAACTCAAACTTTTTTGTAATAAAGTCAATGCTGAAATCATAAAAGTTGAAGGAAAAATATAGTTTATATATATTATACATATTTTTCACTTGAGTCTCGATAACATAAGTGTCCCACAAAACACTGTTATAACAAAATCAAATGATTTGGAAAATGCCGCATACTATCCTTTATCTTTAGAGATTAACAGTTACATTAGAATTTTTTAAGGCGAAAAAAATATATATTTTTTTACTTGTTATATATATATATATATATATATAAACAAAATACATATTTTTTTTTTTACTTGTAATAAGAATTAGAAGAGATTTTTAACCTAGGACTAAGTCGGTGGCTCCAACCCAATAGTAGAGTACCCTGCTCTACTATTTTTTTAAAAAATGTACCTGGAGGCCGGGCGCGGTGGCTCAAACCTGTAATCCCAGCACTTGGGGAGGCCGAGACGGGCGGATCACGAGGTCAGGAGATCGAGACCATCCTGGCTAACACGGTGAAACCCCGTCTCTACTAAAAAAATACAAAAATCTAGCCGGGCGAGGTGGCGGGCGCCTGTAGTCCCAGCTACTCCCGAGGCTGAGGCAGGAGAATGGCGTAAACCCGGGAGGCGGAGCTTGCAGTGAGCTGAGATCCGGCCACTGCACTCCAGCCCGGGCTACAGAGCGAGACTCCGTCTCAAAAAAAAAAAAAAAAAAAAAAAAATTATTAAATTTGCCAGAGATTTCAAAAATTATCACAAATTTGTGGACTGTCATTCTATTGCAATAATTAACTTTAAATAAGTATCTCTTAAGCCAAGTAAGCAAGAAATGGGAGATGAGAAAATGAGCAAGAGGAAAAGTAAGCTAAATATGAATAATTTATTTAAAAACAGAAGGAAGCCTTACTGTGTATCTGCATATGTGTTTAATTTCAATTAAATCTTTTGTTTTATTTATATTTTTTCATATCTTTTAAATAGTTCAGAGGAGCATTCACTCATATTCAAATGGCCACATTTTTTTTTTTTTTCCTTTTTCACGTAAGAATTTTTATCAGAGCTTGAGTTCATAGATACCATGATGTCCTAAGGAAATTTTGCTTGTTATAGCTATCTCTTTTTTTTTTTTTTTTTTTTTTTTTGAGGCGGAGTCTCGCTCTGTCGCCCGGACTGGAGTGCAGTGGCCGGATCTCAGCTCACTGCAAGCTCCACCTCCTGGGTTTACGCCATTCTCCTGCCTCAGCCTCCCGAGTAGCTGGGACTACAGGCGCCCGCCACCTCGCCCGGCTAGTTTTTGTATTTTTAGTAGAGACGGGGTTTCACCGTGTTAGCCAGGATGGTCTCGATCTCCTGACCTCGTGATCCGCCCGTCTCGGCCTCCCAAAGTGCTGGGATTACAGGCTTGAGCCACCGCGCCCGGCCTATAGCTATCTCTTTAGGGAAATAAAATTCCTACATGCTTATGAAAGATTCCATGGTCTATCTATTTCCCTGGAAAAAAATCTCTGCTTATTCACTTTTCTTTAAAGTAAATACTACTGTCTCAATGTTATCTTTCATCCTCCAAATAAATAATTTTTTAAAAACTAATCTCCACAAACATTATGGACTACAGTTATAAACAACAACAAGAACAGATAATGAATTGTTCTTTCAGATGGTAGTTTAATGATCTTGCATGTGACGCTCGCAACCTTACCTTCCTCTAGATTAAACCCAGCTCTGAGCAGGTCATGTATTCCCTCACATGCATGCAGAGTATGATGGAACAAATTTATTTATTTTTAACGTGATAAATTCCAAGTTCCTCTTAAATAGCCCACTCCACTATTACCTACTCGATAGAATATTCAGTACCATTGGACAGAATGAATACATTTCCACACTGTGCTCTCAGAACACTGAACACAAGTAACCAGTGACAAAACCTAAAATAAACCTTTTAAAACAACTCTCTCTAAGGAGTGCTGACTCTGAGGATTATCACTCTAAGGTTTATTACTATAAGGACTAATCTTAAATTACCCATTCGAGCATATCACATTTTCAAAAATGGCCACAGAAATATTTTCAGTATCATGATCTTCCAAAAATGAGTTGGAATCTACCTTATGTCCTCCCTTTGAATCTGGACAGAACTTTGTGTCTTAAGAAATATGTAGAAATGATGCTGTATTACTTCCTAGTTTAGGTTATAAAAAATGATATGGCTTTCTTCTCTCTTACTTCTTCTTCTCACTCTCTCTCTCCCAACACATTTCCCACTGGAAACCACCTACTATGCTGTGAGAAATCCCAAACTGGCACTCACAAAGAGAATGCATAAACAAAGGAATGTGGCCTCTAGCCAACAGCCAGCATCAACCACTAGACATGTGAGTGTACAAGCCATCAGATGACCCCAGCTTCCAGCTATCAACTGTTACATCTGTGGCCCCAGCACATTGTGGAGTAGAGACAAGGCAATCCCACTACACTCTGTCCAAATTCCTGACTTACAAAAATCTAACGGTACAATAAATGGTTGTAATATACCACTAAGTTTTGGGAAATTTTGTTAAACAACCAGAGTAACTAAAATACATAATGTGGATACTGAAAGTCAGAAGACTGACATGTTTTAGATATTTATTAAAAATAATACAAAAAAGAAGTAGAGATGTGTGGAGTCACTAAAGAGAGAATAACTAACACATACAGTGGACTTAGATCTATATAGCAATATTGATAAAAGAAACAAAATTGGTAAAAGACACAACTTACAAATCCAAATTCTTTGTTTTCTAAAATAATTTATAATTATTTTATTCATAAAAATTAGCAAAAATTCTTAATTTTTGGTAGTAAAGGAAAATTTCTTTACTCTGTTTATGTTAATATATTTTCAAAGTTTTGTTTCTTCTAAGCTGATGATTGCCTTCCCCAATTGGACAGTACAAGAATGCCACGATACTATCTATGTGATATCGTAAATAGCGTTTATGGTTGAGGGAGCTCAAAAATGTTGTTTTTTAATTTTTTGCTGTTTTTCTGTTTGTTTGTTTTTTACTCTCAGTCACCTCTATAATAGAAACTATGAAACCAAATTATTCTTTATTTTGTTCTTATCCACCTGGCTAGAATTTAAGCTTCATAATAGCAAAAAGCTTGCCCCATCTTCACTTCTGTAATGCTAAGGACAATTTATTATATACAGAAAATGCTCAGCACATATTTTTGAGTAAATGTTTTGTATGGAAATCTTAAAATTAAAATTAATATCTGAAAATAATGCTGTTCTTTCCATTCTTTCCCTTACTTATTCACTGTGCAGGTGTTCTTTAACCTATTCAACATCCAGTTTCTAACTTCACCTTTTTCTCTCAATCTATTAGACCCTATCTTATATTGTTATTTTCTTATATAAGCTATTCTTCATGTAGATCAATTCAATTAAGCCTCTATGTATACTCACACCCCAGTATGTAAAACTGCCAGTCCAGGGTAACTAAAATACATGCTATTTTCACCCCTTCACCAAGGCAACTGAACCTGACCAAAGAAAAACTTCTTTGAGTATACAGTGGATTTTTAACACCAGAAAATTTCAGGTTCAGCCTCCATGGTATTTTAGAGCTACCAGACAATTGTTCTGTTTTCCCAATAGATTTAATGTATCATTATTTTCCAGGGCTCTTTCAAACATTTTTCACTTACTCCACTCCCTACACCTACCACCTTTCCTCACTCTAAATAGATTATATCTGATTTACTGAGAAGATAGAATCTATGAAACATATAATCATTCCTCTGTGCCCATGTAGAAACTTATTGCCTTTTACGTCCCAAATTCTATCCATCTGTCCACACATCCTTTTTTCATATCTAATAAATCACATTTGTCTTTCTCCACTTATGTTCTGGATAAAACCTACCATGTAAGTCAGCTACCACTTTACTAAAGATCGCAGACAAAGTATTCCAAGTCTTTTATTATCTGACATCTGTTACTATTGGCTCTTTAACATTTAAACACATGTTTTCTTGCACATTTTCTGAAAAACAGATAATTTCTATATCCGTACCTTATTCTAGGTACCAGCCTGTATCTCTACATTCTTTCAGAAATTTGCTTTTTTCCTTGAGGTTTCTCCTTCCATAATTCTTATGAATTCCTAAACTACTTCACTCTTTCTTTCCTTCATTTCATTACCCAACCACTTCTTCATCAAAATAGTCAACTACTATAGCAAAAGTAAAAATGACATTATCATTTTTATGTTTTAAAACCAGATAACACTTTAGCTTTCTACTTTTAATTGTGTCTTGATATTTTCACTTTAATTTATTCCAGTAACACCATTCTGGATTTCCTGCTACTTCTCTAGCCACTTCTAAATTTAATTCATTATTAGTTTCTTTTTCTCTTTATATACACTTAGTGCTTGTTGTCCTCTGGTTACAACGTATTTTTCCTCTTGTTACTTTATTTCCCTGAGTGATATCTATGTCCTCTTTTATTATTTAAATGATGATAAATTATAAATATACATGTTTATCCCAGATCTTTTCATGAACTCCAGACTCAAATTTCCAGTTACTTAATAGACAAATTTCCAGTTACTTAATAGACATCTTCCACTTGGGTTTTCCATAAGCATCTTAATTATTACAAGCTCTAAAATTACCTCATAATTTGCATATCCCTTAAATTTTATTCATGACCCTATGTCTTAAATAGTTGAGTAATTAATATCTCCTATAAGGACCTTATTTTCTTAGTCTTACCAAATATCCAAGAGGAAAAGAATATAATGCAGTATCCAAAAGGGAAAAAGGATAAGGAGAATAAGCAAAATTTAACATTTCAATAAATGGTTCTGTTATGTGTATACAAACTTAAACCACATTGTAATGAATTTATTTTAAATTAACATGGGAAGCCTACAATAATGTTCTTGTCCCTTTAAAAGGATATCCCAATCATTCACATGTAAGAAACATGAAAATTGACTACGTTCTATTTCTCTCACATGAAAAACCTTTACAGGAAAACTGTAAACCATCAAAGACATGCTCTAAATCTGAGAAAGTTAATACAGACACATGACCTAAACTACAGCTGCAAGGTTTTACCCATAGTAAACCAAGACAATGGTATACTGTAACCTCTAAGTCCACAACTGCTCCTGAGTGAGTTTAGCCTTCTGTCATATAGGTTCATTGCTCATCTCCCTCCAGGATTTTCATTGTTCATCTTACTCCTAAGACTGCTGAATTCCCCATGGCTCTCAACCTTCATAATATAGGACCCAATATTCTACACCTTTAATCCACTTGCACCTTTATCTTCCTAATTGTATTTACTTTCTGGTCACTGACCCAGTATTCAATTTCCCTATTTCTGAACACTTTACACTTACCTTCTGGAACTCTCTCTCATATTTAGCAAGTATTGTAAACCCTCAGTCTCTTCTCACTTCCACCTTCTTCCTTTAGGTTTGGCTGAGGACACTCTCCCTTATGACTTTGAAGTGCTGATTCTTTTTTTTTTTTTTTTTTTTTTTTTGAGACGGAGTCTCACTCTGTCGCTGGGGCCGGGGTTGTTGGATTGGCCGGATCTCAGCTCACTGCAAGCTCCGCCTCCCGGGTTCACGCCATTCTCCTGCCTCAGCCTCCCCAGTAGCTGGGACTACAGGCGCCCGCCACCTCGCCCGGCTAGTTTTTTGTATTTTTTAGTAGAGACGGGGTTTCACCGTGTTAGCCAGGATGGTCTCGATCTCCTGACCTCGTGATCCGCCCGTCTCGGCCTCCCAAAGCGCTGGGATTACAGGCTTGAGCCACCGCGCCCAGCCGAAGTGCTGATTCTTTATTGTTTCCTTTTACCATATACTTCAGAAATAGCAGGCTCTACTCTGCTGTTGCCAGACTCTGTTCCCCTATAAAGAGCTTTTGTTCTGAGGCTTACTACCATTTTTTAGAATATTCTCTACCTTTTCCTTCTGACATCATCTACTAATATTCCAGGCACTCTTGTTCATTTAATGAAGACCTGGTAACGTAGATTTTATGTTCATTTGCTACCTGCCATCTTTATAATTTACACATCCATTAGACGACTTACTCCTCAGTTTACCAATGTCTTATTTTCAATAAGTTTTTCTCTATCACCCTATTTATGTGCAAACCTGTCCACAGTGGTGACTTTTATGCCTTCAAACCAGCATTTAAATTTTTGATCACAAATCTTTTCTATAAACTTGCTTTACAGAATTCAGAACACAATCACTTTGGACTTCTTCAGGACCTGCAGATTATTTCACCTGAATTTACTTACTACCCATTGGAGAAGGCCTTATTATTCCTATCAGCTTGACTAAATGTTAGAAAAGTTTATTTCTAATTATAGGCAACTGAATCCCATTTTCTTAGAGTACATACTTTATAAAATTTGCAATTGCATATTCTTCCTCTGTCCCTTTGAGGTGTAAATATTCTTCCACACTTTTGACAATTTTACAACACAGGAATGTCTTTCTCTAGGATCTGTAAGATATCCTTTGAGATTTAATCACGAAGAAAGATAGTGGCCCCATTCCCCAGTACCTGTAGGAGTTTAAGTAGGCCAATTCACAAACACAAATGGCCTAACACATTGACCAACTTCTTGTGTAACATCCTTGAGTATTTTTCCATTAGCTCATCGTAGCGCTTAAAAACCTCTCCTGACTTTTGTTTCAGTGGTTTTTCCATTCAATCTGTCTCCCCCATTGCAATAGTCTTAAATAAAGTCTTCCTTTCTGGTTTAACTTGGCTAGTGCAATTTTCCTTTGGCATCACTAACATAAACAAATTTCTTTATCAAAGAGTTGAACTTCCTCAACATTCCTATGAAGAAGCCAGAACCTATCAACTTAAAAAAAGAGAAACATATTGCAAATCCTTTTACTTAAATAAATATTTATGTATACATATATACACACTTAGGGGTGTGTGTGTGTATATATATATATAGCTATTATCCTGATTCATATCATGTTCTTCTCCAAACTATCATTAGGTCTTACCTAAATTAGAGCAATAGGCTTTAAACTGGTTACATCCAATGTTGTGCCTCTCTGATCAAGTCTTCATATAGCAGTCATATTGTTTATCACAATGTAAATTTATCTATATTCTTTATCATCTTAAAAATTTTCATTGTCACCCATTTCTCTTGGAATAAAAATTACAATTTTTTAACATTTCACATGAACTTGAAATATTTAGTCCCTGCCTATTTCTGTAACTTTATATTTTTCCTATCCTCATCCTTAATCCATATGTTTTAATCACATTATGTACTTTCACTGTTAATCAAGCTACCAAAACTGTTATTTTCTTAGGAACTCTGCAGATAATCCTCAATTTCCGTGAAAAGCTAAGCTGCACAAAAGTTTACTTTCATCCTGATTCTTACTCTTCATTCAGATCATAGCTTATTTTCTCAGAAGAGCTTATGAATGAATAAATGAATCATTGAATGAATGAGGCATTCAGCAAAGGCAGATATAATAGGAGGATGTCACCATCAGAATGACAGTATAATGGACTTTGGGGGGATTTGATGATAAGTAAACAACGGTATGCCACTGAATAACTTTCTCTGAAAAAAACTTGTTTGCAGATACTGGATACCTTGGAGTATTATTAGTAGTTTGGCATAAGGTACTAAATTCAGAAGAATAAAATATTAAAATAAGTAATTGGAGGGGGCACAAGTTTTTGGACATGAGTGAGGTATTTTAAGAGATCAGGAAGAAGCCAAATAAAACCCAGGTCATTCTGATAGAGAAACTATCAGCAAGGAGTCAAAATCTGTGCTCCCTATACAGATTGTGGATCTCTTTGATTATCTGAGTCCATAAATTAGTTGCTCAAACCACATGAGAAGAGATATGTTTTGGATTTAATATTTTTTTCCAGATTTTAAGAAAGTATTAGAGTACATGTATTGGTTATTACTAAACAACTGTGACAAATTCTGACTCAATACTCTATAATCATATGACTTAAATAAAATATGTGAGTATTCACACCAATTGGGATAAATATGAACTTAAATAGCCTCATTCGTGTCAGGTTTTCCATCCAAATACAATTATGACAAACTTCAAAAAATTGTATGTTATGGTTTGTAGAAACTTCTAAGTTTTTAAATCACAGGAAAAAAGAATATTAGCCTGTATTTTTTGAGAATCAGAATGTAGTAAACAAAATTGGAAATGAAGAAGATTAAGGGCTTCAATAAATAATTGAAAATGTAGATTTATAATCCCTAGACTGTGTACGGTATGTTAAATCAGACTAGAAATAATTACCTTGATAAAATTTGCTTTTTAGATCAAATGAAAACGTGACAAAACAAAGTGAAAGAAAACAATAAGTGGCTAAAGTACATTCTTAAAAATCCAGAACATTTAATTGTGCTGTAATATCCTAGTTTAATCATCAGACACTGAGTGTTTCACTTGCTCATTTCTAAAATGGAAAACTCATTTTAGAAATGGAAAACCCATTTCTCATATCTAAGATGGAAAACTATCTCTGACATGTCTAATATCTGGAAACATTGTTTAATCTCAGAGTATATACACTACAATTTGAAGGTTGTGGACTCAAAACAGGAATCTTTATGAAAATTATGAAATACTTGTTTAATAATATGTTTTGCACTTATGTGGAAATAATTAAGCTTTAATAAATTTAGAATAAAATAAGAACATTTATTTCCTAGGGAAAACATTATTTTTATTAAAACATAATATTAAAATGTTTTTCTGAAATAAACATTACCGGAGATTTTTAAATATTTAAAATGTTATGAAGTTATAATAAACCACCAAATTTTAAAGATTAATGCACATGACTAGCTTAAGTAATGCTATGAATGTGGTTTTATATGCAAGAACTTGATTTAAAATATCAAATTACTTGCTTTATCACAGGGCATACTAAGATTTTTATGGAGTGCTTCTCTTTTATTTTCTAGATAAAATTAATTCTTCTCACCAATGTGTAGTTTAGTTGCTAATTTAATTTCAATTCAAGATTTTGTGTGCCTTTTTACATTTTTGGTCATAAACTCTACATGCTCTTATTAGCTTTACATATTAGAGACCCCTTTTATACCTGATATGCCTCTAAAATAACCCTGAAATCTGTTTCTATCTCCACATTCAATCCTCCATTTCCATAGCCGTTGACCTTATCTCATGCTACTTGGATTGTTGTGGTATTTTCCTATTGCAATGTTCTTTAATTTGTACAGGGTTCTGTACATGGAAGTAAATAACTACTAAAATGTGTGTTTTATTTATTACTCAATTTATTGAAAACATTTGTCCAAACCAAAACATTTAAATTAAAAAATCAAATTTATTTTGCTTTAAAATATTCATGAAAAATTTGATAAATTAAGTTTTCTAAAATTTGTCTGTATTTCACATTCATTCAGATAAAACAGCACTTTCATTGCTAATATTAAGAAAGAAAGACACATCATCAACAGAGAAACTACAGATGCTAAAACATTTATAAAGCAATGTTAACAACACGTGTGTCAATAATTATGACAACCTAGAACAAGGGTCAGCAAACCACATCCCATGGGCGAATTCTTCCCACTGCCTATTTTGTATATTATCTCATGGACTACAATCAGAAGAAGAAGAATATTTGAGATGTGGAAATTACATAAAATTCACATCAGTGCCCATGAAGAAAGCTTCATGGTAACATAACCACACATATCACTTTATATATATATATAGAAATGATAACTTTCATAACTTTCATTCTACAATGGCAGAGTTGAGTGGCTGCTCTACAGAATTTATATGTCATTGTATCACACTACTCTTCTGCATACTACAGATTTCAGTGAAACAGTTGTAACTCTACAGTGTTTCAAGTTCAATTCCAAGTAATTGAAATATAATCCCTCAAAAAAAGAAATTAATTATTCTCATCCATTGACCTCTATTACCTAGTGTAGTAGATTGGTATTACATAAAAATATACCCTATTATTGCTATTTATGAAATGTATTTTTTATTACATAAATATTTAGTTAATAATCTTGATGTTGACTCTTGGCCCACAAAGCTTAAAACATTTACTATCTGCCACTTTAGAGAAATTTTTCTGACCCTTGGGCAGGATGAAGTAGGCAAATTATTTGAAATATGCATATTTTACCAATAAAGTGTAAGAAGAAATAGAAAATCTAAGTAATTTTGTACCTATTAAATGAATTACATTTACAACTTAACAATTTTCCACAGAGAAAACTGCAGACACAGATGGCTTCACCAATAAAATTCCATCAAACATTTAAGGAAAATTTATAGTAATTTAATATAAACTCTCAGAAAATAGAGAAATATTATTTCCCAATTTATAAGACTAATATTTCTATGAACAGACAAAATCATCACGAGAGGAAAGCTGTGAAAATATGACATTCATGAACTTCACCCCAAAATGAAATACATTAGCAAACCATAATCCAGGCATATATAAAAGGAATAATGCTTCATGTCCGAGTGGGGTTTATTTAAATAAAGCAAGTTTTGGTTTATTATAAAAAACTCAAATTAATTAACCATATTAAACAATAAAGGGGAGAAATTAGATGCCCATAGTAGTAGATAAAAACAGTTGACTAATGTCTATTCACCTTAAAAATTAGGCAACCTAGCAATGTAAATAAACTTGCTGAATCTGATAATGAAAGTTTTCATTATATCACTTCTCGGCCTTTTGGCTAAGATCAAGTGAAAGTTTTCATTATGCTCAATGTTGAAAGAATAAATGGTGTCCCCTTCAGATGGAGAATAAGCTGCAGAGGGAATCTACTTACGTTCTAATCTGCTCCATAGACCTATATGATTCCCTTTATGATAATGTGAATGCCACCCTGCCTTGGTTGCTATACCTTTATCCAGTATGTCTTCAAATAAGACATTATGAATATTCAAAATGAATTCCTTTGTAAAGATACTTTTTTACCTATAAATTTTAGAATGACATGATCAATTTCTAATTATAAAATGTTATTGGTAGGGTGTTGAGTCTGTACATAGATTTGGAGAGAGCTGGCTTCTTAATATCATTGCTTAACATTTTATTTCCCAAATTTTGTATTGCTAACTGTATATAGAAATAATGATTTTTTATGTTTATATTTTCCAACCTCGTTAAATTAACTCGTTTCTAGTGGCTTTTTATTAAGATCCTTCAAGATTTTCTAAATGCACAATTATATACTCTATAAATAAAGCAGGTTTCTTATCCTGTTTCCATCTGGCTGTTTTCACTTCCTTTGATGCCTGATTTCAACAGTTAGAACTACCAACATATCAAATGCCACATAATGATGTTACATTCTACCTATATTTCTGCCATTTTTAGTGCTACGTATAACATACAAAATATCTTATGTTTTTGAACTGCTAATCTCTAATTTGATCCTAAATATTTTCTCATTGTTTACTATTTTTACTTCCCATTTTTATGGCAATTGATAAAACTAAGAAGAGCCATAAACTTTCAAATTTTGTAGGAGTACTTACCAAAAACCCTCCACACCCAAGCCTCATCTCTAAAGACTTTCTCCCTCTGTCTAGATCCCACAGTGACTTTGTCAGTGTTTCTAAAGCATGCATGCAGCCTCTCAATTGTGAGTCGTCGCATTTACTCTTTTCTCTCCATGGAACGTACTTACCCCAAGCAAGCCACATAACTCCTCCCCTCATTTATTTTAGGTCTTGGCTCATACCTCCTTGACAATGAAATTGACTAAGACTATCCAATTTAAACATATCAATCCCTATCGACAGCTCCCTACTCCTGCCATGTTTTATTTTTCTCAGTGTCACTTATTAACTTTTGGCAAATACTTGTTTCCTTTCCCTATTAGAATTTAAGTATTCTAAGTACAGGAACAATTGGTTTGGCTCACTGTGACATTCTCATAAATTGTAACAGAATATGAAAAATTAAGGGTGCTCAACCAATATTGTGTAGAAAAATGGGTGAATGATTAATATATTTATTATTGCAATGAGAACTCAAAATATTTTAAGTAAGCTCATTCAATATATTAACAAGTGTTAATTACAGTAATCTAATGTGCAAAATAATTTGAGGATTTATAGAAGTCTGTTTAAAATACAATATTTTGATAAACATTAAATATGCACAGAAATTATCTGAACCAAATGTGGCATTGGACATGTACTTTCAAAGTGAAATGACTAGCATGATCCATGAGTTTATAGAATAAAACTATGAGAAACAAAATAAGGTATTTCTTGGATTCTTTTTGAAGCTGAAACCTCTCGCCTAATATGGGCCAGAGATTTTGACATGTGAAAAAGCATAGTCCTCCTTTTCTAATATTACAGAAAAATATCTTCTCACACATTTCCTAGACCAGAAAGACTTGCTTATTTCTTTCAGTGAATAACTGAATAGAACACGTCCACCTTCATTTTTATAACCCAGGCTTATCTATTTACACGCCATAAAATGACTAGATTTTTTAAGCTGCAGAACGATTCATTGGAGTGCTCTTGAAATGATTACATGGTCAGCAGCAGTAGCAGAGTAATGATAGATCCAAATAGAGAGATATAAGGAAGATAACATTGCTGCATGGAGATGAACCCACCCATAGGAAGCAATACAATGTATTCCCAGCTGGAGATCAGCCTTGCAGCTTCCTCAAGGTTTACACAAGGTCATACCACTGCCTGTGATGATACAGCTGAGTATGAAGGGGTCACCAGAGAACTCCCAACCAGCTTGTAAACTCGGAGAAGTGCGCACTGGGATGGAACCTTTGGAAGTTCATCCAATTTGCAGCTGGGAGGAGCCTGGCGCCTCCTCCTCCTGGGTGGAACCTGGGATTCAATCTACGAGGGAGGAAGTTCACTGGCAGGACTCTGTCTTTGCGGAGGGTCCCTGTTTCCCTTTTTTTCCCCTTTTTGCCCAATGAATTCCATTTTTTCCCACCCTCCAAAGTGTCTTGAACGCCTAACTTCTCATGGCCATGAGACAAGACCCTGACTCTAAGGTGAATTAAGGAGAAAGTTCTACAACAGTTTTGGTTCCTAGAACATGGGGCTTGAGAAGGGGTGAGGAAAATGGGGACTCAAAACCTCTCACTGTCCCTTGTAAGCCTTTTCATCCTCAGACTTCTGAGGGTAGGGGAAACCATTCCCCCACCCCTAGTGCTCCTGGGGTTTGGGGGTCTTTCCATGGCCTTTTCCTTCTTTTTGGGGGGTGGACAGGCAAGCGGAGGCTCCTTACTGCCCCCTCCCCGAGCTGGGTCTGGGGAAGGCCTTGCTTCCATGGCATCTTCCCCTTCCTTGGCCAAGTGGTTCAACTCCGTAGGACAGTAATTAAGCTTCTCTACCTGGTGGAGGAACCATTTCCATAAGAATAAGAGGTTCTTCCCCCAGGTATCCTGTTTTCTTCTTCATCCAGATAGCAATTAACTTTTAAACCAGTTTTCTTTTCCTTTTAGAAGATGTCCTTAGGATTGCCAAAATGATGGTCAATCTTCTTTAGGTTATTTTTTGTGAATAATGCTAATATATGTTCCAAAATTGTGTGGGATTTCTAAAATTCTAATGTCTGCATATATGCTATCAGTCATAATTAAGGCTGTCGAGTTAAGTTATTGTAAACCACAAAGATAACCAAACTTTGTCAATTGTTTTTCTAACATAAATACCTTGTACATTTTTCTATTCACAGACAATTGTCTTGTTTTAATCCTTTTCAAAATATGGTTTATAATAAACTACAGAACTTTGACAGGTCCTCTCAAGACAGGCTTCTTATAACTTTGAATATTGTGACATGGGAATAAAGGAAAATGTACAGACTCATAAAGCGCTGAAATGTTCATGAATATCAAGCAAAACAAGTATTAACTAAATGGACTGAACTCAGGAAACTGAAGCAAATCTTTTTGGCTTTTGCTTGTAATGTTGCTTTTTCTCATTTTGTTTTTCTGAGTCAGGGAAACTTATTTTGAACTATTTATGGCTTTTAATAATTGAGTAAGCTATACTCCTGTGAACAACATTTGGAGCATATTTGATTCTCTCTACCTGGTTCCTCTAGAATTTGAAAACTATCTGTGAGTATTCTTAACTTATGGCAATATAGTTGTTTGCATCAATGCAATAATAATCCATTTTTCTTTTTCAACAGGACACACTTGGAGAAACTGGTCATTTTACCAACACTTTGACTGGAAGGCTATGCTTCCCCTTAACAAGTCAATCTCAACTTTCAGAGCCAATAAAAGCCTGTTGGAAAGCCTGGCCTTAAACTGTTGCCTACGCAGTCCCTATTCAGGGTTCCTGACCTGTAATCAGAGTAAAGAATGTCAGTTTCTGACAGGTCCAGGAGCTCCAAGTTTATCTTGGGACCTTAAGAGAAGAGAATCATCCAATTCACAGGTATTTGAGGATACAAACCTATGGCTAGGTTTGGTTTTAAAAGTTCTTATCTGAGATTCCTTGTGGAATAGAGTTCCTTCAAAGCCAATACAAAAAACCTGTATAGAAATAGTTATTATTGCTGCACTTTTTGCAAATAATCAGACTAAATATAAGACTACAGTCTATTTTAAAAATATAAGACTGAAGTCTATTTAAAGTTGTTTGCAAAAATTATTGATTTTTGTTTTCATCAAAATCATTGATGATTGGTTTTCTTAACAAAGATGAGGACTGGAGGGAGAGAAATTATGTTATAAAAGTTATCATACATTTATCATTAAATTCTAAACTCATTCATTGTTTTTAAGTTTTTGCCTACATTTTTAAATTAACCCTGCTTGTTCCTGTGAACCAACCAGCAATCTCTGGCTGCAGCTGAGAAAGAACAACAGAGGATGGGTAAATTAAAAGCTTGGATCAATATTCTAGCTCTAAGCAATTATGCTGCAATCTTGCCAGATAATGGGGATAAACAGGATGTCCATTACTTGTAGGTTTCCTTTTTAGGAAGGTAACATGAAGGAAGCTGACCAAAGCCAAGCACCATGCCCCCAAATCATAGCAAGCATAACTATAGCCACTGGTTATCTGAATGTGTTACAAGACATCCTTTCCTTTTCCTTGTTGGAGGAGAACTCAATTTCACAGCTTCACCTTAGCATTTGGCTTATGATGAGGAATCCATGCAACCTCCCTACAAGACACATTTTTATCCCAAACTAATTTCTAAGCTTTGGGTCAAAGCCTTAGGAAGCGAAATTGGATCTAAGGGATCCAGAGACAGACAATAACAGAAGTTAAAAGGAACAGCATGTGAGAATGGCTAATTCCTGCCAATTGAACCAAGCCTCTGGATAAAGGTCATGCTAGTATCCATGGCATAAATGAGGTCTAGGGAACTCTGAGTCTACTGTCAGAAGGTGGGATAGAGACATAGGTGAGAGCAGATAATTCCTATTCTCTAGGCCCTCTATGCTTCATGGGTGCAAGCCGCTTTGGCACCCACGGCGGCACCTGCCAAGGTCGCCGGGTCTCAGGGATACAAGGATGGAAGAGAGGAAGAAGAAACTCTTCTTTCCCTCATGTACCCTGGCTATCTGCCAGGAAGAGAAGGGAACCAGAGATGCCTGCTCCCCTCTTTCTGGATGGGTAGCCATTCTTCTTCAGTCTGTACCCCTTTCGAATGCATCCTGAACCTCTGGGACTCCTAAAAATGACTTCATTTTTTTCCTTTCTCCTCCCCTGTCCTCTCTTCGCTAATAGGTAATTGTCTCCGTACTACAGGATACTCCTCTCAGATGCATCCTTCAAACCAGAAAGAGTTAATTTCCCAAACCTTAAACTGGTTGATTTAGTTGGTCTCAGGGGAAGGGAGTCCAGAAGCCCAACATGTCCACAAAAAGGTGAAGTTTTTTTTTTTTTTTTTTCCCCTCTGGATGGGCTTTTGGCCTCCCTGTCCCCATGCAAACTGGTAAAAGAGCATGGGATTTTTGGTCTGTCCTTATCCCTCCCCTCATTTCATTTTGATACAGTTTTCCAGTAACCTGGTTTGTCTGTTCTTGCCTTCATGTCATCAAACTCCAAAGGGACATGCAACGGGAGACTCAGATAACCCCTTTTGCTGGGCACCCTTCGATAGGCTTCTGAGGGAGATCTGACTACTGTCTTTTCAAAACAGCACCCTCTGTCAGCAGAAAACAGTTAGGATTGATATTTGTCCTTATCCTTGTCTTTATTCTAAAGGCAGTTAGATGTCCTTCTTTAAAGGGGGGAAAGAGACAGTCAAGTATAAAGGGGTTATTGAGAACCCCCGACTGCCTGTGCACTGGGAGGAGTAAGCACTGAGGTAGAGCCTCGGCAAGTTCATGCTGTTTGCAGTGCGGAGGAACCTCTCTCTCCTCTTTCTGGGTGGCACCTGGGATTCAATCTGCGAGACAGGAAGTTCACTGACAGGACTCTGGCTTTGTGGAGGGTCCCTGTTTCCCCTTTTTTCCCCAATAAATTCCTTTCTATTTTTTCTCACTTTTCAAAGTGTCAGTGAGTCTAATCTCTGAAGAAGAACCTGGCTCTCAGCTGAACTAAGGAAAAAGTCTTACAACAGTGATACTTGCCTATGCTTGGTGAATTCCATCCAAGCTCTAAAAAGTTGATGATTTCTGGCTAGGAAGCTGCCCTTTTATCATTCTTCTAAAAGAACTGATATTAATAATCTATTACTTTTTAATGAAATGTTAACAATAGAAAGCCTTTATTATCAGCAAAGACACACATATTTTTTCTGTAGTTATGGAAAGAATTTGTGAGGAAAACAGAAGAGGTATTCAAGTATCCTTAAACAGATTATTTACCTTCTGCTATAAAGCATCTAAGAAAATCTACTTACCAAGTAAAATATATAAACCTGCAAAAAGAAAAAACTCACAATATAATGTGCTGATAGTAAAATCTACGTAATATATATTTGCATATGTAAGTATTACAATAATAGGACAGGTAAAAAACTGAAAGATATAAAGCTTAGGATTTTTTAAATGTACACCTCAAAAAGAGTGAACAATATTAAAGGGAAGAAAAGCAACAAATAACAAATCATGCAGTGAAATTTCTTCCTACTATCATTAGATCATTATTTGATTTCTGACATCAAAATTATTGCCCCACCATTTATATATATATATAAATACACACACACACACACATACACATACACACAAGATTTATATATATATATATATATATATATATATGCACTCTTAGTTGATGGAAGGTAAATTATTTTTCTTCAAAAACTAGACTGTTATTCAGCAAGCAAGCTGGAGGATTTACTTATTATTTACTTATATAGCTATTTCTGTGAGTTAGGTCCACATGCTGCTTAGTGTTGCCAACATTAACATTATTCAGCCTTTTTGGTAATAATAGTTCCAGGATAATTATGTAGATAAAGTATTTCTTTATTATAGGGTTTTCTGTAATGTAGAGCCTTATAATGTAGAACTATTTAACTTTCTTTTGTCTCGACTTCAATACCTCTTTTCATTGAGAAACTTTAGACAATTCCAGGTTGAAACTGAGTAAAAATCAACTAAATTTAAAAATAAAAGTTTAATTTCAGAGTGTCATGTGTCTCATTTTTAAGAAATGAATACTTTTAAGTGAATTTCAGGAGACATATATTTTTATCAAAAACACCTGAATGAAATTATCTACATTAAAAACATTATCAATGCAATTTTATATGTCATAGGTTTTTAACTTTACAAAAAAGGCCTTTGACTTATTATATTTTCATAATACCAGTAGGATTTTTTTCTGATTAACAATATTTGTGAACCATTTATTGAAAACAAGTGAAATTGGAAAAAGATGGAGAAATCTCAATGAACAATTGGTAAACATAAAAGCAGAAATGTAAAGGTCAAAATTAGCATTCCTAGCCAGATACATTAAGATCTTTTATTCTTCTATCCAATGTGTTTAAATATTTTTATGTTAAAAAGTCAGAGTAGTACATATTAAAATTTTATAGTGCAGTTTGTCTTCCACAAGCACAGGCCAACAAAAAACTGAGACACAGAGAGAAACCAGAGCTGCTATAAATTAGACTGTATAGATTAACTATGACATGCTACATGTTTTGTATTCTAGACTTGCATTTCAAGAAGGAACCTTACATACCCAATGTGATAGTCAGAATAAGAACTTCCTATTAAGATGTTGGTATCTGTCCACATCTTAATTCTGGGACATATGAATATATTATATCATATGGCAGAGAAGAAGTAATGTGGCCGAAGGAATTAAGGTTGCTAATCAGATGAATTTAATATAGAGGGATTATATTGGATTATCTAGGTGGAACCAATAATCACGAGGATTTTAAATGCAAAAGAGGAGAGAAGTGACAGTGTTTGAGTGATGGAATAAGAGAAAGACCACTGGATATTGCTTAGACAATCGAAAAGACCAGGAGTCAAAGAAATGCAGGCAGTCTCTGAAAGCTGGGAAATGTAAGAAATCAGTTTCTCCTTTAGAGCCCTTTGGGGAAAAAAAAAAATGCCCTACTAACACATTGGTTTTTAGCTCAGTTAGATGGGAGGTGAATTCATGTAAGATTTGTGACCTAAGGACTGTAAAATAACAAATTATTGTTACTAAATATGTAATAATTTGTTACAGCAGCAACGGAAAATGAGTAATTCACCAGAAACATACAGGTATGAAAGAAAAGAAAATATTTGGTGTGAACCAAATTTATGTTCTAGTTTGTAAAAATTAATGTATAATAAATTAAAAAAATAAAACGTCATTAAGCTGGTTTTGAATGTATTTTTATATCTACACATGTTTTAAGACTCTCATTTCCTGTGTTAGCTGAGATCACTTCTGAAAAACTCAAGATAAAACTAGCATTTCACGTTGTTTAGGTTTGCATGAAATCATATAAAACGACTTTTGAGGTATACTACCTAACATTCACATAATCAAATGTAAAAATCTTAAGTGAATAGTTTATATTTAATTAATATTTAAATTTTGAATGATTTAGAACATTAACTGACTTTAGAACCCTAAATGGATTTACATCATTAAAAATCTCAAATATTTTTTATTCTTCCTCCCAGCTAATAGTTCCATGACAATTAACTACTATTTTGAGTTGTAGTATTTTGATTTGTTTTGACATTTTTTAAACTTTATTTATGTAAATGAAATCCACATAGTATGCACTCATTTTTTCCTAGGATCTATTGCTTAATTTCATATATGCCTTAATCATTATGTTATTGTTTCAAATAGTTCATTCTTTTTGATTTCTGTAAGGTATTTTGATGTATGGATATATTATAATACACAGGAAATTAAGGTTGCTA
This sequence comes from Trachypithecus francoisi, assembly GCF_009764315.1. Classification (NCBI taxonomy): domain Eukaryota; kingdom Metazoa; phylum Chordata; class Mammalia; order Primates; family Cercopithecidae; genus Trachypithecus; species Trachypithecus francoisi. The sequence goes on along the minus strand of NW_022681460.1, from coordinate 46,076,978 downwards.
ATCAGTCAACATGAAAATAGAGAGAGTATTCTGAATTGTATTCTGAATTATCCAGCTGGTCCCAGTGTAATCAATCATAAGGATCCTCAAATGTGGAAGAGGATGCTACATGCACATACGCACTCCTGTTGGGATTATGATGAATGCATCAAATCGTTGAAAAATTGACATCTTTAAAATATGATCATCTTTCCAATGTGTCCTCCAATCTATAAAACTTTATTACTTCCATTTATTTAGAGTTTTAATTTATTTAAAATATCTCTTGTATGTTTTCTTATGTATAGTTTTAATATATAATATAATATTTAATATATAAAGAAGACAACAGAGACAAAAATTCGTATTCAGGACTCAGTCACTCTGGTACTATAGATTTTTAAATTTGTACCAATGATATTCTTTGAAATACTTTTCTGTGATAAGAAAATGGTAACTGAGCAAAAAATTTCAATGATCTATTTTATATATTTTTTAAAAAATCAATATATATTTAAAAAATTTCAATGATCTATTTTATGTATTTTGATGCTAAAATAGATGATTAATTTTATCAACTACAAACAAGGGCTTAATAACACCAAATTTAGCCATATATATATATAGTGGAAAGCATATCTTTTTGTGACATTCTGCTGTACTTGTAAAGGAAAATAATTCTGCAAATGTAAATTACATTTTTCCATCTATACTGTCTTAAAACCTACAATATAACCTATAATTTCTCTGATTGGAATGATTGCTTGAAAAACAGTGTCTGTGTATGAAATGACACTTCTATGAAATCACATGGTAAAAAGTTAAACCTTTCACTCTTTGCTTCCTCTTTTTGTTCTTCTAACTAAACATATATGTATATGTAAATAAGCTAGATATTATATACATCTATAAATACATATGCAGTATATTTATACATCCTTTTCTAGAAAATATTTGGTGAGGATATTATTACTCATTGTTGAATTGATCTCTTCATTCTCAACAACTAATTCATCACTGTCATTTCTGGAGTTAACAATTATTTATTTCTTTTTCAAAAATTTTCTATTAATTACTTTTTTTCTTAATTTCTGTATCAACTTTTCAAATACATGAAAATGTTTTATTCTTTTACAAATTCCTAAACATATTGACAGTTTCAGAACTCACAGTGTCCTGTTCTAATCTGAAATGTAGGTAAATTTCCAAACCTGGTTCTAGGGCTTCCATCCATTATTCTCTTTGTCCTTTTGACACCTGATTCTTTTTAAAAGCAATGTATATTAGTCTACTTTCACAGTGCTATAAAGAACTACCTGAGATTGGGTAATTCATAAAAAAAAAAAAAAAAAAAAGACGTGTAATTAATTCACAGTTCCACATGGCTGGGAGGCCTCAGGAAATTTACAATCACAGTGGAAGGTAAAGGGGAAACAAAGCATGTTTTCTCAATGGCAGCAGGAGAGAGAGAGAGAGAGAGAGAGAGAGAGAGAGCAAAAAGGTAGAAGTATCATACGCTTTCAAACAACCAGATCTTGTGAGAACTCACTCACTATCACAAGAACAGCAAGAGGAAAGTTCATCCCCATGATTCAATTACCTCCCATCAGGCCCCTCCTTCAACACATGGAAGTTACAATTGGAGATGAGATTTAGGTGGGGACACAGAGTCAAACCGTATTACAATATTATATTTTTTCTTGGTTCATCTTTCATTTTCTGAATCAGAATACTTGATTCATAGGTATAGCTATACAGGACATAAAATTTTGAATCTTTTTACACCATTTTTTATAATTTTTAAGTTCAGGGGTAAATGTGCAGGATGCACAGGTTTGTTTTATAGGTAGACATGTGCCATGGGGGTTTGTTGTACAGATTATTTCATCACCCAGGTATTAAGCCTAATATCCATTAGTTATTTTTCCTGATCATTTCCCTCCTCCCACCTTCCATACTCCAGTAGGTCCCAGTGTATGGTGTTCCCCTCTATGTGTCCTTGTGTTCTCATCATTTAGCTCCCACTTATAAGTAAGAACCCTGCCTTATTTGGCTTTCTCTTCCTGCTTTAGTTTGCTAAGGATAGCATCCTTCATCTTCATTTGTATTCCTGCAAAAGACATAATTTCATTCTTTTTTCTGGCTGCATAGTATTCCATGGTGTATATGCACCACATTTTTCTTTACCCAATCTATCATTAATGGGAATTTAGGTTGATTCCACATCTTTACTATTGTGAATAGTGCTGCAAGGAAAATTCATGTGCATGTGTCCTGTGGTAAAATGATTTATATTCCTCTGGGTATATACCGAGTAATGGGATTGCTGGATCAAATATTAGTTCTGCTTTTAGCTCTTTGAGGAATTGTCATACTGCTTCCCACAATGGTTTAACTAATTTATACTGCCACCAACAGTGTATGAGTGTTCGCTTTTCTCTGCAACCTCTTAAGCATCTGTTATTTTTTGTGTTTTTAGTAATAACAATTCTGACTGTGTGAGATAGTATCTCATTGTGGTTTTGGTTTGTATTTCTCTAATAATCAGTAATTCTGAACTTTTTTTTCATATGTTTGTTGGCCACATGTATGTCTTCTTTTGAAAAATGTCTGTTCATATCCTTTGCACACTTTTTAATGCAGTTGTTTGTTTTTCTCTTGTAAATTTGTTTAAGTTCCTTATAGATGCTGGATATTAGATTTTTTTTTTTTTTTTTTGGCCTATCCTCTGTCTTTGTTGTTTATTCTGTTACCTTGAACTTGTATGACAATTTTATTTATACATTTTAGTAGGTATGTGCTAAATGTTTAAAGTATGTTAAAATCTTTATTATAGCATTATAATCTTGTTTTACAGAAACAAAATATCTTACTTCTCTGAATATACTCATTATATTGTTTTGTTCCTTCTGAACATGTATTTGGTTTTTTGTTTGCTTCATTTTGGTTTGTTCTCCCTTTCAACTGCAAGGAGCTATTTAAATGTTAAGTGATCTTCAACTCTCTTTGCTATTTAATACTGAAGCACTGAACAGCTGACTGGGAGCTCCATGTATATAGAATAGTGTGTGAAGGATTTGACAACCAGTGCGGTTTCATGGTTTGTGTAATTCAACATTCTTACTTGCAGACTCCCAGGTACCAGATGTGAAAATCTATTTTCGGGGTGTAATTCAGTTTCTTCAAGTTTTGGGGATAGGGGAAATAAGATATATGCCTGTTTATCTTTCTTAAGAAAGTAAAATAGGAAAGGGAAGGTAGAAACTTCCATAGTTCACTTTATAAAATATAATTAAATATAACTTCAAACCCCTTATCCTGTACCTGACATGAATTTAGTGGCCTCTGTTGTCTAGAGTCCTCAGATTTAATATCTCCTGTAAATAAACATCTATTTTCCTATTAAGAACACGAAGGCTTAGGTATCTGGTTACTTAGTAGATAATATTTTGTTTACTTCAAGTTCCGAGTATTTCAGGGGCTCTGTAAGTAAAATGATGTCTATATTAATCTTTTCCTTTTCATATTTAAATTATAGCGTCTTTGGCTCTCACGGTCAATTCAGTTTTCCTTCTAGTTCTATCTTCAAATAGCATTTAAAATATTTTATTCACTTATTCCTCTCTCCGCTTCTCTTTGTTATTGTGGGATAATAAAACCTTTATTCCTCAAATACCAATGTATTAAGGTTTGGGAACAATCATCTATTAAATATGTACCACATTTTTCTGGAAATCTGTCTCTCTGTTCCTTACAAAGAAATCTCAACAATTATTATAGGTTTAAAAGTTCCAAATCTGTGCAGGTAATTCCCAACCTGACACTCTAGTCATGTCATTGCTAGTATCTATTCTATTGTATACATGACATCTCATCAGTCTACTGTCACTTCAAATGCTACATGCTTTAATACAAATGTGTAACTCTCCAACTTCTTACTCCTCTTATTTCTTACTCCTTCTTACTTCTAACTACTATGTTTGCTTTCTTTTGGTTAAGAATATCACTTTTGTCTCTATTCTCTGCATAAAACATATTTTTGGTAGTTTTTTGTTCTTGCCCCATAGTTAGTCACAATGCTTTATTAATTCATCTTTCTTTCCTGTCTCAGTGCCATTGTCTTATTTCCAAGATCTCTTATTCCATGCTTCGTTAGGCACTTAACCAGAGTTTAGTGTCGTTATTTGTAAATGGAAAGGGTAGGAACCAAAAGCAGTAAATATTACTTTGTATACCAAGCAAATATATATGCTTTACGTGCACAACTTACTTTAATGCTCACAATGTTCTTGTGATATACTTTTTCTCATTTTGGAGATCAATCCTTATCTCCAACCAGTAAGTGTATTCATTATTGTGACTTCAGACACTAATAAATAATTGTACCTGATCATCATATAAAATATATACTATGCTGTAATGTAAAATCATGCCACATGTACTCTTTGGGTATGACTTGTTTCACTGGAAAAGAATGTCTGTGACTTTATCCCTGTCATTATAGTTATATATATTTTTTGCTTTATCTGTTCTCTTGTTAATGGACATTTAATTTTTTTCATTTTAAAATATTATGACTATTATAGTTATTAATATTCTTGTACATGTGATTTAATGGATATATATAGCATTTCTTAAGTATTTAGAAATAATATTACTAGCTTAAGTGTGTTAGTGTAATTATTGCTGTTTCTGTTTAACTGTGTCTGGAATCATCTGAAGACTCAGTGGACCTAGATATTAAAAATAACTTAATCACATGACTTATACTGAATCCTGACTGTCACTGATATGAACATTGCGATCTAGGAGGGAGTTCCCAAAAGTAACCTTTCCAAAAATCAAGGAGGAAGTTGCAAGGCTTCTGATGACATAGCCTTAGAAATTTCAAAAAAATCACAACTGCTTCATTCAATTGTTTCAGCCAGTACAGAGGGCAGGCCAAATTCAGCTACAATTAACACAAAGGTCTGCATAGTAGGAGTCACAGTACATTTAGAAGTCTTTGTTAGAGATGAGCTACCAAACATATATTTACCTTTTGTGAATTGCTGAACAGTTTTTCAAAATAGTTGCACCTATATATGGGTGTTGCAGTTCCTCCACACTGTAATTAATACTTGAGGTTTTCAGTACACACTTCCAATTTTATCCATCTTGGTGAATGTAAATAGGCATATTTTTAAGGCTATAATCTGCATTTTTTTTTTTTTTTGAGACGGAGTCTTGCTCTGTTGCCCAGGCTGGAGTGCAGTGGCGCAATCTCAGCTCATTGTAAGCTCTGCCTCCTGAGTTCACACCATTCTCCTGTCTCAGCCTCCAGAGTACCTGGGACCACAGGCGCCCGCTGCCACGCCCGGCTAATTTTTTGTATTTTTAATACAGACGGGGTTTCACAGTGTTAGCCAGGATGGTCTTGATTTCCTGACCTTGTGATCCACCCACCTCGGCCTCCCAAAGTGCTGGGATTACAGTATCATCTGCATTTTTAAAATGAGTATGTTGCTGATGAGGTCAAGATTCTTACTGATCACTTGAAAATCTTCTTATGTGGAATATCTATATAAACTTGTCTCCAGTTTCAGTGTTTTAATTCTTTTGCATATTTATTTGTAGGAGCTCTTTATATATTTGAGATATATATTCCATGTTAAATACATCTTTTGTTCATATTGTATCCTAGTATGTGGCTTGTTTTGCTTCTTCATAATTGTATCTTCTAAGAGAAAAGTTTTAATTATAATACAGTCCATAATATGTTTATTTTATATCTAGTGCTTTGTATTCTATTGAAGATATTTTGACCAGGCACAGTGTTTCATGCCTGTAATCTCAGCACTGCACTCTGGGAGTTCTGAGGCAGGACGATTGCTTGAGTTCAGGAGTTGAAAACCAGCCTGAGCAACATACTGAGACCTTGTCTTCAAAAATAATAATAATAAAAATTAGACGTGCATGGTAGCACATGCTGGTAGTTCTGACTACACATGAGGCTGAGGTGGAAGGATAGCCTGAGTCCAAGTGGTCAAGACTGCAATAAGCCGTGATTGTACCATTTTAGCATAGACCACAGAACAAGACTTTGTCTCTCTCTCTCTCCATATATATATACATATATATATGTGTGTGTGTGTACATCTATCTATCTATCTATCTATCTATCTATCTATCTATCTATATATCTTCCTTCAAGGAAGGCCATGAAGATATTTCAGAATGTTTAAATCCTAGAATTATTATGATTTATGTTTTTATTAAGGCAAATAACCTATCTCAAATTATATTTTTGTGTCTCTTTGCAAGGAAATAAAATTTTGTCTACAAAAATATTTGAATGCTCTATTTACTGAAGAAATATTCTTTAAAAAAAGTGAAGTAATAAAAGGTGAATGCTTCATAGGCAGATACCCCACAGGCAGTAGCCCTAAAAAGATATTATTTCTCCTTCAAATTTCAGTAGAACTTTTGTTGTAAGCCATATAAATACAGGTCTATTTCTAGAGTTTTAATTACATTCTCCCTATCTATTTGTCTATATACTTTGCATATGTTTTGTTTTGTTGTATTTTTATAGATATGCTGGTAGTGTTTTAGCTTCTAAGAAAATAGAAACTGATAAATACTAATCTCCATAAAATTAACAGCTGGAAAATGACAGAACAAGGCTTTATGCCCAATCTTGTGTGCCTATACAATTTGTGTTAGTAATACTTTACAATAAAAATTTCTATAAGAATATAACTTTCACATGGAATGGTTGTACGGTTCAAACAGAATAATGAAAATGATTTTTTGTGAGTTAGAAAGCACTGAAATGACCAAATAACAAATTATTAAGATGTGGATGTAGTATTTTTCACTGGATCAGAAGACAGTTATGGGTTCTGAATGTCTCTGTTAACTATATGTCACTGAGTGAATCACTTACTATTTCTGCAATGTAGAATGGATCACGAGGTCAGGAGATCGAGACCATCCTGGCGAACACGGTGAAACCCCGTCTCTACTAAAAATACAAAAACTAGCCGGGCGAGGCGGCGGGCGCCTGTAGTCCCAGCTACCCGGAGGCTGAGGCAGGAGAATGGCGTAAACCCGGGAGGCGGAGCTTGCAGTGAGCTGAGATCCGGCCACTGCACTCCAGTCCGGGCGACAGAGCGAGACTCCGCCTCAAAAAAAAAATAAATAAATAAATAAACAAAAATTTATTTTGATTACTTCTTGGCATAAAGTTAGACTACATATGTTCTAGCATCTTTTGTAGTTAATTACACTTATAAGACTAAATTTTGGACAAAGAAATATGTGCAACAGTAATGTACACCTCTTCGATTTCTGGCCAATAGAATCTTTCCTTGAATTGTCCTCCATTACCTTCTTTATCCTGTCTGCTGGTTAGGTGTTAACTTACAGGATAAATCTAGAAGCCACATATTGAAAGCAGCAGAGACTCTGTCTAACTGCATTCTGAAATGTCTTTGAGAACCAGAAAACATCCTCTCATATCCCATCCTGCAAGCTGCTATCAAAACACCATAAGCAAAAAATGAATATCCTTTAAATTAACCCTTTAAGGCCCTAAGTTGTATGTATCTCAATAGGTGAAATTACCCTAACAAATAGATCCAAATTTCAGTGTTCTCATATATAAAGCAAGATAATATTAACTATATATAAGACTCTTGTCAAAATTTAAAAACTGATAAATATAAATATATTTGTCATAAAATTACACAAATGTGTATGCAAGGTATACATATTTCTGTTACTAAAGTTTTAGGAGTCCATATCATTTCTTCAAGCAGATTTAACATAGAAAATGTAGGAATTATATAAAAAAATTTTTTTGTTACTTAAAGCAACTACATAAAGCTTTAAAGCCTTATACATAGTAGATGACTTATTTTATTGAATAATTTTATAGTAATAAACAAATCATGTTGATGTAGAGTTAGACATTCTGGCCTCTAAATATTATCATCTTTTTATTATTTATTTAGATTAGATTACCAATGTATTTGTATTATAATCTGTATTCTAATTGGCATTTAATTTTGTGCTGATAAAGAGATTTTTGAATATTTATGATTTTTAAAGTTCACCCTTTATGTGTAAATTTGTTCTTTCTTTTACTCATTACAACATCTTTAAATAATACATTAGAGCACTAGTAAAACAAAAAATACAGAATTAACACTATCTTTGTATCACAAAGAGAAAAACGTTTTAATAATCGAGTACTTATAGTGAATTTTAGATAAAATACATATTAAAAATGCTACCTTCTATAAACCTATTGCCTTTTATTTTATTTTATTTTATTTTATTTTATTTTATTTTGAGATGGAGTCTCGCTCTGTCTCCCAGAATGGAGTGCACCCGCAGGATTTCGGCTTACTGCAAGCTCCGCCTCCCAGGTTCACGGCATTCTCCTGCGTCAGCCTCTGAAGTAGCTGGGACTACAGGCGCCCGCCACCACGTCCAGCTAATTTTTTGTATTTTTAGTACAGATGGAGTTTCACCATGTTAGCCAGGATGATCTTGATCTCCTGACCTCGTGATCCGCATGCCTGGGATTACAGGCGTGAGCCACCCCACCCGGCCAAGTCTATTGCCTTTTGTTATATACTATAAATTCTAATATCAGTTACAACTGTATACATAATAAAATTCTTAAAATATAAGCATTTGTTTCAGTGCCAAACCAGGTACACTGATATAAAATTTTATAACAAACTTTTAAAGTGGAAGATAATTTCTCTGTTATATTTATATTGGGGCTTTATATTGAGGTTCTTTTCTGAGACAAAAATTATTTATGGAAGAATTCATGTGTAAAGTATAGAAGTTCAGAAAATATTCTGTAACCTTAAACTATCATACAACTTTTGAATTTAAAATGACTACTTACATCTTTTCTAGTTTGTGAAATGTCTAAAATGAACAAGAGATTTAAGACTAAAGAAGGTGACATGTATGTTTCTGATTTATTTGTTCCATTTATTTCTCTTTTTCTCTATCAGCATCAGAGTTATAAAGTGTAAAAAGCAGCATATAGCAAGTAGTTGCATAGCTATTGCATCTGTCTGTTCAGGAGTATAATTGGCAGTGGTGTCAGCATCTTAGATGTTGCCTGTGGCTCTGTCAAAGATTAATCTCTTGAAGGATAAACTGTCTTTAATACATTGCTCTTTATAATTGCTTAGATTTCTGTGATATTACATTATATTACAACTCTTACTTCAAAGAGCACAGAGTGCCTCACAGATGTTGTATATTAATTCTCAACCTCCCTGCAAGGCCAAATCTACAAAGAATTATGTCTTCCTTTTTTTGTGATGGGATTACTTCAAGCATGCCGCAACCATAATAAAGTATTCATTTGAAATAATGTTAAATCTTTAGTCGTAATTATGTGAGGGAATATGCAAAAATAAAAACAATCATGAGATAATTGTAATACATTTTCCATTTTATGAAATAAATAATCACATTTATTAAAATAACAAAAGTAACAAAGCTATTCACAGTAAGAATAATTTAAGGGATGCACATATCTGAATAATGAAGGTTTTACAAAGTTATTGCATAATATTATTTAGATATGTGAATTATTTAAAGTTAATTATATATTTTTCTAAAGATATAATATGCTGTCATGAAAATAAATTTTAGTTGTTTTTGAGTCAGTTTTCTTCAATATGAGGTACATTAATTAAATACTACCTAGGGGCTTTGTCCACTCTAAGTGATTAGTTAGATTAGCCCAAACTCAATCCATGAAATGCAAAATAGAAAAAATCTTTATACAGAGATGTGAACATAATTTTAACATTACAAGAAGTTGAAGCCAATAGATAACAGCTATCATTGATGAACATCTGCATGTATCAGGAAAATACAATATATAATCTCAATTCACTAAGAACTATAAAAAATAATATTTTGAAGATCAATATATTGAGTAAAAAGGCTAAGTGACTTCTCTAATTTATCCGGTAAGCAAATTAGATGAAATGTGAACTAAATGTGGCAAAATGTTAAACTTCCTGTGTCACTTTAACGATTTCTGTTATCCAGTGAATACCTTATACAGATATATTTGAAGGAAAAAGCCAGAAATACACATAAAGTTGCCTTCAAAATATATGCTGAAATATCTAGTATTCTCTACCAGCAGTAGTAGTCGTGGGCTTGAAAAGACGATCACACTTCTGTGACACAATAGGCTTTACGCAGCACCAAGCTTATGTAGCTTTAATAATAGAGGACAACGAATACAGCATACTCAACAGAAGAGCGGAGGTCTCATGACTTTCAACGCAGCTTCTGAATGTCCTCATGACTCAGCTATGAAACACACGTGATCAAGAGAATTGGAGCCAAGTGGACATAATCATTTTTGACATCTTTTCAAGCTTCATACCTTCTGATTTAAGCTAAGGGTCAAACTCTCAAAAATCCTTGTTGTCAGAGGAAAGACTTACCAGACAGTGTTTAACCATTTCTTTCCAGGTTCTACCAAGCTTATGTAGTTGAATTAATTGGAAATACATAAAGCTGATTCCTTACTGTCAAAGGCTCCCATAAATGTCATTTCTATTTTCTGGTGGAATGCTAAATAGTTTTAATGTTCGTATAATATCTATTCATCTAAATGTGTTTTTGTTTGTTTTTCTTTTTTGACGCAGAGTACAACTGTCATCCGGGCTGGAGTGCAGTGGTGTGATCTTGGCTCACTGCAACTTCCACCTCCTGGGTTCAAGTGATTCTTAAGCCTTAGCATCCGAGTACCTGGGATTACAGGCATGGGCCACCATGTCAGGCTAATTTTTGTATTTTTAGTAGAGACAGGATTTTACCATGTTGGCCAGGCTGGTCTCAAACTCCTGATTTCAAGTGATCCACCTGCCTGAATTTCTCAAAGTGCTGGGATTACAGGTGTGAGCCACCGCACCGACTGTAAAATCTATTCGTGTGTGCCTATTCCTCTCTGTTTAGACTGAAAAATGTTCTGAGGGTAGAGATCTGACGTTAAGAATTTTTCTGTTCCCAATATTGCCTAGTTTAGTGTGAAAGAAGAAAAATAAACTAGGAGAATAGGGACCTATTTTCTAATACTATTCAGTAACTTTCGGACATTACAGACCTCTGATTTCTAATCTATAAAACAAATCAGATTGACTAGGTAATATCAAGTGCTTTTTTTTTTTTTTTTTTTTTGCGATGGAGTCTGGCTCTGTCTCCCAGGTTGGAGTGCAGTGGCGCGATCTCCGCTCACTGCAAGCTCCATCGCCTCCCGGGTTCACGCCATTCTCCTGCCTCAGCGTCCGGAGTAGCTGGGACTACAGGCGCCTGCCACCACTCCCGGCTAATTTTTTTTTTCTTTTTTTTTTTTTTTTGTATTTTTAGTAGAGATGGGGTTTCACCATGTTCTCCAGGGTGGTCTCGATCTCCTGACCTTGTGATCTGCCCGCCTCGGCCTCCCAAAATGCTGGGATTACAGGCATGAGCCACCATGCCTGGCCATCAAGTGCTTTTTATACATTAAATATACTATTCGTCTCTGAGGCTGGCAAAACATCTCACACAGGTATAACATTACTTGGGTGGGAATTTTGAAATGCATTCTTTATGGAGCATACATTTTTCTTGCTGATAGGTAGAAAGAAAATATTTGGGTTCTAGAAAGAGAACTGCACTGTTTTGTATCTTTATTATTTATTATTTACATGCTGAGTCCCTGTAAGAAGACTGCACATCCCTCACCATTGCCATCATAGGGTTTTCTTGAGGGAGGAGTACAATTCTCTTTTCTATTGTTAGGCTTGACCACATAAATTTGTTTGGGGAAGAAAATTTGAGTGGAAGTAATATATGGCAGTTCTGAAGAGAACCTTAAATAGTCATTACATATTTTAGTAATTTACTTAAATTTTTCCATATGTTATAAAGAGATCATGTCCTCAATACTGTTAATCTCATTGAAAATACATAGTGCAAAAGCACAGCAAACTTGTAGTTTACATGTAATGACAGAGAAAAATAAATCTTTGCTTTGAAAGCCACTGAAATTAGAGTTGTCATCAATTACAGGTTATTTATCAAATCCAGATTATTCAATAAAGAATCTCAAAAACTATATACGTAACAACAGCTCAGTAATACACATCTTAAAGGAGATTCAGAGTTATATATATCTCATTTCACAAAAATTTATAACACTGTATAATTTAACCTCCCCAAATATACATACTTGTATCTGGACATAATAATGTAATTCAGCCTGACATAAGAACATAGAGATAATATTAACATTTGATAATTTAACAGATCAGACGAAAATAAGATGCCTCCGTGGATTGTAATTGAATTAATAAGACTTTCCTATTTTGATTTAGTAATCATTGAAATACCACAAACTAGATTGGTAAAATTGGAAGGTTGAAACAGACAAATTAATTTAACAATTTCTTCACTTTACCAACTCCCTACCATTGTCTCTAAAAATTATTGTTAGCATTGTTATTGTTAGTGATTGATGATAAGAATTCATTAGTAATAGATTATAATAAAGGAATAGATGATATATGGACTGTTCAATCAATCTCAGAATTCTTTTCTGGCTCCAAAATGCACTCAGATGAAACATAGATAATAACATTAAGTATATCTAATCAATAATTTTAAATGGTGGATATACTTTTGGATACTTTTTCCAGATTGTTTAGAATAATATATGATGAAAATACTACTTGCAGATGGTCTCTGCAAATGCAGATCTTATTGTAGTTATGACTTTGGAAATAGTCACTTTACCAACTTTCATATAAAGATAAATATAAAAGAATTATGGATATATTACTAAGTTTAAAAACTATAAGCAGGCCGGGCGCGGTGGCTCAAGCCTGTAATCCCAGCACTTTGGGAGGCCGAGACGGGCGAATCACAAGGTCAGGAGATCGAGACCATCCTGGCTAACACGGTGAAACCCCGTCTCTACTAAAGAATACAAAAAACTAGCCGGGCGAGGTGGCGGGCACCTGTAGTCCCAGCTACTCGGGAGGCTGAGGCAGGAGAATGGCGTAAACCCGGGAGGCGGAGCTTGCAGTGAGCTGAGATCCGGCCATTGCACTCCAGCCCGGGCGACAGAGCGAGACTCCGTCTCAAAAAAAAAAAAAAAAAAAAAAAAAAAAAACTATAAGCAAAACTTTTATTTTTAGTAGTCTTTCTAAGTAGAAAAAAAAACTGTTTTTAGTACTTTTTTTTTTTTTTTTTTGAGACGGAGTCTCGCGCTGTCACCCAGGCTGGAGTGCTGTGGCCGGATCTCAGCTCACTGCAAGCTCCGCCTCCTGGGTTCACGCCATTCTCCTGCCTCAGCCTCCCGAGTAGCTGGGACTACAGGCGCCGCCACCTCGCCCGGCTAGTTTTTTGTAGTTTTTAGTAGAGACGGGGTTTCACCGTGTTAGTCAGGATGGTCTCGATCTCCTGACCTCGTGATCCGCCCGTCTCGGCCTCAAATTAATCAATATTATATGATTTTATAAGAACAATATAATCCTTCATCCATATGCTGTTACCATATCAAAGTATACTCTTCAGATATATTTCCAGCTTTTATTCTTGCATTTAGTACATGAAAAATTATTTATTAATATTTCAGTAGGCAGAATAATTCTTCTCCTTAAAGATGTCTATACATGTATTCCTCTGTTTAGACTGAAAAATTTTCTGAGGAAAAGATCTTATCCTTTTAATGCCCAGAATCTTGAATATGTTAGGTTAGATGGCAAAGGGAAATTAAAGTCACAGATGGAATTACATTTGCTAATCAGCTGACGTTAAGGTACCTAGATTATCCTTAATTTTCCAGGCGTACCCATATAATTACAAGGAAACTTTAAAGTAGAAGAAGGAATCAAGAGGGAGAGCCATGGCTGCATGGGAAGGATGTGGCCTAATGTTGCTGACTTTGAAGATGGAAGAAAGAGGGCATGCAACCAGCAAAACGGGAGGCCTCTAAAACCAGAAAAAGACAAGGAAACTAATCCTAGAGCCTCCTTTCAGGAAGGAACACTGACATCTTAATATTAGTCTGGTGAGATCCATGTCAGACATCTGATCTACAGAACCGTAAGATAAATTTGTGTTACGTTAAGCCACTAAATTTGTTGTAATTTATCACAGCAACTTCAGTAAATTAATGCAATTATCTAATAAATCTCATCAGAATTCTTGAGCAATACACCACTTTTCTATGTTCAAATTTCATTGACAATGAAAATAAAAAGAAGAAATTAGAAAACTTGAATTAATAAAATTGAAATTAATTCCATTATATTTCTAACAAATATCCCTCTCTTCACATTTTTATTATTAGACTTTATTCACCCACAGTTGGCAGTTCATTATTGTAAATCACTGGTATAATTTAAACAACCTCCTAACGTATAATTTATTTAGTAAACTACTAGCAGATTTACTTTTAAAAACGCTTTGTATTTCATTGTTTCACATTTTCTCAGAAATATTTACTAGCTTTCCATTGACCAAGTAATAAAATACATATACTTTTATATGGTACTTCATATATCTGATATTTATATTTACCTTTATGACATCTCTTAGGTTATTAAAAAAAGAATTTTCATTCCAGTTGATTTAGTCTGCTCACTAATATACAACTAATATACATTTTTCCACAACATTTTTGATATGGGTTATCTTTTTCAACTCTCCACCTCTGCTCAAAATCTACTGTTCCTTGAGGTTCTGATGGTCTTTCATTTACTCATTCAACAAATATGTATCAAAGATCTAATACATGTTAATTAAATAGGATAAATTCAAGAAAAGGAAAATGAAAAGAGTAAGGTTGTTATTTTATAAAGCAAGACACATAGAGTGTTAATTTCAATACAGTGTGATATGGAAACTTTAAGAAGAATATATAGGAGTGATAGAGACAGGAGGCAGGAAAATACTAACTAGAAAAGGGAGGGGTTCTTGGTGAGGGCTCCACCCTCAAGCCTGGAACTGTGGCCCAAAGTGAGAACTTGCTATCACTGTTTTCCAGCTTCACTGTTGCCTTTTTGGCCTGCCCGCCCCCAATCTGCACCCATAAAAACCCCAGATTCCATTGGCAGAGCAGTAAAGAAGAACAGAAGAGAAGCAGCCAGATGTAGGAAAGCAGCAGCTTGACTCAGAGGGATGGCTTGATGGTGGGACTTCGGAGAAGAGCTCAGCTGGGGACAGGCTCTCCTTTCCACCTCCCCTTCCCACTGAAAGCCACTTTTGTTGACAATAAAATCCTCCGTGTTCACCACCCCTTAATTTGTTGATGTGATCTGATTCTTCTTGGACGCCGAACAAGAGCTCGGGAGCTACAGGTGTAGACACGAGCTATTTAACACTTAAGCCGACCACAGAGCGCAAAGCTAAAAGAACACTGTAACACATGCCCTCTGGGCTTCCAAGGTGGCGGGTAACCCCCTAGATGCTGCCGCCGGAGTTCACGGAGTTCTGCTCCTGCCAGTGCCCAGAAGCGCTCATCACAACTCTTGCACCCACTTGTCCGTGGGCTCCCCTCGCACAAGGGGTTGAGAGCTGCAAGCTGAGGAGAGGAGTCACTCCTGTTGCAAGACCCATGAAGGCGTCAAGGCAAATTTCCTGTTTCAGGAGCACAGATGGATGGGGTAGAAAAATCAAATTGTGGAAGTACTTTCAAAAGTAATTGATATTTGAATAAGCTAATAGAATTAGATAAATGTAATAGCATTAGTAGGAAAAGGTTAGGGAGAGTGTTCCAGACTGAGAGATTTACGTCACTGTGGTTGGTTTGGGAAAGAAAACACAGACACAGTGTTGGAAAACATTTGGGAAATATGGAATTACTTTAAATAAAATAATCCCATTATTCATTTGATGTCTTATAATTTACTGTGACAGTAGTAGAGAGATTAAAATGTTGAAAGGGATAGCCAGGCCAGATATCAGCAGACTGGTTTTGAGACTGTTTATCTCAAAGAAAGAAAAATACAAAAAATGTGCATACTTCTTTATTAATGAATTTCAAAGTAGTAATGAATCTAGACAATATGTTCAGATATCTGCAACATATGTATTGTGATATTAAAATATCTGTTATTTCTATTGGTGACAAAGCAATTAGTTACTGATAATACCACAGTGTTTTGGAGAAGGCAACCATAATTTTAAAAGTACTAAATTTTGTTAGATATAAGTGAAAACAAAAATGGCTTTTTTTTTTTTCCTATTCATGTTCAGGCATTTTCCAAATTATATGTGTAAATCTCAGGTTAAGTATCCTTTGATTCTAGTCCAGGCCCAGGGATCCAGGATTAACTACCATTCAATGCCAGCCAGAAGCAAATATAATGCTTCTCTGGAGAATATAATATCATTTTCAGGCATCAAATTGTATAGGTAATTTTTATAATAATAGTCTGAATATTCAAACAAAAATAATCAGAGAATATTCCAATGAAAAACAGTAAACTGTACAATTCTTTTCGTGAATATATAGAATTGCTAAGATAGGCCATATTGTAGGCCATAATATAACCTGAATTAGTTTTAAAATATATAAATAATGCAAAACACGTTCTTAGACCATAGTTTTATGAACTATAAATCAGTAACATACATATAGATAGAAATTCCCAAATAAAAGAAAATTAAACATTACAGTTTTAGGTAGCCCACAGACCAAGTGGGAAGATTCAAATTAAATTAAAAACATTTTAACCAAATATAAATGAAAACCCAATATCAAGTTTGTGAGATGCAGCTAAGGCAGAGATTTGAGTGAAATTTACTGCAAGTAACATCTATTTATACATACTAAAATGGAAACCTAATTTTAAGGAGAAACACAATATTTGCCATTCTCTGAATAATCTTTCTCAAAATCTATTAATTGCTGTGGTAGTTTATCATGTATTTAAAAATTTTTAATCCCACTAGAGTTGAACCATAAATTTCTTCTTTTTAAATGTTGGCTGGACTTAGTGAATTGTTCTAACAATACGGTGCTACGAGTGAAAAATAGTAACTTTAGAGTAGAAAAATCTGGATGACACCACATCTTAACCTATCAAGTTTAACATCACTAGTGATAAGTCTTGTTGGAATGTATCCTCTGATATGATGTGATGAGAAGGGCATATCACCTTTGTGTTATTATTCCAATCATAAGAAAACATCAGACAAACTCAAATGGGAGGCATTCTACAAAATTGGATAACTATTCTTCAAAATTATCGAAGTTAAAACAGAATGAGAAACTCTTACAGATAAGAGAAAGCTGAACAGATATCACAAGTGAATTCAGTGTGATCTTATGGAATGTATTTTGTGGAAGAAGTCAATGGAAAGACTGGAGAATTCTGCATAATATGCAGAATTAATTAACAATATTTACCAATGCTTACTTTTTAGTTTTGATAAATGTACTATGTTTATGTAAGCTATTAACATTTGAGGAAGCTGGATGAAGAGTGTATAGGATTTATCTGTACTAAATTTGGAATTATTCTATGTATCTAATATCATTTCATAACACAAACATTTAAAAAGATGAACCACAAAAGTAACCAGAGATGAAATAAGCCAAAACTACCTAACGGAAAAACAGACAATGGAAGAGACATGAATGGAATTCAGATAATGCAATCACCCTATTCAGACTTTAGAGTAGTATAATTAAGTAAGTATGATTAAAAAAAAAGAAAATTTAAAATGTCAACAATAGACTGGAAACTATCAAAGAAGTATGAAATGTTTGTTATAGAACTTGAAACTACAATAACTGGAATTAAAATCACTAAACACCACGTCACTGCTTTGTTGGTAAAACACTTCTCTGCTATTTTATTTGACTTTCCAGAGCATTTGAAACTGTTGGCTCACTGGTTCTACGGTTCTTACTGTTTCCTATCAATTTCTCCTTGGGCATCAATTTTTTCGCTCAGCCGTTAAAACCTGTGCCTACTAAAATTCTCCTATCATGTGACTTCAAATCTATATGCCCAAGATTTCCAAAGAAATGTTTTATATCATCCTACACAATTTCCTATCAGTTGCTTTTTAAAGTGTATAGTATTACATTGATTACAAATTTGTCAAGCATTTACTTCTCTGAATTTTTTTTTTTTTACTTTTTTATCATTGGTTTTTCCAAAAAGAAAGCTGTTTGCAGACTTGTGTTCCTGTGAAAACTTAAAACTTTCAATGCTGTGATTTGCACAATGTAGACACTCAAAATATATTGACAAATACAATTTTATAAGGAGCCTAACTATAGTTTAGTGCCACATTATTACCGTCCAAGAACAAATGCAAATATACTTAGTATTTATGTCAATATCAGGTTTCCAAAACTAATCTTTAATAATCTCTTTCACTTTTAACAATTTAATGAAATAATTTAAATTGTTAATGTTTTAGAAATGACCTACTTAGAAAATCAAAATGTCACTTTTTAAAATTCTGTTATGCAAAGCAGAATTTTTGATTTGTAGTTCTAAATATTGAAGTAAAATAGATTATTTTTCTCATATTATTATATTTCACCACTTTAATTATTGAATGTGTCCAGAGATTAAAGTGACTATGAAAATGAAATGCTTTTTTTCACAATAAATATTGAATATTTAATGACTATTTTTGCTCTAACAGGTACTTTGGGAATGAAACACAGTTGTTCAGTGCTTATACACTACTTACCCTTTGACTTGCTAGACACCATTACTAAATATGCACTTATGCAGCAGAAGAACTAATATTCCTGGTGAGGGCAATAAATAAGGCAATCTGTGTTCCTACCACAGAGCATTTATAAGCAGAATGAAAAAAACTAATCAAGCTAACTAGGCTGTGCAATGATAAAATGAGATGAAATATGAGTTCGCTTTCCAAGTGGGAATGCAACCCAGAAATATAAACAATGGAAGCATAGGAGCTTTTATAGTTTCTATTTAACTATTTGCCTAATTTAAATATCTATTCAAATTTTTGATTAAAATCTTTGGCAAGAAGGCATTGGGAGTGGGTGGAGGGAGGATGCAGACTTTGGGCTGAAATGGGAGGAAGTTGGGAACCCTGAACGGGGTTGCTGAGCACCAGGACTCATTCCTGACCCTGAGTGGTTCCTAGGGAAGAGGTGAGTGAAAGAAACATGGAGTGACCTCCTCTCATCATCGACTCCCAGGGTACTAGCTGTAGGAAACTTTGAGACCCCCCCAGGCACTTGAACTGGCAGGGAAAATGGTCCAGAGACTTGACAAAGACAGAACTTCAGCCTGCACACAGCACAGAGGGAATAACTGCAATGGAGCATGGCCATGGGTGCCCATCCCACAAGGCTCATCATACTCATCCAGGTGGTTGTATTTGGCCATTCTTGCATTGTTATAAAGATATACCTGAGACTGGGTAATTTATACAGTAAAAAGGTTTAATTGGCTCACCACAGTTCTTCAAGCTGTACAGGAAGCATGAGCATGACACCTGCATCCCCTCAGCTTCTGGGGAGGCCTCAGGGAGCTTTTTCTCATGGAAGAAGGTGAAGCAGGAGCAGGCACATCACATGATGGGAGCAGGAGCAGGAGAGGGTGGAACAGGAGGTGTCCTACTTTACAGCAAGCATATCTCATGTGAACTCAGTATCATGAGGACAGTACCAAATCATGAGGAATTCACCCTCATGACCCAAACATTTCCCACCAGGCCTCACCTCCAGCACTGGGGATTATAATTCAATATGAGATTTGAGTGGGGACAAATACCCAAAGTACATCAGCGGCTTTAGCTTTTGTTGGCTTCTGGATCTGAACAGAGCAGGAATGTCTTGTCCATGCCATGGGGCCAGTCTGATCTGAGCACTCCTGTCTGCCAGTCAGTTCCAGGGTCACTGACTGGACACACCTACTTGTAGCATATCCTTGGCTGCTCAGCCAAGCCACTTGCCAGCAGCCACGACTGTAACTCTTTTACAGGCAGACCATGCCTAATAGAGAGCTTCTGTGATGGGTCCCCCAGGCATGCACCACCTACAGTCTCCTCCTGCTGTGCTGACTCCACTCCCACCCACCACCAGTGCTCATGCATGTGTAGGACTGTTACTGCCCCAGTGGGCATGAACAAACAGGACCCACAGCTGGCACACACATGTGAGATCCACCACCTCCCAGCCTCTGGGACACATTCACATGTGAGATACCAGTTACCCCACCACCATTCTGCCAAAAAGTGTTTGTTGGCAACCCACCCCCATCATTGCTACTGCTGCCCTTCCAGTGCAACAGATGCTTAACCTTGAGGGCCAGCAAAAAGAACCACTGACCTGCTCCCAGCCCTGCAGGGTTAGAGCACACAGCACAGGAGTGATGAGCTGAGCCTTGGCCCGCTAAAATCATCCAGAAATGTAGACAATCAAGTAGACCCAAATTATACCACAGTCAAAATCTCAAAGGCATCAAATAATATAAAAGGAAAAAGTCCCATACAAAGGAGAGCAACTTCAAATGTTAGGGGAACATCAGGCCACACAGATGAGAAAGAACCAGCGTAGAAACTCTGGCAACTCTAAAAGTCAGAGTGTCTTCTTACCTCTAAATTCCTACACTAGATCCCCAGCAATTGAAATGTCTGAAATTACAGACATAGAATTCAGCAAGTGTATGGCAGCAAAGATCATTGAGATTCAAGAGAAAGTTGAAACCTAATTCAAGGAATCTAAGAAATCCAGTAAAATGATGCAAGAGCTAAAGACAAAATAGCCATTTTAAGAAACAACCAAATTTATTTTCTATAGTTGAAAAACTCACTACAAGGATTTCATAACACAACTAGAAGTATACACAGCAAGACAGACCAAGCTGAAGAAAGAAAATCAGAGCTCGAAGACCAGTTATTCAAATCAACTCAATTAGACAAAAATAAAGAAAAAAAGACTTTAAAAATTGAACAAAAGAGGCCGGATGTGGTGGCTCATGCCTGTAATCCCAGCACTTTGGGAGGCCAAGGTGGGCGGATCATAAGGTCAGGAGATCGAGAGCATCCTGGCTAACAAAATGAAACTCCATTTCTACTAAAAATACAAAAAATTAGCCAGGCATGGTGGCAGGCACCTGTAGTCCCAGCTATTCGGGAGGCTGAGGCAGAAGAATGGTGTGAAACCTGGAGGTGGAGGTTGCAGTGAGCTGAAATTGTGCCACTGCACTCCAGCCTGGGTGACACAGCAAGGCTCCGTCTAAAAAAAAAAAATTGAACAAAACCTCCAAGAAATATAAGATTATGGAAAGAGACCAAACCTACAACTCATTAGCATCCCAGAAATGAAGTAAGCAAGAATAAGCGACTGGGAAAACATATTTAAGGATATTGTCCATGAAAATTTCTTGAACTCCTCTAGAGAGGCTGACAGGCAAACCTTAGGAAATTCAGAGAAATCCAGTGAGACATTACGTGAGACAACAATCTCAAAGGCACATAGTTATCAGATTATCCAGGGTAAACATAAATGAAAAAATACTAAAGGCAGCTAGAGAGTAGGAATAGGTCCCATACAAAGGAACATTATTAGGCTACCATTGGATCTTTCAGCAGAAAACTTACAAACAAGAAGAGATTGGGTGCCTATATTCAGCAACCTTAAAGAAAAGAAATTCCAACCAAGATTTTATATCCAGCCATACTAACCTTCATAAGCAAAGGAGAAATAAAATTATTTTCAGAGAAGCAAACACCGAGGGAATTCATTACCACCAGATCTTCCCTATAAGAGGTACTTAAGGGGGTGCTAAACATGGAAATGAAAAACTGTTATCTGTTACCACAAAGACATACTTAAGTACATAGCCCAATCACACTATAAAGCAACTGTACAATCAAGTCTACATAACAACTAGTTAATAATATGATGAGAGGATCAAATGCTCACATATCAATATTAATCTTGAACATAAATAGGCTAAATGCCTTATAAGGCACAGAGTGGCAAGTTGAATAAATAAGCAAGACCCGACTACATGCTGTCTTTAAAAGACCTATCCCATATGCAAGAACATTCATATGCTCAAAGTAAAGGGATGAGGAAATATCAACAAGAAAATGACAAGCCAAAAAGAGCAGGGTTTGCCATTCTTATTTCAGACAAAAGAGACTTTAAACCAATGATGATCAAAGAGCAAAAAGAAGGGCATTACATAATAATAAGAGATTCAATTCAACAAGAAGATGTAACTGTTCTAAACAGATGAGCAGAGAATACTGGAGCACTCAGATACATACGAGCTCTTAGAGCCTTATGAAGATAGTTACATAACAACACAGTAGTAAGAGACTATAACACTCCACTGACAGTGTTATATTATCAAGGCAGAAAACTAACAAAGATATTTGGACCTAAACACGACACTTGAACAAATGGACCTAACAGAAATCTACAGAAAACTCCACCCAACAACCACAGAATATAGATTCTTCTCATCTGTCAATGGAACATTCTCTAAGATAGACCATATGCTTGGCCATAAACCAATTCTCAACAAATAAAAAACAAACAAACAAACAAACTTATTATCAACCACACTTTTAGACCATAGTAAAATAAAGATAGAAATTAATACCAAGAGGATCTCTCAAAAGCAGACCATTGTATGTACATTAAACAGCCAGCTCCTGAATGACTTTTGGTTAAACAATACAATTAAGGCAGAGAGCAAGAAATTCTTTGAAACTGTTGAAAACAAAGATACAACACAACACTCTGAGACACAGCTAAAACATTGCTAAGAGGAAACTTTATAGCACTAAATGACTACATTAAAAAGTTAGAAAGATCTCAAATTAACAACCTAAAATTACACCCAGAGGAACTTGGAAAACAAGGAAAAAATGAACCCCAAAAGTAGTAGAAAAAAAGAAATAACTAAAATCAGAGCTGAACTGAATGAAACTGAAATGCAAAAATATGTACAAAAGATCTATGAAACCAAAAGTTGTTTTTTTGGAAGAGTAAATAAGATTGTTAGACTGCTAACTAGACTAATAAAATAGAGAGATGATTCAAATGATCACAATCACAAATAACAAAGGTGACATTACCATCAACCCCACAAAAATACAAAAAATCTCTCCGATACTGTTATGATACAGCTTTATGCACACAAACTAGAAAACCTAGGAGAAATGAATAAATTTCTGGAAACATACAACTTCTCAAGGTTGAACTAGGAGAAAATCAATACCAGAACAGACCAATATCAAGTTCCAAAGCTGAATCAGTAATAAAAATCTTACCAACCAGAAAAAGTGCTGTACTTGGCAGATTTATAGGCAAATTCTACCAAATGTATAAAGAGGAGCTGGTGTTAATCACACTGAGACCATTTCAAAATATTGAGAAGGAGGGACTCCTCCCTAGCTCATTCTATGAGGCCAGCATCATTCTGGTACTAAAACCTAGAGAGACACAATGAAAAAGGAAAACTTCAGGCCAATATCCCTGATGAACAATGATGCAAAATTCTTCAACAAAAGATTAGCAAATAGAATCCAGCAGCACATCAAGAAGCTAATCCACCAACAATCAAATAGGTTTTATTCCTGGGATGTAACATTGGTCCAACATATGCAAATCAATAAATATGATTCATCACATAAACAGAACTAAATACAGAAATCACATAATCATCTCAATAGGTGCAGAAAAGGTTTTTGACAAAATTTAACATCACTTCATGTTAAAAAACCTTCAACAAACTAGACATCAAAGGAATATATATCAAAATAATAACAACCTTTTAACCTATAAAAGACAAATAAAACAAAGAAAGGCATGAGATAAAGGAAAAGGCAAGAGAGAAGATAATAATTTCTATATACATTAAAATATAGCTAAAATTGAAAAGCAAAGGATGCGTGAACAATCTATTATTGTTACTATTTTGTATAAGGCAGTCAGAGTTGACCTCGAAAGATGGTGATTTGATGTCAACTTGCTCAGTCAGCTTTCTTAAACACATGTAGCTAATACAGCCAGTTGAAAGTGGAAAAGTATTATTCACTAGAAATAATTATATTATGGCTACTAAATTTAGGGTTCACTGCCCTATACTTTCTATTTGTAAAAAGGAAAAATAATTAGTTTTTCTCAAACCTTTTAAAATCAGGACCCCATGATACACATAAACATTACGTGTTCTTATTGAATATTAAGCAATTCTCATGATAAAAAGTAAATCATTACAATATGGTGTTTTAATGTGTTTCTGAAAACATTTTACTCTTCTTTACTCCTAAAATTATCACAACAACCCAAACTAAAAAAAATGATCGACATAAAGGAATCTGCTTTTGAATTCTCTTTTTATAGAGGAAACTCAACAGATTAAACATCACTTTTTTTCCAAACTCCCCAGGAGACTTTTGAGATTGTGTCACTAAAAAACTGTAGTTGCTCTTGGGATGTCAGACTATAAAATTAATCAATCAAATCAGACTATAAAATTAAGCAATCAAATGAATCAAATGTATAAGTACCTTGACTGCAGATCTGACTTTTTCTTTTTTTTTTGTTTTGTTTGTTTTTTTTTTTTTTTTTTTGAGACGGAGTCTCGCTCTGTCGCCCAGGCTGGAGTACAGTGGCCGGATCTCAGCTCACTGCAAGCTCCGCCTCCCGGGTTTACGCCATTCTCCTGCCTCAGCCTCCCGAGTAGCTGGGACTACAGGTGCCCGCCACCTCGCCTGGCTAGTTTTTTGTATTTTTTAGTAGAGACGGGGTTTCACCGTGTTAGCCAGGATGGTCTCGATCTCCTGACCTCGTGCCGCCCGTCTCGGCCTCCCAAAGTGCTGGGATTACAGGCTTGAGCCATCGTGCCCGGCCAGATCTGACTTTTTAAAGGACTACACAAGCCTGGAAAACTAGGAAGTAGTGCATCTTGATAGCACCAGAGAAAAATCTTACCAAATAGTTCATTTCCAATATGTCTCATGGGAAATATATGTATGAAGGTCCTTCTAGACAATCTCGATCAACCCGGGCTGCCAAATACTCCAAAATCCACTCTCCTTTTTCCTTCCACACACGGGTACATACCGACTAACAGAACTATCCTTTACTCTGACCTGTGAATGAAGAACTAATATCCTATTCCCTCCAGCCCAGTCATTAGCCCTTTCCCCCATCCACCAAAAGATCATGAGTACAAATTTGTATATGAAGGCCTTTTCTTCAAAATTTGTCCTATTTTTATATTCGGTACAGTTTCCCAGACATATTTAGATTCACAGAAAGAACATAAAATTTGTGGCCAAGTGCTATGGCTCACGCCTGTAATCCTAGCAGTTTGGGAAGCCGGGGCAGGGGGATCACCTGAGGTCAGGTGTTTAAGACCAGCCTGGCCAACATGGTGAAACCCTGTCTCTACTAAAAATACAAAAAATTAGCTGGGCATGGTGGTGGGCACCTGTAATCTCAGCTACTTGGGAGGCTGAGCAGCAGAATTGCTTGAACCCAGTGTGTAGAGGTTGCAATGAACCGAGATTGAGCCATGGCGCTCCAGCCTGGGCAACAAGAGTGAAATCTCCATCTGAAAAAAAAAATATGTAAAGAATTTGTTCACGTTCTCTATCTTGCTTCATCTAATGTAGTATCCTATCCCACATAGTAAAAATTATCAACATTTGTACAATATTATTTAAACTATATATCTTACATACTATGCTCTTAATCAACTTTACTCTCTCATAACTTATTTGTACTTTCCAACTGGAAAGATGCAATAGGGAACGACATAGCCCGCTTCAAAGTCTATTGGGTTGAAAATTTAGAAAATGAATTTGTATTTAACAATAAACATTGGTAGATTTAGTTTTAACTTAAGGGTAAAAATATTTTTTAGAGAGTATGATGTGCCTGTTATAAATTAAGGCATTAGTTGTCTTTCCATTTTTATTATATTAATATATTATATACTGCCTTACAGTTTAATATGTGTTTTACAGAGTTTTATACTGAACAATTTTTCAGGTAATGAATATGTTAAAAGGTTATTTTCAATATTTCTAATTTAAAATCCACACATAAAATTAGAACACACTTTGTTCCTGCCCTTTTTTCTCTTCCTGAGAAAGACTTCAAAAGAATTAGAATTAATTCGTTAAATAATGAACTGTCAGTTCTTTATGCATTATGTTTTATTGCTTTTGTTGATTAGTATTTGTTTTAGTAACTAAAAGAAATAAAGTTTCATTACTACATTTTTATGGATAGTGGTCTATATCCTATTAAATATTATACATTTTCTTCCAGTAAATTATATTAATCAAAAAATTATATGAATATGCTCTGTAAGATCAGTAGCCTCTTGTAGTATATTTGCTTACCATATTTTTTAAATAACTCAATAAAATCAATAAAAAATTAACAAAATTTTGACATATACTACTATAAAGGAAGGAATGATTTATGGAGAAAGCAACAATTTTTTAAAAATAGTTCATTATATACACACATTCAAATTTCTTAAGACCTTTGGAGTCATAGATATTTTAATATATAACCCATGCTATTAATGATTTCTTCTTCAGGGTTCCCCCTTGGATATAATGTGTTGACAGACTTCCTAATGTCAAGATGATGTAAATATCTATTTTTCCTCAAATAATATTACTGCATTTCTATATCTATATGTTTAAATTGTCAAAAGAACAGCTTTATGCATTAAATTTGGTAGAAATCCAATTGTTTATTATTTTTAAATGCCTTGATTATTACTATTATTTTATTATTATTAATTTAGCTAGCATTTATATTTCATTATGCTCATGATTATTATAAGCAGATTAAAATATTAACTGATTTTATCTTCACAACAAACCTATGAGGTTGGTAGTACAATTACCCTCATTTTATTGATGTGGCAATTAAGATACAAAGAGATTAAATAATTTATTCAGGGTTATTCAATGAGTGAGAATTGGCTGTGAGATTTAAATCCAGAACCTCTGCTTTTAACCACTGCTTATGCCCTCTTATTTAAATTGCTGTGTTAATCCTATGTGAAATTTTATTTTATATATGCCATAACTCTGACCGTGGCAGTTCATGTAATCCATTTGAATGTAGACTTCTGTTAATTTCATATTATTTTAATTATTGAAACATCATTATTGATCATCATATTGAATGAGATATGTCACTATGTCCCTCTACCTTTCATCATCAATTTAATATAAACTCACGGTCTATTTCATGTGCATATATAACATAGTTGCTGATTTCTTCATTGGTTCACACTTGCTGATGTAAAAAGAAATAATGGAATTATTTCTTTTCTGGTTCACTATCCTTTCTGCTTTCAAATGCAATCTGGTGGATTTCCCTTCATTATGTCTTGGTAACATTCCTGGAAGGATCCACAGCTTTCTGGTCATTGGGAGACTTTCTCTTTTAAAACACATATTTGGGTATTACAAATTAAATGTCATTCAATTGAAAAATCTAATCTTCCATGTGAGTTGAAAGTTCTTCCCCAACATATTCCCACTTCCTCCACTCGCCAACTCTGCCCTCATCTACAACACTGGTATTCTAAGTTGGGAATTGGCTGGTATCTGTTTTCTGGTTTACTTCCTACAAACCCTTTTGTGCTTTCCTTCCAAAGCCATAGGCAGCAAAGGGAGATTGGGAAAAAATGACATGTTTTAAGGTGGTTTGTGCTGTTTAATTCATCTTTTGGTGCCCTCTCTGTTGCAGATGCCCACAGGATGGTTCATTCCTGGGTACACTGATGGAATTCACATATGCTGCCTACTCATTTTCCTCCATGCACACTCAAAAATAATATCCGTAAACCTTGCCTTTGCCTAATATTAGTGATCCAATCTCCAAATGATCCTCCAGTTTTTCACCTTTAATACAATTTTAACTCTCATTCTCTGGGTGGAACTTTCTTTGAAGTTCATATTTTGTGGCAATACTTTAGCACTGAAGAAAACCCACATGTTCTTGTTCTGTATGTTCTTTAAGGGCTACATGACCTACTGTAGAATCTATTTATTTTTCTATATTCTACATATATTAATCTATATTCTACATATATATTTATTCTACATACATATTCTGAAACATATACACTGAAGCAAATATTCTGAAACATGTTCAATATATACATAATATATATATAAACAGATATATATATTCATATATATCTACTGAGGTTTCATATAATATTAGTGCTCCATAACAACACATCATATTTCTCTTGATTATGTGTACCTCAGCACTACATAATCAATATATCATATTTCTCCAATGAAAGATTGATGGTACTTTCAGAGCTGTTTAGATGTTGGATATGGGGCAACAAGATTATTAAAAAGAAATCCCTTTAGCATAGAGTTGACTCTTTAACAACAGTGGATAGAATGGCATATGGTATATAGAACAGTGGAATCCACTTATATGTGGACTCTTATCTGCTTTTGCCACACCTGAGACAGGAAAACCAACACTTCTTCTTCCTTCCCCTCCTCAGCCAATATAGTGTGAAGATGATGAGTATGAAGACCTTTATAATAGTCCACTTTCACTAAATGAACAGTAAATAATTGTTTCCTTACAATTTTCTTAATAACATTTTCTTTTCTCTAGCATACTTTATTGTAAAGGTGCAGTATATAATACATATTTTTAAAATATGGACTAGTAAATTATATATTTATTTTATCAGTACAGCTTCTGGTCAACAGTAGTCTACTGAGTAGTCAAGTTTTGAGGGAGTGAAAAATTACACACAGATTTTGTTTCTGTGGAAGGTCAATGCTCCTATTCTTGGCATTTTTCAAGCGTCAGCTGTATTTTTATATTATGAGGTAATATAGAATCAGTTGGCCTTTTTGAAAGAAATCGATCCAAAGATATGTGCTTTACTGTTTTTTCCTCCAGGAAAATTTTTCTAAATTAGCTTTCGTTAAAATGTCAGTCTTTACATCAGCAGCTGCTCCTGGACAACTTTTGAACCACAGGATTAAAAAAAGGCTATCTGATTAAAAACATGTCAACACAATTTTTGGAAACCGCCACTCATGATACTTTATGATATTAAAACCTTATTTGAAAACCATGACCCAACCCAAATGTGCATAATTGGAAAGTGTATTTCCTAGTTTTAACCTCAAGCCCTTGCCCATTAGCAAAATTCCTATGTATTGATTTTTAATTAAGATTATGACCACAACTAATTCACCAACTTTTATTTTCATGATAATCTGTGAAGTTGAATGTGAAATATTAATACCTTAACAAATCAGCTTCTTCCCTTACCCAGATATTTTAAAGTTCGTACATTCAAATGTTTTTTGACCTTTAAAGAGGTAAATATATTCCAACCATTTGCAATCTATCCATCTGACAAAGGGCTAATATCCAGAATCTACAAGGAACTTAAACAAATTTACAAGAAAGAAACAAACAACTCCATCAAAAAGTGGGCAAAGGATACCATCTCATGCCAGTTAGAATGGTGATCATTAAAAAGTCAGGAAACAACAGATGCTGGAGATGATGTGGAGAAATAGGAACGCTTTTACACTGTTGGTGAGAGTCTAAATTGGTTCAACCATTGTGGAAGACAATGTGACAATCCTTTAAGAATCTAGAACCAGAAATACCATTTGACCCAGCAATCCCATTACTGGGTATATACCCAAAGGATTATAAATCATTCTGTTATAAAGACACATGCACATGTATGTTTATCACAGCACTGTTCACAGTAGCAAAAACTTGTAACAACCCAAATGCCCATCAATGATAGACTGGATAAAGAAAATGTGGCACATATAAACCATGGAATACTATGCAGCCATAAAAAAGGATGAGTTTATGTTCTTTGCAGGGACATGGATGTAGTTGGAAACCATCACTCTCAGCAAACTAACACAGGAACAGAAAACCAAACAGCACATGTTCTCACTCATAAATGGGAATTGAACAATGAGAACATATGAGCATAGAGAGGGGAACATCACATACCAGGGCATGTCAGGGGATGGGAGGCTAGGGGAGGGATAGCACTAGGAGAAATATCTAATGTAGATGATGGTTCGATGGGTGCAGCAAACCACTGTGGCAAATATGTACCCATGTAACAAATCTGCAAGTTCTTCACGTGTATCCTAGAACTTAAAGTATAATTTTTAAAAAGAATATTTATTTTATCCATCTTTTGTAATTTTCCTTGTAGAAGTCTTTTATCTCCTTGATTATATTTATCCCTAAGTATTTTTTGTAGCTATTGTAAATATGACTGGCTTCTTGATTTCTTTTTCAGCTAGCTTATTGTCTGTGTATAGAAATACTACTGTTCTTAGTATGTTGACTTTGTGTCCTGCAACTTTACTAAATTTGTTTATCACTTCTAATGTTTTCCGGTAGAATATTTAGCTTTTTCTCTATATAAAAACATATTGCCTGCAAACAGGACAATTTGATTCCCTTTTTTACTGATTTAGATGCACTTTTTTTTTTCTTGTCCAATTGCTCTGGCTAGGACTTCCAATACTACATTGAACAAAAGTTATGAAAGTGGACATCCTTGTCTTGTTACAGTTAGAGGAAAAGCTTTCAACTTTTCCCACATTGACTATGATGTTAGCTGTGGATTGTTCAATATAGCCTTTGTCTTGTTATGGTAAATTTATTTTATCCTAGTTTATTTAGAGATTTTATCATGAGGGTATGTTAAATTTAATCAAATGCAATTTCTGTATTCTATTGACCTACATATATGATCCCAAAACTTAAAACTACTTGAAGAAAACATAGAAAAAATTCTCCAGGATATTGGTTGCAAAAAGATTGTAAGAATAAGACCTCAAAAGCACAGGCAACAAAAGCAAACATAAGTCAATGAGATTATATTAAAATAAAAATTATCTGTACAGCAAAGAAAACAGAATGAAAGGCAACCTACAGAATGGGAGAAAATATTTTCAAACTATTCATCTAACAGGCAATTAATATCCAGAATATACAATGAATTCAAACATCTCAACAGTAAAATAACAAAAAATCTGATTAATCCATGGGGAAATGATCTAAACAGATGTTTCTCCTAAAGAAGACCTATAAATGGCTAACAAATACATGAAATAATGCTCAGCATCACTAGTCATCAGCAAAATGAAAATCAAAACTGAAATGAGGTATCATCTCACCCCATTTAACATCACTATAATAAAAAAGATGAGAAATCAATTCTGGCAAAGATGATGAGACAAGGAAGCTCTTATATACTTTTAGTGGAAATGTAAACAAGTACAGCCACTATTGGGAGCAATGTGGCAGTTCCTGAAAACGCTGCAAATAGAGCTACCATAGAATCCAGCAATCCTACTACTGAACACTTATTCAAAGAAAAAAAAAAATAGTACATTTCAGAGGCATCTTTACTGCCAAGTTTTATTGCAGCACCGTTTACAACAGCCAAGCTATGGAATCAAGTTAGGTGTCAACAGATGAATAGATAAAGAAAAAGTATTCTATACACACACATGCACACACACACACACACACAGGAATACTATTCAGTCATATAAAAAATAAAATTCTGTAATTGATGGCATTATAGATGGTACTGGAAGTCATCATGTTAAGCGAAATAAACCAGGAACAGGAAGTTGAACACATGCACTCACTTAGGTGAAAGCTAAAAAGTATTGATCATGCAGAAGTGAAAAGTAGAGTCGGGTGCTGTGGCTCATGCCTGTAATCCCAGCACTTAGGACAGCCGAGGTGGGCATATGACCTGAGGTCAGGAGTTCAAGAACAGCCTGGCCAATATAGTGAAACCCCGCCTTTACTAAAAATACAAAATTATATGGGCTTGTTAGCAGGTGCCTCTAATTCCAGCTGCTCGGGAAGCTGAGGCAGGAGAATCACTTGAACCTGGGAGGCGGAGGTTGCAGTGAGCCAAGATTGCGCCAGTGGACTCCAGTCTGGCAACAGAGTGAGACTCTTAAGAAAATAAAAATAAAATAAAATAAAATAAAATAAAAATAAAATTAAAAAATAAAAAAGAAGGCCGGGCGCGGTATCTCAAGTCTGTAATCCCAGCACTTTGGGAGGCCGAGACGGGCGGATCAAGAGGTCAGGAGATCGAGACCATCCTGGCTAACACGGTGAAACCCCGTCTCTACTGAAAAACTACAAAAAACTAGCTGGGCGAGGTGGCGGGTGCCTGTAGTCCCAGCTACTCGGGAGGCTGAGGCAGGAGAATGGCGTAAACCCGGGAGGCGGAGCTTGCAGTGAGCTGAGATCCGGCCACTGCACTCCAGCCCGGGCGACAGAGCGAGACTCCGTCTCAAAAAAATAAATAAATAAAAAATAAAAAAGAAGTAAAAAGTAGAACAGAGGAGACTAGAGGGTAGGGAGGATAGGTGGAATGGAGGGATAGTGACAGATTTGTTGAAAGATACAAAATTACTGCTAGATAAGAGAAATAAGTTCTAGTGGCACTTATATAGATACACATATTCTGTATACATATATACATATTACGCACAGAAAATTTACATAACAAGTTACATGGCATTATAGGATGATCATAGTTAGTAATATATAGGTTCAAATAGCTAGAAGAAAGATATTGAATATCCTCAACACAAATAAATGATAAACTCTCCAGATGATGAAATACTAAATACCTTAATCTGATATACTATATGTACTGAAACATCACCATATACCCCATTAATATGTAAAATTATTATATGTCAATTAAAAAAATAAAAAAATTGAAGGAAATGTTACCTCAATGTGGCCTATGGTATATCAATCCAGCTAAACTATCTGTTTAAATAGACTCTACCATAGTCCTCAAATACATCCCTTTGTTTCATGCTTAGTTTAACTTTGAGTCAACCCTTTATCTTGCCTTTTATTGAGGCATTGAGCTTTTTTTTTAGTGACCTATAGATTTTCTAAAGGGAGACACAGAAACATAATACACTATAGGAAAAGAGCCATACATTTGCAGTAATAATATGTTTGTTTCTTTACCATGCAGTTTATTAGCCAGGGTAACTTATACAATATACTTTTCTAAAAAATCAATTTTCTTGATAATATATGATACACAATTTGCAGATAAAGAAATTACAATGTCTTCTGCAAAATCAAATCTTTAATAAGTAAGTGACATTAAATAGAAAAGCATTTTTAATTGTAAAATCTAAAACTACGTAAGAATCTTTTAATAAAATAGGTCTCCTGATGTATTTTTTCAAAACATTTTTTAAATGTAATTGTATTTCAGTAAGAACACTTAACTAGAGATCTGTGATTTTCACAAACTTTTACATGTGTAATACAGTATTGTAGACTATAGGTACAATGTTGTAAAGAAGATCTCTAGAGCTTGTTTATATTTCTTATTTGAAACTCTATAGCCATTGATTAGTAAATCCCTGTTTCTTTTTTAATTTTAATTTTTTGAAGTACATATTTTTGTGAGGTACATTAGATATTTGTAATTGATATTTGGGTGCAGGCATGCAATGCGCAATAATCACATCATGGGAAATTTAGTGTCGATCCCCTCACTAATTTATTATTTCTGTTATAAACAATCCAATTATTTTCTTTTTACAGTTGAATTTTACAATTAAATTTTGTTGACTGTCGTTCCCTCTTTATGCTATCAAATACTAGGTCTCATTAATTCTTTCTATTTTGTATATGCATTAATCATCCTCACCTTTCTCCCATCCACTCCCACTAGCATTTCCAGCCTCTGTTAACCATCCTTCCATTCTCTGTCTCCATGGGTTCTATCATTTTGATTTTAAACTCCACAAATAAGTGAGAACATGAAACATGTGTCTTTCTTTACCTGGCTTATGTCACTGAACATAATCACCCCTCAGTTTCATTCCTGTGTTGCAAATGAGAGGATCTCATTCTTTTTTAAGCCTGAATATTACTCCATTGTGTATAAGTACAATGTTTTCTTCATTCATCTGTTGATGGAAGCGTAAGATTGCTTGCAAATTTTGGCTATTGTGAACAGTACTAATTTCCTGATTTCCTTTCTTTTGGGCATATACCCAGCAGTGGGATTGCTGGATTGTATACTAAGTATAATTTTAGTTGTTTTAGAAGCCTCCAAACTTGTATCCCTAGTGGTTGTAGAAATTTATATTCCCACCAACAGTGAACAAGGGTTCCCTTTTCTCCACATCCACAAACCTCTCCAGCATTTGTCATTGCCTGTCTGTAGTTATAAGACATTTAAAAGACTTTGATGCATTCTTCAATATGTTAACAGCACTTCTTAACTCTACAAATTTGCTTAATTCATTTTAATTATTTCAGTCTCTTTGTTAAATTTATCTGATAGAATTCTGAATTTCTTCTCTGTGTTATCTTGAATTTCTTTGAGTTTCCTCAAAACAGCTATTTGAATTTTCTGTCTGAAAGTTTGTGTATCTGTGCTTCTCCAGGATTGTTTCCTGGTGCCTTATTTAGTTTATTTAATGAGGTCACATTTTCCTGGACAGTACTGATGCTTGTAAATGTTCGATGGTGTCTGGGCATTGAAGAGTTAGGTATTTATTGTAGTCTTCACTGTCTGAGGTTTTTTTTGCCTGTCTTTCTTGGGAAGATATTCCAGGTATTCAAAGGGACTTGAGTCCCAAGCCCAATACTGTTGTAGTGTTTGCAGACTCACAGAGGTGCCACCTTGGTGGTCTTGGATAAGTTTCAGAAGAATTATCCACATTATGAGGCGTAGATGTTTGTTCTCTTCTTTTACTTTCTCCCAAACATGTGGAGACTCTGTGTGTGTGTGTGTGTGTGTGTGTGTGCGCGTGCACGTGCTGAGTCAC
Organism: Trachypithecus francoisi; assembly: GCF_009764315.1. Lineage (NCBI taxonomy): Eukaryota > Metazoa > Chordata > Mammalia > Primates > Cercopithecidae > Trachypithecus > Trachypithecus francoisi. Next base: position 46,042,085 of record NW_022681460.1, on the reverse strand, counting down.
CTAGAATTGGGAGTATGATGATGCAGACACCCCTGTGGCCACCACTACTTGGACTGTGCTGAGTCAAACCGGAAGCCAGCAAAATCTTTAGCCTCACTCATGGCCTTCCTCTTTAGAGTGGTGAGCTTCCCAAGGTCCTGGTGTGTCCAGAGATGCTCTCTGGGATCTAGGGATTGGAATTGTTAACACTCTTAACAATTTACCTGCGTTCTATTCTACTGTAGCTATGCTGGCGCAGAAGCCACCATAAAAAGTCCTTCCCACTCTTCCCTCTCCTTAACACAGATGGAGGAATCTCTCACTATGGCCACCACCACCACTGGTCCATGGGGGTTTCTGTCCGGCAACTGACAATGTTCTCTTAAAGCCCATGGGCTCTTCCATCAGCTCACGATATATGTTGCTAGGCATGTGACTCACCCTTCAGGTGAGTGGGTTCCCTTTTGTCCCAGGACAGGTCCAGAAATGCTTTCAAAGTGCCTAGACCTGAATTTGGGGAGCCTGAGAGCTTACTTGCTACTCTACCCCACTTTGGCCCTTGTAACTAGGGGGGCAGGACACAGTCTTCTTTACTTTTTCCTCTGTTTTTTTTTTTTTTTTTTTTCTCAAAAAGAAGGAGTCTTTCTCCATAGTCACCACAGCTAGAAATATGCTGGATCTTCCCTGAATCCAGCAAGTTTCAGAGCTCAAAGCCCACAGCCTTGAGTATCACTGCTGTTTATTCAGGACCCACGGACTATTTAGTCAAAAGTGATGAATCCAGCCAAATATAAGTTCTTCCATTAAAGGCAATGGACTTCCTTTTGGCCCAAGGTGTATCTAGAAATGTCATCTGGGAGCTAGGGCCTGAAATGAGAACCTCACAACTCTGCCCAGTGACCTATCCTACTGTGGCTTAGATGGTATCCAAGATGCAAGACAAAGTCCTCTTTACTCTTCTCTCTCCTCTCCTTAAACAGAAGGAAGGAGTTACCTTACATTGCTACAAGGTGTACTGCCTGGTGTTTGGGGAGAGATGGTGCAGACTCTCCCTCAGACGTGCCAGTTGGTGTATCCCTGGGTCAAATGCCACCCTAGTTTACTGGCTCTAAGCCCAGCCTAGCACTGAAAGTTGACTAGGAATTGAAGTCCTTGTGTCCTAGATTACCTTTCAAGTTTACCTAGGACCCCAGAGCACTTCAGCCTGCGGTGGTGAGGCTTGCCAGGAAACTCCAGTTCCAACTGCTAGAATGGGTGATTCCCCTCTGGCTAGGTCTATTGTCTGCTATGACTCCCTTCAGGGTAAGATCCCACAGTCACTGCACTCTCCTTCCCCAAAGTGTACAGGTTCTCCCTCCACATTGCATGGCTGCTTCCAGGACATAAGGAAGGGGTGGTGTTGGTGATTCAAGACTATCTCCCCTGCCCTCCTCAAGTCCTCTTTCCATGATACGAAATTCAAATCAACACTGTCATTGTTCACCTAATTTTTTTGGGTTCTTGTGACAGTGCCTTTTTCTGTGTAGAGAAGTGTTAAAAGTTGGTGTTCCAGTTGAGGGAGAACAAAAGATATAGGCTTCTATTCCGCCAATTTGCTCTGTCTCCTCCCCATTTCTTATGCGTGTACAGTTTGTTGAAAATATCATACATGGATAAAATTGGATGTTAAATGTAAATGATGAAGTAATTCTTTCTATAAACTAGTTCACATTGAATTCATAGAAAGATAATATGCGTCTTAATTTCCATTGTTTTGGGAATACTAATCTGTTTGAAATGAGATTTATTATTAATTTATAGTTAGCATAATGCAGTTTTGGAGAATTTCATTTGAAATGTAAAGTAATATGCAATAAACTGCAAATGCATGTGCATTATTTAACAACTTTTAAGACATTTTATTCTTTATTATTCTAACATTTCAAAACAACTCCAGTAAGTAATTGCTATTGTCTAATATATTCTGAGTAAAGATTTTTTACCATATCATTATTTTTATTTATTAGTAATTGATAACATGTATATATTTTTAAGTGTATGAAGTTTTGATCCATGTATACATTGTAGACAGATTCAATTAAACTAATTAATATATCTATCATCTCATCAACTTAACATTCCTTGTGGTGAGAATGTTAAAAATCTATTATTTCAGCCATTTTGAATGGCAAGTCTTTTCATTTGAAGAATTTGATCTTCATTTTAAAATACAGACACTTGGGGGTCTAATTAAAAATTTGCTGTGTTGTATTCTTGAGCTAAGACAAAATAAATAATGTATCTCTTTAAACTAAAAGATTATGATTCACTATTATAGTGACACTTTTTCCTATTACGTTTTCTAATTTTTGTGGGAGAAAGTAAAAATGCACCTTCAGATTCAGGAGAAATTTATCTGGTAGTAAATATAATTTCAACATTTTGCACAAATATTTTAAGCTAGATAAAATAATATAGATTTTATTTAAAAGTAAACAAATATTTAGAAAAATAAGGATATATATTTATGAGTTTTATATATTTACAATGTGCCAAAATTAATTTTATATAAGTATTTCTCTATATTTTTAAATATAGAGAAAGAAAATAGGAAGAAAATGGGATTTTTGTAAACACCCGAAATTAACCTAGACTAAATACTGATTCTAATAATGTACTGCTTGTTTTTAGTCTCCATTAACTAAAGGCAATTCCACAGTCAATTCAAAGAATAGTAACATAGCCTGTCAAAATACTTTAGAAGGTAAAAGCATCAAAAATTGTAAGGCAAACATAGTAACTTCTTTAACAAACATTAGTCAACAACATCACTATTTTAAGCGGTAGTTTTAAAATAGTCACTAAAACAATATGAAGATATGCATATATTGTCACTTCACCTGGAAATAGTAAATTAAATTTGGCCCTGACCTGTGTACTATCACATTTCCAAAAACTTCATAATTCTTGATAATAAGGCAAAAGTGTAGAAAAAGTATATATTGAAAATTAATCATTTAAACATAATGGATGACATTTAATATTATATGAAACAATAAATCATTTGGATAGTCTTTTCTACTGGAAACTATACTTTATCTCACATTTTGAAATACGAATATTTTATCAAGATGCCATCCATGGTAAAGTCTTCCAATGTTGAAACGACTATTTAATGACTATGTAGGAAATTTATGTCTTTAAAGCAACTCCTTTGTGCATTGCATGCGACTACATAAAATAGGTTTTAAAATGTTCTATACAATCAAATAATGACCTATTTCAATATTATTTTTTGTTTTTTTCTGCATACATACAAATGATTTTATTCATTCTTTTTAAAATTATAATATAACCTATCAGTTATATTATAAAAGGATTTACATTTAGATCAAATCTTAATTTTAAACTTCTCTGATATTATTTCATTTTATGGAAAGTTCTTTGTATTAAGTTTGCCTACTAAGTAAAGATGTGAATAAGATGCACAAACTGTTCTATTGATCAAGGAAGAACTGAATTTTATCTTTTTTTTTTTTTTTTTTGAGACGGAGTCTTGCTCTGTCGCCCAGGCTGGAGTGCAGTGGCGTGATCTCGGCTCACTGCAAGCTCCACCTCCCGGGTTCACGCCATTCTCCTGCCTCAGCCTCCCCAGTAGCTGGGACTATAGGCGCCCGCCACTGCGCCCAGCCAATTTTTTGTATTTTCAGTAGAGACGGGGTTTCACCGTGGTCTCAATCTCCTGACCTCGTGATCCGCCCGCCTCGGCCTCCCAAAGTGCTGGGATTACAGGTGTGAGCCACCGCGCCTGGCTTAGAACTGAATTTTATATACATATGTGATGGCAGTAGCCAGAGGAATGCACTCTGTGACAAGGTAGAGCATATGATAATTTCCTTTTTGCGGAAAACAGTAACATATACAATTTTAAGAAGTCTTACAAATGGCTTCAATGTGTATACGATGAATGTCAATATCCATAATGAATTATTGTTCTAGATCAGTAGTTCTGCAGAATTTAGTGAGAGTCAGATATTCTAGGAGACATGTTACAACACATATTTATGGGGCCAACACAAGGATATTGTTTCAGTAGTTCTGTGGTGAAGCCTGAGAAGTTACGTTTCCAGATATTGCTGATGCTTCTGGTTGCCAGGGTACACACATTGTGAACCATTGCCCTAGAAGATTCTGTTACCTCCAGGCACAGGCATTGTGAAAGACTTTTCAGCAGTGGGAAAAATTTTTCTCTCCATACATAATTCTATTCTCTGAATCTGTAATCGACATTAGACACATAGGTCTGCCTTTTTATATACTAGAAAGATAAAAGACTAACTTTTTTTTTTTTTTTGCTTTTTTTAACTTATTATCTGTGATATAGTAGACACGAAGATAAACAAGCCAGGGTCTTTCTTTTAACCTGATATAATGTAGTACAACCTAGCAGAGTTATAGAGAGATGAAATATGGTATGCTCATGGCAAAGAAATGTTCAAGGAATACAGAACTGAAAAGCATGCCAACACAGATGAAACTGAAGGTCATTATTTTAAGTGAAACAACTCATAAATAGAAAGTCAAATACTGCATGTTTTCACTTATAAGTGGGAGCTAAGTAATGGGTACACATGAATATTAAATGTGGAATGATGGACATTGGATACTTGGAGGAATCGGCGGGAGCAGAGGGATGAGGAATGAGAGCTTGCTTATTGAATACAACATACACTGTTTAGGTGATAGCTGCTTTGAAAGCCCAGACTATGCAATATATTGGTGTAACAGAACTGCACTTATACCCATTAAATGTATACAAATAAAAAATAAAAAAAAGAAGACCAACTATTGCAACATGGAGATATGAGTTAGAACAAACTTTCTGGAACAGGTGACTGAAGGATTATATCTTATAAGATGCATGTAAGTTACCCAGGTGTCATAGTGAAATAGTTTTTGACAATGAAACACAATGAAAAGTAGTTTATCTTTCTGATATGCATGAAACAAACTAGACAAAAAGAAGTTTTCTATTATAATCTGCTCACAAAAATGTTTGACCCCAGTCTATGCCTTGTTAGTTTTCCCATTGTATTATCGTGTTGCATACTGAATACAAGTGTTTGTTTGGTTTGTTTTGAGTTGCGGTTATATTCGTATTTCCCAACTGATTCCCACTTCATAAAATGTTTGATTCCTTGACTCAAATTGTGAAAAATCACATCTTAAAAAGTTTCAGATAAATTTCTTTGTGTTGTTTTACCATTATAAAAACAATCTAAGTATAAACAGACAGGCTCACTTACACCTCCTACCATAAGAATGATATATTACAGGGAGGATAAACACTGATCCAGGTCCTTGTTGTTCTGTGCTTGACCACTAGAAAAATTAGTCTAAGGGTGAGACTGGCCTGGACTTTTGTAGAGAAAGATTCTGTTCTATGACAAGAATATTCTGCCACTTCTGTCTGATATTCTCTATGTTCTTAGGAGCTCGGGGAATTTTTGTGTAAGGGAAAAGAAAGCCTAAATATTTGCTAACTAAAAATAATTGCTTATGAGATATTAACAAAGTTGAACTAGCTGCATCTGAGTCAATTTGAGTTTAAATCCATTGTTCTTACAACTTTTATTAGACATAACTTCAAAAATGACTGAATAAGAAAAAACATTCCAGGCTAGGCTGGGTGGCTCATGCCTGTAATCCCAACTCTTTGGACTTTGGAGGCCAAAGTGGAAGGATTCCTTGAGCTCAGGAGTTCAGACAAGACTGGGCAACACAGCAAGACCTGTCTTTAATAAAAATAAATTAGCTGGGTGTGGTGTTGTGTGTCTGTAGTTCCAGCTACTCAGGAGGCTGAGGTGACAAGATCTCTTGAGCCAGAGAGATCAAGGCAGCAGTGAGCCATAAATCAGGCCACTGCCCTCTGGTCTGGGTGAGACAGCCACATCTTGCCCCTAACCCCCATCAAAAAGAAAGAAAAGCAAAGCATTCCAGGCAGAGGAACAAGCATGTACAGCCTGCTGCATTTAAGTCTGAATTTGAATGTGGAGAAATCTAAATAGTTATTTTTTTCTAGAACATATAATTATAGAAAACTAAGGTTTGAGTAAAATAGAAAAAATAATTCATACAGAGGCTTATGTATCATGCATTGATACATTGATGTATTTATTTTTTGTTTCGTATGTATGTGTGGCATAAATAGAACAGTACAATACATATAATACAACAGTACACAGTGATTAAGAATTCTAAGTTTGAATAAGATATATAGTTTGAATAAGATAACTTTGTAAAAACTAAATGGATCTTTGGTTTTAAATTAATAACAAATTGTGTACACTATATGACCCCAACTAAATTTTCAATCAATATCAAATATTTATTTAAAATGGTAATATATGTCAGGTGCTCTTTTATATATCGAGAATGCAGTGTCAAAGAGTACAGTTTTCTTTCCTCATCAATTTTATCATCTATCACAAAAAGATCAAAAATAAATGGGAAAAGAAGAAGAAACATATAAGAAAGTGAAAAGTGTCATGTAGAGTATGACAATAAAGTCAAGTGATGGCAATGTAGCTGTTTAGACAGAGAGACAGGAAAGGGCTGTCTTAGATAGTAAATGTATTAGTTACCTATTGCTGTGTAACAAGAAAACTAAAATTCAATGGCTTAAAATAATAAACATTTATCTTCTTAGTTTCTAACACTTAGGGATCAGGTATTGCTCGGTTAGTTGCCTCTGGTTGAAGGTCTCTTAAAAAGTTGCAGCCAAACTTTTAGATGAGACTCTGGCCTCATCTGAGAGCTTAACAGTGAAGGATCTGCTTCCAGGATCACTCCCATGATTGTTGGCAAGCCTCAGTCTTCCACTATGTGGACCTCTCTACAGGAAGCCTTAGTCTCCTATCATGTGGGCCTTTCCACAGGACTGCCTGATAATATGGCAGGTGGCTTCACTCAGAATTAGAGACCCAAGAGATGGTATAACCAGGTTGGATTCCATAGTCTTTATAACCTAACTTCATAAATGACGTCAGTTCTTTCATATATTATTGGTTCTAAACTAGGCAGTACATTCATAGAAGGAGATAGAATTAAATGGTGGCATAAATACCAGGACGTGGATATCACTGATAGCCATCTGACATCCTGCCTACCACAGTAGCACATAAATGGAAATCTTAATGCTAAGGAGAAAGCTAGTCATGACATAGCCAGATACAAGAACACATCAAGCCAGAAAATATCATGATATATTTTGTAATATAGTTTTAACCAATCTGTTTATAGACAGAGGCAACACAAAAATATTGGCCTGAGGGCCTGAAAATCCTAGGTTATGTAGTGTAAATATTTCCAGAAAATAAAAAGATTTAACGATGCATATGAGATAGCAAAATATAATTCAGCTTAAGGTAACATTTTTAAAGGTGATGACTTGAAATATAATATATTAGTGTAACTTCCTTGCAACCCTCATATTTTCATGAATTAACTTGCTCTATCATTGAATAACAGAGTCAACACTTGGATTAAATGTCTTCTTGGAGGATTCTCCTCAACATCATATTCTTGTACTATTTCTTCTCACTTTGTTGCTGATCATTGCCTAGAGAATAACAAACTTTGCCTTTCAGAAGGATTTTACTCCTCTTCAGAAGTGTCTGAAAAAGTGAAAGGCAGAGCAGGGATGCAGTTAACTCTTTTCTTTTATGGTTCTTTTCCTTGATTTCCACACAAGCACATGCTTGGTTACGTGATTTGTCTTTACTGAATGTTTTGTATAATGAAACAGTGTGCTTAGAACATTTAATTACGTACATTACATATGATTTTTCCTGAGTCCGCTGATTTCTATATCGCCCAATTCCACCAATGCCCTGTCCTTCTACTTGCATAAGTTCTACATTTATAGCTTCCCTTTGAGAAAATATAATGCCAAAATAGAGAAACAGAAGTTGATTCAACATACATACAACCTTTCCATACATATGAGTTATGGAGTTTAACAGAATCATGAGGCTTTGGTTGGACCTTAGCAATGAATATTAACCTCATGTGTTCTGTTATGAAAAGAAATAGGAGTCCATTTTAATGCCTCAAAAGACACAGCCAAACTTCACTATGATCATTTTAGATTTATTGCTATTTCTTCTTCATGGTAGTATACTATTATGCTGTTTGTATCATCTATCTGAGAGTGTTTCTCACATAAACCTAAGCAAACAATTTTCCTTATTATGTAGAGCATAAATTGAAAATAAAATTTACCAACTTTTAAAAATATCCAAGCCTCCACATTGACTTATCAGAGAAAATGTAAAATCTCTCAAACATACCTGTTAAACTAATAAATAACCTGCAGAAAATAAACACCTTAATATTTTGGAGCTCCAGCAAAAATTCAAATATTTCTACAACATACATGGAATCTGAGATTACTACTTATTCTGATGTAGAAAAGCACTAGATGCCATTAATCAACATGCTATTGTATTTTATTGTATGTCATATTCCATATGTTGAAGTTACAGGCAGCTACAAACATGTATTAGAAAAACACATTCTCTCAATTTTGTTTTTACTATTATGAAATAATCATATTTCTTTCCATACAGTCATACTACTTTGACTAGTCTCTTTAAATATTCTCAATCTTCTGCTTTCCTATCCAAATAATTTTAATTTTCTCACTCATGGTTCTATGCACATACGATAGTCACATTTTCCTGACATTCCATGTTCTCTTCCACAGAGGTGTAACTAACCAATAAACAAAAAAATGATGTATTATCGAGTCCTTATTTCCTCTCCTTAGTGTAGGCAATGACACTTGACTTATCTTTGTATACTCTTTTGCTAAGTTTCCCTGTTAAAGTTAACATCATGACAAAGCAGTCTTGCATAACTAGAAGTAAACATGATTTACAACCTTACATGTAAATAAAAAGAAATCCTCAGTTTTGAGTGAAAATAATATTGAAATACTGAAAAATTTTCCAGGAATACTAACATGAGTGAATGAGCAATTGTACATACAGGGAAGAAATATGTTTTCTACATGAAAAATAATTTTAAGTGTAATCAATAAAATAGACAATGTATCAGTGAAAACAAAGATTTCAATTTTTTTTCCTATATACACTCTGAAAAAAATAAGTTAGTCACTGGATGTTGCATATCAATAAAAAGAACATGTGGAACAATCCTGATATAAAGCATTGATCAATTAATCATAATAAATTTATAATACTTCTAAACATGTCATAGAAAATTAAATTATATAATGTAAAACAAATAAGACATATATATCTATATGGGTAACCCTATTTGATATAATTATCTTTCGAGTATATAATCTGTTGAATTTTGAATTAACCTCACAGTAAATATTTTTTAAAAGTTACTCAAAATTTTTCAGAAGTTATATGTAGTGAAAACATTAGGATGAGAGAGAGACAGCGAGATAGAAAGATTACATTCAAATAATGGAGGGTATTTTCTCTAATTGTTTGAAGCATAAGGTAGCATAGCAAAACTTACTCACTGACTACCTGCCCTTTATTCTCAGAACCAAAGTAGCATGAAAACTAGAAAAAGAGAAAACAAAATTTAACTGACCCACTCATTTTGCCTCTCACACCCTCTGCTTCCAGTACTCTCTATTGACCAATTTAGTGGCACCCAATCACACACTGAAATATCACTATCTCCTGAAACAGTATTTATCAAATACTCTCTCTCAAACTTTTCACTCTACATTACTTTGAGATACCAACTATTAGTACCCAGCCCTCTAATAGCATAGTGAAATTTGGAGTTATAATTATCCAATGCAATGTGAAACTCTTTAAAAGGAAATAGAGGGAAATACTGTGGTAAAACCATTTTGATGGATATGGAGCTGAAAGGAGAACTTTAGATTGCATGTAATATTATAATTTCCTAGAAAAAAGTAACACTTGCCAAAGAAACAGGCACCACCTCAGCTCAACAGACAACCCAATTAATGATATTGTCAATTAGGACCTGGAATTTTGATCAGGAGCCATGTACATCAATGTCCTCTCCAAGTATACATCTGAGATACAAAATTTGCCATTGCCCAAACTGAAACTATGGGTGACACAAAACATTCAACCCATACTGTTTCTTGGCAAAGCCTGGTTTTAATTTATTCTGTTTCTTAGTAAATGTCTAGCTTAAGTATATTTAAAATGAATAATTAAAAAAACATAATTAGGAGACCATATAAAAGGCAATTTAACAAATGTCAAAAGAATACTGTTCTAAATATTCAGTACAAAAATGTATATTTTACTTGTGTTGTTTAATAAATATTTACTGTCAATTATCAAAACAGCATATATACTTAATTTTTAAAAATAAAGCAAATGGTAAAGGAGACCATCCACCAACCCAAGGTGAAGATCTAGGCTGGGATATTTGTATGCTTAAATTAAAAAAAGTTTAATAATAGAAATCAATGATTCATATTTAATTATTAACAAAAATATTTTAATAATAAAGCTTGTTTATTACAGAACTGTGTTTTTTAAAAGGATCATTGTATATTGCCTGTGAGAAACTAATGTGGTGGAAATTTCTTTAAAACAAAGCAAATTAGCATGGCAATACCATTTTACTGAGAGGTGTACTTATTTCAACATGACATAGAAAAATTAGAAATAATAACACTATTAATCTAAAATATGTATACTGCTATATAAAAATAATAATGTTATAAATGATAGTTAATATTTCTTTTCTTTTTTTTTTTTTTTGAGACGGAGTCTCACTCTGTCGCCCAGGCTGGGGATAGTTAATATTTCTTAACTGCCTTATACATAGCAGGAAATGAAATAAATATTTTTTAAGTAAGTCTTGGGAATCAGAAGATTTTAGTTTCAGATTTGAGTTTTGTCACTTATTAGCTATATGACCTTAGGCAGTAACTTAATTTCTGCATAATTCAGGAAGTTCACCTTTAAAGTATAATAATAACAAATAACAAGAAGTGTGTTATATAGATTAAATAAAGCAATACATGGAAACACCTGCCAAAAAGCTTATTTTCCTGTCATTAGCTTTCTTGTCTAAGAAATAGGCTGAAGTCTGGTTAATATTTTCAACTCAATGGTTTCCATATTTACATTTGTTGTAAGATTTGCTGCCACTTTAAACGTTGAAACAAATACTTAAAACAAATTTCAGAAGAAGCCAATCGCTAAGTGTTGCTCAAAGAGAAATTATATAAGCAAGGATATTTGTTCACAGCTACACTACACATTTAGATTCAACACCAAATGCCTGCCTAAAGAGAAGAAAATAAGTAGAAAGTCAAATCATTAAAAAATGTCTCTTATGAATAGGAACATTCAAGACGCGGTAAGACACTTCAAAAAATCAAGGGATACTGACTGCAATTGTGAGTCGTTTCTTCTTTTTTCTCGAATCTCAAAAGATTAGGAACTAGAAAGGTGAAAATTTATAATATGGGAAATATAATTGAGACTATAGTTCTAGAAAAAAATATAGAAAAAATACAAAATGATTTAGACCAAACATAAATCTCTCTTGAATAAGCAAGGCAATCAAGAATGAAGAGTTGATCTGAAACTTTAACAAAGTTAAAGGATGAACACTCTCCTAACTCATATAACCTTATTGCATTTACCTTGTTACCGCACTCAAACAAGCACAATCCAAGAGAGGAAATGCAATGACTGTAGTAATTAATATGTATTTTAGTTATTGGTATAAAAGCTATCCCAAAATGAGTGGCATAAAATAATCATTTTGTTGTATGGAGCAGGAATTCTGATAGGGTACATCTAGGAACATTTTTGTGGTATCTGGAACTCAGCTAAAAGACTTGACTAACTGCAGGTGAGTTGTGCAACAGGGAATAAGAATTATCTAGGTTGAGATAACCTGTGGACCAGGATCAGCTAGGAATGACATTCTACTTCTTTTATGAATTCAAAGACTTCTCTGTTTTATGAGGTATAATTAACATATAATAAACTATAAGTGTGTAAAATATACAATTTGATATAGAAACTATTCAACTTGTCACCACAAATAAGATAATTAACATAACCATTATCGCCAAAGTTTTCTCATGCCTCATTTTAATTTCTTCCTCCTGCTTCTACCTACGTTATTATCCCTAGGTAACCACTCGTGTGGTTTCTGTCAGCACAGATCATTTTGTATTTTCTATAAGTTTATGTAAACAGACTCCTACTGTATGTAAACACTTTTGTTCTGCTACTTTTATTTCCTGTATTTTGAGACGTATTCATTTGGTTGTTAAGTATTAATAGTCTATTACTTTTTAATGTGAAACAGTATTCCATTGTGGTAGATCAGTTTGCCCATTGATAATATTGACTTGTTTTCAGTTTTTCTATTGTAAATGAAATGACTACTAATATCTGTGCATATGTTTTTGTGTGGATACATGCCTTTCTTTCTCTTAGGCAAGTAGAAATAGGAAGAGAATATCAAATATTATGGTAAATGTGTAGGTAGTATTTTAAGAAACCGTCCAATTTTTTTTTGAAATTGTACACCATTTTATCTTGCCAGTAGCAGTGTTTGAGAGTTTCAGTTGTTTCACATCATTGCTAACACTTGTTTTGCTGAGGCTTTTTAATTTTAGCTGTTCTAGTAGGTATATAATAGTATTACATTGTGTTTTAGTGTTCATTTCTTATATGACTGTGTTGAGTATTATTCTTGAGTTTACTAGCCATTATTACATGTTCTGTGGTGAAGTCTGCTGAAATCTTTTGCTTGGTGTTTTTAAATTGTTTTATCTTAATAGTGAATTCAAAGAATTCACATGCTATATGAAAGTTCTTGTCAGATATGTTTTAGAAATAATTAAAGCCTAGTCTGTAGCTTTCTGGTCTACTCGTATGACAGTACCTCTGCTATGAACTATGTTTGCAGGCATTTGAAAAAATACGTACTCAGGTGTTATTGGATAGAGTGTCCCATAAATATCAATTAGGTAAAACTGACTGACAGTATTGTTCACATCTTCAATATCCTTATACATTTATTGTCTACTTTTTCCAGTAGTGAAATTTGACTGTTAATTATAGACTTTTTTCATGTATTTTAAAGTTCTGTATTAGGTACATGAACATTAGAATGTTATGTGCTCTTGATTAATTGGCCCCATTGTCATTAATAAATAACTTTAGTTTTCTCTGTTATTATTCCTCCTAGAAATTTCTGAGTCTGAGATGAATTTTACCACTATAGATGTCTAATTGATTAGTGTAGTCATGGTGTATCATTCCCCTTCTTTTTGCTTTTAACCTATTTATTTAGATTTAAAGTTGGTTTCTTACTGACAGCCTATATTGAGGCTTTCTCTTTCATTCAGTCTGACAGTCTCTACTTTATAACTAGGGTATTTAGACAATTTATTTGTAATATGATTATTGATGTGGCCAGATTTAAATTTGCCAACTGGGTAGTAGTTCTTAACTTTTTCCATCTGTATTTGTTTCCTTTCCTTCACCACCCTACTCCTTTGTTTTTGCCTTTCTTCTGGATTAATTAAGTAATCTTATGATTGCATTTTATCTCCGTTTTGGCTTATTGCCTATGTTGGGAGTCCCCAAGACCATCATCAGGTTAAATGATTCACTCAAAAAACTCACAGAACTCAGAAAAGCTATTATACTCATGCTTGCTGGTTATTACAGTTAAAAGATACATATTAAAATAAGCAAAGGGAAAATGTGCATATAACAGAATTCCAGAGAAACCAGGTGTGATCATCCAGTTTTGTGCTCCAAGTGAAGTTGTATAGAGAGCACTTAATTCCCCCAGAAATGATGTTTGACAACACATGGAGTATTGCTATCTAGGAAAGCTCACCTGAGGCCTATTGTCCAATCTTTAATTACAGATCAGTTACTGTAATAGTCCATTTTTCTGCTGCTAAAATAGACATAACTGGAACTGGGCAATTTACAAAGGGAAGAGGTTTATTGAACTCACAGTTTCAAATGACTGGGGAAGCCTCACAAACATGGTGGAAGGTGAAAGGCACTTTTTTCATGTATTTTAAAGTTCTGTATTAGGTACATGAACATTAGAATGTTATGTGTGCTTGATTAATTGGCCCCATTGTCATTAATAAATAACTTCAGTTTTCTCTGTTATTATTCCTCCTAGAAATTTCTGAGTCTGAGATGAATTTTACCACTATAGATGTCTAATTGATTAGATGGCAGTGTCAAGAGAGAAGAGAGCTTATGCAAGAAAACTCTCCTTTTTAAAACTATCAGATCTCATGAAACTCATGAGCTCTCATGGGAACAGTACATGAAGGATCTGCTCCCATTATCCAGTTATCTCCTACCAAGTCCCTCCCATAACATGTGGGAATTATGGGAGCTACAAGATGAGATTCGGGTGGGGACACAGATCCAAACCTTATCAGTCACATAGGCATAGAACACCTGGGTGACTGACCATAACCAGTTTTTATTCCTACGTTTCCAGGACTGTGATGGCAGGGCTTGCTGCAGAGGTCTCTGACATGCTTTAGAAATATTTTTGCTATTGTCTTGGTGATTAAAAATTGGTTCCTTGTTACATATAAAAAACATCTTCAGCTGGCTTGATTTCTCCTCAGAAAATGGGATTTTCTTTTCCATCGTATTGTCAGGCTCCAAATTTTCTGAACTTTTATTCTCTGTTTATCTTTTAAAACTGAATGCCTTTAACTGCATCCAGGTCACATCTTGAATACTTTGCTGTTTAGAAATTTCTTCTGACAGATACCCGGAATCATCTCAAGTTCGAAGTTCCCCAGGTATCGAGGACAGGGGCAAAATGCCAGCAGTCTCTTTGCTAAAACATAACAAAAGTCACCATTACTCCAGTTCCCAACAAGTTCCTCATCTCCATCTGAGACCACCTCATCCAGATTTCATTGTGCATGTTATTATCAGCATTTTGGTCAAAGTCATTCAACAAGTCTCTAGGAATTTCCAAACTTTCACACATTTTCCTTTCTTCTTCTGAGCCTCCAAACTGTTTCAGTCTCCACCTGTTACCCACTTCCAAAGTTGCTTTCACATTTTTGGGTATCTTTACAGCAGCACCCCACTCTACTGGTACCAATTTATTGTATTAGTTTTTTTTCATGTTGCTGATAAAGACATATCCAAGACTGGGCAATTTACAAAAGAAAGAGGTTTATTGTACTCACAGTTCCACATTGCTGGGGAGGCCTCACAATCATGGTAGAAGGTGAAAGGTACTTTTTACATGGCAGCGGCAAGAGAGAAGAGAGCTTGTGCAAGGAAACTCCTCTTTTTAAAACTATCAGATCTGGTGAGATTCATTTGCTATCACAAGAACAGCATGGGGAAGACCTGCCCCCATGATTCAATTATCTCCCACTGGATCTCTCCCATAACACATGGGAATTATGGGAGCTAGAAGATGAGATTTGGATGGGGACACAGAGCCAAACCATACCAGTAACATAGACATAGAACACCTGATGACTGACCTTGACTACTCAGTTTTTAGCCACCACCCCACACAGAGGTCAAACTGATATAGTGTCCCAGAGTCCCAGAAGAACAAAAGCTGGCATTCAGCATAAATGAATTTGTTAGCATAAATTATCTGGCATGGTCCAAGGCCCCAGATTAACAATATTTATCAGGCAAGATATTCCAGGAGTTTATTGGTTGTCTCCTAGGAGCTGATCAAGATCCAGTCACTTGTTTTTAATGTGCAGAGTTTAAACACCCTGAGCTTACTGCACAGCACATATAACTCTTTGTATGTGTACTTACTTTAGAGTTTATAAGCTCTAAATATAAATTTTCAAATTATCATAGTCTTCTTTAAGGTAATATTATACGTTTTTGCCTATAGTATTAGTAACATATAAAATCATGAAGTCTTCTACTTAAAATGAAGCAATTGTCAAAACCAGCTCAACAATGCTAAATATGGTAAAGATTAAACAGAGTGGAAAAATATAACATAGGCATGTAAAAAGTTACAATTAACTTGAATAATAATTTGCCATTATTTTTTATATTGAACATAAACACAGTTTATAATTTAGTTGTCCCATTTTAGATGTATATCTTAGATAAACTTGTACATATGCATATACATAAGCTATATGCTCATAGTAACATTGCTTATGGCAGCAAAACTATCCTTCAAAAAGAGAATAAATATTAACAAAAGACTATTACAGGGCTGTTAAAATAAGCCATAGCAATATGCACCAACAATCATGAAATATATATATAATATTTGATGCAAATTAGTTAAAAATATTTAACTATATTTGGAAATTAATATATACAAATGTGTACATATATGTAATTGAATATAGGTAGAAAAATAATACAATGAATAATTCAATACTATATTTTGTTCTGGGGAGAAATGTTAGCAGAACTAAATTCAAGAGGTGTGAAAATGGAACTTTAGGAGTACTAATATATTCTCCTCTCTTAGGTTGGAAACTGGGTTTGGTTAGAGGTTTGTTGATAAAAATAAAAGAAAACTAAAGAAATAAAGGTCTCATTGAAATCAGATACTATCAAAGAATCACAAAAATGATGGCTTTATTTTAGAAAAAGTAAAAAGCAGTAACTGATCCCTCACAAAGTAATAAGAAAGTCAGCTACGTCTCTAATTCTCCATTCCTCCATATCCCTACCTGCAATCACCAATTATATTGATTTAGGACAATCAAACAAAAATAATAAATATCTTGGTCAGGAGGTCAAAAAGTATTAATAACATGACCCTATAACAAATATAATTAAACAGTTGCAGATATAAAAATTACATGAAACAAAAGTTCAAAATTCAGAACAGAACCAGACAAAGAAAGTAAGAAAGTAAGTTGAAACAACATTTTATAGAGCTCAGGACAGAGGTTAATAGAAAAAAAAAAAAAATACCAAATCA
This sequence comes from Trachypithecus francoisi, assembly GCF_009764315.1. Classification (NCBI taxonomy): domain Eukaryota; kingdom Metazoa; phylum Chordata; class Mammalia; order Primates; family Cercopithecidae; genus Trachypithecus; species Trachypithecus francoisi. The sequence continues at coordinate 46,025,132 of NW_022681460.1, read as the reverse complement.
CTTTAGTAATAAAGAAGAGATTAATTGAAGGCAACAAAATGAAAATAACTATAATACTGAAAAGCACAATAAAGGATAAAGAGGAGATGAAGAAATAAATAATTAGGTCAAATACATATATGACTAAAAATAAAGAAAAAGGTAAAAGAGTTCAGAAAAAATATGAATAGTTAGAAGATGTAACATACAAAACAGTGGAGTATCTGAACAAGAAAATCGTAGCAATAAACAGAACTACCAATTACTACTACTACTAATTCAAAAAAAAACTATTAATTTACTACTAATTCAATAGAAGGTTTTAAGAACAAAGACTTGCATGTATAGATGAATGTAAAATATCACACAGTTCTGATACATAAATATTAAACTATGAGAATTAAATATTTTTAAATAATAAACTAAGAGACCCTAGGCATCCAGGTGATACAAGTCCTAGATAAAGTATAGAAAATCATGATGGCAATATGTATCTCATGAGTAACGTATAAAAATTACAGCAGTTTTTTTCAATACATCCCAAAAAATTCATATATATGATATGTGAGGTAAGGATTATAGACCCAGATATACTCTTTTCATTCGTCTAAGTTTTAAAAATAACACTTAAATGTGCAGGAACACAGGGAATAATGTACCTATGAGCTATTGTTTAGGAATCTAACCTAGTGTCACGATTTTGGACTCTTGTTTGCATTCTAGGACTAATAATCAATGATGAGATCTGGAACATGTAAGGTTACAAAGTGAGCATAGAATATTTATTATGTGAAAGAAAGTAAAAAAACAAAAAGTAGTAAGGATAGAAAAAAAAAAGACACAGAACCCTGTTTGAAGAGCCTCATATTGGCAAAAGTTATAGTTTAAACATTAAAAATAATAATGCCTTTAATTAATTGTTATAAATAAAACTGAAAAATTCTGTACTTCCATACAGATATGCAAAAAAGAAAGGAAAACTTTCCTGATATTCATTTGTAGTAATTATGATACTAGCTCCTTAATCTGAAAATAGATGATTAAAAGAAATAAATTAAGCTCTAATTCTCAACCCCAGTTGATGAGGACAGCTTTTCTTATGGAAGAATGCCAGCTAATTAACACGTACGAAACAGCATAAATTTTTTTAATGTCCATTTTGCAGTCTCTGATAAAACAGTTTGCTCAGGCCAGGATTATCATTAGAAACCATATTCACAAGGTGCTAAAATAACACCCTACACATTTTTTGCTATTCACAAGGTGAAATGCATACTTTAAAACTGAAAGATCGATTAGTTACCATCTCAATCAAGTAATGTTATAGCGTTGCTAACAGATGGTCTGCCCAACCTCATGTGTTTCCAGATGGCCCATGACTTGTGAAGGGTTCACACCAAATAAAGTTTCACCTGAGTCTAATCAATTTTTTAAACCTACCTTCCATTTTCTTGGAATTAACAAAAGATGGAGAAATCCATTTAACACTTCAAGACACAATCAGACAAATCCAAATTGTGTGACATTCTACAAGACAACAGCACTTGTCTCTTCAAAAAAGTAATGCCATGCAGAAATTGTAAGGGAGTGGTCTGTTTCTAGATTAAAGGAGGCTAAAGAAATATTTAGTATACAAGATGTGAACACTGAGAAAATCTTAGGCAATTTTGAGACAATTAGGAAATTTTGAATATGGACTGAATATTAACCATTTTAGAGAAATAGTAATAATTGTCCTTGCTTAAATGGAATTATTATCATTCATAAAATACCATTTTTAGTAGATGTAAACTGAATTGTTGTTTCATGCCTATGTAGCAAATGTGGCAATATGTTTTAAAATATTGTATCTAGTTGACATGCATTTAAATGTTCATTGAACTAACCACTCAGCTTGTCTACGTTTTTGAAACTTTTTATTTTAAAATGTTGAAAAATGTTCTACCTCCAGCTTTTCTGTCTTCATAGACTCTTCACATTGCTGTTAGAATTACCTTACTAAAGTAGAGATTCAATCAAGCTATTTATTTCTCTAGGCTTAATTTAAGTAGTACCTCTTCTGAGATGCTTTATTTAACTCTCATAAATAATCAATTGTGGTTGTGTGTGTGTGTGTGTGTGTGTGTATGTAAGATCCCACAATTGTTGTATCTAACAATTACATGGTCCATATTCTATTTCACTCTAGTTTTGTATTTGTTTTTTAAATTATTGATTCTTAGCTCTAATGTGTTTTGGTATTCAACTGAACTCTTAAGATTTAGTCTTTCTAAAGATCAATATTTAAGATCTATAATATCCCAGGTTCTAAAAAGTTTATTTTTTTAAGTTACTAGATTATCTAATATAATGTGTCTATGTTCAATCTGTTAAACATATTGTATGTTAAAAATAATAAGCACACTGGAATAAACACATTCCAAATATTTTTTAAAACACTTTAGCTTATTATTTGAACATGGAATCAAATAATAATACCACTAAATCAAAAAACATTGCAATTATTGTATTAAATACTAAATACAGATTTTATAATATTTATTTTTAAAATCTCAAAGGTTTAATACATTAGTTAAGAAATATCTACATTAAATTTACTATCAAAGAGCATGATACACAGACTCATACATTCAGACAATGTGTTAATATGAAGATTGAGTCTCAGAATTTTTTCTTTTAAAACTTTTTTTCTGACATTACTGAACTTTTTTTTTTTTTTTTTTTACTTTCATTTTAGGTTTGGGGTCTCATGTGAAGGTTACACAGGTAAACACCTGTCACAGGGATTTGTTGTACATGTTATTTCATGAACCAGGAAGTAAGCCCCGTATCTAATAGTTATCTTTTCTGCTCCTCTACCTCCTTCCACCCTCCCCACTCAGTAGACCCCAGTGTCTGTTGTTTCCTTCTTTTTGTTCTTAGTTCTTATCGTCAATCTCTCATTTGTAAGTGACAACATAGGTATTTGGGTTTCTGTTCCTGAGTTAGTTTGCCTCCAGCTCCATCCAGGTTCCCACAAGAAACATGATCTCGTTTTCGTTTTTTTTTTTTTTTTTTTTTATGACTGCATAGTGTTCTATGGTATATGTACCACATTTTTTTTATCCAATCTGTCATTGATGAGCATTTAGGTTAATTCCATGCCTTTGCTATTGAGATAGTGCTGCAGTGAACATTTGTGTGCCTGTGTCTTTATGGTAGAATGATTTGTATTCCTCCGGGTATATATCCACCAATGGGATTGTTGGGTCAAATGGTTACTTCTGCTTTTAGCTCTTTGAGGAATCACCATACAGCTTTCCACAATGGTTGAACTAATTTACACTCTCATCAACATTGTATAAATGTTCCTTTTCTCTGCAACCTCGCCAACATCTGTTATTTTTTGACTTTTTAAGTAATATCTAAATTTGTGCTAAAATCTTAAGTATCTTGAAAACTCTTTTGGCAGTGCTTCTCCTTCTGAGTATTTCACAACAATGTATTATAGATATGAGATGATGCCCCTGAATAAGGGGAAGGTCTCACCATCTAAGCCACTCTACTATGATTCTGTTTGTGGACCATTGGACCTATTGCTTCCAGCTTCCTAAATTGTTATTATTATCGACATTTTAGTACTATACTTTGTTGAATGAAAATTTAGGTAATGAGTGGATGTTTAGGTTAATGAGAAGTTTTGTATTTACTTAGTTCTCGTTGATGTTATAGTTTGGATGACAAATCAATTCACTTAATATACAAATCTAAAAAAAAAAAAACACTATCTTATATACACTATTGTTTTCCCTTATGTTTTTGCTGTCTCACTTGTATTTTTTAAAATATATTTTCTTGTCATGCTTGCATTTAAGTAATCTCCCAGCCACAGTGGCAACCATACAAGAGTCCTTAAAAGGAAACAAACACACTCCTCTTGCTGACCTTCCTGACCTTAGCTTAGAATTAAACAGCATATTCTCTCTCTTATACCCATGGCAGAGCTACTGCCATCATGACAAGTTGCCACATCCATATGTATTAGACAAGGCATAAATCACTGGCTGCTATGTAATTCTTTTCTAACAGATAGAGCTTGCTCACTGCTTATATCTTAACTCAGGAGACAAACAAAAGGCTTAAGAAGTCTTCTGTTTGTTCTGAAGTCTTAGTTTACTCTGCCAAGTAGAACTACAAAGGATTTATATTTCTATATATTTTTTGATGATGATTCTTCATAGAAAATAATTTATATTGATTCCCTCCTGATATGCTCCCTCTTACTCAAAAGAAATACACTTAGAAATAATAGGTATAGTTAAATTAAACAGACACTCAAATATGCTCCCAGACTCTAGTCTTTCCTCTATAGGCTAACTCTCTATCAGGATTCTGTGATTATACAACATAAATAAACATTATTTTCTAAATTGATAGTGAAATAAATGAGAAGGCAGTCAGGCTTTTTTCTCTTGTTAAATTATATTATTCCACAATTGAGGAATAGCAGCATACCTACACTGAAACATTCATGTGGTATCAACCACAATGATAGTAAAATTATGAACTTTTCTATACTTTTTTCTATTTTACAATGTATGCGATGGAATCTGTAGTATATGTAAATATTTAATTTTACATTTGCTAAAACTAGAACTGAGAGACCTCTTCGGTCAAGTAATTTCTCAGTGTTAAGAAAACTATTAATTGACAGACCACTCTTATCTTCCAGATGCCACTTTTCTAGAGGAAATACACGATTGTGCTAATGATTTTCATTCTGAAAACAGACTGTCTTGGTTTTTGTTTCTGTTGATTTTCTTTTCAAAAATTCTAACAATTAGTAGCAGTGTAACTTTTGACAGTTTACTTAAACTTTCCATGTCTCAGTTTTCTCATATCTCATGAGATAATTAAAAACTGCTCCGCACAGTTGATGGAATCAGTGAAGTGAATAGTTGTTGTGGAGGGCGGGTAGTGAGACTGTGTGCTGTTTGATTTTCTTTGATTTGTTTTGCCTTGGTTTGTTTTCCGATGTCCTTTCTTTATTATTGTTGTGGAATTTTACCTCACACTTTCTAGTCACCAGTTTTATACCACAGAAGCCACTGCCCAGATTTGTGCTTTGTTCCATGTTCTTCGAGGCAGCAGGCATTTGAGCGGGTGCAGCACGGCAGCCTGTGGTGGAGCCACTGTGAAAAGAGTGAAGGAAGGGCATGTCTTCAGGGACTCCTGAAGGGAGTCCCTGTGGTCCAGGGGGAGTAGGAGTGGAACGTGGCATGTACTAATTATATATTATATGTCCAAACTACCTCATACAAGTATTTTTTTAATTTAAATTCCAATATCCCCAGAACAAAAGGAAAAGAATGGAAATAAAAGGATTTTTCCTGTAGTGATATGTAGGTCTTCTGTTTATCTAACTAATTTTGTATTTGTCTATAAAGCATACATATGTATTGCTCTCTTTATTTGGATATGCCAAAAGGCATATACACAGATAGGAATGCCATGTTATGGCAAAACTGGTGCAATTAAACTCTGACAAAAGTAGAAAGAACTAGTCATTACTATTTCTCATACATGATAATTGAGTAGGCAAAAGGATCTACTCTTCATCTAACCTCTAGCATTTTATTTACTTCACATTAAGTCTACACTAAAAGCATCCTTGAGGCACCTCAGGTGTCTTAACCACATCCTCAAGGCCCTCCTACATTCTGTCTTCTGTCCACTGCGCATTCTCAAAGCAAATGCCATGCAGTTTTTGCTTACTTTTGTTTTGTTGTTTTAATGGCAGTACCCCATACCAGTACCAAATTTCTATCTCAAATATTATTTCTATGTAACAAGAAACCTCTAAACTTGGCATTGTAAAGCAACCACTTATTTTGCTCATGATTTTGTGAGACAGGGATTTATAATGACTAAGCTAGGCAGTTCTCAGTTGTTACCCCTTTTGTAGTCACTTGTCAGCTGGGGCTCTAGTCATCAGAACTTTCTAGTGGGCTGGACCATCAAGATGGCTCACTTGCATGGCCAGCAGGTTATAAGCTGAGAGCTCAGCTGAGGCTGTTGATGAGAGCTTCAGGGCATTGCCTTCCCAGCATAGTGGTGTCAGACTTCTTATACAGCCTGTTTAGGATCCAAGTAGCAAATGGAACAGAAGTTGCCTTACCCTTCATGACTTAGCCTCGTAAGTTACACAGCATCAACTCTGTCACATATTGTAGGTTACAAGTGTGACACAAGCCCACCCAGTATCAAGGGAAAGGAATATAAATCTCATATTTTGATGGGAGGGTGGCAAGCTTAAAATGTAAAAAAAGAGTATATGGGATTGGGAGTGTCACTGTGACCATATTTTATAAAATATAATCTGTGAAAATATGGAGTACACTTTTAGTCTTTAAAAAGTTAGTACTTTTAAATTCTGTTCTTCTCCCTAAAAAAAATATTTTGAACTTTCCTAGACCTGTAACATGTTTAAATATGCAAGACATAAATGATTCTCCATGTATGTGTAAATATTTGCAATTTATTATAGCAAATAATTATGTTTGCAAGCAATAAGTTTGAAAATGAAGGAAGCTTACGAAAAATTTGTGCCGATACTGAGTATAATGGCTCCTAAAATTTGATAATAAAATATAATATAGAAGTCATTTCAACATAACTTCCTTGACATACTTGTTTTAAGCCTTATATTTTTTTCTTATAATTGAACACCGGAGTAACAACAAGGGAGTCTTTCTAGAAATCGATTCATCCACATTGCACTAATTACCTCAAGATCAAGATTAATCATGAACTGGGTAAATGGTATTAGAAGATATTAATATTATGAAACCACATGGTCATTGCAAGAGATACATAGGATATTTTAAATTAATATGACCTATTCTCAACAAATTAGTGGAGCTGCAAAAGATTTAAGTGGTAAACACTTACATACTTGGAAATTTCACAAGATAGTAAAAAGAGCTGTGGTGTGCAAAATTAGATTTATCAGCCAAAATGTTACTACATGTTATAGAGCTTTTGAAATTAATAATTATACAACTACATTTTCCTAGATGGCGCAGATACATTTTCAACATGATGAAAGTTTATCTAGCTAACAATGCATTTTAAATGGGAATCATAGTAAACTAATACGCTCTAACAGTTTAAAAGCATGTGTTATTTCAATGGTTTAATAATTTCAGATTTCCAACAAAAATATAAACAAACTCTAGGTGAACAGGTTGGCACTTTTTATCAATTATGACTATCTTAGATAATATGGAAAAACATAACAACAATAAAAGGTAGGCTTATCTTTCATGATGGATGAAACCCACAGTGAGAAACAGTTAATTTAGGAGACCAAAGCTTGGAGCTTGGTAAAGTGAAGAGCTGAAAACAGAAACCAAAGATTTTAAAAAATAAATAATAAATAAAGTTGAAGAGAGTTTAGTTTGATACAATTTGATACCTCTTTGAGAGTGTTTAAGTCACAGAATCAGCAGCAGATGTGTATTAATAAGTTTTTTTTTTTTTTTGAGACGGCCTTTTCTTCAGCCATAGATGAGTATAAGCAAAACAGATGGCAAGAAAAGGAAAAAATGACCTGAGATCCTAGGTAATAATGAGTATTAAAAATCTAAAACAAGCAATAAAAGAAATGAGATGAAAAGGAGAAATATGGTTAATAATACAGTCCACTTTCAGATTAGAGTTGTGTTTCTTTTAATATTCTAACATCTTCCATCAGTTGTTTAACCAAGAGTTAAACAAAAGACATTATCTAAATGTTCAATAATATTATTTTTATATATTTGAAGGTAGAGTTAAGTAAGCTGAACATAATCAAATGAGGTTAGATATCTCTGGTTTCCACTTCTATCTTTGTTGGATATATCTCTTCTACTTAACCCAATTACTTGTATATAATATGACTGTTTACTTCACGACAAACTTTCAAACCAAAGGGAGAAACTAAAATGACCTGTTTATAATTTCGACCAAAATCATATATTAGGTACTTAGGAAATCCTATCCTGTTTGTGTGTTATAGGTAGTTCTGTTTTTATTTATTTATTTATTTATTTATTTATTAATAGAGAGGGGTCTCACTCTGTCATCCAGGCTGGAGTGCAATGGCATGATCACAGCTCACTGTAACCTCAAACTCCTGGGCTCAAGGAATCCTCCTCCCTTAGCTGGCCTAACAGCAGGGACTATAGACATCCATGTCACTATGTGCCTCTAATTTTTTAATGTTTTTGCAGAGATGGATCTTGCTCTGTTGCCCAGTCTGGTCTCAACTCCTGGCTTCAAGCAATCCTCCTGCTCAGAACTTTTTTATTGATACACGTATTTTTACATATTTATGGGGAACATGCAATATTTTGTTACATGCATTGAGTGTGTAATTATCAAGTCATGGTATTTCGGGTATCCATCATCTCCAGTATTTTTCATTGCCATATGTTGGAAACATTTCAAGTCCTCTATTCTACCTGTTTGGAAATATGCAATACCTTGTCGTTAACTATATCACTGATATGGTCTGGCTGTGTCCCCACCCAAATCTCATCTTGAATTGTAACTCCCACAATTCCCACATGTTGTGATAGGAACCTGGTGAGAGGTAATTAAATTATGGAGTGAGTCTTTTCTGTGCTGTTCTTGTGATTGTGAGTACGTCTCATGAGATCTGATGGTTTTAAAAACAGGAGTTTCCCTGCACAAGCTCTCTCTTTTTGCCTGCTGCCATCTATGTAAGATGTGACTTGCTCCTCATCTTTTGCCATGATTGTGAGTCTTCCCCAGTCATGTGGAACTGTAAGTCCGTTAAACCTCTTTCTTTTGTGGATTGCCTAGTCTTAGGTATGTCTTTATCAGCAGCATAAAAATGGATGAATAAAGTAAACTAGTACCAAGAGGGGATGCTGCTGTAGATACCCAAAAATGTGGAAGTGATTTTGGAAATGGGTAATAGGCAGAGGTTTAAACAGTTTGGAAGACTCAGAAGAAGACAGGATAATGTAGGAAAGTTTGAAACTCACTAGAGACTTGTTGAATGGCTTGGTCAAAATGCTGATAATGATATGGACAATGAAATCCAGTCTGAGGTGGTCTCAGATGGAAAAGAGGAACATGTTGGGAACTGGAGCAAAGGTAACTCTTGTTATGTTTCTACAATGAGACAGGCAGCATTTTGCCCTGCCCCAGAGATTTATGAAACTTTGAACTTGAGAGAGATGATTTAGGGCATCTGGCAGAAGAAATTTCTAAGCAGGAAAGTATTCAAGATGTGACTTGGGTACTGCTAAAGGCATTCAGTTTTATAAGAGAAGCACAGCATAAAAGTTTGGAAAATGTGGAGCCTGACAATGCTATAGAAAATAAAATCCCATTTTCTGGGAGAAATTCAAGCCAGCTGCAGAAATTTGCATAAGTAATGAGGACCTGTATGTTCATAACCAAGACAATGGAGAAAATGTCTCCAGGGCATGTCAGAGGTCTTCACAGCAGCCCTGCCCATTACGGGCCTGGAGGCATAGAAATAAAAAGTGTTTTTGTGGGCCAGGCCCAAGGTCTCCTGCTGTGTGCAGCCTAGGGACGTGGTGCCCTGCATCCCAGTTGCTCCAGCCATGACTGAAAGGACCAACATAGAGCTCGGGGTGTGGCTTCAAAGGGTACAAGCCTCAAGCCTTGGCAGCTTCCATGTGATGTTAAGCCTGCCAGTGCACAGAAGTCAAGAATTGGGGTTTGGAAACCTGTGCCTATATTTCAGAAAATATATGGAAACGCCTGGATGTCTAGGCAGAAATATGCTGCAGTGGCAGGGCACTTATGGAGAACCTCTGCTAGGGCAATGCAGAAGGAAAATGTGGGGTTAAAGACCCCACACAGAGTCCCTACTGGGACACCACCTAGTGGAGCTATGAGAAGACGGCCACCATCCCTCAGACCCCAGAATTGTAGATTCGTTGACAGCTTGCACTGTGTGCCTGGAGAAGGTGCAGACACTCAATACCAGCCCGTGAAAGCATCCAGGAGGGAGGTTGCACCATGCAAAACCACAGGAATGGAGCTGCCCAGACCATGGGAACCCACCTCTTCAATCAGCATGATCTGAATGTGAAACGTGGAGTCAAAGGAGATCATGTTTTGACTCTCCCACTGGTTTTCAGACTTGCGTGAAGCCTGAAGCCCCTTTGTTTTGGTCAATATCTCCAATTTGGAAAGACTGCATTTACCGAATGCCTGTAACTACATTGTATCTAGGAAGTAACTAACTTGCTTTTGATTTTATAACCTCATAGGCAGAGGGGACTTGCCTTGTCTGGATGAGACTCTGGACTGTGGACTTTTGATTTAATGCTGATGAGTTAACTCTTTATGGGACTGTTGAGAAGGCATGATTGTTTTAGAAATGTGAGGACATGAGATTTGGGAGGGACCAAGGGTGGAATGATATGGTTTATCTGTGTCCCAAACCAAATCTCATCTTGAATTGTAACTCCCAAAGTTCCCACATGTCGTGGGTGGAACCTGGCATAAGGTAATTTAATTACGGGAGCAGGTCTTCCCTGTGCTGTTTTCGTGACAGTGAATAAGTTTCACAAGTTCTGATGATTTTAAAAATGGGAGTTTCTCTGCCCAAGGTCTCGTTTTTCACCTGCTGCCATCCATTTAAGATGTGACTTGATCTTTCTTGCCTTCCACCATGATTGTGAGGCCTCCTTAGCCTTGCGAAACTGTAAGTGCATTAAACTTCTTTATTTTGTAAACTTCCCAGTCTCAGGTATGTCTATCAAGAGCATGAAAATGGACTAATACAGTCACCCTACCTGCTATCAAACATTATAATATGCCTCTATCTAACTGTATATTTGTAGCCATTAACCAACATCTCTTCATTCCCACCACCTCCAAACACACACCCTTCCCAGCCTCTGGTAACTATCATCCTACTTTCTACCTCCACGAGATCAATGTTTAAGTTCCAAAATGTGAGTAAGACCATGTGATATTTGTCTTTCTGTATCTAGTTTATTTCACTTAACGTTGTAACTTCCAATTTCATCAATGTTGCTGCAAATGACAGAATTTCATTATTTCTTTTCATGGCTGAGTAGTATTTCATTCTGTATATATGCCATGTTTTCCTTATACATTAATCCAATGATAAACACTTAGGTTGATTCCACATCTTTATTTTTGTAAAGAGCACTGCAATAAACATGGTGGGTACAGATATCCATTTCCTACGTTGTTATGGGTACACAGTTGGTGGATATATTTTTGAGGTACATTAGATATTTTAACACAGGCATACAATGTGTAATATTCACATCACGGTAAATGGGTTATTTATCACCTCAAACATCATTTCTTTGTGTTACAAACATTCCAATTATACTCTTAGTTATTTTAACATGTAAAATAGATTATTGTTGACTGTAGTCACCATGTTGTGCTATGAAAAACTGGATCATTTTATATAACTATATTTTTATACCGATTAACCATCCCCAATTCCCCTATCTATTACCCTTCCCAGGCTCTAGTAATCATCATTTTACACTTTATCTCCATGAGTTTAATTATTTTAACTCCTAGCTCTTACAAAAAAAAGAAAGGATTTGAATTTGTCATTTTGTGCTTGGCTTATTTTACTTATAATGCTCTCCAGTTGCATCTATGTTGTGGCAAAGAACGGGATCTCATTCTTCTGTATGGCTAGGTAGTACTGTATTTTCTTTATCTGTTCATCTGTTTATACACATGGATAGCTTCCAAATCTTAGCTATTGTGTACTGTGGTGTGATAAACATGGGGGTGCAGATGCATTTTTGATATACTATTTACCTTTCTTTGGGGTATATACCTAGCAATGAGATTGCTGGATCATTTGGTAGCTCGATTTTTAGTTTTTTGAGGAAATTCCAAACTGTTCTGCATGGTGAATGTACTAACTTACATTCTCATCAACAGTGTATGAGGGTTCCATTTTCTCCACATATTTGCCAGCAATTATTATCGCCTGACTTTGAATGAAAACCATTTTAACTTGAATGAGATGATATCTCTTTGTAGTTTTGATTTGCATTTCTCTGATGATCAGTGATATTAAGCACATTTTTATATACCTGTTTACCACTTGTATGTCTTATTTAGATAAATGGCTATTCAGATTTTTGCCCATTTTTAAATAAGATTGTTAGATTTTTTCCCATAGAGTTGAGGTTCTTGTTTATTCTGGCTATTAATCCTTTGTCAGATAGATGGTTTGCAAATATTGTCTGCCATTCACTGGGTTATGTTTTCACCTAGTTGATTTTTCTTTGTGCTATAGAGATGCTTTTTACTTTGATATGACCCCATTTATTCGTTTTTGCTTTGGTTGTCTGTGCTTTTGGTGTATTACTCATGAAATCTTTGCTTAGTCTCATGTCCTAGAGAGTTCCTCCAATGTTTTCTTGTAATAGTTTCATTGCTTGAAGTCCAAAATTTAATTAATTCATCTGTTTTAATTTTATTTTTATATATGACAAAATATAGGGGTCTTGTTTCATTATCCTGCATATGGATACTAGTTTTCCTGGCATCATTTATTGAAGCCACTGTTGCTTTCCCAGTGTAGGTCCTTGGCACCTTTGTTAAGAATTAGCTCACTGCAGATATGTAGATTTAGTTCTGGGTTTTCTATTCTGTTCCATATGTCTATGTGTCTGTTTTTATGCCAATACCATGCTGTTTTAGTTAATAAAGCTCTGTAGTATATTTTCAAGTATTATAATGTAATTGCTCCATTTACATTATCTTTGCTTGGGATGCCTTTGGTTATTCTGGATTTTGTAGATGCCCATACATTTTAGAATTATTGTTTTTTCTATTTCTGTGAAGAATGTATTGGCATGCTGATAGGGATTGCATTGAATCTGCAGAATGCTTTGGGTAGTATGAGCTTTTAAAAAGTATAGATCTTTCAAAGCATGCACATGGAATACCTTTTCATTTTTTTGTGTCCTCATAAGTTTCTTGCATCAATATTTTATAATTATTATTGTAGGTATCTTTCATTTCTTCAGTTAATTCCTAGACATTTTATTTTATTTGTAGCCATTATAAATGAAATTATTTTCTTGATACTTTTTCAGATTGACAGCTGTTGGCATATAAAAATGCTACTCATTTTTGTATGTTTCTTTTGTAACCTCCAACTTTACTGAATTTATCAACACTAACAGTCTTTTGGTGGAGTCTTTAAGTTTTTCTAAATAAAAGATTCTATCATCTGAAAATGCAAGTAAATTGACTTTTTATTTTTGAATTTGGGTGCTCTTTATTTTTTCCCCTTTTCTGATTGTTCTAGCAAGGACTTCTAGTTCTATATTGAATAACAGTGAAAGTCAGCATCCTTATTATGTTCCAGATCTTAGAGAAAATGCTTTCAGTTTTTCCCAGTGTACCATGATATTACCTGAGGGTCTGTGATATAAGGCTTTTATTGTGTTGAGGTATGTCCCTTCTATATGCAGTTTTTTAAAAGTGTTTTTAACATGAAGGAATATTGAATTTTATCAAATGCTTTTTCAGCATCAATTGAAAAGATTATATGTTATTTGTCCTTCGTTCTGTTGAGATGATGGGTCACAATGATTGATTCACGTATGTTGAACCATCCTTCCATCCCTGGGATGAATTTGACTTGGTCATGATGAATCATCTTTCGAATGTGTGGTTGAATTCAGTTTGGCTAGTATTTTGTTGAGGATTTCTGCATCAATGGTCATCAAGGATATTGGCCTGTAGCTTTTTTGTTTGTTGGTTGGTTGGTTGGTTGGTTTTTGATTATGTGTCTTTTTCTGGTTTTGGTATCCAGCTTATACTGGTATTGTTGAATGACTTTAGAAGTATTCCTTTGTCCTCTGTTTTATGGAATATACTAAGTAAGATTGGCATTAGTCCTTTCCCGGATATTTGATAAAATTCAGCAGTGAAGACTTCTGTCCCTGGGCTTTTCTTTAATTGGAGACTTTTTTAATAGGCTTTGATCTCATTTCTTGTTATTGGTCTATTCAGCTTTTGGTTTTCTTTATAATTCAATGATGGTATGTTGTATGTGTTTAGAAATTTATCTATTTTCTCTTCGTTTTCCAATTTACTGAACTATAGTTGCTCATTTTAGTCTCTAATGATCCCTTGAATTTCTGGAGTATCAGATGTATTACATTTTTTAATCTCTGATTCTTTTTTCTCTCTTCCATTCTTGGTCTTTCTAAAGGTTAGTAAATTTTGTTTATTTTAAAATAAACCTACTTTTCATTTCATTGATATTTTGTATTTTTGTTCTAGTTTTATTTATTTATGCTGTGATCTTTACTTTTTTAACTAATATTTTGGTTGTTTTACTCTTGCTTTTCTAGTTCTTTAGGATGCCTCACTAGTTTCTTTATGTGAAGTTTTTCTACTTTTTAATGTAGACACATTGCTATAATCTTTCTTCTTAGTACTGCTTTTGCTCTACCCCATAGGTTTTGATATGTCGTGTTTCAGTTTTCATTTGTTTCAAGTAATTGTTTCAATTTCTTTCTTAATCTCTTTATTGACCCACTGGTCATTCAGGAGCATATTCTTTAATTTTTATGTGTTTGCACAGTTTCCATCATTCTTGTTATTGATTTCCAGCTTTGTTCCACTGTGGTCAGAGAAGATACTTGATATGATATCAATTTTTTTAATTTTTAAGACTTATTTTATGGCATAACATATGATCTATTCTTGAAAATGTTCCATGTGCTGAGGAGAAGAATGTGTATTCTGCAGCTGTTGGATAAAATGTTTTGTAAATATCTATGAGGCCCATTTTTTCTACACTTTAGATTAAGTCCAATGTTTCTTTGTAGATTTTCTATCTGGATGATCAGTTCAATGCTAAAAGTGAACTGATGAAATCTCCAATTATTATTATATTGGCATCTATCTCTCTATTTGACTCTTATAATATTTACTTTAATAAGCCGGGTGTTCTGGTGTTGAGCACATATATATTTATAATTATTTTATGTTCTTTCTGAATTAACCACTTTATCATTATATGATGATGGTTTTTGTCTCTTTTAATGGTTTTCCTTTAAAATCTATTTTATCTAATATAAGCATAGCTATTCCTCTTTTTGTGTTTCCATTTGCATGGAACATCATTTTCCATCATTTAATTAATATTTTCAGTCTATGTGTGTCATATTAAGTGTGTTTCTTGAAGGCAGCAGAGAGTTGGAGCTCATTTTTGTATTCATTCAGTCACTATGACTTGATTGGAGAATTTAGTTCATTTACATTCTACATTATGATTGATAGGTAATGATTTACTACAGACATTTTGTTATTTTCTGATTATTTTGTGGTCTTCCCTTTTTTCCTTCTTCTGAAAGCAATTTTCTCTGGTGGTATATTTTAATTTCTTGCCTTTTAGTTTTATTTTGTATCTTGTGTAGGTTTTTTTATTTGTGGTTACCTTGAGGATTACAAATAACATCTTACAACCCATTATTTTAAACTAATGACGACTTAATACTAGTTACATAAACAAACAAACTAACTAACTAGCAAAGAGGAAACTAATAAAAATTCTTGTCTGGGCATGGTGGCTCATGCCTGCAATCCCAGAACTTTGGGAGGCCAAGGTGGGAGGATTGCTTGAGCCCAGAGGTTTGAGACCAGCCTGGGTGACATAGTGAGACCCCATCTCTAAAACAGCAGCAGCAGCAACAAAAACACCCTCTATATTTTAACTTCATCTCCCTCACTTTTTAACTTTTGGTTGTTTCTATTCGTATATTATTATGATATGTCTTTAAAACTTGTACTTATTATTTTTGATAAGTTTACCTTTACTCTTCTAAGTCAAACTATGAGTAGTTTACACATCACAGTTACAGTGTTATTCTGCATTTTGGTTTGTACTGAAGGAGTGGCCTGCCCCTCCACACCTGTGGGCGTTTCTCGTTAGGTGGAACGAGAGACTTGAGAAAAGAAATAAGACACAGAGACAAAGTATAGAGAAAGAAAAATTGGGCCCAGGGGAGCAGCGCTCAGCATACCGAGGACTCGCGCTGGCACGGGTCTCTGAGTTCCCTTAGTATTTATTGATAATTATCTTTACCATCTTAAAGAAAAGGAAGTGGCAGGATAATAGGATCATTGTAGGGAGAAAGCAGTAAGACATGTGAATAAAGATCTCTGTGACATGAATAAGTTTAAGGAGAAGTGCTGTGCCTTGATATGCATATGTAAACATTTCCATAAACCTTTTTAGTGCATTAAGAGCATCATTGAGCTAGCAAGTCCCGCCTTTCGCCCTAAGGCGGTTTTCTCCTTTCTCAGTAAACAGAATATACAATAGGGTTTTATACCGAGATGTTCCATTGCCCAGGGACAGTCAGGAGACAGACGCTTTTCTCTATCTCAACTGCCAACAACCGCCAAGAGGCCTTCTTTCCTCTTGTACTAGTCCTCCTCAGCACAGATCCTTCACGGGTGTCAGGCTGGGGGACGATCAGGTCTTTCCCTTCCCACGAGGCCATATTTCAGACCATCACATGGGGAGAAACCTTGGATAATACCTAGCTTTCCTAGGCAGAGGTCCCTGCGACCTTTGGCAGTGTGTGTATTCCTGGGTACTTGAGATTAAGAGAATGGTGATGACTTTTAACCAGCAAGCTGCCTTCAGGCACTTGTTTAACAAAGCACACCCTGCACAGCCCAAAATCCTTTAAACCTTGAATCACCACAGCACATGTCTCTTGCAAGGACAAGGTTGGGTGTAGGGTCACAGATTAACAGCATCTCAAATACAGAGCAAAATGGAGTCTGTTATGTCTATGTCTTTCTGTATAGACACAATGACAGGCTGATCTCTCTTTCTTTTCCCCACATGTACTTACTATTACTAGTGACTTTTGTACCTTCAGATGATTTCTTATTGCTCATAAATGTCTTCTTTTTTTCTGATTGAAGTACTCTCATTAACATTTCATGTAGAACAGGTCTAGTCTTGATGAAATCCCTCAGCTTTTGTTTTTCTGGGAAAGTATTTATTTATCCTTCGGGTTTGAAGGATATTTTCACAGAATATACTATCTAGGATACAAGGGTTTTTTGTTTGTTTTGTTTTCTGTGCTTCAGCATTATATATAATATATAAAATATATATTATAAATATGTCTTTATTAATATATAATATATTATATATAGATAGATGTATATTTATATATCCCATCTCCTAAATATGTCCATATTTGAATATGTCACTATCTCCTGATCTGTAAGGTCTCCACTGAGAAATCTGGTACCAGGTGTATTGCAGCTTTTTTGCATGTTATTTGTTTCTTTTCTATTGTTGCCTTTGGGATACTTTCTTTATATTTGAGCTTTTGGAACTTGAATATTAAATGTCTTGAGACACTTCTATGTGGGTTAATCTGATTGATGTTCTATAACTTTCTTATTCTTGAATATTGATATCTTTCTCTAGGTTTGGAAAGCTCTTTGTCCTTATCTCTTTGAATGAACTTTCCATCCCTATCTCACTCTCTACCTGCTCTATAAGGCCAACTCTTATATTTGCTCCTTTTAGCATATTTTCTAGTTCTTGTAGGCATGTTTTATTGTTTTTTATTCTTTTTTCTTTTGTCTCCTCTGACTGTGCATCTTCAAACAGCCTGTCTTAAAGCTCACTATTTTTTCTTCTGCTTGATCAATTCTGCTTTTGAGAGACTCTGATGTATTCTTTAGTTTGTCATTGGATTTTTCAACTCCAGAATTTCCTATTTATTTTTTAAAATTATTTTAATGTCTTTATAAATGTATCTAATAAGATTCTGAATTCCTTCTTATTGTTATCTTGAATTTTGGTGAACTTCTTCATAAGAGCTATTTTGAATTATTTTTTCTGCTCTTAAATGTCACATATCTCTGTTACTCTGAGATTGGTTGCTGGTGACTTATTAAGCTCATTTGGTGAGGTCGTGTTTTCCTGGATAGTCGTGATGCTTTTGTATGTTTGTCAATATCTGGACATTGAAGATTTAGGTATGTCTCATTATCTTCTCAGTCTGGGCTAGGTCATACCCCTCATTTTTGAGAAGGCTTTCCTAGTATTCGACTGTAACTGAGTGTTGTGATCTAACACTTTGGACTTTGCAGCCATATCTGCTTTGCAGCAGCCTCAAAGTACACCCAAATCCAGTAATATTCTGACTCTTTCAGATTCATAGAGATATCTCACTAGTTGTCTTGGGTAAGATCTGGGAGAATTCTGTGGATTTCCAGTCAGTCTCTTGTTCTCTCCCCTTATCTTCCCCCAAACAAATGACATCCCTCTTCATGCTGAGTTACCTGGAGTTAGTGGAGGTGTGAAACAGGCACCACTGTGGTCACCACCACCGGAGCTATGCTGAGTCAGACCTGAAGCCAGCATAGTAACAGCCTTTGCCTAAGACCTGCAGTGACTACTGCCTGGCTAACACTGATTTTTATTCAAAGGTCAAATGCACTTTAGTCAGCAGGTAATGAGTCCAGCTGTGTCTTTTCCTTTAGGGAGGGAGCTCCATTTTGGCCCCATTATGGGTCTATAAATGCTATCCAACAAGTCTTGTGTGAGAGTGGCCAGAGGGAGAGACTCTTTCTGCCTAAGGAAAAGAGAGGGAAAAATAAGCAGGGCTTTATTTTACAACTTGGGCACCAGCTAGTCACAATAAAATGAAGCACCAAGTAGATTCCTAAAGTTCCTGACTCCAGGTTCTATCTCCTGGAGAGCATTTCTATACCCATGATGGGCCAGAATGGAACTCCCTCCCTACAGGAAAAGACACACCATCACACCACTGCAGCCTTTCGAATGTACATGAAAGATATCAGTGGGGCTTCAGGGATGTGGGGATGCAAGGGCTGTTGCGACCCAGGAAATAATGCAGTGTGGTGGTGGCCAGGGCCTCAAGATGATGCCATGTTGCAGTTGCAAAGTTTTCAGGGTTGTGTGGTCTCCAGAATTGGCTCTTTCTCTAGAGCAGTGTCCTCATGCTGTCTCTAGGAAGCTCCCTCTACTGGTCTCA
Organism: Trachypithecus francoisi; assembly: GCF_009764315.1. Classification (NCBI taxonomy): domain Eukaryota; kingdom Metazoa; phylum Chordata; class Mammalia; order Primates; family Cercopithecidae; genus Trachypithecus; species Trachypithecus francoisi. The sequence goes on along the minus strand of NW_022681460.1, from coordinate 46,006,059 downwards.
AGATCTGCAAGGATGAAGGGGCTCTCCTATGGGTAGAATTGCAGGAGTCCACAGTGGGCATATGGACCACTGTAGATCTCATTTACTTTTTTCCCACCTTGGGGAATTTCTCTAGACTTTCCCTATTTCTAGCAGAGCAGATTGCCTCACTTCCATTTCTTTCCATGCCTTCAGTGTTTCCTATCACTTCTCTGTTGTATTTCAGTGTTCTTTAGGTGTTCTATTAAAGTATGGTTATCTACTTGCTATTTGGGCTCTTATTTATGTAGGTGGTGAGTGCCAGATGCCTGTCATAAGCCATCTTGAAGCTCCCTCTAATTCTGTTATTTACATAGACTATTTACACACAATGTATCACACAATAATCAATAACTTTGTCACTTTTATAAGACAGATTATTTTTAAATATAACAAATTCTGGAGCTCGGGGAAAAATGGTAAAGCAATAGTTTTATTAACTAATTTCAAGAAAGTCAAATCTTATATAATAATTATCATGGTGTTCAATCAATGCTGAATACAGTTGCAGATTTATCCGGGTATGTATAAAATGCCTCCTGCATCTGATCAATTTGTGTTTCCTGTAAGAGTTGTCTTAGTATGTCTCCCAATCCAATAGACCCCCAATTATTTGAAGACCTTGGTCCTTTCCCTTCCCTGAACTGAGGCTCTTTAGAAATAAGGATGAGGGAGAACAATGGAGCAAAATAATTGCATTTGCCTCAAGCAGTTCAGTCAAACTTCTTATCCTTTGTGATGTCCTCTTGTTTTAATTTCACTGCATATTCCCTGCCTTAGTAAGGAAGTGGTTTTGGCCCTCCCATGACCTTTCAGTTCCATAACTTAAGCATTATATATGGTTAAGTATATATCAACAATTTAAAAAGCAAGCAAACCAAAAATACCTTACCCTTGTAATATACATTAATTATTGATGGTTGAATATGTGGAGTAACTCAATACATTAGCAATTTCCTTTTTTCCTCCACATTTTACTACCATATTCTCTCTCTCTTTTATTTAAGAACAGATAAACTAATAGGTTTCAATTTTTTCTGTGGCTATTATCTGAGGAATGTAGCATATTCCTATTACTGTCACTGAATTATCACTTAATAATTCTAATGGCAAGTGTGTGTGTGTGTGTGTGTGTGTGTGTGTGTGTTTGTGGGGAGGGGAGAATTAGAGTATAATTAGATGGATATGAGGAAAATAAACTCAAAAGCATTGTATCTTTATTTATAGGGAATGTGTATTGGTTGAAAAATTCACCCCACCCGACTCTCCACCACTGTGAGTTTGATTAAGCTTCTTTGGCTTAGTCACTGATAAACAGCAATGTAGAAGCATGAGCAAAAAGTTTTGGACCTCCATGAGGAAGGGTCGGTGCTCAACCTTACACTGCATCCCTAACCGTTCTTCCCTTCCTGTACTCTCAATTGCATTTGGCCAGCTCCTTTCATGACACACAAATAATATTTTATCACATTTTCTGTTGTCCTTCACCAAAGTTTGACTGCTATTGTCCCTCTCCAGTTTTTCTATTTGTATGTAAAGACAACTTTCAAATGACAACATTTGAGTAGAGGCCCATTTAGATGTTTCGAGTACACTGACAAGGTGGTCTTGTGTGCTCAGAGTAGATGGTTGTTACATAATTCACAACTGGCACATAAAAGTATGTATGTCAGCCGGAAAAAAAAAAAAAAGTATAACTCTGGATTTAAATCTAAACAAAAATTATAGATAAAATTGATTCTTAATTGTTGCACATAGAGTAGTATGTTTAAAGGTATCTGTTGTTCGCACTAGATAACCATCTTTTTAGGGGCAGGGGAAACTGTTCTCTCTCCATTTTTATTAACTAAAATATTTTTTTCCATATTTTTGTCAAATATTTAAGGAAGATTTTATTGGACATGTTGCTAAAAATTAGACTCTTCCATCTGAATGTTACACTATAGTTGCTTACAAAAAACAATTAAGCCAATCAGTTTAATAGCTTTTCATAACTACCATGATAGAGGTATACACAGTGTGCCATGGGGGGCCCAAGGAGATACAACAAAATCCATGTGTGGATAAATCTACATGTGGATACACAGGCCAAAGTTGTCTGGAAGAGACGATACATGAAATGAGTTTTGAAAGTTAATAAGAGGCAGGTGAATAAAGTATGCAAAAGAGTGAGGAAGGGAGATAAAGTGCAATTCAGGAAAGTGTAAAAACATCAGAAGGAATTGGTATATTTGAGGAAGTAAAGGTAGAGAGGCCAGGTTGAGCTTGAGAGGGAGAACAGCAGGAAAGGCCTTGTTCTTTATTCTGAAGCATATGGGACCACAGAAGGATTTCTTTTACATCATCATATTTGAATTTTATAAATATCCCTTTTTTAGTATGGAAAATTCATAGGAGTGGAGCAAGACTGGAGGTCCAGGTACAAGTTATACTCTGTTAAATATATCATACTGATAGGGTTAGGTTACTGTAGCCCATATAGTTTTAAATTGGCCCAGAGTGTTTATTTTCTTACCAAAGTATTATTATTAAAATAAGTCAAAATTGGTTTGAAAATTGATACTTCAAGCTCTAACTGACTTGTTTTTTTCTAAGACCACCAGAGCGGGCGCAAAGGAACCAGCAACTAGGCAAGGGTGGGAGCAAAACTGCAAGTTTATTTTGGTCACCTAGCTTCAAGGGAAGAAGGTGGGTAAGGAGAGGTCTGTTGGCCTCCGGCAAGTGAGGCCCACAGAGTCCTCCATGCTGCTCTCGGACGAAGTTCCGACAGTCCCGACCGCAGTGGGGAAGCTGGGAAGTCCGTGCGTGGCACTGGTCCGGAGCGGCTTTTCTGGGAGTGGGAGGGCGATAGGCGGGGCACGGGCGTGTCCGGGGGCATTCCGCAGGTGCGACCAGGTAAATCTTGGTCTCTTCAGATTGACGTCACCTGGCGCATGCCCAGTTGGTCTGCACCTTCCCGGGCGTCGGCTGCATTTTCGCGTGCGTGGGAAAAGTTGGGGGGGGGATGAAGAACCCGGAAGTGCGCCATCTTGCCTCCGTTCGTCCAAACAGTCCAACCTTTTATTGGTAATAGTGATAAAGGGGCGCCGTGGTCTGTCTGGCTACTTCCTGCTGTTAAGGGGCGTCGTTAAGGTCGGGGTCCATGGTTGGCATTTGGACGTACGGATGAAGAATAAAATAAGGCACAGTATTAGTATAGGAACGGGGTATGGAAGCATTTGTCGGAATATGGGCAAAACCCAGAAGGAAGGTCCCGGCAAGGTTGGGGTGTTAAGGTTTTGTATCTCAGTTTTTTTTTTTTTATTGAGGGTTTGAATGTTAGTGTCTACTAGGCCTGACTTGCTAACATAATAGCAGCACTCTTCTCCAAGGAAGAGACAAGTGCCTCCTTTTTCAGCTGTAAGCAAGTCTAGGGCTCGCCTGTTTTGGGCAGCTACTTAGGCTATTGAGGTAGTTCGGCGCTGCAGGGAGGCCAGGCTTTCAGCTGATTCCAATAACTAGAGGGAGGAAAACAGCCCGTTTTTTTTACGGGGGTGTCGTAGTGGCATGGAAAGTTGCTGGAAAAGCTCTGCTACTTCTGCCTGGCTGTATAAAGTTAGACTGGGGACCAAGGACACGGGGACATAGAGGGATCAGTTAATGGCTGTATGGTTAAGAGTTTTAGAGAGAGATCAGTTGCACGAGAGATAGCCTTCAATGGGGGCTGTGTGGCCTCCATTGGGTGCCTGAGCATGATTACCTCAGGATGAATTTGGAGTTGAATAACGGAAAGGAAGGATTGGGCAGTTTGGACAAGAAATAGCCTTCAATGGGGGCTGCGTGGCCTCCATTGGGTGCCTGAGCATGATTACCTCAGGATGAATTTGGAGTTGAATAACGGAAAGGAAGGATTGGGCAGTTTGGACGAGAAATAGCCTTCAATGGGGGCTGCGTGGCCTCCATTGGGTGCCTGAGTATGATTACCTCAGGATGAATTTGGAGTTGAATAACAGAAAGGAAGGATTGGGCAGTTTGGACGAGAAATAGCCTTCAATGGGGGCTACGTGGCCTCCATTGGGTGCCTGAGTATGATTACCTCAGGATGAATTTGGAGTTGAATAACGGAAAGGAAGGATTGGGCAGTTTGGACGAGAAATAGCCTTCAATGGGGGCTACGTGGCCTCCATTGGGTGCCTGAGCATGATTACCTCAGGATGAATTTGGAGTTGAATAACGGAAAGGAAGGATTGGGCAGTTTGGATTTCTGGTATAGTGGCGCCTGGAGTGTAAGTGAATTGTGGGATGTTTGACCAGTTGTGTTGAAGGCCATGGGCAGGGGCCTGCCACTAGGTGGGGGCCTTCTAAAGCCTCACAGAGGAAGCAGTGGGAGAAATTGGTTATATTCACAGTGTAGGTTAAGTCTAGCCTTTGGCAGATAAGTGCGAGCCATTAGAAAGGGGTCTCTATTGTGTGGAGAGAAGTTTGATAGCCTTAAGGAAGGCAACTGGCAGAGCTATGTACTACTGAGTGTGTTCGGCTGTCTTGTGGCCAAGTTTCAGTGATGAGAAAAAAAATGCCATACAGTAGGCGGACTAGCAAAGGTCTGAGTGTATGAGTGAAACAGCAATATAAGTATAAAATGAGACTTCATTTTCCGTGTAGTCACGGAGTGTCCCTTGCCACTGGAGATGTTCAATGAAGGTTAGGAGATGGGAGAACCACTGCTCTGGACTATTGTCTGGAGGTAGATATGGGTCTGGGGTTATGTATTGAAAGTCTGATAGGTTTATGTAGAAGATGGTGAGAAAGCGAGCTAAGCGCCAGGGGTCAGGGAGCATGAACTAGTTAAGAAAGTTTTGTAAGTTTGAGGCGAGTGGGGGAAAGTTGAACTGATGTCCACTGATTGTTCCCGGTGGGGGCCCTCTTTAGCTGGGAATGAGGAACGAGTGTGCAGAGTAGTTGTTGGCCAGGCAGCAATTAAGGAGTGGAGTTTTTCGTGGGGCGGATGGCTTCCCGTCTACTCCTACTACAGAGATATTGGATGGAAGGCTAGGTCCAGAGAAGGACGGCAAAACAGAATAGGTAGCCTCGCTGTCTATTAAAAAATTAATTGTCTTACCCGCTACCAGGAGAGTTACCCGCGGCTCGGCGAGGGTGATGGGGGTCCCTGAGTCTCGGCACCTTCAGTTGTCATTGTCGTCCAGATGTAGGAGCTGGAAGGAGCTCCCAGGATCCTGGGAAAGGGGGTCACGTGGAGACGCAGCACCTGTTCTCAGGGTGGGGCAATCAGACTTCCAGTGTCCTCCCTGCTGGCAAGCAGGGCAGGGGGTTGCTGGTGGACGAGGCTTAGGACATTCATTGGCCCAATGTCCTGACGCCTTGCACTTATAGCAAGGCTGCGTTGGGGCTCGGGGACCTTGCGGACACCTGTTGGCATAGTGTCCTGCCTTGCCGCACTTATAGCAGGCTCCTTTCGTAGCCTTGGAGTCTGCGGAGTGTGTACTCTCTGGTCTGGGGTTACAATTGGGCCGTAAAGCCGCTGCTAGGAGTTGGGCCTTCTGTTTGAGGCGTGCCTGTCGCACTGCCTCAGCCGTCTCCTCTTTGGAGTTATAGACCTTAAAGGCTAATTTAACCAGATCTTGTATTGGTGCCTGAGGACCATCCTCTACCTTTTGAAGTTTCTTACGAATGTCAGGAGCTGATTGAGAAATGAAATAAGACGCCAAAATGGTGGCCCCTGTGGGGGAGGCCGGATCTAACCGGGTATATTGGGTTAGAACCTCAGTCAGCCTATTTAAGAATGCGGCTGGATTTTCTTCTGGATTTTGTATAATTTCTTTTAATTTGTTAAAATTTACAGTTTTGTTCGAGGCTGTTTGCATACCAGCCAACAAACACTGAACCATTATGTCTCGCCTACGGCGCCCAGGCTGGTTTGCTTGGTAGTTCCAGTCTGGGTCTGCCGAGGGGACTGCTTGCTCCCCTAGTGGGATGGTGGCATCAGTTAAATGTAGTTGGTTGGCGTGCTGCCTGGCGGCCGCTAGGATGCGCTCTTGCTCCTCAGGGTTTAGGGTGGAGGTTAGGATAACCTGGAGGTCATGCCAAGTTAAGTCATAAGCCTGACAAAGATATCTAAATTCCTTTATGTAAACGGTGGGATTAGCTGAGAAATCCCCTAAACGCTTTTCAATTTTGGAAAGATCAGCCAATGAAAAAGGGACATGTACTCTGACTACCCCCTCCGCCCCAGCCACCTCTCGCAAAGGCGCTAACACTGTAGGAGGGTGTGGGGCAGGAGTGGAGGCATCAGCAGGGCACTTAGAGCGGGTGTGTGCAGAGACAGGAGACTCAAGACAGCCAGTTGGGTGCCCCGAAGGAAGCACGGGACTGAGTGGATTACTAGTAGGTAAGGAAGAGGAAGGAGGAGTCCGGGCGGAGGGAGGAGAAGTATAGGGCGGAAGTGAGGGAAACCCTAGATCCTCCGGCTGAACAGAAAGGAATGCAGACTCCTCTTTTTCGGGTTCCTGTGAGCCGGCGTCCTTGGCTAGCATAACTTGGGCCAAAGAGCACCGGCTACACAGGTCGGGACGAGAGCGTAAGGCCCAAAAGCCTTGTATGTACGTAATTTCAGACCACTTGCCTAACCGCTGGCAGAAATTGCTGAGGTCGGTCAGAACATTGCGATCTAGGGTGCCCTCCGGTGGCCACTGAGACTGATTGTCTAGTTTGTATCGGGGCCACGCCACAGTGGAAAGGAAAATTAACCGCTTCCTCCTAAGGTCTTGTTCAAGCTGTAAGGTTTTTTAAATTGGCTAGGAGGTACCCCAAAGGGGTGCTCTTTGGAAATTTGGACTGGGGGTTTCCCATTTGTTTCCTCTTTACCGACACAATGGACCCAATGGACATGGGAATGGATCTCTGCCTGGCTTCAAAGCGTCCTTTGGAAACAGCAGAGACAGACGAGAGGCTCTTGAAGCCTAAGTGGAGATTACCTTCAGACGGACATCTCCGTCCTGAACGGGTCTCCCGAGCCACTTGGTGGCTCCAAATGGACCCCGGACCTGCGCAGGATTTCTGGCCGAGGGAGGTAAAGAGGAGACAAGGGCACTTACCCCAGAGAGGCCGTGAGAGTGAGGGAAGCGGGTCTCAGGTCCTGGTCCGTCTGCGGTGTGGAGCGAGGAGGAGGAGGAGGCTCCCCAGGCCCTGGGGGCCCCGAGGAGGGGTCTCCTCCCGGGTTTCGGCACCAACTGACTTGTTTTTTTCTAAGACCACCAGAGCGGGCGCAAAGGAACCAGCGACTAGGCAAGGGTAGGAGCAAAACTGCAAGCTTATTTTGGTCACCTAGCTTCAAGGGAAGAAGGTGGGTAAGGAGAGGTCTGTTGGCCTCCGGCAAGTGAGGCCCACAGAGTTCTCCATGCTGCTCTCGGACGAAGTTCCGACAGTCCCGACCGCAGTGGGGAAGCTGGGAAGTCCGTGCGTGGCACTGGTCCGGAGCGGCTTTTCTGGGAGTGGGAGGGCGATAGGCGGGGCACGGGCGTGTCCGGGGGCGTTCCGCAGGTGCGACCAGGTAAATCTTGGTCTCTTCAGATTGACGTCACCTGGCGCATGCCCAGTTGGTCTGCACCTTCCCGGGCGTCGGCTGCATTTTCGCGCGCGCGGGAAAAGTTGGGGGGGGATGAAGAACCCGGAAGTGTGCCATCTTGCCTCCGTTCGTCCAAACACTAACCTGGTCTTGTCTGGTAATATGGGAGATCCGTGTTGCAGTGAAGAAAGGTCACATAGACACATGCTGAAATCTGACCGATCTCTATTTCCCTTACTCTTTTAAGAATCAATGTAACAGGCCGGGTGCGGTGGCTCAAGCCTGTAATCCCAGCACTTTGGGAGGCCGAGACGGGCGGATCACGAGGTCAGGAGATCGAGACCATCCTGGCTAACACGGTGAAACCCCGTCTCTACTAAAAAATACAAAAAAACTAGCCGGGCGAGGTGGCGGGCGCCTGTAGTCCCAGCTACTCCGGAGGCTGAGGCAGGAGAATAGCGTGAACCCGGGAGGCGGAGCTTGCAGTGAGTTGAGATCCGGCCACTGCACTCCAGCCTGGGCGACAGAGCAAGACTCCGTCTCAAAAAAAAAAAAAAAAAAAGAATCAATGTAACAAGAGCCTCTCTTTTAAGAACAGAGAGCAGAGCATTTGCTAATAAAATCACAAAGAAAAATAACCAAAATGTGAGCAAGAACTCATTCTCTGTTGATAGTTGTAAGAGAAGCATCAGTTTCCAAGTGGCACAGCAATATGTTGTACCAAAGTGACCAGTGATTTGACCTACAGGTGATATGAGGCCTACAGCTCAACAGGCCAGGATTTGATGAAACCACTTGGGGATATGAATAGGCATTTTAGGACTACATGAAATATGTGTACAAATGCTCAAGTTTCCTATTTGCACTACAAAATATCTTAAGTTGTAGGAAGGGTCTTTTCATGGAAGTCCTTTTTTTAATTGGGTAAATATATGTTCTACAGCAAAATAGAAAAGATTTTATAAAGCCTATGATTTTGCAATGAATGAATTTGGGAGACTATTCAAAAGAAGCATGTAGGGAACTTGTTTCATTTCATGAAAATATTATTATAAAGAGCCTTTGTTGACTAAAAAAATGGTGCCTGTGCAAATCTTTACACATTTAAAGGGAAAATCTTAAATTGAGATTACCCTCTATTTAGCAGCATTTGTTTTGAGCTTAGTTGAATTTCCATTAAAAAAACAAAAGGAGGTGTGTTAATGCCATAGATTGGGTTCCCTAAAAATAGACAGTGTTCTTGTGAAAGGGATTGACTGAGGGCATGCTCTCAGGAGAAGAGTGTAGGAAGCAGGTGAAATCACAGGAAGGAAGAAGGTGAAACAAAAATGTTTTCTTGGCATGGAGTTTAATCACAGGTAAGCTCTGGAGTACAAATTATACCAAATAACTGAAACCAACTCACTCTACGGGGCTAGATTTTTGTACTTCTTTGGTGGCGAGAGTAATATTCTCTAGCATTCTTGTTTTACCTTCCTCCTTCCTGTGATTTTCTCTGCTTCCTACACTTTTCTCCTGAGAGCATGCCCTCAGTCAATCCCTTTCACAATACCACGGAGAGGTATTCTCTGCCTGTTGAGAACTAGTCTCCAGGAAGCTGAGGGAACTCTGAGAGTTGTGTATTCATTACGTTTGAATCTTCCATAGGATGTCACTTGCACTATACACATGTTGGTGCATTTAAAAATGTATCAAATCTTTAAATGGTAGCTTTAAAATCTACCATTTTAAATAAGTATTCATATTTAAATAAGATTTCATATTTAAAATCTACCATTTTAAATATGAAAAGCCCTTCATATACTTATTAATCACTTTAAATTAAACAATTATTTTTTCTATTCTAATTGCAGAAATATACAGTTACCCTTTAAACATTGAGTGCCAATTTTCAAATTTTAATAGTATAGGTTAAAACTTTGAAAAATAAAGTTACATTGGGAGTGATAAAACAACCTTAATTATAGCACTGGGAAAAGTAGTGCTATAACAGCTAAACAGTAGATTTTATTTCAAATGAAGAAACAATAAAATTGTAAAGTATGAAATGCAAGTGGAGGGATGAGACACATGTCTCATGCATTCAGTCTCAACTATAGTGACAACAGAAACAGTTGGATTCTTTTTTTATAAAGACTTGAGAACGTTAATGCACATAATATACTATATAGCTCAAAAATGAAATATACAGTTCTTGGACTCTATTCAGACAGTGAAAATTCCAGGATTAACTCACCATGTAAAGCCCCTCTATTTTGCTTTTGTACCTACATGTTGAATTCCTTTCCATGCTGGCATGGAGGATCCTGGTGTGCTCTTCTTTTGGTCTTTCTCTGGAATTCATTGCCTGTGCTGATTTCTGTCCCTTATCTGACTCATACCAGATGTACAACCAAGATACATCAAATGTGCCAGGAACCCCTTCTGGTCAAGTACCAGCCCATGTTTTTATAACAATTGGTCTCCAGTCCTAGTAGTCCTTTCACTACACAAAAAAAGTATTAACAAATTTTGAAACAATATTTTATAAGATAACAGCATTAAATAGTTTCATTTTACATTCTCAACAGTCTAGACATTTTTTATTATTTACGTTAGTGGAAAATTTACATGTAATTGTACACTGACATATAATTGATACTTGCAGATTGAGTAAATAGATTTAATGTGTATAACTATCAACAGGAAGGGGAGGAAAAGGAGAATGTTTAGAGAATGAACAATAGGTTCAAAGCTAATTTAGAAATGAGATATAAGTTCTGGTGGTCTATTGCATAGTAGAATTAACAGTAACGTATTCTGTATTGCAAAATAGCTAGAAAATCGGTTTGTTTGTTTGGTTTGGTTTGGTTTTGTGACAGGGTCTCACTCTGTGAGACCAGCCCAGGCTGGTCAGTAGCGGTGTGATCTCAGCTCACTGCAGAATCAACCTCTCAGGCTAAAGCAATCTTCTTACCTCAGCCTCCCAGGTAGCTAGGACTACAGATGGGTGCCACCATGTCCACCTAATTTTTTAAAAAATTTGTGTAGAGATGAGGTCATAGACTGGTCTCCAACTTCTAGGCTCAAGCAATTCCCCAGCTTTGGTCTCCCACAATGTTGGGATTACAGGTGTGAGCCACTCACTGTGCCTGACCCAAAGAGAAGTTTTTGAATATTTCCATCACAAAGAAATAATAAATGTTTAAGGTGATGGATTTTCTAATTACTCTGATTTGATCACTATATATCATATGTATCAAAACCATAAATATGTACAACTATTATGTGTCAGTCATAAATAAAATTAAATATAATTTCAAAAAATAATTGAGATCCCTTTGAATGGCACTCTCTGTGCCTAGTTCTAACATTCTTCAAAAGTCACCTCATCCAGTAGCTTAGTATTTTTTTTTTAATTTCACACATTTTTTTCCTATTTATGATGAGGTAAAATTTGATAACCAATAACTGAACCAACAATATCAACAATTTGTGTGTCAAACTGATGCTTGAAAACCTCTACCTAATCAAAATCATGGACATGGTAACTCGAATGTTTATAATTCCTGCCATGAATTTATGTACGTAAAATTTTCTAAAAAGTTTTTAAGTCAATGCTTTATTTTGTGATATCAAGTTATAAGATTTAATTAGCATTTCTTTTATTTATATTTTAGATCTCTTACCATATTATGGTATTATAATATATCAAAATTAGTCTTTTAAATTATATCACAGTTGTATTCTAAATCAAATAACTTTATCAGGTATAAAGAGCTATCATGCTCAGTGGGCATTAAAGATAGATTATAAGTGGTTAAAAGAAATTCTTTTTTTAATTTATTTCCCTTGGCACATGAGTTTCCCAGTAGTATATGCAGGTCCATTTCTAAGAGCTCAAGTCACTGTGATTTGGTCTTTTTAATTTTTTTTTTTTTTTTGAGAAGTGATACAAATTTAAAACACCAAAGAATTTAATCATTCAGAATCCATAGCAAAAGAAGTAACTAAAACAGCCTGTAATCCCAGCACTTTGGGAGGCCGAGACGGGCGGATCACGAGGTCAGGAGATCAAGACCATCCTGCCTAACACGGTGAAACCCCGTCTCTACTAAAAATACAAAAACTAGCCGGGCGAGGTGGCGGACGCCTGTAGTCCCAGCTACTCGGGAGGCTGAGGCAGGAGAATGGCGTGAGCCCGGGAGGCGGAGCTTGCAGTGAGCTGAGATCCGGCCACTGCACTCCAGCCCGGGCGACAGAGCGAGACTCTGCCTCAAAAAAAAAAAAAAAAAGAAGTAACTAAAACATTTTCACATTTGCAATTATTTATTTTTCTTTGAGGACTAACTTAAAAGATTTTGCAAAACCATTTAATTTGTTTATTAAATAAGGAGTGAAGGCCTTCTGAGAAACAGGCAAGCAAGACTATTTGTCCATTGAGATCACTGGTTATAAGCCATGAAGAGCTAAAACAACTACACAAAACTAAATTCATCTGTTATATTCAGTATCACATTTTCCCTAAAAATTAGATTAAAATGCAAGCATAAGTGCAAGATATATCTCTTGGTCATGACATAAATTATTTTATTCTTAAAATCAGTGCTTTAAAAATATCTATCACATACAGGATAGCTATCACACTCTAATATCTTTTTGTTACATCCTACAATCTAGGGGAACATGTTTGAAAAGGAATGATGTACCTGAGGTTTGCTATTTTTCTCCCCTCCTTTTGCTGTCTAAGGTTTTTCATTTAAATTACATGGCCTTCTGTTTTCAACACATAAATATTAATATATTATGTGTACATTATGCAAGTATATAAATATTGCACATACATGGCTGTCTACATCATATGTGCATTGCATATATATTAAATATATGTAATATATATGAGTGCAAACATATATATGCATATGTATATATACGCGTATATACATATATGTTTTACACACACACCACACATCTTACACAAATCTTATTTTAAATCACATAAATGTGAATTAAGTCCATACATCACAAACAATGGAATCTAAGTTCATTTTTACAGTTTTAATTTCCCCAATATTTACTACATTTATTTTTATATAATAAGAGTAGTTAGTCATCAATACACTAATAAACGTCATATAATGGCCTTTAAATTACTGAAATTCCATCTGATTAACAATGTTTTTTTCATTTTTATGACTGAATAGTATCTCATAGTGCATATGTATTGCATTTTCTTTATTCTTCCATCCGTTTATGAACACTCAGAGTTTTTCCATTTCTTGGCTATTGTGAATAGCATTGCAGTAAGCATGGGGATGCAGATGTACCCTCAGTATATTAATTTCATATCCTTTGGATAAATGCTCAATAGTAGGATTGCTGGATAATATTATAGTTCTATGTTTAGCTTTTTGAGAAACCTCCAGATTATTTTCCATAATGGCTGTACTAATTTAAATTCTCAAGCACAGTGTACAAAAGTTCCTTTTCTCTGAATCTTCACTAGCATTTATTTTTTATTTTTGATAGTAGCCTTTCTAACTAGGACAAGAGGATATTTCATTGTGGTTTTAATGTTCATTTCCCTGATGGCTAGTGATGCTGAACATTTTTTTCTCCCTATTTTTTTTACTTCAACTTTTATTTTATGTTCGGGGGAACATGTGCAGGATGTGTAGGTTTGCTATATGGGTAAATGTGTGCCATGGTGGTTTGCAGCACAGATTATCCCATCACCTAAGTATTAAGTCCAGTATTTATTAGCTATCCTTCCTGATGCTCTTCCTCTTCACCACCTACCTCTGACAGGTCCCAGTGTGTGTTGTTCCCCACCATGTGTCCAAGTGATCTCATCATTCAGTTCCCACTTACAAGTGAGAACATGTGGTATTTGGTTTTCTGTCCCTGTGTTAGTTTGCTGAGAATAATGGCCTCCAACCCCATTCATGTCCCTGCAAAGGATATGATCTCGTTTCTTTTTATGGCTGCGTAGTATTTCATGGTGTATGTGTACCAAATTTTCTTTATCCAGTCTATAATTGATGGGCATTTGGGTTGATTCCATGACTTAGCTATTGTGAGTAGTGCTGCAACGAATGTACACATCCATGTATCTTCATAATAGAATGAGGTATATTATTTTGGGTATATATCCAGTAATGGGATTGCTGGGTCAGATGGTATTTCTGCCTCTAAGTCTTTGAGGAATTGCCACACTGTTTACCACAATGGATGAACTAATTGGTACTCCCACCAATAGTGTAAAGCATTTTTTTCTTCACAAACACTCCAGCATCTGTTTTTTTTTTGTTTGTTTCTTTTGTTTTTTGTTTTTTGTTTTGTTTGTTTTTATTATTTAGTAATTGCCATTCTGACTGGCATAAGATGGTATCTCATTGTGGTTTTGATCTGCATTTCTCTAATGACCAATGATGTTGAGAATTTTTTCATGTTTATTGGGCACATTTATGTCTTCTGGGAAGTGTCTGTTCATGTCTTTTGCCCATTTTTTAAGGTTTTCTCTTTTTTTTCTTGTAAATTTCTTTAGTTCTTATAGACTCTGGATATTACACCTTTGTCAGATGGATAGATTGCAAAAATTTTCTGCCATTCTATAGGTTGTCTGTTCTCTCTGATGAAAAAATAAAGGGTGATAGTTTCTTTTGTCGTGCAGAAGGTCTTTAGCTTAATTAGATTCCATTTGTGAATTTTTGCTTTTGTTGCAATTGCATTTTCGTCATGAAATCTTTGCGCATGTCTATGTCCTGAATGGTATTGCCTAGCTTTCTTCTAGGGCGTTTATAGTTTTGGGTTTTACATTTAAGTCTTTAATCCATCTTGTGTTAATTTTTGCATATGGTATAAGGAAAGGGTACAGATTCAATTTTCTGCATATTGCCAGCCAGTTCTCCCAGTACTAATATCTAGAATCTATAGAAAACTTAAACCAACAAGAGAAAAGATATAAGTCCATTACAAAATGGGCAAAGTACATGAACAGACACTTCTCAAAAGAAGACATACAGGTGGCCAATACCATATGTACAAATATTTCACATAGCTAATCGTCAGACAATGCAAATCAAAACCACAGTGGGATACCATTTCACACCAGCCAGAATAGCTATTATTATGAAGTCAAAAAACAACACTGCAAATAAAAGGGAATGCTTATACACTGCTGATGGAAATGTAAAATAGTTGAGCTGCTGGCGAAACAGTCTGGAGATTTCCCAAAGAACTTAAAAAAGGGCTACTGTTCAAACCAACAATCCCATTGCTGAGTATATATACTCGAAAGAAAATACAGCATTCTGCCAAAAACAAGTGCACTAATATGTTCATCAATGCACTATTCACACTAGCAAAGACATAGCATCAAACCAGGTGCCCATCAATAATAGAATGGATAAACATACACACCATACAACACTATGCAGCCATGAAAAAAGAATGATATTATGACCTTTGCAGCAACATGGATGGAGCTGGTGGCCATAATACTGAGAAAATTAACGCAGGAATAGAAAACCAAATACCACGTGTTCTCACATATAATTGGGAGATAAGTATTGAGCTCACATGGACATAAATATGGGAACAATAGACACTGTGGACTATTAGAATGTGGAGGGAGGAGAGTGGTTTTAAAAACTACCTATTGGGTATTATGCTTAATACTAGGGTGAAGGATCCATTTTCCAAACCTCAGCACCATTCAATATTCTCATGTAACTAATCTGTGTAGATACGTCTTGTAAGTAACAATAAAAGTTAAATTTTTAGAAAATAATAAATAAAAAATTAGTATTAATCATAAAAAAACTAATTAAAATACTTCTATAAGTTGAAATCACAGCCAGAAATTTATCTTTAAATCAATTCAGGAATATCCATTGCCAACAATAGATGGTATTTCAATGACTATATTCCAGAAATTTCTCCTCCTATAAGTAGCTTTACTTTAGCTATATCAATTGCATGAAAACGCATTTTGAAATATCGTTTTTATGTTCACGTTTTCTAAAGGACCAGGCAGTTAAAAGAAGAAAGTATAATGCCAATTGTGTTAGATAAACTCTTTAATATGTTTTATTATTATATTATGGACAAAAATTTTTTTTAAAATGCAACATAAATATTTTCCATATTTTTTGTTCTGTCAAGATAAAATGTAGAGTGTCATTTTACCATTGTATGTAAAGAATTGGACTAGGTAGATAAAACACTCTTCTCAGAATAATAGGCAAGTGTTAAAGTGATACTTAATACATTTGCTCTAAGAGTGTTCTATTAATATTTAAACATAACTCAAGATTTTAGAAGCCAGTGGTTTCCAAATTAGGCAGTAGCCCCAAGCAGAGTTGTGAATAGGTTTCATAAGGTATCAGGGTTTGATGATTCCTTTAAAGGCTTCTAGTAAAAGTGCTTACACAATGTTTGGATTTCTTCTACTAGATCCCTGCCAAGTGGTTGCAGTCTATGCCCCAAATCCTGTAGTGGCAGAGAACTCACCATCTCTTGAGGCAGCACCTTCCCATCAAGACTATTACAGAGTTCATCTTTTTGAACCCAAATTTATCTTCATGTAATCATGTAATTTTTTTTTTTTTTTTTTTTTTTTGAGATGGGGTCTTGCTCTGTCCCCAGACTGGAGTCCATTGGCGCGATCTTGGCTCACTGCAAGCTCCGCCTCCCGGGTTCATGCCATTCTCCTGCCTCAGCCTCCCGCATAGCTGGGACTACAGGCGCCTGCCACCACGCCTGGCTAATTTTTTGTATTTTTAGTAGCGATTGGGTTTCACCGTGTTAGACAGGATGGTCTTGATCTCCTTACCTCGTGATCCTTCCACCTCGGCCTCCCAAAGTGCTGGGATTACAGGCGTGAGGCACCGTGCCCGGCCATCTTCATGTAATTTTTAGTAACTGTATCTTGTTGGACCACAAAAAACAATTTCACTTGTGTTTCTATTATGCAATTGTAAACAACATATTGACTTACGTTTCTTTGCTTTTCTGTCTACTCATTGTTTTGTGAAGTACTGGAAGACTTGATCCTCAGTTTAGTAATCTTTGTATCCCTAGCACTTAATATGAAGCCAGACACACAGTGGATATACAGAATAAAAGATGCTTGAATAAATGAATTACATCTGAAATGTAAGCTTATTCAAAAAGCATTTTGCCAGAAAAGTGATATTGAGAATTGTGAGAAATCCTAAAAGACTTAGTGAGGCGTGAATTGAGGGACTGCTATTGAGAATCATCATCAACAATGCCAAACCTCTTCCTGACATTGAATCCAAAGCAAGGTCTGGAAGCCAGAAGATGTTTTATATGATCACTTGGGACAGTGATTATATCCAAACAGGAAAGAATGTTCTTGGGTTGGTGGGTGTTCAAAGAGAAGTAGTAATCAGGAGTACAATGCTCTGATACTATTTTGTTTTTTAAGATTCACTGAGAAATTATAATATCAAAATTTAATGAGATTTTGTATCTTTCTTCTTGTGAATGCAGAATTAATTCCAAAATGTGTCAAAAAACTTTTTAATATTTTTTTTTTTTTGTATTTTGACTGTATGAATGCTTATATCCTGCCTGTGATAATACTATAGTTTTACAATGTGTCACCACTAGAATAAAGTGAGTGAAGAGTGCATGGGATCTCTCCGTACTATTCCTTCAAATTCTCATGTGAATCTGCCGGGCGCAGTGGCTCATGCCTGTAATCCCAGCACTTTGGGAGGCTGAGGTGGGTGGATCACGAGGTCAGGCGATTAAGACCATCCTGGTTAACATGGTGAAAATACAAAAAAAAATACAAAAAAAAAAGTAGCCAGGCGTGGCGGCAGGTGCCTGTAGTCCTAGCTATTGGGAGGCTGAGGCAGGAGAATGGCCTGAACCCGGGAGGTGGAGCTTGCAGTGAGCCAAGATGGCACCACTGCACTCCAGCCTGGGCGACAAAGCAAGACTTCGTCTCAAAAAAAAAAAAAAAAATTCACGTGAATCTAAAATTATCTCAAAATTAAATGTTTATTTTTAAACATATATATACATATATAAAACATATATAAAGCATGTTTTAACATGTTTAAAACATATTTTATATAAAAACATATAAACATATAAAACATATATAAAATATATATAAACACAATAAGAAAGATCAAAACTATAACAACCACGAAATCAATTCACTGCATGACATACCTAGAATTTTAAAAAATCTGTGTAGACATGGTCCCCAAGAAGTGGACCAAGCATCATAACACAGCTTTTTACTTGTTACTGCCACTATTGTTTACAAACTGCCTGTTATACCCACTGGCAGAAGAGGACAAGCTTCTATGATATCCAGTTCTCCAAACTAGTAGTTATCATCCACTATATCATCACACCTTGACAAGCAGTGAAGAACTGAGAGAAAGGGGGTGAATTAGAGCACAGCATTACATGTGCCCCATGCCTCGACCATATCTCAGTCTGTTATCTCGGCCATTTATGACTATGTCTCACTCACAAGAATGAGTTGCACATTGAACACTGTCCTATGTGTGAGTCTCAGCCTCAACACTGTCATGACTGATTCAGATACACATATGCTTTTCACCATCAACAAAATGGTTTGTAATTTAAGAATTTGAGCAAACATGACACTGGCTTTATTACTTACACATACATGTTGTCAAATATCTCTGCCATTAAATAACATTCTATTATTTCTTTAGGCATGGCTTATTTCATAAGGAATTGAAGAAATTTTAATGAACTTGGATGTCTGGTTCAAGAGAAGAGTATGAATAATTTTGTTTACTTTCTTCCATTAAAGTAAATAAATAAACAAATAAGTAAATATCTTCTTGTATCAACAGAAAATATTATCAGCAGGAAAAAATCCTGAAACACAACTGATATTGGAAATAGATGCAAACAGTAGATTTCTGGAACTAGATAATATATAATATCATCATACTAATGGTTAAAAGGGTATTTGGAATTACAAGGAAGGAAAGAAAGAAAGCAGTTCTTTCCATAAGGGAACTAGAGAAAGAGCTGTATTTAAAGTATAAAGTCATTCTAAAATTGGCATTTAGAGTGAGTAGGTCCACCGCCTGCTTGCCTATTCCTCTACCCATGCATTTTTAAATGAAGTTTGTAAGACTGTTTTTCTTCCAGTTTTCCAGTGTGCCTCCAATTTGAGGAAAGATTTCGAAATGAAAAGACAAGAGTTGTCTATAGCAATGGCATATTACTTTATTCACAAATTAGGAGGGGTAGGGTGAATTAAAAAAGAATCATATCTAGGCATACTTTGGTTAAATTTTAGACAATCAAAATACAGCTTAGGTCCTAATAGATTACAGAGAGGAAAATGCAGAACCAGGTTCTTCATCAACAACACTATGTGCAAATAATAATAATAATAGAAAATATTGCTCAAAGTTCTGAGGAACAAAAGTATTTTCTTCAACCTATAATTGTATACCATGACAAATTGAGAATGCATTTTTAGACATAAAATGTCTCAGAATTTTTCAGAAATATGTTAAGGAATTACTCCAGGATTTCAGAGGTAAAGTATATTGTGGATTTGCTGAGCCATTTTTAAAGAAACTACTCCGGCAACATAATATAAGAATACACAAAAGGGGAGTCTTAGGAAAATGCTTAAAACTATGGTACTAACTATATAGATGTATATATACATATATGACTGTGTGTATATATATCTGGGTGTATTTTTACATATAATTATATATACACATAAACAAATTTGTGGTGACAGATGTATAACAGAGCCACAAGGAAATTATCTTAAATTAGAAGAGGAATTTGGAAGAATACATGAAAAATAGCTTCAGGAAGAACATGTATTGAACATCAAACACAGTGTTTCTAGTTAAAACAGGAAGCTAGTTATATAGTGTGGTTTGGTTTGGCTGTGTCCCTACCCAAACCTCATCTTGAATTGCAGCTCCCATAATTCCCACATGTTGGGGGAACCTGGTGGGAGACAATTGGATCATGGGGGATGTTTTCCCCACACTGTTCTCATGGTAGTAAGTCTCAAGAAATCTGATGGTTTTATCAGGGGAAGCCCTTTTCGCTTGGTTCAAATTCTCTCTCTTGTCTGCCACCATGTAATATGTGCATTTTGTCTTCTGCCATGATTGTGAGGCCTCCCCAGCCACGTGGAACTGTGAGTCCACTAAACCTCTTTTCCTTTATAAATTATCCAATCTCAGGTATGTCTTTATCAGCAGTGTGAGAGTGGAGTAATACATAGAGTTTGTGCAATAATAATAAATAGAAGAAATAGAATTGGAAACTCCAAAAAATAGAAAGGTCATGATATAATCAATATTAAAATTAAATAAAATCTTCTATAATTTAAAAATAGTCACAGAACTTAAGAAAAAATAATATATTGTTTAAATCTTAGAATGCTCTCCATGATTTGATTCAAAGTTGATAGATTGTAACACAGATGATTAACTATCTTCATATTACTTTTTTGACCTATTACTTTCATGTGTGTTTATTTGCTATTATCACAATAATACTATATGCGTGTTACAAAAATTAAAGATTATAGAACAGTTGATTGTGTTATGATGAATATTCTAATTACTATTGCTACAAAAGTAATTACTGCAAAACTTAGAGGCTTAAAAGAAGCACTTCATATGATTTTGAGTGTATTAATTAGAATTTGTTTAAAGTTTCATTCTATTTTTAAATTATCTATTTTTTCCCTCTAGATTAACTTGTTGTTTATCTTTCTTTGTCATGCTAGTGACATTCCCCATATATCAAGTGAATCTAATAATATAATCACTGTTATAAAAGAAAGAAAAGAAAAATAGTGGGTGCGGGTTCCCTCTGCTATTAGATGAATAGTACTACCTTGACTGGCCTCTCTATTGAGAACAAACTCTGAGTCACATGCAAGTTTTGTGAAATGGCAGCATTCAGGTTACAGTGCATGGTCCTAAATGTGTCATAAGGCCAGGAAAGGCTGCCCTTGTTCTGAGGTATTCACAGCAATACTAGCATTATTTCTATAGAAAATTACTAAGTTTTTAAAATTTCACATAAAGGACATAGAGATTTTGTCAGATAATAAACCTCTTATTAGCCCACTCTGAAGAGGAGAGTTTAGGATGTCCAAGAAACATAGTTACATTACATAGAACTTCAAGTAACCTTTCTCAGTCCCACTCTCAGTTGTCCCTGCTGATGTCAGGACAAATAGTATTAAATAACTAAATTGTTTCCTTCTGCTATTGCAGGCACATTTTGAGACTTTCTATGCTATCACATGTATTCTGTTTCCTCTAACAAAAATAAGTAAAAAAATTTTGCTGTCAATGACTACTCCTCCCATTATTTAATTATTATGGGGCCATCCATGTCTTCCTAATCTATTTATCTCCAATGATGAGCAGAGTTAATTATGTTGTGTCATAATAAAAGTGACTGTAGGGGAAACTAAATATGCCATGCGTGTGTTTGTTGAGGATGTGGGATGGGTGTGTGTGCACATGCAAACTCAAAGAATTGAAAAGGAAGGAAAAGAGTTGGGTATGTGTAGAAATGTACTAAGTTCCTCATAGATTTATTTATGAGAGGAAAAAAACAATACCAAATGGATAAATCAAAAATTAGAGGTAAAAGCTTTAGAGACAAAAATAAATACAAAAAAATTAGAAGTGAAAAAACTATTTTTTTAATTATTATTATACTTTAAGTTTTGGGATACATGTGCAGAACATGCAGGTTTGTTACATAGGTATACATGTGCCATGGTGGTTTACTGCAACCATTAACCTGTCATCTACATTAGATTCTCCTTACGCTATCCCTCCCCTATCCTCCCATCCCCCGACAGGCCCCAGTGTGTGATTTTCCCCTCCCTGCGTCCATGTGTTCTCATTGTTCAACTCCCACTTATGTGTGAGAACATGCAGTGTTTGGTTTTCTGTTCCTGTGTTGGTATGCTGAGGATGATGGCTTCCAGTTTCACCCATGCCCCTGGAAAGGACATAATCTCATTATTTTTTATGGCTGCATGGTGTTCCATGGTGTGTATGTGCCATATTTTCTTTATCCAGTCTATCATGGATGGGCATTTAGGTTGCTTCCAAGTCTTTGATATTGTGAGCACTGCTGCAATAAACATACGTGTGCATGTGTCTTCATAGTAGAATGATGTATAAACTTTTGGATATATACCCAGTAATGGGATTGCTGGGTCAAATGGTATTTCTAGTTCTAGATCCTTGAGGAATCACCACACTGTCTTCCACAATGGTTGAACTAATTTATCCTCCCACTTACAGTGCAAAAGCATTTGTATTTCTCCATATCCTCTCCAGCATCTGTTGTTTCCTGACTTTTTAAAGATCACCATTCTGACTGGCCTGAGTTGGTATCTCATTGTGGTTTTGATTTGCATTTCTCTAATGACCAGTGATGATGAGCTTTTTTTCATATGTTTGTTGACAGCATAAATATCTTCTTTTGAGAAGATTGTTCATATCTTTCACTCATTTTTTAATGGGATTGTTTGTTCTTTTAAATTTGTTTAAGGTCCTTGCAGATTCTGGATATTAGCCCTTTGTCCGAAGGTTAGATTGCAAAAAATTTCTACATTCTGTAGGTTGCCTCTTCATTCTGATGAAGTTTCTTTTTCTGTGCAGAAGCTCTTTAGTTTAATTAGATCTTATTTGTCAATTTTGGCTTTTGTTGCCATTGCTTTTGGTGTTTTAGCAATAAAATATTTGCCCATGCCGATGTCCTGAATGGTATTGCCTAGATTTTCTTCTAGAGTTTTTATGGTTTTTAAGTCTTTAATCCATCTTGAGTTAATTTTTGCATAAGATGTAAGGAAGGGGTCCAGTTTCTGTTTTCTGCATATGGCTAGCCAGTTTTCACAATAGCATTTATTAAATAGGGAATCCTTTCCCCATTGCTTGTTTTTGTCAGGTTTGTCATAGATCAGATGGTTGTAGATGGGTGGCATTATTTCTGAGGCCTCTGTTCTGTTCCATTGTTCTGTGTATCTGTTTTGGTAGCAGTACCATGCTGTTTTAATTACTGTTGCCTTGTAGTATAGTTTGAGGTTAGGTAATGTGATTCCTCCAGCTTTGTTCTTTTTGCTTAAAATTGTTTTGCCTGTATGGGCTCTTTTTTTTGGTTCCATATTAATTTAAAAGTAGATTTTTCTAATTATGTGAAGACAGTCATTGGTAGCTTGATGGGGATAGCATTGAATCTATAAGTTACTTTGGCCAGTATGGCCATTTTCACAACTTTAATTCTATCTATCCATGAGCATGGAACATTTTTTCATGTGTTTGTGTCCTTTCTTATTCCCTTGAGCAGTTGTTTGTGGTTCTCCTTGAAGGGGTTCTTCACATCCTTTGTAAGTTATATTCTTAGGTATTTGAGTCTCTTTGTAGCAATTGCGTATGGGAGTTCACTCATAATTTGGTTCTCTGTTTCTCTATTATTGGTGTATAGGAATGCTTGTGATTTTTCACATTGATTTTGTATCCTGACACTTTGCTGAATTTGTTTACCAGCTTAAGGAGATTTTGTACTGGGATGACAGGGTTTTCTAAATATACAATCATATCATCTGCAAACAGACAACTTGACTTCTTCTCTTCCTATTTGAATATCCTTTATTTCTTTCACTTGCCCCATTGCCCTGGCCAAAACTTCCAATACTGTGTTGAATAGGAGTGGTGAGAAAGGTATCCTTGTCTTGTGTAGGTTTTCAATGGGAATGCTTTCCGCTTTTGCTCATTGAGTATAATATCGGCTCTGGGTTTGTCATAAATATCTCTTATTATTTTGAGATACGTTCCATCAATACCTAGTTTATTGAGAGTCTTTAGCATGAAGGGATGTTGAATTTTTTCAAAGGCCTTTTCTGTGTCTATTGATATAATCATGTGGTTTTTGTCATTGGTTATGTGATGGATTACATTCATTGATTCGTGTATGCTGAATCAGCCTTGCATCCCAGGGATAAAGCCAACCTGATTGTGGTGGATAAGATTTTTGATGTGCTGCTGGATTCAGTTTGCCAGTACTTTATTGAAGACTTTCGCATTGATGTTCATCAGCAATATTGGCCAGAAATTTTCCTCTTTTTGTTGTGTCTCTGCCAAGTTTTGGTATCAGGATGATGCTGGCCTTATAAAATGAGTTAGGGAGGATTCCCTCTTTTTCTATTGTTTGGAATGGTTTCAGAAGGAATGGTACCAGCTCCTCTTTGTACCTCTGGTAGAATCACCAGAGGTGTACATAGTAAGTACATAAAATTCACTCTGGTGAATTTTTCTGGCCCTGGGCTTTTATTTGGTTGGTGGAGTATTAATTACTGCCTCAATTTCAGAACTTGTTATTGGTCTATTTAGAGATTCTACTTCTTCCTGTTTTAGTCTTTGGAAGGTGTATGAGTCCAGTAATTTATCCATTTCTTCTAGATTTTCTGGTTTACTTGAGTAGAGATATTTATAGTATTCTCTGATGGTAATTTGTCTTTCTGTGGGATCGGTGATGATATCCCCTGTATCATTTTTTATTGTGCCTATTTGATTAGTTTCTCTTTTTTACTTTATTAATCTAGCTAGCTGTCTATTTCGTTAATCTTTTCAGAAAACCAGCTCCTGGATTCACTGATTTTTTTTTTTTTAAATGGTTTTTTGTGTCCCTGTTTCATTCAATTCTGTTCGAAATGACTATCGAGTGAGAGTGGTTTCAGGCTGAGGACAGAGGCAAGATGGAGAGATCTGGAGACTTTTATTACATTTTAAATTATTTTAAAATTTAATTTTTTACATTTAAACTTTCTTTGCTATATTCTTCAAGTATGTATGTTTCCATTTATAACCGAAGAAGATAAAATAAGACAGTGCCTATCTAGTCCTATCTGGGGCATAAGGAACCTCAGCTATCAGACATTTAACATTTCATCTCATTATAATGCCTTTCCTAGCGAGGTGATAGATATAGTTAGCTGTGGCTGATGGATTTAAGTTTTTCAATCTCAGCTGCAAATATAATTGTTATTTGAAATGTGTTAATAATTTGTCTTAGTAATATCAAACACTTTATATATTTAACTTTTTCTGTTGTGACTCCAAACATAGTAAGAAATCTTCTGACTTATTATCCTTACTATGTACAAAATGGATCTGCCTGCCCATGGAAAGAAATGTGATCAACATGTGGGTTTTAAGAATCAAAAATTTGGTAAAAATAAATTGACAAATGAATAAATGTATCTAATGTATCCGTAAAAATATTGATGTTTTTGTCCTTCTTTACCATCTAAGAAACATACACTGAGACTTAAAATATATAGATAGAAAATAGAACCTAATTAGTATTTATCATCTCATTGTTAGATTTCAGATTCAAATATTATCATTCCAGTGTAGACTGTATTTCATTTAAAATTAAGACAAACTAATTTTGTTTGATTATGTATTCATGTGTCAGTTTCATGCCATATTACAAAGTGTGTTATATCATGTCTCATAAACTTACTTTATTTTATATAATATAGTCTCATCATAAAAATATTAAAAATACTCTCTCACTGCGTACCTTACAACCCTTGGTTCATATTTTAGATTAATTTCTAAATAACTGCTCTTATAACTATGTAAGTTATAAAAAGAAACTTTATAATCTTAATGAGGAATATTTTACCAATGATACTGCTGGAATTAAATATTACAATTTTTAATTTTTTTATTTTAGCACAAAAATGTACTGTAATATGATATTTTAGTATAAAACATGTTAAGCTAATATAATTAACTTACTTTCATGAAAAATATTTCAAAATATACCTTCAAAATACATAGGTAATTGAATAGTGAAGTAGTGATTTTATCTATATCACCATAGATGTATTTTGGTGTGCTAAAAATGTTTAGCAAATTCTGGTTATTTTATAATCTTTCTACTTCCAGATCAAATATAGTTCTTAAGGCATAAAAATTACATTATAATTTAAAAATTCTTTTAAAATAAGAACAATGTTATCCAAGTAAAAACAAAGTCTAAGCAAATCAAATTTAATATTGACATCTAACATAATTTTAAGATTGCTTTGACTTATCCTTTTCTGATGGTTGAAAACTGTGGTGATGCTATATATCTTAAAATTATTTATTAATTAATAAATGTATTATTTATTTATTTATAATTTATGTTTTTTCTTTTATTATACAGACCACAGTTCATCCTTTTTTTTTGTTGTTGCTGTTTTCTTTTGGAAACCTCAGTATTTCATTTTTAAAAAAGAAAATATTCATGCTGCTTGGTTGCATGGGTTGTGCTTGTACTGGCCTCTTCTGGAACCCAATGGACAAAAAGAGTTAACAGGTACGTTCGGGGCTTTCCCCTAGCCCCAGGGATGTCTGAAAATTTTAATCCCCATTAAATCTTCCCTGAAAAAAATAACTCGATAATTTAATGAGCATTCATATTCCAGGACCACATAAATGAAAATATTTCAGGCATTATAATATACAGGAACAAGTAAATATTTCTTATTATCAAGATAATTTATCAAGTACAGAGGAAAAAAAGTGTTGGTGAACTATATGGAAGCTGGACATGTCCCCCTGAAGAGGTTACATATTTACATGAAGAAGTAAAAGTTAAGGAGCTGGTGGCTTCTCTCATTTGATGTAGTCTGCACAAGCTCAGTATGTCCAAAGTCACACTGATCGGGATACATTAGCATCTATGCCTGGGAACCACAAGACCTCTGCTCTACTGTGGCTGAAATCTATGTATATGTGGTGCTCATTGAAGGCTACTGTGTTTCACCCATTTAATTTTTAACCTAAACTCAAAAACTGCTGTTGGTCAGGTAGAGGGGAGATTTTACCAAGCAGTTTTCCTTCATAGTTTGTTCGTTCTAAACCTAGAATAACACAATATGCATTTGGGCCAAACTAAACCAAACAAAACAAAACAATAAACCACATCACACATTTTGAAAATTATATTAAAATATCAAATTGTTTTGTATGTTACTTGTAGGCATTTAATTGCTAGACTCCAATAAATTTTTTTTAGATGGGAAAAATTTAAGTTAAATCTACGTTTAGGTAAGACTCAAGTCCATTGTAAGAGATCTAAAATACGTAAAGAGTTTTGCTTATTAAAGTTAGCATTCTTGAAAAACTTTGGTCAAAGATTATTTTATATAATGTTAGTTTGCAGACTGCACATCCTCCTATGCCTTTACAAAGTAATCAAAGTTCACATGTTCAGTAAGCTAGCTGTTGTGGCACCAAAAATATGAGAATTTATGAAAAGAAAAAGTCATCAGATATAATTGGCAGAACTGTTAAACATACAGCTCATATGCCTTAATGAAATTGCATATTTTAAATGCCTATCTTTTGTTTTAATCTATATATTTTGATGCATTATATGGTTCTTAAATTCTTAGTCACTGATCTATATATCAAATAATCTTTATGAAAACTCATATAAGTATAAGAGATTCAACTATATATTTAATATTTATATGATTTACTTTGCATTGAAAAGACATTTAAAAGTAGAACAAATTTACTGCTAAGTTCACATAGCATAAATACAAGAAATTTAGCTAAAGGGATTTTTAGATCAATGCATTTGGTAAAGTGACTTAATTAAACACACACACACACACACACACACACACAAGAACATGCAGTTGAAGTTCAAGTTTTTGAAAGATAAAATTCAAAATACTTATTCAGCAAATATTTCAAGTAGAATTTTCAAAATTAGATTGTTAGCTCCACAGAATTTAATTTTCCTACCTTCCTCTAATTACTTCAAATGTTTAAAGCCATATATTTAGGAACAGATGCTGTATTGAGTTATATGCTCTTGTGCCTGTACCAAACAAGAATTATAAAGATATATAATAGAATTTTCATTTTCTAGGTAATTATGCTGCCGGGGCCACGAGACAAGCATTTTACTTTGTTAAGTTCATTCACACGGAGGAAAAACAGTTTTGAAAAATGAAAATGGAAGTACTTACTTTGTAAGGATAATTACTTTATTCTAGAAATAATATTCACAAAAGCATAGCTTTTATAAGGCCACAATAGTTGTTTTTCGGATTTACAGAAATCCCATAAAACCCACATTAGATAGTCAATAAAGAACACTCCTGGGTTTAATCAATATCTGAAATTATCTTTAATTACACTTTATGCTCTAGGTTTGCCTTTTTCTTCTATGCATACTTTAAATAAGGGCCATTTGAGGGAATTTAGTTTTTCTGTATCTATCTTGGTAGCCTTGTTAATGGAAGTCATTCTTTAGTTTCAGAGTGAAGTGAGCAAGCAGGCTCCTATCAGGCATTGAGAGCCAGCGGTTGATGTTCAGGAATTTTGTGAGCACACTGGTAGTTTAAAATTGCAAATAGTATATTTGTACCATGTGTATTGGCAAGTATAATAAATTGATTTTTCATTTGCTTCTTTGCTTTCCTTTTTCTTTTCTGAAGAAACAGTTACTAATTGTTCACCAGCACAGTACTGGTGTGTTGTTCCCAATAATCACATGTGTGAGAAATTTTTATGCTGGCTGTGATTATAAATGGAGTGATTAGTGAATTTCTTTGTGAATTAATCATTTTTTGCTCATCAAATTCTACCCCTTCTTCTGTACTTTCTTCACTTTGCATAAGGCCAACTTCTACATTCCAAATACTATTTTTTATAAAGCTATCAGACACATCTCCCTAGAATGACACTTTCAGCATAATTTCTCTGCTGTCTTACCTGATGCTTTTGTTCAGTTGAGGTCTGGGTGCTAAAACCTTCTCTTCAATTTTCTGTTTCTTTGCATACCATTCTTTGCTCCAGCCAACTGGTTCAGTTTGCTAATGCCATTCTTTTTTTGTTTTGTTTTGTTTTTTTCTATAACATTACCCTTTTCCTTACTTAGATATCTCTTTATGTTTTCTGAAATATTTGACTCCTACCCATTTATCAACAGTCAAACTAGTTTTTGTTTCATTGGCAGAAAAAGATAAGAGAATATCACAAAATTACCACATTACAAATTTATTTTTCGGCCTAGTAGTTGACCAAATGTTATGAGTAAAGCATATATGATTTGAGAGGTACTTGTTAGGATAAAGAATACACAATATTAAACGTGAAATGATGTTCTGGTGACCATGAAAATGCACTTCTCAGACATCCTGCTACAGGAAATACAGGTGACCTGATAGGGGAGGAAAAAGATTGTGCACTATAGGAGCTGCAAGAATTGGCTACATTTAGTAACGGAAGCCAGGAGAGTATCCTGGGATTGGATTTTTAGGGTGTTATATTGATAGGAAATGAAGTTAGAACTTAAGAGTAGTTAGACCAGACATCCATTTAGGGATGCTTTCTCATGACATGGGATTGTACATTCTGGAAATAACTCCAGGTGCAGTGGCTCTATCTTAGAAATCTAAAAATAAATAAATAAATTAAATTAAATTAAATTAAAATAAATAAATAAATAAATAAAGATGATGAATACTGAGCAAAATAAAAATGCCTGAATTTCCCTGGAAGATGGTACAGGACAGAGTAAGAGGAAGGGATTACACTGTAATAGATTTTTTGTGTGGTGCCAGAAGACACACCAGGGATTATGTTGCATGGGATGACCAAGAGGACGTGCCACTCCCAAAGCCATTAGAAATGTGCTGGCAAGAGTACTAACAAAACACTAAACATTCAATAATGTCTCCTCTCGGCAGGACAGTGATGAATTAGGAGAGGTATTCACAGATTTGGACTCCTTAATATAGAGGGATGATGGGGTCCTGAAGTAACAGAGGCCCTATGGCAGCATTTAATCACCAGAAGCCAGGAGACCACAGTTGCCATGATAAATAATGGCAGTTCAGAGGGACAACCAAGGAAGCTAAATCTTACGATTACAACAGTTTGGTAACCCTAAGAGACAAATGAATAGGCAGAGAACAAGGGGACTTCTTAACATTTATAACCAGAAGACAAGAATAAAGGTGCATGAGGCGAGGGCAATCATTCTAACAAAATGTTATGAATCACTTGCTCAGTTCTCAGATTCAAATCAATTTTTAGATTCAAAATCCATTGACTGAAGAGGTGGCTCAGATCCCAGAAAAAAAGATCCCTGCAACACCCTCATAACTATATAAAGTACTGAGACCATTTCTTTTCCAAGGGGACCTATGACTTTTGACCTTATGAACTAAATAAAGATGACTGTCAAGATATTTTAAGGCCTGTTGGAAACAATTGATATCTAGAAATCCAATCTACTATCATGTCCCACTCGTCAGCGTGAAGATTTACAGGGACCAAATAATACATGAATTCTGGCTGAAGTCTAACTCACTTGTTCTGTGGACTGAGTTTATGGTCATTTTCCCGCTCCTGGGGATATGATTAGAGTTGATGTATCTGGAAGTTAAGTAACCTCCCCATTTTTTTTTTTTTTTTTTTTTGCCCTTTGAGACTAAGCTATTACACACTGGGGAAACTCAAGTGGAAACAGAGCTGAGACTAAATGATAATCAATGTTGCCTTCTAGAAGGATGGCTGGCAAAAATTAGTGCCAACATTAAAGACTATGCACGAGCAGTGGTACCTGTCGTGTCATGGTTTGAATTACCATTACAATCCTGCAGAAACAGAATGGATCCTGGAGAATCACTGTAATGAGGTCTCATTGCTAGAGAAGATTACAAGGCATACTGCATACATAGGTACATGCCATAGAGCCACGGGATTGGTGAACACATTATTTTCTATCTCACGTTCCAAAGAGAATCAGAAACAGTTTTAATTCATATAGAGTAGAAAATTGTAGCTATTTACCATTTTACCTGAGACATATGTTAACCATTTTATCTTACATCACAATAGAATCTGAAGAGATTTGTACCACCTGGATATCTCATATAACATCATGCTTTATATTACAGCCATTACCTTAGCAACGTCAAGTTGATCCAACAGATGATGCCTGGAGACCTTGGTAAGACACATAACATCCAAAAGGCACATGATAAACCTACAACATTGCAGGAGCATTCAGTGAAGTTTTAGGGTCCTGCATGTAGGAGCATGCCAAGATATCTTCCTTAATGTAAAAAGCAGAGCAACACATGCCGCATCCTCTACCACAAAGAAGAAGGTACTCCAGAAATGGCACGATGAGCACATGAAAACAGTGGCCACAGACGCAGGTCATATATAGGCTTAAGAGCATAGACTTCAAATTACCAATGCCAGCATAGTTACTATGGCCAATAAATATCCAAATTGTTAGCAACAGAGATCAGTATTAAATCTTCAAACAAAACAATCCTTTAAAGAAATCATTATAACTTTGTAGTAAGTTGTCTTTATTGAGCCCCTTCTATCCTAGAGGGCTGAAAATTTGTCTTCATAGGAATAGATATCTCTTCTGAGTATAGATATTTGTTCCTGCTTTCGGAGCCTTAACCAGCATGGAACTTATGGAATGTCAGATCCACAGGAGTAAGCATAGCATCTAAATAGGCCTTTTACTTTACAGTAGAGGAGAGCAGCCCATGACCATAGAACCTATCAGTGTACCACCCAGAAATAGCCATCCA
This sequence comes from Trachypithecus francoisi, assembly GCF_009764315.1. NCBI lineage: Eukaryota > Metazoa > Chordata > Mammalia > Primates > Cercopithecidae > Trachypithecus > Trachypithecus francoisi. The sequence goes on along the minus strand of NW_022681460.1, from coordinate 45,974,824 downwards.
CATGGAAACCTGGAATGACCTGCTCAAGACATAGTTAAATTCATAGTTTGGCAGCAATCTTTTGAAAGAAAGAAGTGTTATCTTTCCATATACTGAGTATTCATTAAATCAGAGATCTTTAAATGGTGCCATGTTCCCAGTAAAAAATAATATATTGGTCCAGGAATGAAATACTAAAATAGAAGTAACCTGTTTTTCTATCACCTCTAATAACTCATGGTGGAAATTTGTGGGAAAATGTGAATCCCCACAACTTCTAGCTCTTCAGGTTTAGATATCCTCCAGGCTCCCAAAGGAGACAGACTCTCTCCAGGGCACACAAAGGCCACATTAAACTATAAACTAGGGTCACTAACATGATAGGGATTCCTCATATCCAAATACCAGCAGCTTTTACTCAATAGATAAAGAGAAAAAATATATGTGGAGCCCAGGAGATCAATTATTGTGTCTCCTAGCACTCAATTGCCCTGCTATAGGTGTAAACGAATGGGCATAGCACCAGCCTGAGAAGGGTAAGGTTTGTCTCAGACTGCTCTGGAATGTTGGTTTGCATCACATCACCAGGTGATAGATGCGGGTGAGGTTAATTTGAGATGCATGGTGGAAGAGCAAGAAGATGAGTAGCAGTGGCACCCCTAGGCCACCCCAAGGCCAACTATAGTATCAGGATCCATAGTTCTTCACACTAACCTCCCTCTTTTAAGTCTACACTTGGAAGAGGAGAACATGGTAGCAATGGAGGGGCTATTTTTCAAACCGGCATGAAAAAGGAGATTTTGAAACATAAGGGGTGAAATATAGTGACTATAGAAATGTATCACTCGGATTTACTACTTTGGGGCACATACTTGGCTAATAGCTCCAGCTATCATCCTGCTAATTTACCTCTGTATTCATGCCAAGGGCACACTTCTCCTAGGCCGCTCCTAATCAGTAAGAGAGCTTGGCAGAGGAAACAGTTCTGATCCCTTCCTGTGGGAAGTGAAACTCCCCTCATGGGCAATTGGGGTGCATATAATTCTTAGAAATTTTATTACATTTTGTAAAATTTCTGTCAAGTATTTTCAGACATGAACTGTTACAGATAAGCCTTCTGTCATACAACTGCTACAGTTGTGTTCATTGCAAACTTAGGAATCCTCATAAATTATGTATTTAGAAAGAAAGAAAAAATATGGACATAGCATGTGTATGATTTTTATGCTACATTACTGAATGACAGAAAAAGGTATCAGTTTTCATTAGGCATCAATAAGAACTAATTCCTCACACTGGCAATGTTATTTATGTGATAATTAGAAGAATAGTCCGAAGATTAGCTTCTGGCTCAGTATGTCTCAAATCCTATTTCTCTTCTACAAATACATACTGCTGTTGCCAAACAACAAAAACTATGTTAATACAAGACTAGGTCTGGTCCTGTGATTTTGTGTCACATTGTAGGTATGTTGGCACACAGTGGACAAAAGAAATATTTCTGAAAGTTATTTGTACAAGAGGATAGCTGGCTATTTTTTAAAAAATCTGAATATAGAAATGTCTGTAGCCATATAATCCTCTAAAAATTAACTGTATCTCCAACTCAAATCCTCCTTAGTCAAATCCCACTAATACTCTAGCCTCTACAATGTATGCCAGCATAATAAGAAGTACGACAGACTTTTTAATGATCACCATTCTAACTAGTGTGAGATGGTATCTCATTGTGATTTTGATTTGCATGTCTCTAATGACCAGTGATGATGAGCCTTTTTTCATATGTTTATTGGCCATCTAAATGATGTCTTTTGAGAAGTGTCTGTTCATATCCGTTGCCCACTTTTTAATAGAGTTGTTTATTTTTTTCTTGTACATTTTTTTAAGTTCCTTGTAGATTCTGGATATTACCTTTGTAATCTGGATAGATTGCAAACATTTTCTCCCATTCTGTAGGTTACCTGTTCATTCTGATGATGTTTCTTTTGCTGTGCAGAAGCTCTACCATTTGTCAATTTTGGCTTTTGTTGCAATTGCTTTTGGTGTTTTAGTCATGAAGTCTTTGCCCATGCCTATGTCCTTAACGGCATTGCCTAGGTTTTCTTCTAGTGTTTTTATGGTTTTAGGTTTTACATTTAAGTTTTTAATCCATCTAGAGTTAATTTTTGTATAAGGTGGAAGGAAGGACTGTAGTTTCAGTTTTCTGCATATGGCTAGCCAGTTTTCTCAACACCATTTACTAAATAGGGAATCCTTTCCCCATTTCTTGTTTTTGTCAGGTTTGTCAAAGATCAGATAGTTGTAGATGTGTGGTGTTATTTCTGGAGAGGATGTGGAGATAGGAATGCTTTTACACTGTTTGTGGGAGTGTAAACTAGTTCAACCATTGTGAAAGACAATGTGACGATTCCTTAAGGATCTAGAACCAGTAATACCATTTGATCCAGCAATCTCATTACTGGGTATATAACCAAAGGATTATAAATCATTCTACTATGAAGATACATGCACACGTATGTTTATTGCAGCACTACTCACAGTAGCAAAGACTTGGAACCAGCCCAAATGTCCATGAATGACAGACTGGATAAAGAAAATGTGGCACATATACACCATGGAATGCTATGCGACCATAAAAAAGAATGAGTTCATGTCCTTTGCAGGGACATGAATGAAGCTGGAAACCACCATTCTCAGCAAACTAACACAGGAACAGAAAACCAAACACCACGTGTTCTCATTCATAAGTGGGAGTAGACCAATGAGAACACATGGACACAGGGAGGGGAGCATCACACACTGGGGCCTGTCTTGGGGACAAGGGGAGGTAGAGAATTAGGACAAATACCTAATGCATGTGGGGCTTAAATCCTAGATGACAGGTTGATGGGTGTAGCAAACCACCATGGCACATGTATACCTATGTAACAAACCTGAACATTCTGCACATGTATCTCAGAACTTAATGTATAGTAAATTAAAAAAAAAAAAAAAAAGAAGTGTGACAGAAGGGTAGTTTGGGTGGAAAAAGACAGCAACCATAATGAATTCAAATTAAAATACTTAAGCAAATTTTAAAAAATATATGAAATAGAAGCAATACATAATCTTGTGAATACATGTCTACTAAGACCACCTCCTAGGATCTTGGAAAAGGTCTGGAAAAACCTGTGGCCCTGACGTTTGCATATAAATGTAATTTTAAAATTTTTCCTTTGACCCAACCAATCAATTCATTCACTTCTACTTTTGTATTGCCTACCTCCATTAATAAGATCATCTTAGGCTCAAGATAGAACCCTCAAACTCATACTTTATTTCTACATATCATTTTTATTTTATTTTATTCAGGGTGTCAGAGAATTATTTATGTCTCTCTCAAACATTTTATAGACATTATTCTTTTATATACCTTTTCCCTAGTCCTTTCTCTTGCTTAGAATGGTAGAAAACTGCCATACTCTCACTGATCTCTCATACTGATGCTAGAGTCACCTAGCTTCAAGGGAGAGTTGCTCATATTCCCACACAAAACGATGAAGGAGAATAAAGTTTAAACTATTCAGTAAGGAGTGTAAAGACTATACCAAATTGTCTTTGTTTATTTTCCAGCTACTTCAATTCACCAAATGTGGCATGGTACAGTCTTTCATATATCTATACCTTGTGTTTATTCATTTTTTACACAGAATATTTTTTGATCCTTTTATGATTTAACAAACTCTCAGACATCGATCAAGAGCTAGGTCTTATGTCATCATCCACTTCCTGAAGATGGATCAGTTTTCTTCTCTCAAATCACAAACGTACTTTGTATTTTTGATGTAATGATATTTGTATGATATTGCTTTATACTATGATTTAATATTTTTGTTACATGAACTCTAAATTTAGAGACTGTGTCTTGTTGCCCTTTATGTCTGAAGCACCTAGTAAAAATTTCATTAAATCCTTCTTTAATAAATGCCATCATTTACTTACATTTAATAACACATTGAATGCTATTTCATTTCTCTATTTTTTTTTTTTTTTTTTTGAGGCGGAGTCTCCCTCTGTCGCCCGGATTGGAGTGCAGTGGCCAGATCTCAGCTCACTGCAAGCTCCGCCTTCCGGTTTACGCCATTCTCCTGCCTCAGCCTCCCGAGTAGCTGGGACTACAGGCGCCCGCCACCTCGCCCGGCTAGTTTTTGTATTTTTAGTAGAGACGGGGTTTCACCGTGTTAGCCAGGATGGTCTCGATCTCCTGACCTCGTGATCCGCCCGTCTCGACCTCCCAAAGTGCTGGGGTTACAGGCTTGAGCCACCGCGCCCAGCCATTTCTCTAATGTTTAAGTTATCTTGCCAATCTGATTCTAAATTTTTGTGTGGGGAAAAAAGTTTAAGACTAAATAAGTCTTTGTATTTCTATAATTTTGAACATATGGCTATTTTGCCTTTAGTTTTCATCACTAAAAAGAAACAAACACATAAATAACTATAATAAGACAAATGTTAACAGGGGCTGGATATTTGACAAGATGAATAATGTGCACTTAATGGACTTTGTTATTAATTACCCTGTAGATCTAGGTATCTTAGAGTATAATAAATTATCATTATTCAACTTTCTGTATCACAAATTTTTAAAATTACTCTAAAATTGTCATACTTGATATGAAAATAAAAACCCAAGCCTATTAGTCAAAAGGCAGTTAGGGAAAGGGACTGCTATTTATTTAACATTGTATTTTCACTAGCCAATATATAAAGGTTTTAAGTTGTTAGATGATATTTTAATGATATCAATGCAAAAAGAAATATCTTTAGATATAATAGACGTTATTTTAGGTAATAATAAATGAATATAGGCAGTAGACTTTGAGAGATGACAAGTAGTGAATAAGAACAATAAGAAAGATAATGACACACATTTGAGAGATTAACAAAGGTAGAATAATCTGTACTGCAGGACGGATTAGATGTAGTACTAACCTGGACCAAAATGTAAAAAGGCAAATGTCACATTCAAGGTATTTCTTTTTGAGGTTGAACATTACTATTAAGAATGGAGTATAATTTGGCAAAAAAAAAATTAATGGGATCTCAAAAAAGATGATCAAAATAAAATGAATAATAGTTCCTTCTCAGTGGAGTAATAGTGCTGTGACCCATTTTGCTTCTGTTTCTTTTACAGTTCTGTTCTCTTTGTTCTAAGGACTGCCTTGTCTTTTTGAATCTCCTCCACTTTAGGGCTCTAGACACACCAGCATTATTTGATTGAGATATATCTATTCCTCTCATCTTTACTTGTGTACATCATTACAATTTTTTGTTAACCTGAATTGAAATACGGTTTCGTTTCACACACAGGCTAGCACAACCAAGTTGACATGTGGTATAAATTGGGTTAAAACAGGTGAATTATTACAGCCACAATACAGAATTATACAGAAAGACCAAGTCTGGCATGGTAAGTGGCCAAGTAGACTAGAGGCCAGGGAGATCTTTAGAAGCTTGAATATATTTGTTTTTTCTTCAGTAGAAACCAGAAACAGAATTCGGGATTAGGAATACATCACAGGTGAAGACTCCAGAAAACTATTCAAAGGGAGAAAAGACGGTAGTAACACAACACTGGGTTCCTGAATACCCAGTGGAAAGTTCGGTGTCTAGAAATAACTGACTACACAGCTAAATCCTCATGTGTCATCAACCTCCATACAATACAGAAGCAAAATTAATCTCTACCACCAAATATTTACTTACCACAAAAATTAACCAACCTGCAAGAGTGACTGACCCCAAAGTGTGTGAATTCTTTTAGGCACTGTAACAAAATAGAAATACATATTGCAGCATGTTTTCTAACCTCAAGAAAGTTTAAATCCAAGAAGATGGCCCAAAATGTAATAACAAAACAAGCAAATAGTAACATGTAACATGAGAGAAGACCAAACAGAGAGTAAAAGGAAAGGCAGAGTCCCATTATGTGCCTTTAAGCAACAAAGCCAAAGAAACAAGTATAATCAAATTCTACCATTTTTTACTTGTATGTAACAAAGAAAATGTTACATAATTCACATTTATTGCATTTTCTGTATACTGAAGTTGAGATAAGTGGTGGTGAATGTAGAGACTTACTATTCATTTAAAAAGAAATGTCGCCATAATGGTTAATTTTTTGTAGCAACTTGACTAGGCCCCAAGGTGCCTGAACATTTGTTCTAGTGTATCTTTGAGAGTATTTCTTGATAAGATTAATACTTGAATCTGTAGACTGAGTAAAGCAGATTAACCTCTCTAATGTGGATGGGACTTATCCAATACTTTGAAGGTCTAAATAGAACAAAACGACTGAGTAAAGGTCCTGTGTGACTGCCTGGAGCTGGGACATCTGTCTCTCCTGCCATCAGGCTCAAACTAAGACATCAGCTCTTCTTGGGTGTTATTCCTGCCAGCTTTCAGACTGAACTATGCCATCAGCTCTCTTGGATCCCTAACTTGCAAACTGCACATCTTTGGAATTCTTAGGTTCTCTGATCACATGAGCAAATTTCTTATTATAACTAACTCAATAGCCTATTGGTTCTGCTTCTCTGGAGAACCTGACTAATGCAGCCTGGTTCCAAATACTGTGTTCTCTGATTTTTCCCTAAATGTTTTTGTTGTTGTTGTTTTGTTTTCTTTTTTCTTTTTGAATATAGCTGGATACATGCATACATGTATACTAACTATATTTATTCTAACTATATGAATCACTTTGGTACACCCAACAGCAAATTGCAGAAAATGTGCATCATTTTTTTTTTCTTTTTCTAATATTCAATGCCTTTCTTTCTATCTTTGAAGACTCATTTTTTATTTTATTTTATTATTACTTTTTTTGAGACAGAGTCTCACTCCGTCTCCCAGGCTGGAGTGCTGTGACATGATCTCAGCTCACTGCAACCTCCACCTCCCGGGTTCAAGCAATTCTTTGCCTCAGCCTCCCGAGTAGCTGGGATTACAGGTGCCCGCCACCACACCCAGCTAACTTTTTTGTATTTTTAGTAGAGATGGAGTTTCACCCTGTGGGTCAGGCTGGTCTATGGACTCCTGATCTCGTGATTCACCTGCCTCGGCCTCCCAAAATGTTGGGATTACAGGCATGAGCCATGGCACCAGGCCAAGACTCACTTTACATAGAGAACCCTGCTTTATTTTTTTATTATATGTACTAATTTGTATTGAATCCACACTTGCTTTATAATCCTTTATTTGCAATCTCTTACAATGAATGCCTATAAATCTTATTGTTTGTGTTTTTATATGGCATAGCATTTGAATCCACATGCCATCACGTTTCTCCTTAAGTAGATGGTAAATTTATATATTAAGCCACCAATCAATCTCAGTGTATTACAAATAAAATGGACAAGAATAACGTAACATTTTCTTTATTAGATATCACATTACAATGGTAAAACCTGGTAGTATTTGGTGTTCTTTTATTTAGCTGTTTTATTCATTTTGCTTTTAATCAGAAAGTAAATAGGGTGCTCTTTGGTTCTTTACTTGACACTACATACTGTGTACATAACTATGTGTGTGTGTGTGTATGTGTGTGTGCACATATGTCTTTATAACCACACATATTGTTGCATGTCAATTTATAATAATTACTTATGCTGTTATAAATATGAATTTCTAACTATAGAAAGCAATCCGGACTGGCTAATGCAAATGTAAACGTGCTCTTTAATACTTGCCTGTCTTCCACTATAGACGCTATAAAAAACTAGGTAATTGCTTTGGTAGGCTCTCTTACAGCACCATACTAGTGGTGCCAGTGTGACACTTGTATCAACAATATGTAAAGACATCTTATAATCCAGTAATAATAAGGGAAACAATGCATAAAAGCAGGACAAATGTTTGAATAAATATTTCATAAAAGGCATGTAAGTGGCCAGTCAACACATTTTAAAATGATAAACATTAGGCGTCTGAGAAATGCATTTTAAAACCACATTGGAATACTACTACACATCCACTAGGACTCGCACTATCACATGTTGGTGAGATTGTGAGGCAATTAGAATTTCATTTATTATTGGTTGGATGATAAAATTGTGCAACCACTTTGGCAGATTATTATAATCATAATGTGTTAGGCCTTTCTCATGTTGCTCTAAATAAACATGTGAGACTGCATAGTTTATAAAGAAAAGAGGTTTAATTCGCTCATGGTTCCACAGGCTGCACAGGAAGGATGCTGGCATCTGCTTGACTTCTGGGGAGGTGTCAGGAAACTTCCAACTATGGCAGAAGGGGAAGGGGGAGCTGGCACATCATATGGCTGGAGCAGCAAGAGAGAGAGAGAAAGAGGAGGTGCTACACACTTTTAAGCACCAGATTCTCCTGAGAACTCACCCATCATCACAAGAACAGAACCAAGATAGTGCTAAACAATTCTTGAGAAACTGATTCCGTGATCTAATCACCTCCCACAAAAACTCACTTCCAACGTTGGGGATTATAGTTCAACATGAGATTTGGGCAGGGACACAGATCCAAATCATATCAGTTAAACATACACTTACTATTATATACCAGCAATTTCACTGATAGTCATTTTCCCAAAAGAAATTAAAACGTGCTCAAAAAAGACTGGTAACACCCTTATTTTTTAATTGCTCCACACGGATTAATTCGAACACCTTTTTTTTTTTTTTTTTTTTTTTTTGAGACGGAGTCTCGCTCTGTTGCCCAGGCTGGAGTGCAGTGGCCGGATCTCAGCTCACTGCAAACTCCGCCTCCCAGGTTTACGCCATTCTCCTGCCTCAGCCTCCCGAGTAGCTGGGACTACAGGCACCCGCCGCTTCGCCCGGCTAGTTTTTTTTTTTTTTTGTATTTTTTAAGTAGAGACGGGGTTTCACCGTGTTAGCCATGATGGTCTCGATCTCCTGACCTCGTGATCCACCCTTCTCGGCCTCCCAAAGTGCTGGGATTACAGGCTTGAGCCACCGCGCCCGGCTCACCCTTCTTTTTTAATCACTCCAAAGGGAAAACAATTCGAATGTTCATCAATAAATAAATAAATAAACGAATACAGGTAGAGTCATTTAATTAAAATTAAAGTTAAAAGGAATGACTTACTGATAAATACAGCACTATGAACAAATTAAAAAACATTATGTTGCACAAAAGAAGTCAGTCACAGAAAGGGTATCTACTGTATGATTTCATTTATATGAAATTTTAAAATCCTCAAAATTAACCTATAGTGATAGAAAACAAAGCAGTGGTTACCAAGAGTCAAAGTGAAAGTGAGATTAACTGTGAAGAGGCAAAGGAAATTTCTTGGAGTGAAGGAAATATTCAATATTTTGATTACAGTGGTGGCTACCAAAGTGCACTTATTGGTCAAAATGAATCACACTATACATTTAAAATAGGGTACATTTTTTATAGGTAAATTATAGCTCAACAAAGTTGATTTAAAAGATAAAAATAATAATAGAACATTATTAGTGAGATTATCTGATATTATAACTATTATGTCATAAATAAAGCATTAGGTTTTAAGATGCTATTCTTTAATATGCATTCATAGATTTTGATCTCTCTAGTTAAACAGCTGTGTTAAATAGGATCATAAAATGTGTATTGTATGTGTATATGTTTTCATTTTTACCATTCTGCTATCAGAATTTAGCCGATGACTTGAGGAGGAATAGAAATTAGTTTAACTATAGGTTTCTCATATTTTAAATTGTGTCAAATAAGACTATTAAAAGCCAATATGAACTTCAAGAATATTCATCCCCATGGAAGCTTTTTAGTCTACTTCAGGAGGTGAATACAAATGCAATAGTAATGTAGTAATAATTGTGATAGAGGAAGTATGCACACTTCTACAGCTGATAGAAGAGTAAAATGCTTTACACTGATGCAACTACAGTAATTGGTTTGTTCCGCTCTGAGTTCAATTTAAAATGGCAATTATTTTTGAATGTGTGATTTAAATCTTTCAAGATACATTACAGTGAAAAGGAAAAGGCTTTAGAATTGAAATGTAGACTCACACAACTAGTTATGGAGGAGAAAATTAGTGTCCATGAGATAACATTTAAACTTTATGTAGTGACTTCAATCAAGAATGAATTTGGATTTTTAGAATGTATTATAAGAGCATATGAATATATAAGATTAACCATTTAAAAATGACTTTTAACTTACAGTTAAACCATAATTAAAGAGAGTAAATGAGATCTCATTCAATATGGTCAGCTGCACCACACTCTGAATACAAAAATATCTATCTAAGTCTGTTCCAAGTGTTTTTACATTCATGTTTTTGCAGTTGTACCATTTTATATTGCAAGTAAGACTACCTGGGTTAAATGATGTCAGCTTTATTCCTTTTTATCACAAATATTCATCTGCAAATAAATGTATAGAAATGAATATTTACAAATGCAAATGTATGATTTTATGAAATGATAGAACCTGCTTTTAATAATTCATAATGCAGTTTAATGCTGCAACATTATCATTATATTCACAATTAAGTAAGATAAAACTTTGGGGAATTAATAAATTACAGTAAGATTCTTGGTAGGAAAATTACTCTAGGGTTACAACATTTTCAGGCCAACAAGGAAAGTGCTATTTTTAATAATTTAAAAACATATTGGAGAATGTTCACTTTTATATATAAAAATAGCTAATGAGTTCTAAGAAGTCTTTTTACTTTTATTTTACTAAAGACATATTTATATTATTATTATTTTATTTCAATGAAATTTTTTCTTGTAATGCACTAGAATTGTAATCTTTCTTACTTTTATTTTACTGTGATTTGTTCCATTATACCATAGAGATCAGTGCAAATGGACAACTTAACTAGTATGTAGCTGCCCTATTCCTACCAATATTATGTCATATTTCATATGGAAGAGAACTGACAATTGTATATGTGCTACTCTTTTTTATTTCCATTCCCCTATACCTAAACCCATTCCTTCAAAATGATTTTAATGGTAATAATTAATAACGCTGCGTTGGCAAAGTATAAAGGAATAGGAGCAAAGCATGTCCACAGAGGCAGTCATGAACATTAATAAACTGGCTTAACATTACAACATTATAGTCACAGGTGTTCTAATAATGTAACATCCTAAAAATAAATGGGTCTTTTTACTAAAGTTTATTTAGGAGCAAAATCAGGGCAGGGTAGGTGGAGTACTTGTAATAATAATAGATTATATGTAATTACTTAGTTTTTCTAGGCACTGTGGTATATATTGTATACTCATTCTCTTTCTTTTGACAGAAAAGTTTAGCTGGTTACTATTACCTTCAAATAACAAACTTTAAAAGCAAGTAGGAAATATTTAAACTTTGTATTAACTTAAGGATGAAAATGTAAAGTGTATTACACAGTACACACACATTTTCTAGAAAATTCACATTTTCAGGCACATTTCATTTTTATTTTTTTAATCTGAGGCTTCACCTCTACATTACATCCTATTTAAGAAGAAATCGAGAATAGCTATCTAGTTACAATGCTGCAGCCCCTTTAACGCGATGAAGCCTTAATTTAAAAAGGTAGCCACAAATTCTGGATGAATCCTCTTTGTATTAGCTTGGTATAGCTATCATAACAAAATATTATAGACTAGGGGTCTTAAGTAACTGAAATACTTATTTTGTCACAGTTCTGGAGGCTATCACCTGGAGAGTCACGTTTGCAGGTTTCGCTTCATCTGTTGCCTCTCTCCTTGACTTGAAAATAGTCACCTCACATCGTCTTTCTTCTTCCTATGCAGAAATCTGGGTCTACATTTCCTCTTCCTTTAAAGACACAAGTCATGTTGAATTAGGACCTACATGAATGGCCCCATTTAACTTTAATTACTTTTTTGAAAGCCCTATTGTGAAATACAGTCACATTCTGAGGTACTGGAGTTTAGGACTTCAATATATAAATTTGAGAAAAACCCGCATTGAACCCGTAACTCCATCTCGCCAAATTCTCCCAAGTTATTCTTACAGAATCGTCTTTCTTGACATACATTTCATAACTATTTTACAACATTATAAAAGCAATAAAATTAGTATCAAAACACAAAAGAAGTTTCCGCAAAGGTATCTCTTTTTAAAGTATGTTTATATCTTGTTATAATACAAATATTCAGAAGAAGGAAAAAGCACTTTGTTCTTATTATACATTTTCACCACATTGTGACATTACTGTTTTTTGGTAGAACAACTATATAAGATTGGAGTTTGCTTGGGATAGACTTCAGTTACTCTTAAAACCTTTTCAAATTATACTTGTTAGTAGAGCAAGACGTCTTAACTACTAAGTGTGGTCCAACACCAGCAGAATCAGCGTCATCTAGGAGTTTACTAGAAATGCCTAATCTTGGGTTTTAGCCTTACAAACAAGAATATGCATTTTTTGCAATTTCCTGAGGTGATTCTTATGCACAATAAAGTTGGGGGAAAAAACAACATAAATAAGAAACCAGTGGAAATATAAGTGGGAGCAAGGTCAGAAGAAAGAAGTAAAGGCGCAGAAGATTGATTGCCCTTTTTTGTCATTTTTTACCTACTTGTATATAACTTGTATGCACAGACAAAATATCAGATATTACTTTAATGTGCTCAGTTTCCATTTTACCTAATTTCTGGAATAAATGCATTCTGATGATAGTGGTTTTACATACATTATTTTAGTAGTAGTTTGCAAAATAATTTCTTGAAATAATAGTACTAAAAATGTTTTGAGGGGAATATAAAGGAGTATGTGGTCAATAAGTGATACAGTTTGAATGTATGAACCCACCAAATCTCATATTGAATTGTGAGATTCCCAGTGTTGGAAATGGGGCCTGGTAGGAGGTGTTTGTATCATCCCTCATGAATGGCTTGGGCCCACCCCTTGGTGATAAGTGAGTTCTTGCACTGAGTTCACATGCCATCCTGGTTATTTAAATATGTGTGGCACCTCTCACCCCACTCTCTCTCTTTTGCTCCTGCTCTGGTCATGTGATATGCCCACTCCCCTTTAACCTTCTGCCATGATTGTAAGCTTCCCAAGGCCTCCCCAGAAGCAGATGCCAGTACCATGCTTCCTGTAAAGCCCGAAGAACCGTGAGCCAATTAAACTTCTTTTCTTTATAAATTACTAAGTCTCAGGTATTCCTTTCTAGCAATTCAAGAATGACCTAATACAATAAATCTGAGCAAGTCTGCATATTATATGTTTCTTACATATACACAATATGCATTAGTGTATTAAAGACTGAAAATTTCAACAATCAAGGAACATGTGCAATGTTGTTAAACTCTGTCCCAAATCAATTTTACCATGGACACCTTTTCACTTAAATTTCTAGCAACTAACATATGCTGCCAAATTCAAACTTCAGCTCTATTTCTTTGTAGATAAAATTCAGGGCAAATATTTAAATTTTGATTATTTCAAAAGTAAAATGTAAGATCATATTTATCTATGTCACAGAATAACAAAGGGTGCCCCAGTTTCTGAATACGTGTAAGCTATTATTTCATGGAATACATCTTGAGGAAAGCTGCTTTGTGGCAAATGAAAAAATATAGTTGACCTTTGAACAACAAAGGTCTGAACCATGTGGGTCAGCTTATAAGGATTTTTTTTTTTCAATCAAACACAAATGGAAAATAAACAATTTGTGGAATGCAAAACCTATGTGTTCAGGGAGCTGACTTTTCATATAAATGGATTCCACAGGGACAACTAAGGACTTGAATAAGAGTTGATTTTAAGGCTGGCCATTGTAGCTCATGCCTGTAATCCCAGTGTTTGGGAGGCCAAGGCTGGAGGTTCATTTGAGACCAGGAGCTGGAGAGTAGCCTGGACAACATCAGGAGACTCACTCTCTGCAAGAAATAAAAAATTATCTTGGGCATGATGGTGCCACCTGTGATCCTAGCTACATGGGAGGCTGAGGTGGGAGGATCACTTGAGACTGGGAGGTTGAGTCTACAGTAAGCTGTAATTGTGCCACTGCATGCCAGCCTGAGCAACAGGGTGAGAACTTGTCTCTAAATAAATAAATAAATAAGCTGATTTTGGTATACACAAGGATCTTGGATCTTGGAAAAATCCACCACATATTCCAAGGCATGACTATATATATATTGTTCTATTATTAATATGTATACTAATGTTCATATGTATTATTCATGCATTGTTCAAAAAATTATTCTACAGGTGTAAATAATTGTAGTGTGTGGTAGTTGTTTATACATTTATAGAAAATTATATATGTAATAATTATAAATTATATATGATTTCAAAGCTCCTATAACATTTATTCTTTTCATGCCTCACTAAAATCACAACTTAATATACAAATATATATCGACTTTATCAATTTACTCTCATTTTAAGAACGCATCATTTTATTATTTCATCATTATTATTTTGTAACTTTCTTTGTTCTCATTCTATAACTCTCCAGTCAGAATCATCTTAACTGATTGGGTTTCTGTAACTCCTGTTTGGTCTTACAAAGAGAAAAGAGAAATGCCTGGATGATCAAGAAACATTCTGAAAACCGAATTTCTAATTTTGCATACACATAAAAGGTTATGGTTCTTTATGTAGTCAGAAAAATTCCAGATCATTATGTTACGGGAAATAAGTCAGGCATAGAAAGACAAGCATTGAATGTTTTCACTCACGCTTAAGTTTTAAGGGGATATGGCTCAATGATTTCTTTACCATGGTTGTTAAGGAGCCTGGAAAGTTATTGCTCATATACTGAAAAATACACTATATAATAAACTAAACAAGAATTATGTTTACATAAAATCAAATTTAGGTATCCTCAAAGTTTCCTCTTTCAAGTTATCATTAACAATAGTCAGAAAACAAACAAACATTCTTTTAAGAAATGCTAAGGCTTATGTAAAAATATTTTTTTTAAAGAATAAGGGTCAGAAATGGAGACTTTTTTGTCTTAATTTAATATGTTCCAAGGCAAATAATCAATTTGTCAGAATATAGTACAACTTCACCTATATTTTATATGCTATAGTTGCAGGTGTTTTCCTGGAGGATTAGGAGATAGGGTTAATTTGCCACAACATCTTGAAATACTGTATTACTACTGTACCTTTTCTATGTTTAGATACACAAATACTTACCATTGTGTTACAATTGCCTGTGGTATTCAGTTAGTAACATGCAGTACAGGTTTCACAATGATGTTGGTGATCTCTGTTGGAACACTTAAAAGTTGGGGGCAGAAATCACCTTAAGATTTGTTCACTTACTTCTCTGGTGCCTGGGCTGTAACACACACATAGTAACTGGAACAGAGAGACATAGACTCACAATATCTTTAAGAACTTGTATTTTCTGGTATGTTACATTAAAATGTTTCATTTATTTAAAATGTTTCCTGGAGCATGATATAAAAACAATAATCTAATTTTACCTTTCCATTTTTATGCCTTCTTGTTATCCAAACATCACTTGTTAAAAGTAGCATATTTTCACTATTCATTCGAAAAAAAATTATTATTTATTGTATGTCTATATAAAACTGGTCACTTTCTGGATTTTATATTTTATTTTATTTTATTTTATTATTTTTGTATTTTAAGTAGAGAAGGGGTTTCACCATGTTGTTCAGGCTGGTCTTGAACTCCTAACCTCAAATGATCTGCCTGCCTCAGACTCCCAAAGTGCTGGGATTATAGGTGTGAGCCATCATGCCTGGCCACTTTCTGGATTTTATATTGTATTGTTTTTATTATCTAATCGTGCAAATGTCATGTTTTAATTACAGAGATTTCATGTTTTAGTATTAATCTTTTCCCACTTCATTGATTCTCTTTTATCATAATTTCCCTTTTTATCCTTGCAGATTTCTTCCAGATGAACCTTGTAATCCATTGCTCTTGCTCAGAAGAAAATTCTGGTCATAACTTAAAGATAAGTGATATTTTTACGACATTATATCTACCTATCCAGGAGCATAGTATATGTTAGCATTTGTTCAAGTCTTCTGCCTTTCAAGAGCACTTTATTATAGGTTTCATATATGTTATCCACATTTTTTATTAAGTTTGCATTTACAGTTTTTATTCTGTTTTGTTTTGAAATTCTCTTTTCTGTTATCTGTAGACAAATTTTCATCATTCCTATACAAATTTTTTATTGTTATGTTGATTTTATAATTTCTTATATTATTAATTCTCTTTGTTTTGGTGGTGTTTTTCCCTTGAATAATTTGTATTTTCCGCATGCAACTATACCACCTAACCTTTCCAATTATTATGCCTCTAATTTGTTTTGTTGTGTCAAATGGCATTCTGCAATACCTCCACATAACACTAAATAGTTAGGAAGATAATGAGCATCCTTGTCTCACTCCTAATTACATCATTTCTCACCTAAGATACTGCCTTTCATACCAAATACACATATTAATTTGTATGTAATATATAAATATTTATAGTGCATATTACACATACGAAAATATTTGTCTATTCTTATTTTGAGGCTTTTTCAATAGAAAAATATTTTTCAATAGAAAAAATATTGGATGTTGACAAATGCCTTATCTATATCAATGAAGATAATGCAACTTTTTCCTACTGAACTCTATTAATATTGTAATTATATTTGTTGATTTCAAAATATTGAACTAACTTTGCCTTTTTTTTCTTTTTTATTGTTATACTTCAAGTTCTGGGATACATGTGCAGAATGTGCAGGTTTGTCACATAGGTATACATGTGCCATGGTGGTCTGCTGCACACATCAACCTATTATCTACATTAGGTATTTCTCCTAATGCTACCCCTCCCCTAGCCACCCACCCTTGAAGGTCCCTGATGTGTGATGCTTCCCTCCCTGTGTCCATGTGTTCTCATTGTTCAACTGCCACTTATAAGTGAGAACACGCAGTGTTTGGTTTTCTATTCTTGTGTTAGTTTGCTGAGAATGATGGTTTCCAGCTTCGTCCATGTCCCTGGAAAGGACATGAACTCTTTTTTTTTTATGGCTGCATAGTATTCCATGGTTTATATGCGCCATATTTTCTTTATCCAGTCTATCATTGATGGGCAGTTGGGTTGGTTCCACGTCTTTGCTATTGTGAACAGTGCTATAATAAACATATGTGTGCATGTGTCTTTATAGTAGAATGATTTAAAATCCTTTGGTTTATACTTAGTAATGGGATTGCTGGGTCAAATGGTATTTCTGGTTTCAGGTCCTTGAGGAATCACCACACTGTCTTCCACAATGGTTGAACTAATTTACATTCCCACCGACAGTGCAAAAGCATTCCTATTTCTCCATGTCCTCTTCAGCCTCTGTTGTTTCTTGACTTTTTTTTGATCGCCATTCTAACTGGTGTGAGATAGTATCTCATTGTGGTTTTGATTTGCATTTCTCTGATGGCCAATGATGATGAGCATTTTGTCATATGTTTGTTGGCTGCATAAGTGTCTTCTTTTGAGAAGTGTCTGTTCACATCCTTTGCCCACTTTTTAATGAGGTTTTTTTTTTTTTTCTTATAGATTTGTTTAAGTTCTTTGTAGATTCTGGATATTAAACTTTTGTTAGATGGATAGATTGCAAAAATTTTCTCCCATTCTGTAGGTTGCCTATTCATTCGGATGATAGTTTATTTTGCTGTGCAGAAACTCTTTAGTTTAATTAGATGCCATTTGTCAATTTTGGCTTTTGTTGCCGTTGCTTTTGGTGTTTTAGACATGATGTCTTTGCCCACACCTATATCCTGAATGATATTATCTACAGTTTTTTTCTAGGGTTTTTTTATTGTTTTAGGTCTTACATTTAAGTCTTCAACCCATCTTGAGTTAATTTTTGTATGAGATGTAAGGAAGGGGTTTCAGTTTTTGTTTTCTGCATATGGCTAGGCAGTTTTCCCAACACCATTTATTAAATAGAGACTCCTTTCCCCATTGCTTGTTATTGTCAGGTTTGTGAAGGATCTGATGGTTGTAATGTGTGGTATTATTTGTGAGGCCTCTGTTCTGTTCCATTGGTCTATGTATCTGTGTATCTGTTTTGGTAGCAGTACCATGCCCTTTTGCTTACGTAGCCTTGTTGTATAGTTTTAAGTCAGATAGCATGATGCCTCCAGCTTTGTTCTTTTTGCTTAGGATTGTCTTGGCTATGCAGGCTTTTTTTTTTGGTTTCATATGAAATGTATTGTAGTTTTTTCCAACTCTGTGAAGTAAGTCAGTGGTAACTTGATGGGTACAGCATTGAATGTATAAATTACTGAGGGCAGTATGGGCATTTTCATGATGTTGATTCTTCCTATCCATGAGTATGGAATGTTTTTTCCATGTGTTTGTGTCCTATCTTATTTCCTTAAGCAGTGGTTTGTAGTTCTCCTTGAAGAGGTCCTTCACATCCCTTGTAAGTTGGATTCCTAGGTATTTTATTCTCTTTGTAGCAATTGTGAATGGGAATTCTCTCATGATTTGGCCCCCTATTTGTCTGTTATTGGTGTATAGGAATGCTTGTGATTTTTTTACATTGATTTTGAGACTTGCCCTTTGCTCATCAGCTTAAGGAGATTTTGGGCTGAGCCGATGGGGTTTTCTAAATATACAATCATATCATCTGCAAACAGAGACAATTTGACTTCCTCTTTTCCTATTTGAATATCCTATACTTCTTTCTCTTGCCTGATTTCCCTTGCCAGAGCTTCCAATACTGTGTTAAATAGGAGTGGTGAGACAGGGCATCCTTGTCTTGTGTACCTTTGCATTTTTAGAATAACCCCACCTGGTCATGATGTATGAAGATTATATATATGTAATATTTAAATAGAATTAGTTTATAAAATATGCACCAAATATAAAATTAATATCAATTTTCAATATGAAGTTGCATTAATTTTGCTAATAATTAAATAGAAAATTCTACAGAGATATTTCTATTTTTGAGAGGCTAAAATTCATTATCCTATCTTTTAGAATAGGCTAAGACCAGCAAGTTAATTAAAAATAAAAGTTCTATCTTTAAATCAATAGGTATTTGGGAAATTTTTAAAAAATTATAACATAAAATTCCAGCAAACCAAGTCAATATGATGTTGGCCAAATATTAAGAAACCAGAGTTTCAGATAACTATCGACAGGAGACCCACAGCATGTTCTCTCAAACATATTATGCTCGTCCTGTTAAAAACAATTGTGTGCTTGGTAACAGATTAGGCTGATGACTTTTCATTCAGGAAGGATGTATAATTTAGAAACCAGGTGGAGATTGACTTTTTTGTAACTGCACCTGGAAGAATCTTCTGGCCTCTAATTTGGAGAGCATTGACTAGAAGCAGCATACTTAAGAGTTCTCATCTTTTATTGAATCTCATATTTCTTGAACAAACATATCACCAATTTGTTAGAATAGCAAAGTAACTTGATTATTTACTCTCACTTGCTTTAAGATTTGTCTCTGAATTAATCAAGACATTTATTAACAATTTCTCATTGCCACTGATCACATCATGTGGAGTTTAATCAGAGGGATTTCTTTTTCTTTTCTTTTTTTTTTTTTGAGACAGAGTCTTGCTCTGTCACCCAGGCTGGAGTGCAGTGGCCAGATCTCAGCTCACTGCAAGCTCTGCCTCCTGGGTTTATGCCATTCTCCTGCCTCAGCCTCCCAAGTACCTGGGACTAGAGGCACCCGCCACTTCGCCCGGCTAGTTTTTTGTATTTTTTAGTAGAGACGGGGTTTCACTATGTTAGCCGGGATGGTCTCGATCTCCTGACCTCCTGATCCGCCCGTCTCGGCCTCTCAAAGTGCTGGGATTACAGGCTTGAGCCACCGCGCCCGGCCAGGGATTTCTTAATTGTTTATAACTATGAGGTTCTCTTCAAATCTCCTTGGTGATATTCAATTGTTTTTATTCATTTGTTTAACCCTTGATCAATGTAGGCAGAGCAAAGTTTTATTTGCTTTTCCCCTTTCTTGATAGCAAAAGAAAACAAAAACACACCAAAACAAACAAACAAAACAAGAAAAACTCAATGCAATAGTACTTGGAAGAACAATATATAAACTTAATTTTTTAATAAGACAAGCATATTAGTTGAATTTAAATACATGTCCTTAAATGATAAAGGAATGCTCAGCATTTAAAAATAGTAATAACTATTAATATATGTCATGAATGTTCATTATAGAAGTAACTCTTTCAATAAGAGATTTAGCTTCAGATTAATTTCACTGGAAATTAAGTTAACTATTTTTCCCAAGGTCCTAAATTAATAAGTTGCTGGGCACAAACTCAAATTTATGCTCACTCTAGAGAAAGCATGTTGTGTGGATAAACTGTATCAAGAAAAATAAAGGAGAAGCTGGCATAAACAAAATTATACATATACTGATTGATAAATATCTCTATTAAACACAAAAACAAAATTAAGTAAAACAAACAAAAATGAGAGAGCCCTGGATACATAATCAAATAGAAAAAAAGGTAGAAACAAAGCAAAAATTAAAACGGATCATGAGCTGCCGGTGGCTTTTAACCGTGACAGTGTAGAGCCTCCATTCTTAGGCTTACCTTGGCTACTCGGTAATTCTGTAACTTAAAAAGAAAGAATGAAAAATACAGATACACCAAAAAAAGTAAAGACTAGAGTAAACTGAAGATCATAATATAAAGAGCTTAATGACCTATGGTGAGCAAGATAATTCTCTATTTTAGCTGTAGCATTTCAAGAAGAGGCAGAGACCACCAGAGTTCCACAAGCATTAGTATTTATTTGAAAATAACTGGAAAAACAGATGACAGAATATGGAATAAATGAAAAAATAAAATTATTATTCACTTATTCAACATATCGCATTTCTTTTTTGAGATGGAGTCTCTCTCTGTCACCCAGGCTGGAGTGTAGTGGGGCAATTTTGTCTCACTGCAACCTCTGCCTCTCAGGTTCAATAGATTCTCATGTCTCAGCCTCCTAAGTAGCTGGGTTACAGGTTCCTGACACCATGCCTACCTAATTTTTTTTGTATTTTTAGTAGAAATGGGTTTTCACCATGTTGGCCAGGCTGGTCTCAAACTCCTGACCTCAAGTGATCTGCACACCTCAGCCTCCCAAAGTGTTGGGATTACAGGTATGAGCCATTGCACCTGGCCTTCAATGTGTACCAGTTAAGTACTAAATATTTCAGGCACTGTTTTAGGTTCTGGGGAGGATGATGTATAAGACAAAATCCTTGTTACTTAACCCCATTCTTGAAGTGTGACTTCTATGTTGATCATAGAACATGAATAAATAGTTGACTTCTAACCATTATATATATATTCCACTAAACTTCAAATCCTTTCAGTTCTCACTATTAGCATCACACAGGGCCTTGGTAGTTGCAGAGAAAGGGAAGATTGTGCTGTAAACACTTCAGATGTCTTGCACAAGCCTTCTGGCATCATCTCAGAAATATTCAGAAATTATTCTATTTATCAAGTGTGGAAAGAGAATGGAGAAGGACAAGATAAAATAATTCCATGGAGTAACCTTGACCTATAGGAAAACATATTGGGACATTTACTTCTATACTCTCCAGAGGAGAGACTAGGAACAGTCACCAAAATAAAGCTGATGATTACTAATCCTAACTCACTAGGAGCTAAAAAATGGTAAAGTCAGAGTCACACGTTAGGTGGGTGTTTTAGTTCATTTTCACAATGCTATAAAGAAATACCCGGACTGGGTGACTTATAAAGAAAAGAGGTTTAATTGACTCAATGTTTCTGCAAGGCTGGAGAGGTCTCAGGAAACTTACAAACATGGCAGAAAGCCAACAGGAAGCAAGGCACATCTTACATAGCAGTAGGCAAGAGAGAGCATGTCAAGGAGGAACTGTTAAACACTTATAAAAGCATCAGACCTCATGAGAACTCACTACCATGAGAACAGCATGGGGAAAACAGCCCCAATGGTCCAATCACCTCCCATCAGGTTCCTCCCTCAAAACATGGGGATTATGGGGATTACAATTCGAGATGAGATTTGGTTAAAGACACAGAAACAAATCATATCAGCAGCTGATACAAAAATCAGGAGACACATAGAAATGTTAAAATTTAAAAAAATGGGGAGAGGGAGTAGAAGGAGGAGGGCATGCAGAAGAATGAAGAAAGTAGAATGTAGAAGGAACTTCTTCATGTGATGATGGAGTGGGGACAATTAGTTGTCCTCATATTTAAAAAGAAAAAACTTTCACCCTGGGTCTTGATTTACTAACTCAAAGTAACCTTTGAGAAAATATTCATATAGTCTTGTTCTAGTTTTAGTGTTGCAGTTTTGGTTATGGTAAACTCAATGTAATATAGATGTCCAAGTTCTAATTTTTTAGGAGAGAAAGTTTGGATATAGTAATTATTTCTATGGGTTTACCAGTTATCAACTTACTGGCTCTTTATTAAAATTCACCCTTTTTTTTCTCCTTTGCAATACTCGAGATAGGCTATGGCACACCATTGACTTCCAGGGAATTTTTACAATATTTTATTGAGTAGATTCCAAACAACTCTAGCCAGCACCCCAGTGGGAAGCTTTCTGCTGTCCACCACAGAAGTTTCTCTTCAGTTAACTTTGTTATGAAGTGTGCTAACTCAATAAGCTCTGCTTTAGGGTATCGGAGGTAAGAGGTTAAATTTATTTAACATATTTTAACTTTAGCTTCAGGATACTAAAGATAGGAGGTTGGTGACTCTCCCAAGTCTTTTTCTTCCTTAGATAATGTACTTCGGCCCCAATAGTTCTGGCTGTACCTTCATATCTGCTATTCCTGTTTCTTCTAAATATATGTTTATTTTTATTAGTAGCTAATTCCCCTTTACTATTTAACACATTGACATTGAATTTTCCCTGTTCAAATTACTGGTATAATTTTGCCTCCTGATGGGACCTTGATTGATATAATAAGGATGCAAATATTTATTATTAATAGATTGTTGTGTGTTAGTTCTTTGAGATTAAAATTTGCTCCTGTTTTTTCTAATTATTTTCCCTACCCCACCATCATAATATCAGATAAATCACTTGGTATTCTTTACCTCAGAGGGAAGATGCACCAAGGCAAAAAGTATAATTAAAACTAAATTTGCTGTGCCAAACTGCTTAATCTATAGGAGGCTGTAGAAGATTTCTAATACAGATTAAAAGGCTATAGAATTAACACAAAGTTAAAATATTCCCTTATACCCTACATATGCCAACTCCCAGACTGAAGAAAAATGTTACCCTTTGTTTAAGATAAAAGGTACAGAAAGAAAAGGATGAGAGAAGAAATAGGCCGGGCGCAATGGCTCAAGCCTGTAATCCCAGTACTTTGGGAGGCCGAGGTGGGCGGATCACGAGGTCAGGAGATCGAGACCATCCTGGCTAACCCGGTGAAACCCCGTCTCTACTAAAAAAAAATACAAAAAACTAGCCGGGCAAGGTGGCGGGTGCCTGTAGTCCCAGCTACTCGGGAGGCTGAGGCAGGAGAATGGCGTGAACCCGGGAGGCGGAGCTTGCAGTGAGCTGAGATCCGGCCACTGCACTCCAGCCCGGACGACAGAGCGAGACTCCGTCTCAAAAAAAAAAAAAAAAAAAAAAAAGAGAGAGAGAAGAAATAGAACTGTGCCCCAAGGCCTTGACTGTTTAAAAATTTCTATATTGCACTTATGACTGAAAGGAAATTTGACTGGAAAATTATTGAGTTCAAAGCTACTTCATTCAGACCTTACTTAACTTTTTTGAATGTGTGTATACAGGCTATGCAGCCATCTGACACATTCTCTTTTATGGACTTGATGTTTTTTCCTTCTTGCTTAAAAAAAGAAAAAACTTAGACAAAATCTAAGTAGTGTTGATTAGATTGAATTGAATTTTTCATTAGTGTGATATATTGTTCTAAATGTGTAGATTCTGTTATTTCTTCATTTAAGACAATTTTTTATCTTTAACACTTTTAAGATTGTTGGTATATAGCTAATCTTCTGTCTAGTTATAAAATACCCTCAGTGTCTGTGATCTGTCTCGATTACCTATCTTTGAAAACTACTATCTCCTCCAATTGTTTTTTTCTTTGCTGTGCATTTATCATTACCAGGAATCTTTTCTAATTATCTGATTGAGTTTTCTGCCTGGTGATTTTTGTTCCTCTATTAATTATATAATAATGATCTTTTTGGAGTCAAATAGATTTTTTAAAATTATATAATTTTGCTTTTTCATCCTAATCAGTTTTCTTTTAATTGATTTTGCAATTCTTACTATATCACCTTTCCACTGTGTTGAGTTAGAAGTATTTATTGGAGGAGGGAAATATTTTCTTTCTTGAATATATCACTTCTACAGAAGGTTATTTCCTTCTTTACCATGAAATGTTATTTGTCATTTCATTTCCTTTTTAAATTATATTAATATGTAAATTTTTTGCTGACTCTTCCATTACATATATTTTCTTTCAATTCATCTTTGACATGGGTAATTCGGTCTTGTTTTATTTTGGGCCCAAATTCATTGTTGATGGCTAATCCTTGATTCAATTTCTCCCTTATATTAATGTCCTGTGTAACTTCTTCACATAGTCTGTTTATAGTCAGAATTAATTATGAATTATATGAATAGTTTCTTCAAATTTGATATCATAAATTTCAAACACTCTAAGACTATCTATAGAGAGTGCTTGGAAGGCACACGTGAACATGAGAAAAACACATTTATCCTCAGAAAATTAATGATCTAAATAAGGTAGTATGAAACTACCAAAAGGACTTTACACGTCTTGAGGAGAGCCAGTAATGTTTTGTTTTACACAGAGAATATGAAGCTCAGTTTGATGGAGAAGATTTTTTTCCTGTCTGGGTTCACATTTTCCTGAAGGTAGTTGAATCCATGGTCTTAACTTAGCTGCAGAGATTCTAAAGTTACCCATTAGAATATTAGTGTGGGTTTAGAAAATCATAATGAAGCAGGGTATGTATTTATTAGGATTGTGAGTGAGATCTTTATGAAGTGCCTCTCTAAATTACACTATAAAGTAGACCAGTGTGTTTAGAAAAGTGTGCATAGCATATTTTTTGTAAATGTAACATCTAACCTCTAGACAAAGACCTCACTATTGACTAATTAGATATTATACAGCATTTGTTTAGCAAAAGTATATGATATCTTATATTTCTATTACCTTATTTCTAATCAACAGTATTTTTAGATGTAAGGTTAGTGAATAAAATAAAGTATAAAACTTGATTACAATACAAAATGAAAAAATGCAGAAAAGAAAAATAAATCACCAAGAGAAAAACTCTATTAGCTTTGATGTATTTATTGCTAGACTCCCTTTTTCCAAATCTAATGTGATATTTGCTTTTAATTACCATATATTATAACATAAGAATGTTTCAAGGTTATTACAAATTCTCAAGTATGTTGCTCCATCCTAAGATCTTATCTTTATCCATTTTATTACTGTTGGTTATTATAAAATTATTATTGTAAATAAAACTACAATGCATGTTGTAGAGCATAATCTTTTGTTAAAATGTACTTTTCAAAATGTTACAATATGAGTGTCATGCAAATATAATCAATCACTCACCAAATATTTTGTTCAACTTGTTGATCAATGAGGAAACCCATTAAGATGTTAAATACTGCAAAGGAAAATTTGAAAACCAGAGATAAATAAAAACAATTAGAAATGCTCAACTTAATATGTTAATAGTGTAATTTTGTTTAGTGTCCTCTGATAATATAAAATGTAATGGTTAGGGTTATGTCTTTGAAGTGATAAGCCCATTTTATCTGTAGTGGATGGCATCCATTTGCATTGCTAAGGATAAGAGTAATTTGTACTGTTATTATTATTCAACAACACAGCTTGTACACTTACAGAGCTATCAACTAGACTGGACACTGGAATGAAAATCAAAAATGCAGATGCTTATATCCTAATAAATATTAAGTTCACATTCTAATTAATTTCCTTATATTATCAGATTATCTTAGAAGAGGCTATTAGGAAGTATCTACAAAAGGATACTCAGTAGTCTCTTTTGCCCATGTCTAAGTCTTAGAATATTTTCCTGACACTGATTGGCAGTTCTAGCTAGTTTCAACAATAGATTTATCAGGAGTAAAATTATCACACTAAATATAATTAATGAATTAATAGACTAAAAAATTTAGAAGATGTTTTAACAAATATACTCCTACTAATATTACTTGAAACTATCTTTTTTTTGTTTGTTTGTTTTTTGTTTGTTTTGAGACAGAGTCTCACTTTGTTGCCCAGGCTGGGTGCAGTGGCATGATGTTAGCTCACTGCAGCCTCTGAATCCCAAGTTCAAGCGATTCTTCTGCCTCAGCCTTATAGTAGTAGGGACTACAGGCGTGAGCTACCACGCCTGGCTAAGTTTTGTATTTTTAGTAGAGATGGGGTTTTACCATGTTGGCCAGGATGGTCTTGGTCTCCTGACCTCATGATCCTCCTGACTCAGCCTCCAAAAGTGCTGGGATTACAGGCATGAGCCACCATGCCCGGCCAAAACTATCTTTATTGACATTACTAATTGGAATTAAACATTATAATATTATAATGTTTCCAAATTTTGTTAATTTGCCAGAAATATTTTTAGTGATTGTTACTTGATTTTATTAATTTCCTGAAGCTGAACATTGAAAAATATGTGAGAGTCCTTTGTATTTTTTATATAGATGTTCTCTTTCTGATCTGTATTTTTTTTTCTTGTTAAGCTTGTATCAGTGTCTTTATTGATTGATATGAATTTATTTATTATAAATATTGATCATCTTCATACTTGCAGCAAAATATTTTACTTAAATTAGTGTTGGTCCTTTCATTCGAATTATAAGTTCATTTTGACAGAAACTTTTACATGTTTATAGAGGCAAATCTGTTAATCTTATTTTGGTTGATTTTGCTTTTAAACACAACAGTAATATATTCTATATATTGTGTATATGAGAATTATGTATAGTAATTTTAACTTTATTCTATCTGTTATTTCATGCATGCTTATATTTTTGGGTATGTCTTGGGCTGATGACCTGGATATGTATTTCTTTCTTGAATAATTCAGTCCCTTGTTCAACTATTATTCTTTTGTGGTAATATAAAATTTGTACATGAATTAGTATTTATTTCCCGGAAATTATGTCAAACTATGCTACATTGTATTAGCACTGCTCTTCTAAGGAGAAGCTGTTTTCATTACTTCCTGTTCCATAACATAGTTAAGTACAGTTAAAGGGTAAAGGGAAAATTTCTTCCCTACTCAAGGGTGTTTATTTAACCTCCTTGTATTAGAATACACAGAGTCGGCCGGGCGCGGTGGCTCAAGCCTGTAATCCCAGCACTTTGGGAGGCCGAGACGGGCGGATCACGAGGTCAGGAGATCGAGACCATCCTGGCTAACACGGTGAAACCCCGTCTCTACTAAAAAATACAAAAAACTAGCCGGGCGAGGTAGCGGGCGCCTGTAGTCCCAGCTACTGGGGAGGCTGAGGCAGGAGAATGGCGTAAACCCGGGAGGCGGAGCTTCCAGTGAGCTGAGATCCGGCCACTGCACTCCAGCCCGGGCGACAGAGCGAGACTCCGTCTCAAAAAAAAAAAAAAAAAAAAAAAAAAAAAGAATACACAGAGTCTTTTCTCTGTAATTTTTCTCAGCTAAATCCAAATCAGAATAAAACAACCCCTTAAAAATCATTCAGAAATGGATGTTTTTTTTTTTTTTAATCTCAGTCTCATCAATCCATCAACAGAAATGTAGTCACAAGAACCCCACATATTCCCATTTTGTTTCTGCACCACCTCACATTGAACTAGAGGAAAATAGTTCTCTATTTTTCAAGTAAGAATGTGAAAAAGAAAGTGAATATATATTTTAATATATTACATGTGTATAACTTGTTTATACATTTATGTAAACAGATACTTTGTATATTTAGAAATGTAAACATGTATCTGTTTATATGTTAATATATTTATGTTATATATACACATTATATATAACACACAATATATAATTGCATAAGTTATATAACATTATACGTGATTCCATTTATATATAAATGTTCCATTTTTGCCATCGTCTTTTCCTCCTTTCTCTTAATTAACATCAGTTACAATATTATGTAACTTCACTTAGCTGAGAAATTTATAAAGAAAAAATCCAATTTCAAAGCAAAATTAGGTGACTGCTTAAGAGAAACAACACAGGAAAAATGTAAAGCAAAATATTTCTTTGTTTTCTATTTTCATCAGCTATGATGAATGTTATAACCTACAAACCCAGAAAGAGAAAGCCGGGATGAATGACAAATGTTTCCTTCTCCCTATAATAGCAAATATGTGAAAAATTGATTATTCTAAAGCACTACATAAGAGTGTATATTTTTTCATAATTGTGAGATATTAATATATCCATTTATATTTTAAAGTAGTATTTGTCATGCTGCCTGGCTGTAGTATCTGGGTTATATGATTACTTCGACTCTGTTGATATTTTCCTGGTTGTAAGGATTTGGCATCTTTCAGATACTATGGCACTATATATAGTATCTTAACCATCGTCTCAACCGTACCATAGATAGAAGGGTCATAACCCACTAGCTTCATAACATAATGTCTCTATGTACCCTAGGGTGTATTTCTTTACTCGAATATAGTTTCTTTGATTGTTCTTCCACAGCCAGTGTATTTTCCTAGGGTTCATCTATCACAAAACAATTTACAGTGCCTCCCAAACCCCCACTACCTTGGAAAGAATGAATTTATGTTTTCTTTGTCTCAAAGTGAATGGCTCAAGTAATACCATATCCCTGAGGCCTTGTTCTTTAGGTTCTTTCCATTTAAAGAAAATACATTTAGGTCAGATACTGAAAAAAGGAGCTGTGTTTAGATAGCTGTGAGAACTGGTGAAAAAATGCTTGGCAAGCAAACTTTGTAAGGAAAGTTTGCTGAACTTAAGAGGCTTACATCTTAAAGAGTCTACAGCTTTACATTCTTTAAGATTGCAGAATTTGAAAAGTTAGCTTTAAGGAAAATAATGAAAACCTTTAATTAATAAAATTGTAAAATGTTGTTATGATTTTTCAACTGTGTCAGTCATACTTCCACTCCATGTGTCTAGAAATAAATGAGGCATTGTTTTCTCTCCTGTGACATTTTTATTTTATTTTATTTATTGAGACAAAGTTTCATTCTTGTTGCCCAGGCTGGAGTGCAATGGCATGATCTCATCTCACTGCAACCTCTGCCTCCTGCGTTCAGGAAATTCTTCTGCAGCCTTGCAGATAGATGGGATTACAGACATGTGCCACTACACCCAGCTAATTTTGTAATTTCATTAGAGACGGGGTTTCACCATGTTGGTCAGGCTGGTCTCAAACACGTGACCTCAGGTGATCTTCCTGCCTCAGCCTCCCAAAGTGCTGGGATTACAGGCATGAGCCACTGCACCCGGGCTCCTGTGACTTTTTTAAATGGGCTTAATATGTAATTATATACTTGACGGGCACTACTGATTCTATAGCATAAGAATGCATTAATATGAAGAATCTCAAGGCACATAAAAAAGTTATTTTGCCAATGTAATTTTGTAGCCACAGAGTCAGAATGATATATCTGTATAGTACAGTTGAGTTTTCAAAATCATTGTAAATTATTTTGTGGTTAGTTGAAGTTAAATTGCAATTATATTGTCTGATTTCCATTCATCAGGTTCTAGGTTAGACTTGGTCACAAAAGAAATCTGTGCTAGATTTAAAAAGTGGAAGTAAAGGAGCAGCAAGTTTTCTCAACAATCAGTATAGAGCCAAAGGCATCACTGCAGCTCGCATTTACTAATCTGGCTCTGAGTTAGACAACTCGATTACAGGTCCTTCGACACCTGCAAGATCTCCTCCTTTAGTTTGAGTCCCAGATTAAGCACATGTGCAGTTCTGTGAAAAAGGGCACTGAGTATTTTTTGCAAGTCTTTCATGTTGTCAATGTTAAATATCAGGAAACATAGAAGTGGGTTGTAGCTCATTCTCAGAAATTGCACTTTGTCTTTGTAGATTCCAATTTTTTTTTTTTTTTTTGATCATACTGTCTATTCTACTTTATCCCTATTTTGCTTGAGCTTACTTTCTTGTCTACTTGTATGGCTTACCTACAACAGCTTCAGATTAACCACCAGATGCAGATACAGCAGCCTTCTGTAGACTTCTTCACCAGCAGCTCTTCAGTCTTTGTTTAGCGTCTTTTTTCCGTATCCAATAAGTGGATGCTACCACCACAGCTGCTCTCAGACTTGTGTAAGATTGAATCCCAATTGTATGTTCTTTATTGTATTTTATTTTATTTTTTATTTTTTGAGACTGACTCTCACTCTGTTGCCCAGGCTGGAGTGCAGTGGTGCATCTCGGCTCACTGCAACTTCCACCTCCTGGATTCAAGCAATTGTCCTGCCTCAGCCTCCTGAGTAGCTAGGATTATAGGCATACACTACCACACCCGGCTAATTTTTGTATTTTTAGTAGAGACAGGGTTCCACCATGTTGCTCAGTCTGGTCTCGAACTCCTGACCTCGTGATCTGCCTGCCTCCACCTCCCAAAGTGCTGGGATTGCAGGTGTGAGCCACCGTGCCCAGTCCCAATTATATATCCGTAACTGTATTTCACTCATAGTGGTTCTGCTTTTCTACTCCAAGCATACTGACACATTTGGTGACAAGAAAGGGAAACTGAGACTGAGATAACTGTAGCCATTCATTAAAGTTAATTCCTCATGTTTCCTGGGCCCAAAGCTACATTACATTCCTCAGAATTCTCCGCAGTTTGGTGAACAGATACTTGTCTGACTCCATAAAAAAATCTGGTAGGATTCTGCAATGCTCTCTTATCACTCTTCTTATTGATGAATGCAGAAAGTCCAGTGGAGGATTCTGAAGACCACGAGGATGCCTGAACCATGAAAAGAAAGGAACTTGGGTTCCTGAATGATGACATAGAGCATTCCTCTCTTCCAGTTCATACTGTCTTATAACGTGAGTGAGAAATAACCCTTCTTTAAATAAATCTCTATGATTTTAGAGCATTTTGCAACAGTAGTGGATACATTCTATCTAAAATGTTTGGAATAAAAGAGTAAAGTCAGAGCTTACAGATACCCATTTTTGATTTTTTTTTTTTTAATTAAGGGAATAAACTTTCTTAAAGGAGTGAGAATAAATAAATATAAACAAACCAGAGTTTCTCAATTAATGTGTATTAGGCAGATACGTTGAATCGCTTAAAAACAGATATTGTGCTAGATAACTGTGTATCCTTATCTATATAAATCTATCCACATCCATAAGCAAACCATGTCTACAAAAACCAATTGAAATTTGAAAGTTTCATAAACAGACAAAATTGTTAATAATTTCTAAATAAATAGATTGATAAGAATGAATATACTAGTAAAATCTTCCAAAAAATAAAAACAATGTATTTCAACATAATGGAAATAAAGTTAACATCAATAGATGCCAAAAGAGTTTAGAAAAATTTCTTCAAAGGCATACATGGGCAAACTAAAGATACTTTGGAAAATTTAGAGTTATATTTACTATATGTCCTTTCAAAAAAATTTAAAAAGGATATTTACTGGGCAATACCCATCAAAAATTAATGAAATTAAAGACCTGGAATTTAAGGTAAAGGGAAAGATAAGAATTATAATTAAGTATAAGTTTTTCTAATATACACAAAATATATCATTTTTATATGTAGAATTATAAACATTAAATTATATGAGCTTTGATTTTAAAAATGTATATATTACATGCAATTCCAGTCATGATTTCAACAATATCAAATTAAATAGATGTAAAACTTAAGTAGAAAAATTAAAATTTACAATATAAGACCCACAGTTTTTTAAACAGAGAAAATATCAGGATTTACCCTAGAAGATTTTAAATATCCTACAAAGTTATAATAATAAAAATATTGTACTGGAATAAATAAATAAAACAATAAAATCACATAACCAGAAATGGACCTAGATATCAAAAGCAACAAAATAACTGATAGATACTGTGTAAAAAATCCGTGGGAGAAAATACTGATGACATTGCATAACTAGATCACTTTATAAAATATAATTACCATAAATAATAAGTTCCCAGAAGAGTATACCAAACTAGATTGCAATTATGGATAATAAACCAAACAGTAACTTAAAAAAAAAAAAGTAGAACTAAAAAAAAAGTAGAACTGAGTGGGAAAAAGATTTATTCTAATACCCACAAAACAGAAGCAACAAAGAAAAGACAAAGGTATTGTGTTCTGTGAAAAATAACACAACCAAAATTATTTCATTGATCACGGGTCTGGAAGAGCTATTTGCATTGTCCAAAATCCTGAAGCTGTAATCTTAAAAATTCACAATAAATGGATAAAAGAAGAGGAGGATATAGAGAAATGTGTATGTATGCATGTGTGTGTTTGTTGGGTGGAGTACAAGGGCTAAAGAAAAATCTTTCAAAGTAAAAAGAAAACTATTAAAAACATGACAAATGCACAAAGTATTTAAATTGATAGCAGTCTGAAAAATATAAAATGAATAAAAAGTTTGAAAGGAGCTCTAAATCTTGAACGAAATCCTGGAAATACATCAAAACAGAATCTCTTTAAAGCATAAATCATACAGGACCTACAAAACAAAAATACAAGTTAAAAAACAAAAACCAGATACACAGGCAACAAATAACATGATGAATGGAATGTTACCTCACATCTCAATACTAATATTGAATGTAAATGGCCTAAACACTCCACTTAAAAGATACTGAACCGCAGAATGGATAAGAACTCTTCACTCAACCATCTGCTGCCTTCTGGAGACTCACCTAACACATAAGGACTCACATAAACTTAAAGTAAAGGGGTGGAAAAAGACATTTTATGCAAATGGACACCAAAAGCAAGCAAGGTAGCTCTTCTTGTATCAGACAAAACAAACTTTAAAGCAACAGTAGTTAAAAGAGACAAACAAGGACATTACATAATGGTAAAAGACCTTGTCCAACAGGAAAGTATCACAATCCTGAACATATATGCACCTAACACTAGAGTTCCCAAATGTCTAAAAAGATTACTAATAGACCTAAGAAATGAGATAGACAGCAACACAATAATAGTGGGGGACTTTGATACTCCACTGACAGCACTAAGCAGGTCATCAAGACAGAAAGTCAACAAAGAAACAAGGGCATTGCTTTTAGAAAATTCAACCCTATGTGTTAAATAGCCTAGGAACTTCAAGGGAAAAATTGTTTGAAAGTGAGGTCAAGAGAAAATATACACATTAAAAGATAGACTTATCAAAGAACTATCACAAAAGTGAGGGACACAGAAGTAAGCTATAAAATCTAGTGATATAGAATGAGAAATTAAAAGTATAGAGTAATGAAAGGCATTTATAGAAAATTCACGATAGCAATTACTTTTGGAGAACAGAAAGGAATCAGGTTTAGGAAAGATCACACGGAGGGACTATTTTCTTTCTTTCTTTCTTTCTTTCTTTCTTTCTTTCTTTCTTTCTTTCTTTCTCTCTTTCTTTCTTTCTCTCTTTCTTTCTTTCTTTCTTTTTTGATACAGAGTCTCACTCTGTCACCCAAGCTGGAGTCAGTGGTGCGATCTCAGCTCACTGCAACCCCCGCTCCCTGAGTTGGAGCAATTCTCCTGCCTCAGCCTCCTGACTAGCTGGGAATACAGACATGTGCCACTCACCCAGCTAAGTTCTACGTTTTTTGTATTTTTAGCAGAGACAGGGTTTTGTCATATTGGCCAGGCTAGTCTCCAACTCCTGACCTCGTAATCTGCCTGCCTGGGTCTCCCAAACTGCTGGGGTTACAGATGTGAGCCACTGTGCCCAGCCTGGGACTATTTTACCTGGGTGATGGTTACAAATATTTTCACCTTGAATTCTACATTACTTTGTGCGACCTTTGAAATCTGTTTTTTGTTTTGTAATAAAAGAGTTTACATACAAATAAGAAGAGGCTATAAGTGCACATGTTGCTCAAATTAATCAGCCCACTCTGGTTCAGGCCAAATCAATGTTTGAAACACTGTCTCTCACACCTGACACTTTTTTAGGCCACAGGAAAACACTTAACATCTTTTGCCGTATGTCTTTAAAACAAATTTAATTGTTTCAAAATGCCAGTAAATTCTCTCTTTATATTTACTCAAAGAATAGCTTACAGATATTCACAAAAGGAGGCATGCAAGCTACCATAAAACAAGCATTTTGCCATCTATTTGAAACATTCTATATGTTTATCAATAAAATACATTTGGATTAAAAAGGTTTTAAAACAAAATACAAATATCTGAAAGACATATTTTTGAGCAATCAAATATGACCAAGATGAATTACAGCTATATACCATTCATGTAAAAGAAAAATAATACCAACTATAATGCATAATGCAATGTGTTGACTGGGAATATGCTTATGTTGTCACAGGCATAGAAAATATATTTACAATGGTACATCCCAAATTATCAGTGATCAAATAATATTCCTCTCTTCAAAAAGTGTTAAAATATATTTTGGAAGGAAAATGTATTTCAGGGTTACTTTCAAAATCAAATAAATTTTAAAAGTTAGTATAGTCCCAATCAAAATTCCAAAAGATTTTTATGAATCCCATGATGTGATTCACAAAGAAAATGAATTAAAATATTTTAAAATTGGAAAATCTGTTGATAACACAAGAGTTAACACCTATAATGCTATGTGCTAAACATCATTGTAAAAAGTATACATACATTCATTTAATCATTATGTCAATCTTATATGATATACTTATTATACCCATTTTATAAGATGAGAATCTAAAAACAGAGAGATAGTGGAACTTGCCTAATTAGCAATTGGTAGTGTTAAGATTCAAACACCATATTGCTAATTATGTGATCTTAGGCAAGTTTCATTATCTCTCTAGGATCTGTATCTGAATCAGCATTCTATATTTCATTTCTGAGAGGGATCATATTATTTTATATATATCATAGCTGTGTGACATTTATGCAAAATAGACAAATGAATCAGCATATGCAAATATATGTGAGCTTTGCTTGTGATAAATTTGTCGTTTCACATTTAATGAACTAGGAAAGTTCTCTTTAGTATTATTAAGATAATCATCTACTTATTTATATAAAAAAAGATGTATATATCTTACCCCATTCCAAAACTAAATTCCAGATAAATAAAATAATCTTGTGTTCATATGTGAATTCTAGGTTTAAAAAGATCTCACAAAGTCAGGCAAAGGATGAAGAAGCCACAGTAAATAAAATTATTTTTTAATCTATAAATTTCTCAAAAACAAAATACATCTTTAAAAAGATAAAGGAGGCCTGGTACGGTGGCTCATGTCTGCAATCATAGTACTTAGGAAGGCTAAGATAGAAAAATTGTTTGAGCCTAGGCATTTAGAGACTAGCAACACAGTGAGACCCATCTCTACAATTTTTTAAATTTTAAAATAAAGAAAGAGTGTTGGCCTTATATGATAACCGTATTTTTTTCAGTAATTATACATTTGAAGTATTTTGAATAGTTAAAAAAATAAATTATACATTTGAAGTATTTTGAAGAATTAAGAAAATAAATTATACATCTGAAGTATTTTGAAGTATTAAGAAAATAAAGTTTCTTCAGGGATTTGGGACAGGTGGGCTGGCTGATTTCCTATTTTAAGATGGTCTAAGGAAAAGGATAAAAGCCCTTCAATCAAGCCCTAGCTTGTCTAACCCACAGCCAATCAGTAACAAAAGGCTCAATAAGCTATTAATCGTTAAGTTTCTCTTTCAAGGGCTAACCATTTCCCTGGAGCCCCACATGTGCAGTTAGACTTTAACCTAAAGTTACCTTTTCCTCATTTTAATGATCAGATTCATGCTGAGGGGTAGAGATTTGAAATGTCAATGTTACATGCAATGTATGAAGAAGCATGTTGAGCTACCGCACAAGTGCCAGACAACTCCTCTTATACATGCCCTGAAGTGACCCTTCCCTATGAAAAGACTCTGAGCTACACACCATCCTCAGGGAGCAGCCTACTCCTTTTTCCTTTCTAGGGACTAGTTCCCTTGTGCACAAGCTAATAAAATCTCCTTTAATGCTATGTTTGGTAATCTTTAAAACTATTTTGCATTGTTAAATCAAGAAAATTAACCACACACTTTCTTCTAAACATCATGTTTACTATGTAAATGAGACTGACATGTCCAAAGTTTTCCTATTCATTTATCTGATCTAGTTTTTATTGAAGTAATAAAATAAATCAATACCATTTAAATTTAAAATCGAATCTTCAAAAGAGTTTTCTGAAAATAGTAAATGATTTTGATTTCTCTAACCATTTACAGTTTAAAGTTTCTTTTCCAAAGAGAGTGCCTGGTTCTTTATAAACTGTAATTCTGAATGAAAAAAAATTTATTGAAAATCATAGATCAGGTTTGTGACAGTTTAGTACCTACTGTTATTCTTAGGAAATGTCTTCATATTTTACAATATCAAGTTAAATGAGATGCTACACACACTGTCAGTACCTCACAAACAATATTCTATTTAACCATCATTTACATTAAAACTGACTTAAGTGAAGTTCACACAAATGTAAGTTTTCAAATAAAGTAAGTAATGGGTATTCAGCCTGACGTCATGAATTACTGGCTGCCCAACTTGCTCTGAGGATTCAGAATATTGAGCAAAAAAATACACATTTTGCGGTTACCAACCTCAGGAATCTTGTACTTGTGCTAAGCTTTAATTTTAATTAAAAAAAATAAAGAACTGGAAAAATAAATTTAGGCAAAATCAGGAATGGGAAACCTTATGAGAAAGGAAATTTAATGTTAAACTTATCTATATTTTCTAAAATGCTCAGAAGCTGCCAAAATGCCCTATTTGTTAATAAATATAAAATTTTAGTTTAAACTATTTTTGCACAAATGGTTCTTGCTTGAGGATTTATGAATTTATTAATCTATTGAAAAATATAAATTAGTATCCTAAAAAACTATTTTGAATATTTTGTATTACTTAAAAGGAATTTAGACAGAATGAGGACTGAAGAATTGCGCAATTTAAATGTAAAATTTGAATCCTTAATCTTCTTAATAAAAATAATTTCTCAAAATTTTATCATCATATTTCATGAAGGATATTAATTTGCTTTTTCTCAAACATAACAAGCCAAGGAAGTGTTCCAAATGAAAACCCTAACAAGATTTATTATCCACATTACTTGAAATTCAACAAATCAAGCTTCAAATATTTTATTAAAATATACTCAAAATTTATATATCATGATAAAACTAAATGACAACTACATAAATATTCTGAGGCCAAAATAATAAAAATTAATTATGAAACTGGTCAAAATGTGAGTCAAAAATGAAATAAGTTTTGTATATATAAAGAGTGTGATGAAACTAGCAAAATCTCACCTCGGCATTAATTTAGAGTTTTATGACATTTTAAGAACTTTTTCAGTTTTCATGCCTATGTTATCTTTTGCAATTTTCCAAGCAATTTCCTTCTCATCATTTTCTTGACATTTCAGTTATCTTCACAAAAAAAAAAAAAAAAAATCTATTTTTTTGCTGAATAAAAGCTGTTTTTTTCCACCACAGGGAAAAAAAATTCCTTAACTGGAGGCAATTTGAAAATCTGAACAGGCAAAGAATATGTATTTCCTATCCTGTATTGTGTAAATTCAATATGATTATCTTGCATATATTTCACTTCTCTCACTACTGACCTTG
Source organism: Trachypithecus francoisi (assembly GCF_009764315.1). Lineage (NCBI taxonomy): Eukaryota > Metazoa > Chordata > Mammalia > Primates > Cercopithecidae > Trachypithecus > Trachypithecus francoisi. Next base: position 45,936,984 of record NW_022681460.1, on the reverse strand, counting down.
GAGGAATCCCATCTTATTTGTGCCTTTCTCAATTAAGTGGCGGAAAGCATTTGTGCATCTCAGTGCTTAGATTTCGATACATAAAACACAATGGCTATAATGTTCATTAATGTTTTACCAATTTGTTCCTAATATTAACTCTGAGATAGTTTTATTTCTTGTAACTTGGCTTATTCCAAACATACTATGTAATGCATTGTTGTATACTGTGTTTCTGAAATTCCTCAAGTGGAATGCAATTTTAAACTCTGAAATACATTATTACATAGAGATTTAAGGAATCATATTATCCTCAAATAAATCTATGGTATATTGCAGGGAAAGTTATTGAGTATGCTAATTATTTAAATTTTTTATTGCAATTCAAATCCTTCTTATTGCAATGTTAATAGATGTAGTTTTCATTTAAAAAGCATTATGTATAACTTTATTAAAATAGATATTCAGACATTAGAATTTTAGGAGATGTATTCAAGCTAATTTAAAAAATAGAGGGCATTAACTGTGTACCGAGCAATGTGCTGTTTACCAAATATACAGGAAGTCTTGTAAAATAGTTACCTCCACCAAAATAGGAGATTGGTCTGAGCTATTCATTTGATACCTGGGTTAAATATACAAAAATGGTTAATCTTATCTTGATAGATAATGGTCATTGATTAAATATCTCCCTATATTACTGAGCACTAGAGCTGTGCATTCCTTAAGCAAACTGTGTTCTAGATGACCCTCAGAGAAGCAACTAGAACACACTGGTGTTTAGGTACATCGCTTAAAACTTTTGGGCTTAGGTTTCACCATCTAGGTAATAGGAAGATTTTTCCAGGTGAACAACTGAGGAAAAATATCTTACATTGTATCTCTCTGTCCCCACTAGTAGTATGAATGGTTTCCTTAGTACCAAACAGATTCCTAAACTAATTCCTCATGAACAGATTGCATAGTTTCACTATTATGTGGTATGAGAAAATTGTGTAATTGTAAGTAAATTTCAATTTTATCAAATAATTGTCAATGAAAACAAAATTTTTATTTGTCTTCACAGGTAAACACGTAAATGGTCCCATAAAGAGGATGACACTTTATCTTTTATTTTATATTTTTCCTTTAAATGTTTATTTTTCTAATAATTTTGGGGTTGAATCATACTCCTGAAAAATACAATGCTGAAAGCAATAATACCAAATGTCCAAATCTTTAAAGTCTAAATTCCTAAAGTCAAAAATCACTAATGCCTGAAATCCCCAAAATAATAATCACAGCATAACATCATATTAGATAGAACTAGTAACTTGTTATTGTCTTTACTTGGAAATTAAGTTTGACGCATATGGATGTCAAGCTGACAACGGGTGGACTTGTTGAATTAATTTTAGATGTTAATTTGAGATTACGAAATACCTAGAATGTGGTAAAACAATTTGTTATGCTACATATTTAATCTTTGCATTATTTTCAATAACAGAAGTGCAAACTGTGTATAGAATTTTAGAAAATTCTTATTCATTTTATGCACTTATTTATGTAAATGCAATGTTTGCGTGATATATGTTTGTGCTCCTAGTTTCTTTCCTTTTCTTTCCTTTTCTTTTTTCTTTTCTTTTCTTTTCTTTTTTCTTTTCTTTCTTTTCTTTCCTTTCCTTTTCTTTTCTTTTCTTTTCTTTTTTCTTTTCTTTTCTTTTCTTTTCTTTTCTTTTTCTTTTTTTTTTTTTTGAGACAGACTCCTGCCGTGTAGCCCAGGCTGAAGTACAATGGCGTGATCTAGGCTCACTGCAAACTCTACCTGCCGAGTTCAAGCAATTCTCCCTGTCTCAGCCACCCGAGTAGCTGAAATTACAGGTGCCTGCCACCAATGTGGGCTAATTTTTGTATTCTTAGTAGAGACTAGGTTTTTCCATGTTGGTCAGGCTGGTCTCAAACGTCTGACCTCAGGCATCCCAAAGTGCTGGGATTACAGGCGTGAGTCATGTGCCCCCAATTTCTAACACAGAACTCCTAAAACTCTCCTATCTCCTGAGTTACAGGAATGCTAAAATCATCTTTTTAAAAATATTTGGTCTTTGACATCAGTTTCACACACAGAGCTCCTAACACACAGAGCTCCTTGGAACCTCCTGGGTAATAGGAGCATTTTTTGTTCTAATGAAGCAACTCTTGTTGGGCTTCTGGATAGTGGCTGGTCACCAAAAGGATCCAGCCATAATTATTGAAGCTTGGAATTTTCAGCCCACCTAATCCTCTGGGAACTGGAGAAAAGCTGGAGACTGAGTTAATTATCGATTATGCTGTGATGAAACCTCCAAAATAAATAAATAAATAAATCCTGAAGTACAAGATTTGGAAAGCTTCCATAATTCATATTCTGAACAAAAGTGTTTCAGGTTGGTATCCACATGCCAGGAGGGTTGTGTACCTCAACTCCACTGGGACAGAAACTCCTACACAGGAAACCCTCCTGGATATCCATCTACGTGCCTTTTCATCTGGCTATTCATCTGTATCCTTTATCCCATCCTTTGTGATAAATTGGTAAATGTCAGTATATGTTCCCCTGAGTTGTATGAGCCATTCTAGTACACTATAAAATTTTAGAAGGAGGTTGTAGGAATCCCTGATTTGCAGGCAGTCTGTTAGACTCACAAGTGACAATCTGGACTTGTAACTGGGGTCTGAGGTCAGGGATAGTCTTGTGGGACTGAACCGTTTACATGTGGGATAGGCATTAAATCCATAAAGTTAGTGTCAGAATTGAGTTAGATTGTAGGATACTCAATCAGTGTCCACTAAAAATTGGGGAATCGCTTGGTGTGGCAAAACTCCCCCAAATCTGGTGCCAGAAGTGTTGAGTGTAATAGAAGATTTTTTCTTTCAATATCACATTGATAAGCTTTAAAAAATGTTGCTGTATTTTTAAACAGAACAAAAATTGAAGGCCTTCCCCCTCCCCAATAATATTGCAATCTTTGGAGAGATTTTATCACAATTTTTGTGTGAGTTTAAACTTTCAAAACCCTCTCCCTCTAAATCATTGTGCATTTTTACATCTTCCATAAATACATAAGGAATTATTACCTCTCATGTTATATATTTATATATATATATTTTATATATAAAAGGATAAGTAAACCCACTTGTCTGTCCATTGTTGATCGGTTCTTCATATGTGTCCTCAGCATTCCATAGAGAACCCATATTTGAAGAGTAAATGCCAGCCATTGCTTATAATGTAAAAAACAGTGCTCAATTTTTACAATGAAAAAGTTAATTGAGCCATTCTAAATGCAGTTAACCCTTGAACAATGCAGGGTTTAGGGGCACTGACCCGTCTCCAACTGTTGTCACAGTCGAAAATTCATTTATAACTTTTGGATCCCCAACAGCATCTCTACTAATAGTTTATGTTGACTGGAAGCCTTATGGATAACATAGTCATTTAACATGTATTTTGTATGTTATATGTATTATATACATATTTTATATGTCATATGTTTTATGTATATTCTTACAATAAGGTATGCTAAAGAAGAGAAACATGATTAAGACAATTATAAGAAAGAGAAAATGTATTTACAGTAATGTACTGTATTTATTGACATCATAAGTTTACCTTATCTCTTTTTAAGGTGAATCTTCTGTCTGAAATGGCAGGCAATCACAGCTGCAGACCTCAATCTCTGGTACATATCAAGCAACTTTCTTGTAATGTCATGACTTGTCTCTGCTACTTGGAAGCACTTCCAGCATCACTAGTGGCACTATGCATGAGTTCCATGATGTTATTCAACATTTACAGTATTGTGCTAAACACAATAAAAAATACGTGAGAACCACGAGAGATCACTTTATATGTGATATGCAATTTACTGGAGAAATGAACTGCTCATGCAGAGACGATTAGCATCACATGGTGTTTTAAGCATATACTCGCAACACTTAAGCTCACTGCAATAGCAATGAGAAACAGCTATGGAATTATTACAGCAGTACAGTATGTACTATGGTTAATTTTATGCAGTTATAATTTAATACTGCGTCTTTATATTTGTTTACATTTCTCTCCACTGCAAATGGCACCATGTACTCTCTGTGTTTGTGCGTGTTAAGTTTTTGTGAATGTTAAATTTTTATTAAAAAATTGTGTATATTTTGTGGTGGGAAATGATGCCACAGACTTATATCTACATATATTTTTGCATACATGACATACACAACATTTTCTTATTTATTTATTTTGGTATATCTAGGGTGGCAGTTCATCTGTGAGTTTTCTCAAATTGTCACAGATCTCCAAAAATTGTCCTATATGTTTACTTAAAAAAATCCATGCGTAAGTGGACCTGCACAGTTCAAACCCTTTTTGTTCAAGGTCCAGTGCACTGTAGCAGATATATAATCTAATGAAATAAAGGATAACAAATTTTATTGTTTTGAATTTATGATCTGCTTTTATGATTTTTTAAGCAAGAGAAAAGAAAATATATTTGATATCTTTTTTACTTAGTCTGAATAAAATAATTACCTTGAATAACCAGTGAGTAATTTTCTTTTTTACTTCAAATAATATATAAAGTTACTATTAAAATATAGATGTGATTACATTTTAAAAGCCAATTGAATGCATATTACATTTTATTTATTAAATCATTGTTTTGTTATTTGTGTTATTTTTCAAAAGCTTTTAGCAATACAATTTGTAAGATAAAAGCATATTATAACAGAATAACAATATACTAATAATTTCAACATTTCTTCTTTGAGATATAAAGCATGTGAGAGCCCTCTACTAAGTAGAAGAATTAGATTGTAGTTAGAAAATCACTAGTTGATTGCCAAGGAAAAATGTGTTAACCTCTCAAAAACTCATTTTCTTCTTCTGACTTTGTACACAGAATAAGCTCCAGGCAATCTTACAAAAATTAAATACTAGATTAGAGAGATTTCTCCCAATTCATTATCAGAATTCGTCCACTTGGCAATTATCTTAAGATATTTTCAAAGATTAAGAAGCAAAATTGTTGTATTTTGTGGCCATCATTGGGTCTAGTTTAGTATGACCAAAATCTTAACAAAATTTGTAAGCCCACTTTAAGAAAAATAATCAAACTAAGCATAGTCTTGGAAGCAGCCTATGCAAAGGAGAGACTCTGAAGCTTCAACTTTATTAGCTTTTTGCAAAATGTGTAATAAATAAAAAGAGCTAGATTAGAGATGCTTAGCTAGAAATTGGATACAATGAAAAAGAAGGAAATGTGTTCCAGGACCCTGTGGTTGAAGGCAGTATAGTGTGTTCAATAAAATGAAAAAAAGAAAAACATAACGAAGCAAAACAAAAAACCCTGTGTGGCTGGAATGGATGCAGCTTAGGAGAATGTGAGCATTAAAGCAGATAGATATAAAAAAAAATAAGTTGATAAAAGGTATTGCAATATTAAGAACAATTATGTGTTTAACATTGTCTTTACATTGAACAAGAATATATGTGTTTTGAGGAGAGGCCAGTGAGGTACATGTGACCCTCAAAACGTAAAACTCTTTTAGGCCATTTTAAAGAGTTGTGTCTGCACTTTAAAACACATATAACTCTCAGAAAGTTTTAAATTGGATAGATAGGAATGGGGGTAGGGCCAATGAATGCCAGCAGATTTGTGTTTCATCAAGAGCACTCTGTGGTGTGTTTAAACATGAATTAGGAAAATTAGATAATAGTAAGAGGCTGATGAAGCAAAACAGACAAAAATAGTAGTTAGACTGAGTGATTTCTGGTAGGTATCAGGGAAGTGATCTGATTTGAGATGTACTTTGAAGGGAAAGTCCACAGGAAAATTGAAGAGGGCATTCATTGTCTGATGACTCCTGGATTTTCAGTTTACATAATAGAGAAGTTGTAGAATCTAGAGGAAATGCAAATTTGAATAGGAGGAAGATGAATTCAGTCTGATTCCTTTAGTGAGAGGTGGTATACAGACATCCAAGAGGTAAGGCCAAATAGACTGTTGGGAGGTTTAGATCTGTATGGTCCAATCAGTAACCCGTAGACATGTGGTTATTAAAATAAAATTTAAAATTCAGTTTTTCAATCTCACTGGCTTCATGTCAGGTACCCTATAGCCAAGTGTAGCTAATGGCTACTATTTGGGTCAGTCCCAATATAAAAAAATTTCCATCTTAGTGGATAATTCTGTGGGAGTACACTGGTCTAGGTAAAATTCAATTTGTGACTTTCCTGCAGAAAGGGGTAAATAAAGGTGTTAGAGGAAGAGTAACAAATAGAGCGGCTACTTGCAGAATGCTATCTTTAAATAGAAGAGAAATAAGGACCAGACAAGTAATGTGGAAGGCCAAGGAGGCTGCATTATTAAACTCAAGGACATAAAACACTTCAAAATATGGAAAATGGTGAACAGGGCTGAATGCTGTTAAGAAGCAAAGGCAGGCCAGGTGCAGTGGCTCACGCCTGTAATCCCAGAACTTTGGGTGGTCAAGCCGGGGGGTATCACTTTAGGTCAGGAGTTCGAGACCAGCCTGACCAACATAGTGAAACTCTGTCTCTGCTAAAAATAAAAAAGTTAGCTAGGCATGATGGCGGGCACCTGTAATCCCAGCTACTCGGGAAGCTGAGAGAGGAGAATTGCTTGAACCAGACAGGCGGAGTTTGCAGTGAACTGAGATCACGCCACTGCACTCCAGTCTGGGTGACAGAGCAAGACTCCCTCTAGGGGGAAAATAAAAAAAAAAGCAAAGGCAGATGAAATAATCAATTGTGTGCAGTAACAAGTATTTGAAAAAAATAGTGTTATTTCCCATTTTCAGAAGAGTGTTATGATGAAAGCAAGAAGGGAGTGTTCTGAAGAATTAATGAGAGATTAGAGAATTAGTACAACATTATGGATAAAATCTTCAATATTTGGTTGTGAAAGAAAAAAGACAAAGTGCAATAGCTCCAGGACCAGGAGTTGTCAAGTGGGAGATCTATATATCTACATATGTATGTACATATCTATCTATTTATCTATTTATCTATCTATACATCCAGCTCCATTGAAAGAATGTGAATGAATTGAATGAATGAATTTCACTTAGAGGATAATTATCTGTTAGAAAGGGAAAAGAGGTAAATATACAAGAGTGAGAATAAATAATTTATGATGGAATATCCTGAGGAAAGAGAAGAGATATATACAAAGCAAAAAGTGGAAAGATTATCCTGGGATAGATTAATACAATTTACCAGAGTTCCTGTGATCTTAATATTTGAGTCATCTTTGAATTCATTGGCTTTGTTTTTGTTTTTCTAGTATGAAGCAATCCAAACATCTGGTTTCCACATGCACAAAATGTATTTTACTTACAGGTATTTCTATTTCCAGCTTGTCTGTTGTTTATATTTGCTCTTCCATAACAATTTCAGCTAACTGAGTCAATGAAGCTTAATCACACAAGACGCCTCTGTATTTCTCCCACATACTAGTTACTTACCAAATGTTAACTCCTTTCCCTGTCTGAGGAAATGGAACACTATCAATGATTTAGAGTTAATAATTACATGGTCAGATTTTTTGGGGGGTAATTTCTTCTTCAGTTAAGTAGACAATATTTCTAATCCAAGAAAAGACTGAAGTTAGGGCAGATAGTCATAGGTAAATGCAATAAACCAGCAGAGAAATGACAAAAGCCAATGTTGTCAGAGATGTAAATGAGAAAAGTCAAGACAATGAAATAAATAGCAACCCTCCAAGAAAAAAGAAACTGGAATGTAGAATTATCTACAACAATAAGAATTTTCTTGGCTTCCTATTTGTATTTTTTAAATCACTTTGTCTAAGATTTAATGTTAGTAACAGCATTGCAGTGTGTGTTAGTTTTGTCTATTTTTGTATGCATTGATGAAGTGCATAACATATGCCTATATGTTGAATAGATACACATAATATATGTTTATATATTGAATGGATACAGATTATATATCATACTCATATTCAAATTAAATTTGTATCAAAATATACCAAATACTTATTGCATGAATGTGTAGACTTAATTTTTTTATCTCCATACAGTTTCAATTTTTTAGATATATTTGGAAATTTATACACGAATCAAGTAAACAGGTATCAACCAATAAGTTCAAAATATTTCAGAAACTTGGAGTAGTTAGCTCAGCTAGGTCCTTATAGATGAAGTGGTTATTATAGATGAAGTGTAATGCTTGGATTCATTATATTTAGAATATATAGAGATAAAATCATAGATGAAAATTGTAGAAAGGACTAAAAAATCAAGAATATTTTACAATAATAAGAATTTAACAACCCAAAATGCATTTATACGTTTCAGCATGTTGCTTTTCTAAAATGAAAAACTATGTCTTTCTTGTATTTTCAAGCTCCTCACAGAATTGGCCAGGACTTAAGTTACTACTTTGTCATCTTAATGTTCTGCTAATTAGACAGCTTAGTCTTCAGCCTTTGCCTAGCTTTTGGATTCATAATACAACTAAATGTCTCCATCGTACTGCATTTTTATTAATCATCTGAATTACCTCAAAATATCACAAATGGAACCAATCATGTTCATAAAATATATGTTCTTACTATCCATTTCACATCTTGGCTAGTGGCCTAAGTATATACTCAGTTACCAAGTCCTGAAACTTGAGGGTTCTACTGGATTCCACCTTTTTATTTATTCTACTCTTTTAGTCAGAGGTTCTGATTCATTTAAAATTTCTGTTCTGTGAGAATCTTGTTCCACTCTGGTCCACATGGCAATATTTCCTTTGATGATAAAGAAAGAGAGAAACATAAGCTTACTTAAAGGTCTCTGTAAAAGGTATTTCCAATATGTTAGCTATCTCTATTTTCAAGTATGCAGGTTGTAAGGCCCCTACATCCTCCAACATATTCTGAGTACCAAAGCCTAGGAATAGAGTCCATCCTGAGTTCTTACTAAGGTTCTGTGTGTACTCTCTCATCTCGTTCTTTGTCTTAATAAAATAATTGTAATGCTCTTGGAATTTTGATAGGGAAGTAATGCCTAGATTGATTTCGAACTGAAAATGTCTCTCAAATTGCATGAACTATGTTACATCTGCCTCAGCTACAAACTCCAAAATTTTTTTAAATGACCAAAACATTTAGTCTTTCTTCTTCTCTTTCTTCAAAATTTAGCCCAGAAATTTCAATAACATATTTGGGTATATTCAACATATTTTATAGTCTATGATTTTGAATATTACTTTTCTTCAACACTACCTATTTAGCAAATGCATTGTGTTGTTTCTTCCATTCTTTATTGCAAATAGAATGCAATATAATCCCTTTCTTTTGTTTCTTATACAGTCATTTCTACTACTTCAGAAAATGGAAGGGGGAAAAAAAAAGATCACCTTATTTTTCCCAAACTATCTGGAATAAAAGATCACCTTACCCTTCCCAAATATGAATGAATATACTCTGAATGATGCTAAAGTCATCATAGCATAGCATTTAGAAATGTGTACTGAAAAGTCGAGCAGGACTAAATTGAAATGCCAACTGCTGCAAACCCATTGGAAATATTTATAAAAAATAATAAATACTTTCAAATGTGATTCTATGCAAGAATGGGTTGTAAACACCTTGAATAAATAAGAAATAAGAGTCAATTTTCCTATCATGAGGTCCCTGAAGTTTGGTCTCTTCTGAACCTCCAGGGAAACCAGCAACTGCTGATCTCTCAGGCAGCCAACCTTGTATAAGGCTGAGATGCAGGACCCAGATCCCAGTCTAGTATGTTATACTGATGCAATCACATGTGTGAGAACCCAGACTTCTGACACACCATGTTGCTTCTCCACATTGGTATTTCTCTAACCACGGATGCTGATCTGGGAAATTTGGGCTTTCACCAACATCCTGCCCATCAGAGATCTATAGAATCTTACCTCCTTAGTCAGGCCATGGAGGGGATGATGATTTTTAATTATGCAGTTTAAATAGCCCTACAGTTATAAAACAATAATTTTAATTATTTATTTGAAAGTTATGCCTCTCTCAGCAAAATAAAAGTTTTGTAAGGGCAGGCAACATTCATCGTTTTATCCTCATCTCTTAGCAAGATGCCAAAGAGTTGACATTTTATAAATCTGTGTAAACTAAAATCTGCCATAAAAACACCACTCAGAATCTATTGTGACATAAATAACCAAAATATTTAGATAATAAAGTTCAAAGCTACAATTTGAAAGAAAATGATGCCACCATCTGGCTCATCACAAAGAGAAAGAATTACAAAAATAATCTTTCAGAGTACTGATTATAAAGTCAAAATATACTTGATAGCCCTTTGAGAGAAATAAAAATTTTACCAGCTATGCTTTCTTAACATGTCACTTATAATAGAAAAATAAAAATTTTTACTAGTTATGCTTTCTTAAAATGTTACATAATTTCAAAATAATATTGAAATATTTGGATTTGAACAATGATCTGATTAACTTTCATGGCATTCTATGGGGCATATGAGGTTTATTGAATGGCTTCTTATGGTTACAACATCTGATTTATTGGTCCAAAAGAGTAAAAATTACTGCTGTCATTTTGATCTTTTATTTTTTATTTATATAATTATATCTTCTTCAAAAGCTGGTAGCCTAAAACAATTGATTTTAAAAAGTTGATTCCTATCCTGTCATTTATCTAACAAAATATCTCCCTGAAATCATAGGTTGCAATTATTTCTTAAAATACTGGCATATCTTGTACTACATGCCACATATTCTATTTTTCATGAATATTCATCCCTTCCTATACCCTACTATGTATTTCTAGTTCACTGATAATGATTTATAAAGATATTTGATATTTAGTTTTTTCATTTTGGTATGTAGGTATGAAGTCCAAGCACATACAATACATGGAAGTTTTACTTTTCACATGGGAATCGTTATATAAATAAATATTTTTTTAAAAAGTGCTTCAGGAAAGAGGAAAATCCAAGTGGTTGCAAAAACAGTGAAGGTGAGATAGCTGCCAAGTTTGCTTATCTGTAAGGGCACTAAAATCTAGAGATCATGTTCACTGAGCATGTTAACTATTCACAATTTTACCAATAGAGGCACTGCCCTTAGGCTGAAATTAAAATAAGAATAAAAACCAATGAGAACAAATATATCTAGAGAAAACCAATCTCAGCCTAATTAATTTTTCATTGAGCATATAAATTCACAAATGGATTTTTAACCCAAATGTCACATGGTACATTTTAGTTAAACCAAACCATATCATTCCACTCCTGCCCCCTCCCAAATCCCACGTCCTCACATTTCAAAACAAATCATGCCTTTGCAACAGTCCCCCAAAGTTTTAACTCATTTCAGCATTAACTCAAAAGTTCACAGTCCAATGTCTCATCTGAGAGAAGGCAAGTCCCTTCAGCCTATGAGCCTATAAAATCAAAAGCAAATTAGTTATCTCCTAGCTATAATAGGGTTACAGGCATTGCATAAATATAGCCATTCCAAATGGGAGAAATTGGCTGAAACAAATGGGCTAGGAGCAAAGCAAGATGGCCGAATAGGAACAGCTCCAGTCTCCAACTCCCAGCACGAGAGGCACAGAAGACCGGCGATTTCTGCATTTTCAACTGAGGTACTGGGTTCATCTCACTAGGGAGTGATGGACAATCGGTGCTGGTCAGCTGCTGCAGCCCGACCAGCTAGAGCTGAAGCAGGGCGAGGCATCGCCTCACCTGGGAAGCACAAGGGGGAAGGGAATCCCTATTCCTAACCAGGGGAACTGAGACACACAACACCTGGAAAATCGGATAACTCCCACCTCAATACTGTGCTTTAAGCAAACGGGCACACCAGGAGATTATATCCCACACCTGGCCGGGAGGGTCCCACGCCCATGGAGCCTCCCTCATTGCTAGCACAGTAGTCTATGATCTAACTGCAAGGCAGCAGCGAGGCTGGGGGAGGGGTGCCCACCATTGTTGAGGCTTAAGTAGGTAAACAAAGCCTCTGGGAAGCTCGAACTGGGTGGAGCTCACAGCAGCTCAAGGAAGCCTGCCTGTCTCTGTAGACTCCACCTCTGGGGACAGGGCACAGCTAAACAACAACAACAACAACAACAAAAATAAAAAGCAGCAGAAACCTCTGCAGACGCAAACAACTCTGACAGCTTTGAAGAGAGCAGTGGATCTCCCAACACGGAGATTGAGATCTGAGACAGGACATACTGCCTGCTCAAGTGGGTCCCTGACCCCTGAGTAGCCTAACTGGGAGACATCCCCCACTAGGGGCAGACCTACACCCCACACCTCACAGGGTGGAGTACACCCCTGAGAGGAAGCTTCCAAAGCAAGAATCAGACAGGTACACTCGCTGTTCAGCAATATTCTATCTTCTGCAGCCTCTGCTGCTTATACCCAGGCAAACAGGGTCTGGAGTGGACCTCAAGCAATCTCCAACAGACCTACAGCTGAGGGTCCTGACTGTTAGAAGGAAAACTATCAAACAGGAAGGACACCTACACCAAAACCTCATCAGTACATCACCATCATCACAGACCAGAGGCAGATAAAATCACAAAGATGGGGAAAAAGCAGGGCAGAAAAGCTGGAAATTCAAAAAATAAGAGTGCATCTCCCCATGCAAAGGAGCGCGGCTCATCGCCAGCAACGGATTAAAGCTGGATGGAGAATGACTTTGACGAGATGAGAGAAGAAGGCTTCAGTCCATCAAACTTCTCAGAGCTAAAGGAGGAATTATGTACCCAGCGCAAAGAAACTAAAAATCTTGAAAAAAGAGTGGAGGAATTGATAGCTAGAATAATTAATGCAGAGAAGGCCATAAACGAAATGACAGAGATGAAAACCATGACACGAGAAATGTGTGACAAATGCAAAGGCTTCAGTAACCGACTCGATCAACTGGAAGAAAGAGTATCAGCGATTGAGGATCAAATGAATGAAATGAAGTGAGAAGAGAAACCAAAAGAAAAAAGAAGAAAAAGAAATGAACAAAGCCTGTAAGAAGTATGGGATTATGTAAAAAGACCAAATCTATGTCTGATTGGGGTGCCTGAAAGTGAGGGGGAAAACGGGACCAAGTTGGAAAACACTCTGCAGGATATCATCCAGGAGAACTTTCCCAACCTAGTAGGACAGGCCAACATTCAAATTCAGGAAATACAGAGAACGCCACAAAGATACTCCTCGAGAAGAGCAACTCCAAGACACATAATTGCCAGATTCACCAAAGTTGAAATGAAGGAAAAAATCTTAAGGGCAGCCAGAGAGAAAGGTCGGGTTACCCACAAAGGGAAGCCCATCAGACTAACAGCAGATCTCTCAGCAGAAACTCTACAAGCCAGAAGAGAGTGGGGGCCAATATTCAACATTCTTAAGAAAAGAATTTTCAACCCAGAATTTCATATCCAGCCAAACTAAGTTTCATCAGTGAAGGAGAAATAAAATCCTTTACAGATAAGCAAATGCTTAGAGATTTTGTCACCACCAGGCCTGCCTTACAAGAGACCCTGAAGGAAGCACTAAATATGGAAAGGAACAACCGGTACCAGCCATTGCAAAAACATGCCAAAATGTAAAGACCATCGAGGCTAGGAAGACACTGCATCAACTAATGAGCAAAATAACCAGTTAATATCATAATGGCAGGATCAAGTTCACACATAACAATATTAACTTTAATGTAAATGGACTAAATGCTCCAATTAAAAGACACAGACTGGCAAACTGGATAAAGAGTCAAGACCCATCAGTCTGCTGTATTCAGGAGACCCATCTCACATGCAGAGACATACATAGGCTCAAAATAAAGGGATGGAGGAAGATCTACCAAGCAAATGGAGAACAAAAAAAAGCAGGGGTTGCAATCCTAGTCTCTGATAAAACAGACTTTAAACCATCAAAGATCAAAAAAGACAAAGAAGGCCATTATATAATGGTAAAGGGATCAATTCAACAGGAAGAGCTAACTATCCTAAATATATATGCACCCAATACAGGAGCACCTAGATTCATAAAGCAAGTCCTTAGAGACTTACAAAGAGACTTAGACTCCCATACAATAATAATGGGAGACTTCAACACTCCACTGTCAACATTAGACAGATCAATGAGACAGAAAGTTAACAAGGATATCCAGGATTGAACTCATCTCTGCACCAAGCAGACCTAATAGACATCTATAGAACTCTCCACCCCAAATCAACAGAATATACATTCTTCTCAGCACCACATCACACTTATTCCAAAATTGACCACATAATTGGAAGTAAAGCACTCCTCAGCAAATGTAAAAGAACAGAAATTATAACAAACTGTCTCTCAGACCACAGTGCAATCAAACTAGAACTCAGGACTAAGAAACTCAATCAAAACCACTCAACTACATGGAAACTGAACAACCTGCTCCTGAATGACTACTAGGTGTATAACGAAATGAAGGCAGAAATAAAGATGTTCTTTGAAACCAATGAGAACAAAGATACAACATACCAGAATCTCTGGGACACATTTAAAGCAGTGTGTAGAGGGAAATTTATAGCACTAAATGCCCACAAGAGAAAGCGGGAAAGATCTAAAATTGACACTCTAACATCACAATTAAAAGAACTAGAGAAGCAAGAGCAAACACATTCAAAAGCTAGCAGAAGGCAAGAAATAACTAAGATCAGAGCAGAACTGAAGGAGATAGAGACACAAAAAACCCTCCAAAAACTCAATGAATCCAGGAGTTGGTTTTTGAAAACATCAACAAAATTGACAGACCGCTAGTAAGACTAATAAAGAAGAAAAGAGAGAGGAATCAAATAGACGCAATAAAAAATGATAAAGGGGATATCACCACTGACCCCACAGAAATACAAACTACCATCAGAGAATACTATAAATGCCTCTACACAAATCAACTAGAAAATCTAGAAGAAATGGATAATTTCCTGGACACTTACACTCTTCCAAGACTAAATCAGGAAGAAGTTGAATCCCTGAATAGACCAATAGCAGACTCTGAAATTGAGGCGATAATTAATAGCCTATCCACCAAAAAAAGTCCAGGACCAGATGGATTCACAGCTGAATTCTACCAGAGGTACAAGGAGGAGCTGGTACCATTCTTTCTGAAACTATTCCAATCAATTGAAAAAGAGGGAATCCTCCCTAACTCATTTCATGAGGCCAACATCATCTTGATACCAAAGTCTGGCAGAGACACAACAAAAAAAGAGAATTTTAGATCAATATCCCTGATGAACATTGATGCAAAAATCCTCAATAAAATACTGGCAAACCAGATTCAGCAGCACATCAAAAAGCTTATCCACCATGATTAAGTGAGCTTCATCCCTGGGATGCAAGGCTGGTTCAACATTCGCAAATCAATAAACATAATCCAGCATATAAACAGAACCAAAGACAAGAACCACATGATTATCTCAATAGATGTAGAAAAGGCCTTTGACAAAATTCAACAGCCCTTCATGCTAAAAACGCTTAATAAATTCAGTATTGATGGAACGTACCTCAAAATAATAAGAGCTATTTATGACAAACCCACAGCCAACATCATACTGAATGGGCAAAAACTGGAAAAATTCCCTTTGAAAACTGGCACAAGACAGGGATGCCCTCTCTCAACACTCCTATTCAACATAGTGTTGGAAGTTCTGGCTAGGGCAATCAGGCAAGAGAAAGAAATCAAGGGTATCCAGTTAGGAAAAGAAGAAGTCAAATTGTCCCTGTTTGCAGATGACATGATTGTATATTTAGAAAACCCCGTTGTCTCCGCCCAATATCTCCTTAAGCTGATAAGCAACTTCAGCAAAGTCTCAGGAGACAAAATTAATGTGCAAAAATCACAAGCATTCTTATACACCAGTAACAGACAAACAGAGAGTCAAATCATGAATGAACTTCCATTCACAATTGCCTCAAAGAGAATAAAATACCTAGGAATCCAACTTACAAGGGATGTCAAGGACCTCTTCAAGGAGAACTACAAACTACTGCTCAGTGAAATAAAAGAGGACACAAACAAATGGAAGAACATACCATGCTCATGGATAGGAAGAATCAATATCGTGAAAATGGCCATACTGCCCAAGGTTACTTATAGAGTCAATGCCATCCCCATTAAGCTACCAATGAGTTTCTTCACAGAATTGGAAAAAACTGCTTTACAGTTCATATGGAACCAAAAAAGAGCCTGCATTGCCAAGACAATCCTAAGTCAAAAGAACAAAGCTGGAGGCATCACGCTACCTGACTTGAAACTATACTACAAGGCTACAGTAACCAAAACAGCATGGTACTGGTACCAAAACAGAGATATAGACCAATGGAACAGAACAGAGTCCTCAGAAATAATACCACACATCTACAGCCATCTGATCTTTGACAAACCTGAGAGAAACAAGAAATGGGGAAAGGATTCCCTATTTAATAAATGGTGCTGGGACAATTGGCTAGCCATAAGTAGAAAGCTGAAACTGGATCCTTTCCTTACTCCTTATATGAAAATTAATTCAAGATGGATTAGAGACTTAAATGTTAAACCTAATACCATAAAAACTCTAGAAGAAAACCTAGGTAGTACCATTCAGGACATAGGCATGGGCAAGGACTTCATGGCTAAAATACCAAAAGCAACGGCAGCAAAAGACAAAGTTGACAAATGGGATCTAATTAAACTAAAGAGCTTCTGCACAGCAAAAGAAACTACCACCAGAGTGAACAGGCAACCTACAGAATGGGAGAAAATTTTTGCAATCTACTCATCTGACAAAGGGCTAATATCCAGAACCTACAAAGAACTCAAACAAATTTACAAGAAAAAAACAAACAACCCCATCAAAAAGTGGGCAAAGGATATGAACAGACATTTCTCAAAAGAAGACCTTCATATAGGCAACAGGCACATGAAAAAATAATCATCATCAGTGGCCATCAGAAAAATGCAAATCAAAACCACAATGAGATACCATCTCACACTAGTTAGAATGGCAATCATTCAAAAGTCAGGAAACAACGGTGCTGGGAGATGATGTGGAGAAATAGGAACACTTTTACACTGTTGGTAGGATTGTAAAGTAGTTCAACCATTATGGAAAACACTATGACGATTCCTCAAGGATCTAGAACTAGATGTACCATATGACCCAGCCATCCCATTACTGGGTATATACCCAAAGGATTATAAATCATGCTGCTATAAAGACACATGCACACGTATATTTATTGCGGCACTATTCACCATAGCAAAGACTTGGAATCAACCCAAATGTGCATCAGTGACAGAATGAATTAAGAAAATGTGGCACTGGCCGGGCGCGGTGGCTCAAGCCTGTAATCCCAGCACTTTGGGAGGCCGAGACGGGCGGATCACGAGGTCAGGAGATCGAGACCATCCTGGCTAACACGGTGAAACCCTGTCTCTACTAAAAAATACAAAAAAAAGCTAGCCGGGCGAGGTGGCTGACGCCTGTAGTCCCAGCTACTTGGGAGGCTGAGGCAGGAGAATGGCGTAAACCCGGGAGGCAGAGCTTGCAGTGAGCTGAGATCCGGCCACTGCACTCCAACCCGGGCGACAGAGCAAGACTCCGTCTCAAAAAAAAAAAAAAAAAAAAAAGAGAATGTGGCACATATACACCATGGAATACTATGCAGCCATAAGAAAGGATGAGTTTGTGTCCTTTGTAGGGACATGGAATGCAGCTGGAAACCATCATTCTTAGCAAACTATCACAAGAAGAGAAAACCAAACACCGCATGTTCTCACTCATAGGTGGGAACTGAACAATGAGATCACTTGGACTCGGGAAGGGGAACATCACACACTGGGGCCTATCATGGGGAGTGGGGAGGAGGGAGGGATTGCATTGGGAGTTATACCTGATGTAAATGATGAGTTGATGGGTGCTGACGAGTTGATGGGTGCAGCACACCAACATGGCACAAGTGTACATATGTAACAAACCTGCACATTATGCACATGTACCCTAGAACTTAAAGTATAATAATAATAATAATAAATAAATAAATAAATAAAATAAAAACAAATGGGCTAAAGACCCCACACGAGTTAAAAATCCAGTGGTGCAGTCAAATCTTAAAGCTCCAAAATGACCTCCTTTGACTCCATGTCTCACATTCAGGTCACGCTGATGAAAGAACTGGGTTCCCATAGTCTTGTGCAGCACAACCCTTGTGGCTGTGCAGGATGCAGCTTCCTTCTTGGCTGCTTTTACAGGCTGGCATTGAGTATCTTTGCCTTTTCCAGGTGCACGGTGCAAGTTGTCAATGGATCTACCATTCTGGGATCTGGAGGAAAGTGGCCCTCTTCTGACAGCTTCACTAGGAGGTACCCCAGTAGGGACTCTGTGTGGTGCCTCTGACCCCACATCTCCCTTCTGCACTGCCCTAACAGAGGTTCTCCATGAGTGCCTGCCACTACAGCAAACTTCTGCCTGGACATCTAGGCATTTCCATACATCTTCTGAAATTTAGGCAGAGGTTTCCAAACACTAATTCTTGACTTCTGTGCACTCACAGACTCAACCACATGGAAGCTTCCAAGGCTTGCAGATTGCATCATCTGAAGCCACGACCTAAGCTTTACCTTGGTCCCTTTTAATCATGGCTGGACCAGTTGGGACACAGAGCACCAAGTCCTAGACTGCACACAGCACAGGGGTCCTAGGCCTGGCCAATGAAACCACTTTTTCCTAATAAGCCTCTGATTCTGTGACATGAGGGGCTTCCATGAAGACCTGTGACATACCCTGGAGATATTTTCCTCATTGTATTTAGGATTAACATTTGGCTCCCTGTTACTTATGCAAATTTCTGTGCAGGCTTGGATTCCTCTTCAGAAAGTGGGATTTCCTTTTCCATCCCATTGTCAGGCTGCAAATTTTCTGAACTTTTATGCTCTGTTCCCCTTTTCAAACTGAATGCCTTTAACAGCACCCAAGTCGCCTCTTGAATGCTTTGCTGCTTAGAACTTTCTTCTATCAGGTAGTCTAAGTCACCTCTCTCAAATTCAAAGTTCCATAAATCTTGAGGGCAGGGCAAAGTGCTGCCAGTCTGTTCACTAAACCATAACAGGAGTCACCTTTACTCCAGTTCTCAAGAAGCTCCTCATCTCCATCTGAGACCACCTCAGTCTGGACCTTATTGTTCATATCATGATCAGCATTCTTGTCAAAGCCATTCAACAAGTCTCTAGGGAGTTCCAAACTTCCATACATTTTCCTGTCTTCTTCTGAGCCCTCCAAACTGTTTCAACCTCTGCCTATTACCCAGCTCAAGTGCTTCCACATTTTCAGGTATCTTTTCAGAAGTGCCCCACTCTACTGGTACCACTGTACTGTATTAGACCCTTTGTATGCTGCTGATAAAGACATACC
Organism: Trachypithecus francoisi; assembly: GCF_009764315.1. Taxonomy (NCBI): domain Eukaryota; kingdom Metazoa; phylum Chordata; class Mammalia; order Primates; family Cercopithecidae; genus Trachypithecus; species Trachypithecus francoisi. Next base: position 45,917,575 of record NW_022681460.1, on the reverse strand, counting down.
TGAGACTGGGAAGAGAAAGAGGTTTAATGGAATTGCAGTTCCACATTGCCTGGGAGACCTCACAATCATGGTGGAAGGCAGGAAGGATCAAGTCATGTCTTACATGGATGGCAGCAGGCAAAAAGAAATCTTGTGCAGAGAAAACCCCATTTTTAAAACTATCATCTCATGAGACTCATTCACTATCAAGAGAACAGTGCAGGAAAGACCCGCCCCTATAATTCAATCACCTCCTCCTGAGTTCCTATCACACCATGTGGGAATTGTGGCCATTACAATTCAAGATGAAATTGGGTTGGGGACAAAGTCAAACCATATCAGGTATCCATATGATTTGCTTGGGCCAATGGAAAGTGGACAGAAGACAGAAGATGGTTAGTACCAAGCTGAACACTTAATAGCTATTGCCTTTTCTCATTTGCACCTGTAATGGTTCTGCCATCTACTGTGAGAATCCATGCACTGAGATGGCATTAGTCAAGGAGAAAAAGGAGATATTTGAGGTACATCTGTATCTAAACATCATCCTTGCTTCTGGCCAACATGTGAGTGAGAATATACTAATTTTGTTTGTTGCCAGTCAATGCGATTTTGATGTTGTTTGCTATGAACATTATTGCGGTAACAATTGAGCTCCAATCAATTTCTCCTTTAACTCAATTAACCAGCCATGATAATACATTCTTCTATCTATACTTGAACATGGGTATATTGAAAAACTTACAGTGTGTTAATGTGTGTGTGAGTGTGTCTGTGTGTGCGTGTAAGAGAAAGTTGAGTCTTTGTCCATGCATTGCTATGCTTTTTCCCTTCATACACTGAGAAAGTACCCACTCACTTTTGCAATGTCACATTCACACCCTTTAGAATATTTTACATAATGTACGCATACTTCTTTCCCATCCCTGTTTCTTGAAAACATTTTATTTTGTTGTTTGCTATCAAGTTTAACCTGACATTCAGTGCTTTTCACGTGATCCTAACATGCAAGTCTATGCTTATACTTTTCCTCTTCAATTCATATAAGGCAGCTCAGTCAAGGATGCCCAAATCTGTCCAAAATTCCTCACAGTTGTGCCTTTACTTATGTCATTTTCTTCACTTGGAAAATTTTCCATGTTCTAGCTTTTATATTCACCACGCTTAATTTCTTGCATCAGAACCAACATACCAAAGAGCTTAAATTGAACTGGATATAACATTTTATATTCCTACCTTAAAAATAAAATGCCAACTTAGAAATGATATATGTAAAAAGAAAGTAAAAACAATTTTTCTCTTTGGTTTTCTTTTGTAAAGGGAAAAAATTTAAAGAAAATAAAAGATGATTATAAGAAAGCTATTAAAAAATCCTGGTTTACTTCTCACTTCCTAAAAAAACAAAGGTCTGAAGAAAAATATATCAAAGTAAACAAGATATTCTAGAAACTCTACAGTGAATATAGAGCAAAACAGAAGGTCATTTCTGTATGCAGTCTTGACAAAAGCCAATAAAGAAAACCATAAACTGTTTCTGAGATTTTGTTTTAAAGATCAAAACTATAAAATGCAAGCTATTATATTCTAGGAAAAAAATATATTTTCATTTTACTTTAGTTTCGGCACACTGTACACTTCTTTACTTTTCTTGGCATTCATGTTCATTATTCAGAACAAACCAGTTTTAATATCTGTATTAAAGATTGATGATAAAGTAAAATTAGCTAAGTAAAAACTGTCACTTAAGCTTTATATATTTTGTAGAACTTTCAGATTTGCTGGAATTTTGATAATAATAGAATAGTATAAATTTTCACTTATGAAAATAATTTATACATTTGTTACATATGCTCTTTCATAAAAATATGTGAAAATAAAATTGCAAATGACTTCTTTATGATATTGGAAAAGATATATTTGCTTCAGTATAGAATCTAAGTAATACTAATTATATAATTGTTTATATCAGAGCAAAACTTCTTAAGTTTTCCTTTCCTAACCTCTGTATCTATACAAAGCAATTTTTAAGCTTATAAATTCAATATGTATTAAAAATGTGTTATATCCTTTTCAAATAAAATGCATTTTAAACTCGTATTTGACTACAATTAGGTGAACGATTAAAAAGAGTTTTAGTGTTTTTATTTCTGGTAAAGAAACATAGTAATCTGTGCAAGAGGGCATGAAGTTTAAATGATGAGATTCTATTAAACTGAGCTTAAGAAGGGTAAAGGTTGACTTAAGAAAATTTGGTTGGGTTTTACGGAGAAACACTTATCTGTGTGACATTTTACAGGCTAAAAACTTTAATAAAATAAAAGATATTGCTATCTTAAAAGATATCCATAGAAAATCTTCTAATATTTCAGAATTACAGAAAAACATTTGATATTTATAATTTTTAAAATTGGTGTATTTTAGATATCTATCACACTTCTTTTTTTTTTTTTAACCTGAAAAAAATTATTTTATTTTTCAGTGTTTTAGAGTATCTCAGGGGACAGAAGGATTGTCAGGATTGTTAGTAGTGCCATAATAATTTTTATTTTTATTTTTTATTATTATTTTTTTTTTTTTTATTATACTTTAAGTTCTAGGGTACATGTGCATAACGTGCAGGTTTGTTACATATGTATACTTGTGCCATGTTGGTGTGCCGCACCCATCAACTCGTCAGCACCCATCAAGTCATCATTTATAACTCCCCAATGCAATCCCTCCCCTCTCCCCCCTCCCCATGATAGGCCCCAGTGTGTGATGTTCCCCTTCCCGAGTCCAAGTTTCCTCATTGTTCAGTTCCCACCTATGAGTGAGAACATGCGGTGTTTGGTTTTCTCTTCTTGTGATAGTTTGCTAAGAATGATGGTTTCCAGCTGCATCCATGTCCCTACAAAGGACGCAAACTCATCCTTTTTTATGGCTGCATAGTATTCCATGGTGTATTTGTGCCACATTTTCTTAATCCAGTCTGTCACAGATGGACATTTGGGTTGATTCCAAGTCTTCTTAATTTAGTAACCTTAACAAAAGATGTAACAGTAGACAAAAAAAAGCAATCTATATTCTTATGACATCCATAAGTAAATTAAAATGGCCAAAAATTTTGAGCACTGGGTAAAGGTAGCTGAGTAAAGCCTGAAGACAATGAGGGAGAGAGCATGTCTTGGCATACAATGTTCCAGGCAGAGGGAATCGTGGGTGAAAAGCCTTTGAAGCAGGAGCATGTCTGATGTGTTCAAAAAACAGCAGAGAAGACAATGTGGCTAGAGCAGACAATACAAGAGAGAAGCAACAGGAGATGTGTTCAGAGAGGAGCCAACCATGGACATCCCTGTATTTGGGGGTCCAGAATTTGATGTTTTACTCAGAATAATTTGCAATCAGTAGAGAGTTTTGAACAGAGGATTAACATGAACTGGATTACATTTAACAAGAAGCCTATAGCTGAAGAGCTGGGAATAAATTGAACAGGAGCAAAGACAAAAGCAGGGAGACCAAAAAATAGTATTCAGTTTTGGTGATGTCCATGGCAAAAACGAAAGGAAAATGTGGACCATGGGTTAGAACCAGAATCAATTAAAGGTGTTGTGACCAGCAAACTACAGTATTTAGCAAAGCATACCACATATTTGTTAAAAATTAGAGTCACTTATGCAAAATTTACTAATAGTTTTTACCAAATCTTACTAAAATAAAATTTAAAACACAGGATTTAAACTAAATGAAATTCAAGTACAGCAATTAAAAAACTATTGAAATAGCATAGCAAAGAGAGAATATGTATTTGGGTTATGGTGATGAACATCAAGAAATCAGCCAAGGTTTAAAAATATTTAGCACATACCAATCAATAGAATATTGCAATGGGTTACCTATGCTTTGAAGCATTAAGGAAGAGAGGCTAGGGTTCAGAATGTACTTAACTTTGGCCAGGAGTGGTGGCTCATGCCTATAATCCCAACACTTTGAGAGGCTGAGGTGGGTGGATCACAAGGTCAGGAGACCGAGACCATCCTGGCTAACATGGTGAAACTCCGTCTTTACTAAAAATACAAAAAGTTAGCTGGGCATGCTAGTGGACGCCTGTAGTCCCAGCTACTTGGGAGACTGAGGAAGGAAAACGGCGTGAACCTGGGACACGGAGCTTGTAGTGAGTTGAAATTGCGCCACTGCACTCCAGCCTGGGCGACAGAGTGAGACTGCGTCTCAAAAAAAAAAATAAAAAATAAAATAAATAAAGAAAGAAAAGAATGTACTTAACTTCTAGGCTTCTGATTTGTGAAATAGAACTGATATTCAAAGGAAGAAATTTGGTACCTTGTCCAACATCTACTGTTATATAAACATGAAAATTAAAAAAATATGATTATTAGATTGGTGCAAAAATAACTGCCAATTTTGCTATTACTTTTTTTTTTACCTTTTCAAGTGTTTATTTTTATACATTTTTTTGTATTAAAAAGGAAAACATAATTACCACAAATTACAAAGGACTAAAGCAGGACTAGAATAATGAATGAATCACTTCAACCTGGAAAGCAGATACTCTCAATAATATTTATGTTATAATACAAGCTTATTCAAGTATTTTACATTATCTTGTCCTTTTAAATATGATATCCTAGCACATAGTAAAGATAATGCACTACGAGTGTAAGGTGGAACCTTCTCCGCAAAGGCAGATGACAAGTTTTCCTCTCCAGTTGGAAATGGGCTCCAAGTTCTTATCTTCTCTGCCATCAGCATGGCAGAAGGGGGAGAGGGTGAGTGTTAGAGAAAATCCAGGGACCCTTCCACACAGGAGGTACTCTGGAATTCCATTCGGGAGAGTGCCAGATAATTCAGATCACTCTACCCAGGCTTTTTTTGGCAAAAAACAACCCTCACCCTCCGTAACTAGTCATCTTCCTTGTCCCTTCTCCTCACTTCCCTTCCAGGGCCTTCTAAGAAGGCCTAATAGGATTTAATTTGAACAAAGAGTTCAAAAGCTAAAAATTTTTAGAAAACACTGGTTTCAAGCAATATTACTTGTACATATTAATACAATTATATTAAATAAATGCCAATCAAATAAAAAATAAAACCAGAGTATTTCAGCCATAGTTTATGATAATCATACTACATACCTACCAATATAAACCTATAAATGGAATGCAAAACTTGTATTAGTCAAAAGGTATAAAAAGAAATAAAAAAGATCTTCATGGACATAAAAATGAATTCAAGAAAATTAATTATTCATTACTAATAGAAATATTTTGGTAAATTAGCTGACAAATGATTTTTTAAAGTCAGAAATAAGACAAAATGTTTATATTACTCCTATTGTGTAAAACAGTTTTGGGAATTCTAATTAACAGAAGAAGTAAAACAGCCAATCTACATAACTGTTGAAAAGAAGGAAATAGAATAAATATTCTATGCATATTTTGAGAATCTCTTATGAAAACCTAAGAATATCAATTGTAAAAAGAAGTGACCAACATAAAAGTTGAATAATATGGATAGTTTTAAAATAGATATAAAACAGCTAATAGGTATAGTTTCTAACATAAAAATTATAAATAATTTAAAAACAATTTTCACTGGAAAATTTAATCATACACAATAACATTAAAATTCCTATGACTACATTTAAAATGAACTATTAAAACAAATAAAATGAAAATAACAACCTATTAGGGGTAATAAAAGAATTTTTAAAAAAACATCAGAAACATTTCATGTTTATGCATAGGAAGATTAAATATCCTATAGATTCTAACTCGTAAAATGAAGCTACAAATTTAATGCAATTCCAGTTGATTCTTTTTTTGTACCTCCAAATATGAAACTTATTTTGTCTGTGAATACTTGCATACATCTCTGTGCGCAGCATACGCAAAGACACACGTCTATGAAACATCAATGGATTTACATTGTATGGCTTAAATTTATTAGCACAACTGCTTGGCAATACAAATATATTAGATTTCTTCCTGTTATTACACACACAATATAAAGAATATCTATGTCTAAAGGAACCATGTATAAAGGAAATAAAAGGAAAACTACAATAGGTGAAATATGTTCACATATATACAAGGGTTATTGTTTTAATATGGTAATATTTATTTTAAACTGTTAAAAAGGTGAAAGAATAATAGAAAAAAAGGTAAAAGATATAAAAAAATTGGGTCTCCGAAGAGAAATATAATTGGCCAATTGGCATTGAAAATTTGTTCAGTTTGGCTTAACTCATCAGGAAGACAGCTTCTTCTCCATGGGACAAGCTAAACTAAGAGGAGTTCACTATGTAGCTTGCTGCAACTGCTGCTCCTGCTCTCAAGAAAGAACTTTTGTAAAGATTGACTCATACAGAGACATACAGAGCAGAGAAATGGAGAAAGAGTCCCTGGACATAGCTGTGCTAAAAGCCAGAACTACACAACACTAAACTTGGGCTAGTGGGACTTTGTAGTTAAATGAGGAATCAAGTTATTATTTTAATATTAAAATAAAGTTTATTTTACCTAGGAGTCATATAAAGATGGTGGTGATTAACAAAGTTTGGAAGGAAGAGATCAAATAAATAATTCCAAATTACTATTTACATATATAAATGTATATTGGTAATCCTTTTTGAGAGTATTTGGCAACATTTATCAACAAGCTCCAAAAATTCAAACTATTTGGACTAGTAAGATCTGTCTTTGAAAAATATCCTATGTGGATAATCAGTTTGCACACAAAAATATATGTATAAGAATTTTAGCAACATAATTATTTATAATGGGAATAAAAAGAAAACTATATGTTAATAGTAGGGATTACTACAATAAATTGTGGCAAATTCCTTGAATAATAAAAGCATTTTCAGAAAAATATTTCATAAAATGTTAAAATTTTGCTGACATTCTGTTAACTAAAAATAGGAATTTTATTCTGTTTGGATCTTATTTAGAAAAACAAGAATTACATATATAGAAAAATTGAAAATAAAAATTGGTATAATAATATCAAATATGAAAATTAACAGTAATTACATCTCTATATACAAAATGTTATCTCACTATTTTCCCATTTAATTGTATTTACATACCACATGTATTTCAATGATCATCTACACATTTCTTAGTTTCGATAAAAGTGAATTTTATTAAAATAAGGAGAAATACATAGAAGGGCTAACAATAGAAAGAGAGAAGAGAAGCTTATGAATTAAATAAAATAGACCCAGGAAAAGGTGGGGCAAGATGGCAGTTAGTATTCTTCAGCAATTGTCTCTCCACAGCAACATCAATTTAAACTAATATTCATGAACACACACACATATAAACTTCACAACAGCTAGGGAAACCAAGTGACAGATTGCAGTACCTGGTTTAACACAATAATAAGAAAAGACACAATGAAGAGAACAGTTTTATGTCACCCATGTCACCCCTCCCCTAGCCCCAGGCAGTGCAGGATGGAGAGAATTACCATCCAACTTAAGGGGCAAAGAGGAAATAAGGATAGGAGTTTGTCTTGAACCCCTAACACCAGTCTATCAGAGTAAAAGCCAACACTAGGTAGACCTCCACACCAATACCCCTGGAATACCTCCATCCCTATTTTGACACCAGCAGGAACCTATAGTCCCCGTGAGGCAAATTCAATCTCAAGGTTACATCAGGGCCAGCTGACTACAGTAGTCTTGGGCTCCAGACAATGCTCAGTAACAGGCAGACCTAAATGGCAATGCACTTCGGGCTTGCCCCAGCACTTCACCAATCTACCAGAGACAAGATTCCCTCCTTGCACTCAGCTATCTGAAGTGGTTCCCCAGTGCTTAGGGTTCCCCCAGTTCTGCAATGACCACAGCATTCCCAGGTTTAGGGACCATGCCGGGTGGCCTCCCTAGAATTTAAGAAAGGGGTTACTATTGAAAAAGTTTGCTAAGTCAATCTGGAAAGTCAGGAATTATGACGCACTTCTTCAAATGTGCAGGTATCAATGCATTGTCACAAGGATCAAGAATAATTCAGAAAACTTGAAATCATCAAATGCACATAATAAAGTGCCAGTGACTGATGCTTAAAAAAGGAGTTATATGAACAACCTGACAAAGAATTTTGAAATAATTGTTTTTAAAGAAGGTCATTAAACTTCAAAAAACATGTAGAAACAATTCAGTGAAGTGAGGAAAACAGTAAGTGACCAGAGAGATTGAAATAATTTTAAAAATCAAACAGAAATCCTGAAACTGAAAAATACTATGAACAAAATAAAAAAGTCAATAGAAAGTAACAATAACAGAATTGATCAAACATAACAAGAATCTGTGAAAATGAATACAGAGTATTTGAAAAAATATAGTCAGAAGAAAAAAATGAAAAAAATCATGAAAACAAAAAATAAAGAAAGCTTCTTGAAATTTATAAGGAGGCAATAGAAGAACAAATATCTGAATGATAAGGGTTAAAGATAAAAAAGAAAACAATAAATATTATAAATATCCAGGAACCAAAAGGTCAAAAGTCTCTAAGCAGATTCAATCCAAATAAGACTCCCCCTCCCAAGATACATTACAGTCAAATTGTCAAAAATCAAGGATAAAGAGATGATTCCAAAAGCACCAAGAAAAAACAAATAAATAAGATATAAGGGAGTTCTGATGCATATAGTAACAGAACTCTCAGCAAAAACCTACAGACCAGAAGGGAGTGGGATGATATGTTCAAATTACTGAAGCAAAACATCTGTAACCAAGAAGTATACCCAGAAAGTTATTTATCAGATATGAAGGAGGGATGAAAATGTTTCCAGACAAACAAAATCTTAAGGAAATCATCACCACCAGACCTTGTAAGAAACACTAAAAAGAGTTCTTCAAGCTGAAAAGAAAGGAAGCTCATGAGCAAGATTAAAACATCTGAAAGTATAAAACTCATTGATAAAAGTGATTAGTAAAATACAGAATGCTCTAATACTGTAATTGCAGTGTATAAATCACTTATATATGCTATGAAGGTTAAACATCAAAAACTATTAAAAATAATAATAGTTAAAATATTTTATTAAGGAATATGCAATATGAGAATATGTAAAACCTGACAATAAGAATTCAAATTTTGAGAAGGGGGTGGAGTAGAGTTGTAGATGCTATTTTTTGTGATCAAAGTTAAATTATTATCAGCTTAAAATAATACAATATAACTACAAAGCAAAACCCTATAGTACATACACACACACAAAAAAAGTTATAAAACAAATCAAAACACCAGTGGAGAAAACAATATAAATACAAAAGAACAGTATCAGAGAGACATAAAGAACAAAACATCAACAAAGCAATAATAATAATGACAACAACAACAAAAACTTAACAAAATGGCAGTAGTGAGTTCTTACCTATCAATAATTACCTTGAATATTAATGGTTAAATTTTCTAACCAGAAGACAAACTGGCCAAATGGATTAACATTCAAAGCCCAATTATGTGCTACATACAAGTGACTCACTTCACCTCTAAGGACACACAGTCTGAAAATGAAGGATGGAAAAATATATTCCATACAAACGGAAACAAGAAAACAGCACGGGTAGCTATACTTATAGCTGATAAAATAGATTTGAAATCAAAACTGTAAAAAGAGACAAAGAAGATCATTATATAAGATAAAGGGCTCAATCCAGCAAGAGCATGTACAATTGTAATGATATATGCAACAAACATTGAAGTTTCTAAATAAACAAAGCAAACATTAATAAATCTGAAGAAAGAGATAGACTGCAATATATCAATACTAGGGACTAAAACCCTCCTCTTTCAGCAATGAACAAATTATCCTTACCAAAAACCAGTAAGAGAATTTCAGGGTAAAAAATATGCATTATAAACCAAGTATACCTAATAAAACTATACAGAGCATTCCATACAGCTGCAGAAAACACATGCTTCTGAATTCCATATTAAACATTTTTCAGGATGTTAGGCCAAAACACTAATCTTAACAAATTTAAGAAGATTGAAATTATGTCAGATATCTTTTCTGACCACAATGGCATAAAACCATAAGTCAATAACAGAAAAAAGCTTCAGAAAATTCACAGACACATGGAAATTAAACAACATGCCTCTGCAAAGCCATTGGACAAAAAAAAAAAAAAAAAAAAACTAAAATGAAAATTAAAAGCATATTTTGGTAAAAAACAAAAATGAAAATACAACATACCAAACCTTACGGGATGCAGCAAAAGCAGTTCTAAGAGGTAAGTTTATAGCAATAAATACCTATGTCAAAAGAAGCAAAATAAAGATTTCAAATAGCAGCCTAACATTGTACTTCAAGGAACTAGAGAAACAAGGAAAAACTAAGCCTAGATACAAGCAGAAATAAATGAAATATAGACAAGAAAAATAGAAAAGAGCAACAAAATAAAAAGTTGTTTTTGAAAATATCAACATAATCGATACATATTTAGCTAGATTAGGAAAAAGAGAAGATCACGTAAAATCAGAAATAAAAAAGGAAACTTTAAAACTCATACTAAAAAGAAAATACAAATGATTGAAGAAGTAATATCAGCAAGTTGCTAAAGTTGACTGGTGTTTATTTTCCCCAATAAAACAATACCAAAACAACAAATGAACAAATTAATTTCCAATAGAATGTCTGAAGGAGAGTACTAGAGTACATCAAGTTTGTATCTGAATTCCTGTGGGGCACAGAAACCCAGGAAGCATGTAGAGGTGGGTAAAGCACCTTGCCTCTTCACTCCACCTCTCCCACCAGGATTGGCTTGAAGTCAGTAGGAATTTTCCTTGCAGAAAAAATGTAAGCAGGAAGACTTTAGCAGTCCCCATGAGCCCCTTAAGGAACTCACACAACTCAATAGCAAAGAAATAAAAAGGAAAGAAGATAAAAAAAGAACCTAATTAAAAATAGGCCAAAAAATGGAAAAGATGTTTTCAAAAAGAAGACATAAAAATGGCCCACAGGTATATACAAACTCCTCAAAGAAATGCAACTCAAAATGACAATGAGATTATCATCTTACCCCAGTTAAAATGAATATTATCTTAAAGACAAAACATAACAAATGCTGGTAAGGATTTGGAGAAACAGGAATGCTTACATATTGTTAGTGAGAAGGTAAATTAGTACAGACATTATGAAAAACATACAGAAGTTCCTCATAAAACTAAAAATAGAATTAGTATATGATCCCACAATACCACTGCTGGTTATGTGCTCCAAAAAAAAAGAGAGAATTATGTCATCTGCAGTGCAACATGAATGGAACTGGAAAATATTTTGTTTAGTGAAATAAGCCAAGGCCGAAAAGACAAATATTGTATGTTCTTACTTATATGTAGGACTTAAGAATTGTTGACCTCATGGAGGTAAAGAGTAGAACGGTGTTATCCAGAGTCTGAAAATATTACTGAGGGAGAGGGGATTTAAAAGGTGCTGGTTGGTGGGTATAAACAATTAGCTAGAAAGAATAAATTCTGATGTTTAATAATACTGCACAGTGACTAAGTAAACAAAAATTCATTGCATATTTTAAAACAGCTAGAAGAAAGACCTGGAATGTTGTCAACAAAGAGAAATAAAAGCTATTTTAGTCAATAGATATCTTGATTACCCTTATGTGAATACCACACATATATTCATGTACCAAAATATCACATTTATGCTAAAATAGGAACAATTATTATTTATCAATTTAAAAATAAAAATATTAAAAACAAAGAGAGAATGCTAAAAGAAGCAAGGGAAAATTATAAGTCACATATAAGGAAATTTCCATTAAATATCAGCTGATTTTTAAGCTGAACCTGGCACACCAGGGGAGAATGAGGTCATATATTCAACAGGCTAAAAAAACTAATAATAATAAACCTACTAACCAAGAATACTATACCCAGCAATAATATTTTTATTAAAAATGAAGGAGAGATAAACTGTTTCTCACACAAGCAAAACTGTGTAATTTATCATCACTAGACTGGATTTATAAGAAATCCTTAGGGGAGTGCTACCATTAAAGCAAAATACAATAATTCAGATTATAAAAATTTATAAAGGTATAAAATTTACCAACAAAATTAAATTCATAATCAAACACAGAATATATTATATAATCAGACATAAAACATGTTTTAACAAATCTAAGACAACATATTACTTTTCTGACTACAATATTTTAAAACTATACATAAAAAACAGAAGGAATTTTAGAAACTTTACAAATATATGGCAATTTAAAAAATGCTCTTGAATAACCAATGAGACAATAAATACATTAAAAGGGAAATTAAAACTAATTTGTGGGACAAACAAGAATTGAAGCAATACACATTATAAGCTATGGAACACAACTAAAGCATTTTTAAGAAGAAATTTTAAATCAATAAATGCCTGCATAGAAACAGAAAAGGATCTCAAATGAAAAACCTATTATTACCCCTCAAGGAACTAAAAAAACATAAGCACATTAAACAAAATTAGTATAAGGTAAAATAATAAAGATTTGAGCAGATATGAATGATATAGAGACTAAAAAACTTGCAAAAATTCAACATAACAAAGACTTGATTTTTTTTGTAAAGGAAAACAACATTGCCAAAGCTTAACTAGACTAAGAATAAAAGAGGAAGGGCTCAAATAAATAAAATTAAAGACACAAAAGGACACGTGACTACTGATACCACAGAAATACAAACACTATGATAGCAAACAATTATATACCAACAAAGTGAATAACCTAGAAGAAATAGCTAAATTCTTGAATACCTATAGTCTACCAATACTGACTTACAAAGAAATATAGAAATGAGAATAGACCAATAATAAGTAAGAAAATTAAATCAGTGATAAGAGGCCTCCTATCAAAAAAAATCCTAGAACATTATGACTTCACTGATGAATTCTACCTTGTATTGAAAGAACTAATACCAGTTCCTCTCAACACTACTCCAAAAAATTGGAGAAGAAATATTTCTAAAATCACCCTACAAGGACAGTACTACCATGACACCAAAATCAGACAAGAACACTCTAAAAGACTAAATTACAGGCCAATATCCCTGATGAACATAGATTCAAAATGTCTGAACAAAATATTAGCAAACCAAATACGATAGCATATTAAAAAGACTGTTCACTCTGCTCAAGTGGGATTAATTCCATAGATGCAAGCATGGTTAATGCAAATCAATATGTGATACAACATATTAACAAAAAAATAGGCCAAAAACAATGTGATCAATTCCGTAGACAGAGAAAAGCCATTTAACAAAATTTATCCTTCCTTAATGATAAAAACTTTAAATGAATTAAGTATAGAATGTATGTACCTGAACACAATTAAAACCACAAATGGCAAATCCACAGTGGACAACGTATTAAGTAGGGAAAAATTGAAAGCTTTTCCTCTAAGACCTGGAACAAGACAAAAATGCCTGCTTTCACCACTTTTATTTAACACAGTGCTAGAAGTCCAAGCTGGAGAAATTAGGTGAGAAAAAGAAGTAAAAGGCATTCAAATTAGAAAGGGGGAAATAAGATTCCTTCTGAAGGTGATATAATCTCATTTATAGAAAACTCTAAAGACACCACAAGAAACTTAAGAACTAAAGAACTAATTCAGTAAAATTTCAGGATATAAAATTAACAGACAAAAATCAATACAGTCTCCACATAATTACAGTAAACTATCTAAAAAAGTAATCAAGAAACTATCTGATTTATAAAAGCTACCAAAAAAAACCTATGTATGTATTTAACCAAGGAAGTAAAAGAACTCTATATGAAAAATTATAAAATACTTTTGAAATATGTTGAAGAAGACATAAATAAATAGAAAGATATCTTGTGTTTATGAATTAGAAGGTATAACATCTTTTAAATGTTCATACTACCTAAAGCAATTTGTAGATTAGATGAGATCCCTATCAAAAAGTCCATAACAGTAGTCTCAGAAATAAAAATAATAATATTTGTATCTCTCTGCAGATACATATCCCATGTGCACATATCTATGTATGCACATTAAAATATAAAATTAGTGATTCTTAAAATAATTACTGAACAACACAAATTCTTAATTTGAAGCTTATTATTAACATATATACGTGCATTGAATCAAATATACTTCATTGTCAGTTCAAATTTCTGAATATACATAAGATTAAAATATCAAGTAACTCAGCAACTCCTTTTGATCAGCAAATTGAAACTTCCTGCCTCAGTATAAATAAAATAATTGGTAATCTTCTGATGTATCTTTTCTCTTACAAGTAAAAAATAAAATATTTATGTATAGATGCCACAGAATTTTCAGTAAAAAACAAAAGCAAATTCAAGTCTATATTCAGTAGATTATTGTAGTATTTTTCATTCTTAGTATAACTTAATATTTGGGACATTCATTTTGGGTTTGTAGCATCTCTGTGTGATTGTAGACTACCTTAAGGGTAGAAAATATCTACAAAATGATTATGCTTTACCATGGGGTACAAGAAAATAGCTTACTAAAATATGGAATATTAATAAATCAAAGGCCAAAAATGTTTCTACTGCTTTTATAATATTAGCATCTCATTATACCAAGTTATTTTAGAGGTTTGTTTAAAAAATAGACTACTAAAACAATTTTAAAATTTTACTGTTACATTGTAACTATAAAAAATTTATAGTTTTTGACACACATATGTGTTGTATAAAGTTCAAATCTGGGTGATTTTCATATCCATCACCTGATGCATTTATTATTTCTTCATAGTGAGAACATTCAAAAGCCTCTCTTCTAGCTATTTTGTAATATACAATAACTTACTGTTAACCATATTTCCTGTATTAGGCTGTTCTGGAATTGCTGTAAAGAATACCTGAAACTGGGTAACTTATAAAGGAATGACATTTAATTGACTCATGGTTCTGCAGGCTTTATAGGAAGCATGGTGCTGATATCTGCTCGACTTCTAGGGAGGCCTCAGGCACTTTACAAACATGGTGGAAGGCAAAGTGGAAGGTAGCACATCATGTGGCAAAAGCGGGAGTAGGAGAGTGAGAGAGAGTGCAGGGGGAGGTGCCACACACTTAAATGACCAGATCTCACAAGAACTCACAATCACGAAGACAGAATCAAGTCACAAGGAATCTGCCCAACCATGATCCAAACACATCCCATCAGAGCCCACCTCCAGCACTGGGGATTACTAGTGATCATGAGATTTGGGCAGGGACAAATATCCAAACTGCATCATTCCTCCTACTGTGTAATGGAATGCCAGAACTTACTTCTCCTATCTAATAGTAACTTTGTATTTACTGATTAGCTACTCTCCACTCTTCCTTCCCCTCAACTTTCCCTAATCCCTGGTAAAAACTGCTTTACTCTCTGCTTCTATGATACTACTTATTTTTTTCCTTCAGGTTCCATATCTGACTGAAATCATTTAGTATTTTTCATTCTAAAAAATAAAAGATGTTTTTGTTTAACCATTCCACAATAATTTTTGAGGCCTTAGATGATTTATTTAAAACTCCCTTATTAAATTGTGTTTGTGTGTATGTGGGTATGTGTGTGTGTGTGTGTGTGTGTGTGTGTTGCTTTAAAATTACTAAGGCTTCATATAATGGTTCTAAAAATTAAAAACAAGACAAAACATGGAGTTAGCTCTGTTCATTGGCCTATATGTGGACATCCTGTCAGCTGTTCATAATCTGGTCGTTAGAAACCCACATGCTGCTTTGGCTGTTACAAGTTTGAAATTAGTCATATTTTTGTGCTTGCAGCAATTTCACTGAAAAAGAAATGTAACTGCTTTATATTGATCCAAGTAGTAACACCTACATTTTTGGCTCTTCAGTTGGTTCTTTTAAAAAATTACCCACTATTGAATTAGTTGCCTTTAATTAATTGCCTTAGTGCCTTCACTAGGAAATTTATTCTGGATTGCTAACCTGTATAATCATAAGAAAAAATACACCAAAAAATCTAGGTATCTGTTCAGGTGACTCACTGAATGGAAATGAAGCGAAATCAGCATTTTCAAGGGATGATCAGTCCCTTAAAGGGAAAGCTTCCATGTCTTCATTTATGTTCTGCCTTCCACCTGGATGCTTTTCCTCTCTCTTTTCCCTAGCTAATGCTTATCTTGCATGCATTTGTTTAAATTTCACTTTCTCAGGAAAATTTAATTATGTCACTAATCTATCCAATCTGATCAATTCCTTCCCCATTCATTAAAGCTAAAGTACAAGGCCCTACTGGATAAACACATATGTCCTTATTAGCTTCCTGACATCACATACCTCATCCTCTCCTTCTCTCACTCCTAACAGTGGGCTATACTGCCTTTCTTGCTGTTTATCAAACACACCAGTCATATTCTTTTTTTTTTTTTTTTTTTTTCAGTTTTTATACTTTATTTTCACATTGAAAATCAGTCAGATTTGCTTCAGCCTCAAAGAGTTCATTTATATAAAATCAAATAAGTGCTGGCAATGAACTGCAGTTTTTTTTTTTTTCTAAATGGGAAAAGGGTTTTAAAAAATGCCAGGCAAGAATTTTATATCCTGCTAAACTAAGTTTTTTTTTTTTTTTTTTTTTTTTTATTTTATTTATTTATTTATTTTTTTTTTTTTATTATACTTTAAGTTCTAGGGTACATGTGCATGACGTTTATATCATGTATAACTCCCCAATGCAATCCCTCCCTCCTCCCCCCTCCCCATGATAGGCCCCAGTGTGTGATGTTCCCCTTCCCGAGTCCAAGTGATCTCATTGTTCAGTTCCCACCTATGAGTGAGAACATGCGGTGTTTGGTTTTCTCTTCTTGTGATAGTTTGCTAAGAATGATGGATTCCAGCTGCATCCATGTCCCTACAAAGGACGCAAACTCATCCTTTTTTATGGCTGCATAGTATTCCATGGTGTATATGTGCCACATTTTCTTAATCCAGTCTGTCACAGATGGACATTTGGGTTGATTCCAAGTCTTTGCTATTGTGAATAGTGCCGCAATAAACATACGTGTGCATGTGTCTTGTAGTAGAGTAATTTATAATCCTTTGGGTATATACCCAGTAGTGGGATGGCTGGGTCATATGGTACATCTAGTTCTAGATCCTTGAGGAATCGCCATACTGTTTTCCATAATGGTTGAACTAGTTTACAATCCCACCAACAGTGTAAAAGTGTTCCTATTTCTCCACATCCTCTCCAACACCTGTTGTTTCCTGACTTCTTAATGATTGCCATTCTAACTGGTGTGAGATGGTATCTCATTGTGGTTTTGATTTGCATTTCTCTGATGGCCAGTGATGATGAGCATTTTTTCACGTGTCTGTTGGCTGTATGGATGTCTTCTTTTGAGAAATGTCTGTTCATATCCTTTCCCCACTTTTTGATGGGGTTGTTTGCTTTTTTCTTGTATATTTGTTTGAGTTCTTTGTAGATTCTGGATATTAGCCCTTTGTCAGATGAGTAGGTTGCAAAAATTTCTCCCATTCTGTAGGTTGCCTGTTCACTCTGATGGTAGTTTCTTTTGCTGTGCAAAAGCTCTTTAGTTTAATTAGATCCCATGTGTCAATTTTTGCTTTTGCTGCCGTTGCTTTTGGTGTTTTAGACATGAAGTCCTTGCCCATGCCTATGTCCTGAATGGTACTACCTAGATTTTCTTCTAGGGTTTTTATGGTATTAGGTCTAACATTTAAGTCTCTGATCCATCTTGAATTAATTTTCGTATAAGGGGTAAGGAAAGGATCCAGTTTCAGCTTTCTACTTATGGCTAGCCAATTTTCCCAGCACCATTTATTAAATAGGGAATCCTTTCCCCATTTCTTGTTTTTGTCAGGTTTGTCAAAGATCAGATGGCTGTAGATGTGTGGTATTATTTCTGAGGACTCTGTTCTGTTCCATTGGTCTATATCTCTGTTGTGGTACCAGTACCATGCTGTTTTGGTTACTGTAGCCTTGTAGTATAGTTACACCAGTCATATTCTTTTCTCAGGGCCATGCCATTGCTGCTCGATCACCGGATACACTCTGCTCCAGTTGCCACAAACCTAGCTCCCCTACCTCATTTATATTTTTCCTCATATGTCATTTACTTAATTTTGTCTTATCCAAACATTGTATTTAAAATAAAGTTCCTCAATCGTGCATTAAACTCATTTCTGACTTTATTTTCCTCCATAGCACCCATCATTATCTGTTATACCATACTATATACTATAGACTATTAACTTCGAAAAGACAAAACAATTTTGTCTGCCTCATTGACTGGTCTATCCACACCTACACTCCATAATATTTGGAATAATGCCTTGCTTGTAGTAAGTGCTCAATAATTACTTTTGAGTAAACAAATGAATGGGTGAATTATTTATATTAAGGACTTTTAACAGGAGAATTGTTGATTCTATTTGGTTTACAGACTGGCTTCATAGGCTCAATGAGTCTCTCTAAATTGATTACAAAAAAATATGCATAGGTCCACCTGTGTAATTTATGGGAAATGTGTGGGTAGCCATCATAAATATGAGATATAAGAGACTGCAAATATAATTTACTTTTCAACATTCAATATGTTTTAGGTGCTTCAAATGATATTTGACATTATTACTATATTGAATGGTATATTCCTGTTTATTCATCTGTTTCTTTCAATGTACTACAATAAAAACTTTTCAAAAATTCTGAACTCATGTCATCTAACATAATGTTTAAACTTATATTATCTCATATTTTAAAAAAACTTTATTCTTATATTATCAAACATAAAGCAAGCCAGTATTGATCAATAAATATTTGAAGAACTGGCTGGACGTGGTGACTCATGTCTGTAGTCCCAGCACTTTGGGAGGCCGAGGTGGGTGGATCACTTGAGGTCAGGAGTTTGAGGCCAGCCCTTCCAACGTAGAGAAACATGGTCTCTACTAAAAATGTAAAAATTAGCCAGGTGTGGTGGTGGGGGCCTGTAATGCCAGCTACTCAGAAGGCTGAGGCAGGAGAATCACTTGAACTTGGGAGGCAGAGGTTGCAATGAGCAGAAATTGTGCCACTGCACTCCATTGTGGGCAACAGAGCAAGAATCTAACTCAAAAAAAAGATGAACTCTACAGTATATTAACCTTCTTTTTTTATTTTTATTTTATTTTATTTTTATTTTATTTTATTTTATTTTATTTTATTTTATTTTATTTTTTGAGATGGAATCTCGCTCTGTCGCCCAAGTAGCTGGGACTACAGGCGCCCGCCACCTCACCCGGCTAATTTTTTGTATTTTTAGTAGAGACGGGATTTCACCATGGTCTCCATCTCCTGACCTCATGATCCACCTGCCTTGGCCTCCTAAAGTGGTGGGAATACAAATAGGCATGAGCTACCGTGCCTGCCTTTTTTTTTTTTGACAAAGTGTCAGCCTGTCGCCCAGGCTGGAGTGCAATGGCACTATCTCAGCTCACTGCAACCTCTGCCTCCTGGGTTCTAGCGATTCTCTTGCTTCGGCCTCCTGAGTAGCTGGGATTACAGGCATGCACCACCATGTCCAGCTAATTTTTGTATTTTTAATAGAGATGGGGTTTCATCATGGTGGTCAGTCTGGTCTTGAACTCCTGACCTCAAGTGATCCACCCACCTCGGCCTCCCAAAGTGCTGGAATTACATGTACAGTATATTTAAAATGTAATTTAAAAGAAAAATAAAACTAGTTCAATTTGTTACACTGAATGAGTACATATCCATTTCCTCTTATGTCCAAGACTCTATTAAAAGCAGATAGATGGAACAAAAGTTAAGACAACAACCAAAACGAGAATAGGATGTGACTATTATTGAACACAGAATTGAATTATATTGTTGGAAGATGGAGAATGAATAAAGAAGCAATGTCTAACAAAAACAGGTTTAGAAGACTTGGGCCTCTAGCTCTCAGAAGGGCTGAAGTATACCTGGGATATCTAGAACTTCAAAAAGACAGGCATAGTATGATAACAGTAAAGAGGAAAATTGAAATCTCAGGATTACTTAAAAATCTATAGCTAAATATTCATTCCCATAAACCTTCCACACATAAACTCCATACTCTATCCTATAATCATTCTTAAAAGTAACTTCGGGACTGATTCCACCACCACTACCATCACCACAACAAAATAAACCAAGGAAGAGAAAAATATACAATCTAATAAATTATGGCAGAAGTCCAAGATGTAAAAAGATCATGATGAAGTACTGACGTTAACCAGACGGTGGACTAGGAAGGTAAAGACTCTCTTTTTATTCACAGAAACACCAAGTCAATATATGGACCATAATGGAACTGCAAGAATGCTAGAGACTGCCTCAATGTGTTTGAAAAGCTACAGTACTCAGGCAAATGTAACAGCAAGAAGTGTTGCTAGCAAAAGGGGAGGGAAAATTCATGATGTTTTGTACACCCATCCATACCCATGTGCAACCAGGAGGAAACTTCTCATACAGGGACACTTCTTTCATGACAGGGAAGTATAATCCGTGAAATAAAAAATTCACTAGAAGAATTAAAAGGCAAATTTGAGCAGGCAAAAGCAAAACTCAGCAAACTTAAAAATAGGACAATTAAAACTATGGAGTCTAAAGAACAGAAAGAAAAAAGACTAAAGAAAACTGAACAGAGCCTATGGGACCCGTGGACACCATCAAGTATAACAATATACACATTGTGGGAGTCTTAGAAAAGAGCAGAAAGATATTTCAAAAAATACTCACTGAAAACATCCCAAATTTGAGGAAAGACATAAATATTAATATTCAAGAAGCTCAAGGGACTCACTCAAATAAATCCACACTGGGATAAATTTTAATTAAACTTTCAAAGGCCAAAGACAAAAAAAAAAAAAAATTAAGAACAGCAAGAGAAATGCAACTTTTCAAATACAAAAGATTCTCACTAAAGATATCTGCAGATTTCTCATAAGAAACATTGGAGGCCAGAAAGCAGTGAGCTGATTCATTCAAAGTGCTAAAAGAATAACAAACAACACCCCCACCTCCAAAAAAAAATCCCCATTAACCAAGAATCCTATATCTGGCAAAACTGCCTTTCAAATTGAGTAAGAAATTAAGACATTTCCAGATAAATAAAAGCTAAGAGTAGTTGTTACCATTAGATCTCCCCTGAAAGAAATTCTAGGAACAGTAATTCTTGGACTCCAGCTGTGAGGAAGTCCAAACTTCCATATGAAGAAGCCCACACAGAAGAGAATCAAGTGTTTGTTCCACATTGATAAGAAACTAAAACACACATTCTTGAAAAGCTACACGCACATATATATTTAAATACATACAGATGCTCCTCAATTTACAGTGGGATCGTTTCATGATAAACCCATTTTATGTCCAAAATATATCCCAAGAAACCTATCAAAAAGTCAAACAATCATAAGTCGAACCAGGGTAAGTTAAATACTGTCAAGATATTCAGTATATATTATCATAATGGATTTACATATACATGATATACTTGAGTTCCAAAGCCACATAGTTTGTGACTCAATTATTCTCCTTATTATTTATTGAAGATGTTCCTTATCTAATTATTCAAATTCATTTTTTAAATAAATGAAGGCTGGGAGTGGTGGCTCACACTTACAATCCCAGCACTTTGGGAGGCCAAGACGGGCAGATCATGAAGTCAGGAGTTCAAAACTAGTCTGGCCAATATGGTGAAACCCCATCTCTACTAAAAATACAAAAGAAAATTATCCAGATGAGGTGGTGCGTGCCTGTAATCCCAGTTACTTGGGAGGCTGAGGCAGGAGAATTGCTTGAACCCAGCAGGTGGAGGTTGCAGTGAGCTGAGATCACACCACTGCACTACAGCCTGGACAAGGTCACAAAGCTTACATTTTGTGAATAGAGGTAGTGTTTTCAGAAATCAGAATGACTTAAGTTTGGGCTATGTTGTTATAGGTCGTTGGTCTTGGCATATATCTAAACTGTGGTCTCCATTTTTATTTTTTCTTTGATAACATCTTTTAAATATTGTAATAACTAAACTTTCTTATTGTGTTAGCTATCTGAATCATAGACGGGTGATACTTTTAGTAAAATAAGAACAGAGGAGAGGTGATGAAGAAGGAATTGTAATGTAAATGTAATGCACAAACTTACTTATATTTAACCCTTGTAACAACCCTTATAAATAAATAAATTAGTGTTCAAAGAGTTTGCCAAAATAACTGAGATTTAAACTCAAGTATGAGAGTCCTCAAAGTCACTATTCTTACTGCTGTACTTTTGTGTCTTACATGCCCAAGCCACACAATCTTATAAAATATTAAATAAAATCATGTAGAATCAGGAAGCGTTCCACAGCTAATATATCATAGAAAGTTGAACATAGAATCATGCTTATGCCAAATATTTTATAAAGTACTGTTACACAATGTACTGTCTGGAAAACCATCATCATCATCTGGATGCTTTTTGGAAATGCAAGATCATCTCTGAGCTACTAAATCAAATATCTATGATTGGAGCCTAGCAATCTAGTATTACACAAGGTGATACTAATGTAGTCTCAATTTGGAAACTAATGCCTTATAGTATTTGGAAGATAGAAGCATCCACTTAAAATGTCCTTTTATCATAGATACAGGGGCTAAAGATAAGTATATTTCATCCTTTGAAGTTCTTATAATTAACAAGTGGCAAAGCCAAAATTAAAATCAAGATATTTTGATTACCAGTTAAAGGCAATTCAGTAAGATTTCACTTGAAACATGTCAAATTTTGACTTTAAATAGCATAAAAATTTTATTTCAGACGAAAGAATCAAAATTATATATACACATAAAAACTTATCTAAATATGCTGAAACGACAATTGCTCTTGCAAGGGCATTTGCAGAAAATTGAATCTCACTCAGCAGGCTACCAAATCCAGCTGGAGTAAGGCAAGGACCAGGGAGGTTCACAAAAGAAACATGCTAAGGATACATTGAGCCAGCATGAATTGATGAGGCATGATTATAGAGTGTTGAGACATAATCATAGCATAAAGAACAGACTGGAGTACCAAAATCAGAAATATGACCAAAGGCTTTGCAAACATCTGCTTTAACCCAACTCAAGATTACTATTCACATTTGCTCAGGGTACACTTTATCAAACTGAGATGTCAATTTTGAAACATGAGAGTGGAAAGAGATACATATCTGCATATATATTCAAATATATTTAAATACTCAGAAAACACATTTTAAATATAGATAATAGATATAAATGCAAATATATAGACATGTATGGCATTTAGTATTCCCGATGCCATGAAATTTCTATTTTAACTTTGGAAACTTTGGGGAAAAATTGGATATCACTTGGAGACTGGCGAATACTTTAGACTATGAATTATCCTTAAAATGTCCAAGAGCAAATAAAACTTTTCCTAAGACTTCGTTAACCTTTCTTACTTGAACAAGGACTTTTCTAAAATGTCCAAAAAGTATATAGTCTGCCACTAGGGACAGACATCTACCCTATTCTTCTTTCATCTCAGTGTCCCTGCTGCCTGTTCTATCTTCGGAAGAAAAGCAGAACTATATATCCCAAATGCCACTAACAATCCTGTGGAAAGGAAGACATAGGCTGCTGAGATCGTATATAAAAATATTATGTTTTGGCTTCTCTTAAAAAAATCTGAAAAGAATGCACTTATCTTCCTGCAAACCAGTAATTAACACTGACCTATTAGCGGTTGCCATTTTGCAGAGGCAAGGGCTCTTCTTTTGCCACTTGCTCACCTTAGTTAAATTCATTCTATTTTATAATCTGTTTCCCCCTGTACATTTATGAGCTTATCTTTGCTGTGGGACTTACAGAGATAAGAGTACATTTCAGATAACAAGTCATCGCCCATGATTTAGGTGGAAGTTTTCCCATAATTGCTTTGCTACTTCATGAATAAACTACCTTCTGATGATATTGATAGCTCAGAATGCAAATACTGTTTGTACTCATAGAATTCTTCTCCTGAATATCCACTAACATTATTTCTTATTTTAGGTTGAAAATAGTAAAATAAAGAAGCTATAGATAACTGTAGTCTAAAGTACAAATATAAATTAAAAACCTTTTCCCCTATGTTTTAATAAGATGATTTAAAAATTATATCACCTCTCCTCTTTGGAAACTAACTTTCATTAATATTGCCAGCAATGTTATTCTAATCATCTCTTTGTACATAAGGGAATCAGATTGGCATTTGCTTTTACTCTATTTAAACATCTATGAGGAACAAGAGTAAAATGATAAATATGCTAAATGTATATTTGAATTGCAATTTAATACAATGCCTAGATTTTCTGTTTGGAGAGTATTCCTTTGGCAATAAAATAATTATTATTTAAAAGAAATAGAAAAGCTGAGAAATAATACATAGTATTCAGCTTTCCTCTCTACTGGTTTCTAAGAGCTGTCTTTGTTCTTCCTTCCGGGCATGAAAGAAGATAAGCCACTCTGACTTTCTCCTTCTGCTCATTTGTTTCTTCTGGCTATGGCTGTTCCTGAAGGAAATAGAAAGTGTCAGAAACAGCTTATATGTTATCTAGGCTGGTTTTTCTGTTCTCTGCCTGCTCAGTAAGAAACTGTGGAATAATTCCCTCTCTTCAGTCCTGTTAGGGTTCTTTTGGGCAAAAGGGAAGAAGATACATTCTTTAAAAGTTTCTTTGTTGAGATCGTTTTAGGCTCACAGAAAGGCTGCAAAAAATAATACTGAGAGTTTTTATATCTATTTCAACCAGCATCCTCTTAACAACTTATGGGACGATAGAACTTTTATCAAAACTAAGAAATGAACACTGATACAATAATGATATAATCATATTAGCAAAAACACAAAACATATTTAAATTTCATCAAAGTTTTTCTACTGTTGCCTTTTTTATGATTTAGAATGTAAGCCAGGATTTCACACTGCATATTCTTATTATGCCTTCTCAGTTGCCTCCCATCTAAGAGGCTGCATCGGTCTTTTCTTTAAAAAACTTGACACTTTTGAAACATAGTGACCAGTTATTTTTTGTAATGTATTTCAACTTGGATTTCTCTGATAGTTTCTCTTGATTAGACTGAAGTTATGCATTATTTGGACTGACAGAGTAGAGCTATATGCCTTTCTCAATGAATCTTATCAGGAGGATATATGATGTTCCTATGTCTTATTACTGATGATATTAACTTTGACCATCAGGCACTTGCTAGGATTCTCCAATGTAAAGTTACTATTTTTCCCTTTGTAATTAGTAAATATTTTATAGGAAATACATCAAGATGATATAAATATCCTGTTTCTGCTTTAGCTTTTTTTTCACCAATTTCTACATTGAAAAGTAGATTGGTGACTTTTTAATTCTTGCTTTCCTTCCATCATTAATATATGAAATTCTTCCATAGGAAATATTTGTCTATCTCCTCCATCTATTGATTTATTTTGTTATTTGTTGTACTATATAGTCCAATGAGTTTTTATTTTATTTTGGGAGGTATATTTTAATACCATTGTTATACTATAAGGTATTTCAACTTTGGCCATGGGGAGTTGTTTTGGAATAACTCTTGCCCCCTTTTGATATTACCTGTCCTTTTCAAAGCTATTTTTAAATAGCTTTTGAGGCAACATAAAATTCTTCAGATTCACCTTGTATTTTTCCTGTCTCACTTCTGAAATTGCCATTTCTCTAAGGAGTCCATGTTCCTTTTAAAGCATAATAGTATTTAGAAACCAAAATCTTGTCTGTAGATAATATGCTCATTGTTACTATGATGTCACTGCTGCTAGCGTTTCTCAGTGCATAGAGCAAGGGTATATATATAATCTCCATATATCATATGCATCATAATATATATCAATATGCTACATAAAATACATATAATGCATAAATATTTCACACATACACATAAACAGAGTAACTTGTTCATTCATACATCTATATAAATCTATCTACAAAGAGTTTATTTGATACTTCTCATTTCAATCCAGCATCACAGAATTCATTTTGGCCTTTCCTTATTTCTGATTTATAACTGCTTATGTGCATGGTGAGAATCTCTTTCATGATCTAGAATATTTTTACTTATTTGTTCAACCCTAGGAATCAAATAAAGTAGCTTCAGAATTCCTAACTCATAGTCTTATGGAAAACTAATTTACTAACTAGAGTAGAGTGATTACATATAGTTATTTTTGTCTTATGTTATATAATATCCAGTCAAAGTTCTGTTTTCTAAAGTCCCTTAGCTCACTTCCTGGCTTTCCCATCAGTGGAGGAAGTTTTACTGAAGATCCTGGAGAATTTCACAAAACCTAAAGCTAAGAATGCATCTAAACTTCCACAACTACTAGAAACCCAAACCTGAATATTATAAAATATTATTTAACACCATCTGTTTTCTCACATCACTTTTTCTTGTTCTAAGTAACTAGTACATTGAATTTCCCCCTTTAGTGTTTGTTCTGTATGCAAACCATTTCTTTTCATTCTTCTGTTCTTTCCACATGTTAGGAAACAGGTCCACATCAAGCTCTGGAATTTTGCATGTTAGGCCTTTATCCAGCTCCCTGTTCAAGCCATGGAGAAAGTTGCTGGTAAAACTGGTGCTAGGTGGGTACTAATCTGGCATTCCCATTGGTGATCATCATAATTCGTCTTTACAGCACAATAGTTGTCTGTTATTTTTCATATAAAATTCTCAGAATGTTCCCACTTACCTTATATTTAAGGTTTCTCAAAACTACAGCACAACCACATCCAAAACCTCAAAAAAACACACCAAACCTACTCATCTCTCCCACTATTGGTAGTCACCTATTGCTATGTTTAGTTCACGACTCCTTGACAGTGTCACAGACAGTATTCTCTGAATCCACACTCTCTGTATATTGTTGCTATTTCATCTAGTCAGTCTCTGTCTTTCTTTGATTTCGTTCTTCTCTATCTTGAAGCATATGGTCTAAATCAAGGGTCAGCAAACTTTGTTTTCAGCAAGGCCAGTTAGCAAATATGTTAGTCTTGATGCTCATACAGTCTCTGTTAATACTACTCAATTGTACCTCTGTGGCACTAAAGCAGTCATCGCACCACATAAATAAATATGTTTTGGTTCTAGTAAAATTTATTTATAGACATTGAATGGAATGTATATGTTATTTGTATGCTATGAGATATTATTATAAAATTTTTCCCACAATTAAAATGTGTAAAGCATTTTTAGCTTGCAGCCTGTACATAAACTGACAGTGGGCAGGATTTGGGCAAAGAGCTTTCATTTTACAACCTTTTGTCTAAATAATAAATTTTGCCACTTTCAAAATACCTGATACACAAATGTGAAAGAAAAGCAGAATAACCATAGTAAAGAATTCCACTCAGGGAAAGAGATGCATCGTGCCTTGACCACTGATTCTAAATGTCCTATTTAGTAACCTCTCAAACAGGGATAGTGAATCTCAGAGGTGAGTCCATATTTGCTTACCTTTCTTAGAATATTGTTCCCACTGGAAGGCTTTTTCTTATGAGAGTTGAATTGTTTTTGCTACTTTTACCTAGTCATTTTCTACAAATTTACAACAAATATCTATCTCTACCTAGCAGCTTTTATGTACCAAGAACATTTCTAGACCTTTTGGATATAAAGTGAACAAAATAGACAAAAATATCTATATTCATAAAGCTAACATTCCAGTATGTCTTTTGGTTAGGATTGGGTAGAGACAGATATCAAAGAATAAAAACAATATAAAATTAAATTACATGCTATCTGCTAGGGGTTAAGCATTATGCAAGAGAAAGAGTAAGTGAAAAGAGAGGAGAAATGACATGGAGGTGGCCAATTTTCAATTAGGTAGTCAGAGCACATCTCACTGAGAAGGTGACATAAGAACAAATGATTTGAGGAGGTGAGGGATTAAGTTTAGGAAACTCAAGAACTGAAAGTTTCCAGGAAAGATAACAGCCATCACAGAAGTCCTAATGTCCCAAGACTAATGTGTCTGAGGCAGAGTGAGGCATCACAAGAATAGCAGGGACAGAAGACAGAGGATTGAAACAGAATGTTCTGATTTAATTCCATGGAGACAAATAGCTTAGCTGAACAGGTACATGCCAGAATATAAAAGAAAATGGGGGAGAGAGAGAGAGAGAGAGAGAGAGAGAGAGAGAGAGAGAGAGAGAGAAAGAGAGGGAGAGAGAGAGAACTGTTAGTCTTTAATAAAGACATGACCTCAATGATTTAGATGTTAAAGACATTTCATTAATAAAAGTTTTGGGCAATCCATTTCTTGAATTTTACCTCCTCTTTTCTCTCTCCTTTCCTTTAATCTACTTAGGATGTGTATAACCTAGGGACAGATGGAAACCTCAGTCTCATTGAGTAAAAGGGAAAAGGGAGGGAAGGAGGGAGGAGGAAAGGAAAGAAGAAAAGGAGGAAAGGAAAAAATCAATAAAGCAACAAAAGAAAGGGGAAAAACTGTACTACTTAAAAGAGATTTATATTATATATACATACATGTATATATATATTAAAGAGCCTTGAGTAACATCTAGTAAACTCAAATATTCTCATTCCAACAACTTATTAATATTAGAACCTTCTCTTTAAAATGAGTATAGATCTTTCCATTTTTATCAAGTATCCATGCTATCTAGTTTGAGACTGCATTTTGAATAGAACATTAAACAATCCTGAAGGTATTAGAATCTGAAGTTTTAATAAAGGTTTCAGAATACGAAAATATTAAAAATGCAAAAATAGTAACTCCTTTGAAAATCTGTGAGGGATTATTTCCAATTTCACAGAATCATTAAGACACTGTATATTCCTTTGATTTTAGTATCTCCTAGCTCATATGCGAAAATTTTGTCGCCAAGTAAGAAGGTTAATAGTGCATGTTGATTTACTTCTAGGTTAGATGTTCCCAAGTAATTACAGTTTCTATCATTTCTTTTTGAACAGAAATGAAGTATTTGTAAATATTACATAATTTGAATTTTAATGGGTTACCTAGGGCAAAATGGGACTTATTATAGTTTCATGGTCTCTTTGACCGTGGAAACCATGAACTACTACTCGTTAATAAAAACATGACCTGAATGATTCAGATGTTAAGGGTATTTCATTAATAAAAGTTTTGGGCAGTCCATTTGTTGAATTTTACCTCGTCTCTTTTCCTGTAATCTACTTAGGATGTCTATGACCTAGGGACAGATGGAAACCTCAGATTCTTTGGGTAAACAGTCATATAAACACAATACAAAAGAGAAAGCAATGTAGTATGTTATGATATATTTTATTTATTACAATAAGCACTTTTTTATTCACAACATACTTTATTAATTTTTAAATTATTTTGCTTTTTACATCCCATTTCTTCTTTCTGGAGTTTTTTTTCTTCTTCCTGAAGTATTTAATGCTGCTATCATGAGGGCCCTGATTAGAAATGTTTCTAAATTTTTGTATGTTTAAAATTATCTTAATTAATCCTCTTGGTTAGGGGTACTGGGTTCATATTTCTTTTCCTCATCATTTGAAATACATTACTCTGTTGTCTTCTGACTCCTTAACAACTGATAATAATTTTTAATTAATAATAAATTGCAATCTCTAATATGTATCAGTTTTTCTGTACATGCCAGGAATAGTTCTGAGGATTAAGTGAGATAATATGTGCAAAGTGCTTAGATGAGGAATCCAAGGCACAGAAAGATGAAGTAGCAAACAATTTGAGCTTACATAACTTGGAAATGACTGAACAGAATTCTAGTCCAGGGACCTCAAACAACAAATGTGTTGCTCATATGAGTTGTATTGTCCTGTAGTTAACTTGCTTGTATCACCTGGTATTTTAAAGGTTTATTCTTTTTTAATTTTTTTTTGTTGTTGTTGTTGTTAATGTTTTACCTTTTTACTAGAAAGTGTCTATGTCTAAGTAGTATTTATTTCTATTTTATCTTCTCAGCACATACTGGGTTTCTTATATCTAAGTCACATGTTTCTCCTCGATGCTACAAAATTCTTAGTCATTATCAGCTTTATCTTTTTTTTTTTTTTTTTTTTTTGGAGACGGAGTCTCGCTCTGTCGCCCAGGCTGGAGTGCAGTGGGCCGGATCTCAGCTCACTGCAAGCTCCGCCTCCCGGGTTTAGGCCATTCTCCTGCTTCAGCCTCCGGAGTAGCTGGGATTACAGGCGCTCGCCACCTCACCCGGCTAGTTTTTTTATTTGTATTTTTTTAGTAGAGACGGGGTTTCACCAGGTTAGCCAGGATGGTCTCGATCTCCTGACCTCGTGATCCGCCCGTCTCGGCCTCCCAAAGTGCTGGGATTACAGGCTTGAGCCACCGCGCCCGGCCTCTGCTTTATCTTTATAGAGCAAATACTAGTTGTGCATCTGTGCTTCTCATTTTATCCTTCCTCTTTTTATTTTCATTTTTTAGAAACTTTTCTTTATTAATCTCATCAACATTATATGTCTTAGAATATATACTTATTAATTTTTATTACTTTAATAATTTTCTTTCCAGCTGTGTCATACTATTCTCCAGAAAATAGTCAGATTAGCCAATCTACTGTCTAGAATTTTTAATGGAAATAAATAGTTTTTATTCAACTAATGCAAAAAAATACTTTTTTTCACATTTAAGGTTTCTTATTGCTTCTTTTCACATGTCTCTTTTTTATTTATTGCTTTCTTTTATTGTTTTCATTAGAACTATTTCCTATTTTTGGAAGAGATAATATATATGCATGTATAATTTCATATTATTTTGTTGACTCTAGTTCTTTGGAGTTCCACTCTATTTATTGCCCTTTATGTTGCTAAAATTTCATCAGTGTATTAATGTCTTATAATTTCTGTTTAAGTGTTTATCTTCTGTGAAAATGTTTACCCTTCGGCCAGGCGCGGTGGCTCAAGCCTGTAATCCCAGCACTTTGGGAGGCCGAGACGGGCGGATCACGAGGTCAGGAGATCGAGACCATCCTGGCTAACACAGTGAAATCCCGTCTCTACTAAAAAAAAAATACAAAAAACTAGCCAGGCGAGGTGGCGGGCGCCTGTAGTCCCAGCTACTCGGGAGGCTGAGGCAGGAGAATGGCATAAACCCGGAAGGCGGAGCTTGCAGTGAGCTGAGATCCGGCCACTGCACTCCAGCCTGGGCGACAGAGCGAGACTCCGTCTCAAAAAAAAAAAAAAAAGAAAGAAAATGTTTACCCTTCAACTTAACTAAATCCTGTTGCTTGGTTGTTTAACCTGGCATGCCTACAGGTTGTCATCCATCCACAAAGCAGGTGCTATTCCAATTTGATACATTTTATTTTTTCTTTTTAAATTCTGGCTTCCCTGTTTTTTGTTTTTTGTTTGTTTTTTAAACTGAGAACACCGTGAAAAAAGAATTGTGGAATGATAATAGAGGATTACTAGCTTGCAAGGAGCCTATATAGGACTAAAAATTGTTTCATTCTCCCTTGAAACAGTTCCTCATTGAAATGCATATTTACTCTGAAAGCACTTGAAAATCTAAAGCTTCTCTTATTTCTGGTGATGTTTTAAAGGTTCTTAAAGATATGTCAGATACATACAGCAAAAGATATCTCTCAGAATCTGAAGTGCATTTTAGAATAATCCGTATGAAATGACATGGCAATATAAATTCTTTTCTACTTGTAAGGATACCAGGATACAGAACCTAATGGAATATCCATAATACTTTTTAGTTATTTATCATTTGTAGAGAATCTTTTAAAATATTAAATTGATATTAAGAGTATTGATGTCTAAGTAAAACATATTATTACAAAACACTAACTTTGCTCTTTGATTTTAACTAAATTCACAAAGAAAGAGAGCTGCTTCTAATCATTGCACTTGAGCTATACTCTAGCTGTCATTATAATTTTCTGTGAAATCATAGTAGCAAACTTCTTTTACTATGTATTCAGAATTATAAAAATAGGAAAGAAATTAAAGACAAAGAAAGGAAGAAAAAAATAAGGAAAGAAGAAAAACAAACAAAATAGATGCCTGTCACAGTAATATTTTAATAATGTAATATATTTCATTTCTTCTTTTCTACCCTCAAACTTGAATCTCATAAAAATTTACTCATTACTTTTGCTGTAAAGATAACTTCAAAACCAATAGATAATTGTTTTTGATTCTTCTTCCTATTTGTATATAACAATATTATAACTGTTTTTTCTTCAAATTTAAGTGCAATGATAATTTCATTAGCAATTCAGTGATAAATGTTTTCTGTTATTACTATTATTTGTTTTACAGTTATAGTTTAACAAGTATCTTATATCCAGATTTTAGAGTGCATTAAAAATAGTTTTCAATTGAATATTTTAATTTCATGGCATTTCTTTGTACACCATCCTTTCTGTTTATTTTCAATTAGGTGTATCTCGTCCTTCCTGAGGTAAAAGTTTCCATACTGGTGATCTATACATTGCTCTTCTGCAGAATGTCAGTAAATATGTTGCCATAGATTTTTTCTCAAATAAACTTATAAATGTCTGTGTTAAAGCCAATCATGCTTCTGAGTTAGAGAAGATTTTAGAACTTTTAATGTAACATACATTTTTAATCTTATACATTTTGCAGGGCTTTAGCACATTCATTTAACATAAGACCTTTTATTTAAAGAATAATTTAATATTCAATGACATTTTGAAAAATACTGACATAGGTCATTGTATTGATCAGAATAGTTTGGCTACGCTTCATTAACAAACCAATGCAAAACTACAGTGTAAACAAAAGCTTGTTTGTATTTTTTTTCTCTTTGATATTACAGGAGAGCTCTGTATATCCATGGTTATTGCTGAGGGAGGTTTCCATTTCAACATACTACAACATAGTTTGCAATGGCAAGGAAAAACAGAGAAAGCTGTAGTGTTGAGTGCTAGCAAGTAAATGGGTGATTCCAAAATGACACATGCAACTTATGGAATTAGACACATGAGCTGGTTACCCCTAAATTCGACAGAAGGGAAATTTCTCCTCAGCACAATCAGGAGTAGAATGTTGGCAATGTTTAATAGGTTTTCTAACGTTGTCTGAAGTATGTCAAATTTCTATGGATAAAGAGAAGTTTAGGGACTGTATTTTTGTAATGCAATGTTAATAAGTATAGTATTAATGATAAGTACATTATTGTGAGTTTATTTTGTGCCAAACCTGTAGTATGCATTTTCTAAGCTTTTCTCTTTTAATTTTCACAATAAATTAAAAGAGCTGAGCATGGTGGCTGATGACTGTAATCCCAGCAACTTGTGAGGCTGAGGTGGGAAGAGGGCATGAGGTCAGTAATTCGAGATGAGCCTGGGCAATATAGCGAGACCCCATCTCTAAAAAACAGTTGCTAAAAAAAATTTAAAAATAAGTAATTAAAATATCCTTATGGCATTAAAAAAAAATTATATCGGGGATATAGGTAAAGGATGACTGCATGCCCTTTCACAACGACAGTAGTTTCTCACATGACTAGCCCAGAGTTCTCTAATTTTCTAAGGTTATATAAATTTTATTTTATTTACTACTGACTATTGACTAAGGTGTTTTACAACTCTATAAGCATAGATACTGATTCATATAAAACTGGTCGTACTACAGATACCTCATGTCAGATAGCAGTGCAAGTGAATTCTTAGTGAGAAAAATGCAAATAGAGATTCAAGCATGCTAAAGATTTTACTCCAAAGCTGTCATTATTTTTATTGCCCAATAGAGCATCAACCAGTTTCACGTGTGATTTACAAATTTTATTCCAGCATTCTATATTCCTATGAAAAGAAAAACTCTTTTTCTCACATTTTTAAAAGTAATCTTACTATCCTTATATTTTGACATTAATTTATTCTATGTTTATATGAGAATTATGCTTTTAATTTTTTGAAAAGGGCTCTTTGAAAATTTAAATGACTTGATGAGCCTAAGCTAAAAGAATAAGGTAAAAAATTGCTAAAGTTATAAGATAAAGGTTCTGGAACTGTTCTTGACCATGAATATTTCTGTGAACCACACATTGGAAGGAGTAGTGCTCACGTAAGGAGAGATAAGATAGAAAACACACAGAGAAGGCAGAGAAGAAGAAGTGGAAAGAGCTGAGCACGGTGGCTCATGCCTGTAATCCCAGCAACTTGGGAAGTTGAGGTAGGAAGATTGCATGAGACTAGTAGTTAGAGATGGGCCTGGGTAGTATAGCAAGGCTCTATCTCTAAAAAATTGTTTTTCAGAAAAGTAGCCAGGTGCACACCTGTAATCTGATAGCTTGAACCCAGGGACTCAAGGTTGCAGTGAGCTATGATCGTGCCTGTGAATAGACACAGCAGTCTACCTTGGATGATAGATCAAGACCCCATCTCAAAAAATAGAAAGAGTCTTGACATTTTTCAAATAATTTATTCCACTCTTTTTGGAAACTCAGATCCAATATTTGACTTTCACTAGACAGCCTAGAATCATTTTTATGAATTAAGTATGTCTTAAAGTAAATTAAATGATTTTATTTGGTTACTTATTTGTAATGCAGCCTAAAATACAAAAAAAAAAAAAAAAAAAAGGTTTTCAACTATAATATATACCAAAATATGTAGATAAGTGAGTATAAGTGCAATGGATCCAAATAAGGATTCTGCATAGCGAGTTGACAAATACCAGCCATTTTGTTCATTCCTATTGTCTCTAGAGCACATGCTAGAGACCCACAGGAACCGGAGGCTTAAAGTCAATGGTATAGACACTACTTTACCAACCCACATATAACAAGTGCCCGAAATGTGGAAGCCCTGCCCTTGGGGTTTGGGAAATATCAGTGAACTAAGCTGACAAAAGTCTCTGTCCTCACAGGAAGCTTCTATTTTGGTAAGGCATTGATCTTAGTAAAGCTTGTTCTCTTTGCTGTGGCTTGCTTTGCTTACACTCACATATATGTGAGAGAGTATTAGATTACCACCAACTGGAAAGACATTCAGAAAATGAGAGTAAAGTGGATGTGATGGTTAATTTTAGGCATTAGCTTGACTGGATTAAGAGATACTTAGAAAACTGGCAAAGTATTATTTTGGGGTGTGTTTCTGAGGGTGTTTCTGGAGGAGATTAGTATGTGAGGTGGTGAACTGAGAGGAGAAGATCTGCCTTCAATATGGGTGGGCACCTTCTAGTCAGCTTGTAACCCAGATAGAACAAAAAGGCAGAGGAAAGGTGAATTAATTCTCTCCTGAAGCAGGAACATTCTTTTTCTCCTGCCTTTGGACATCAGAATTATAGGCTCTGCAGTCACTGGGCTCCAAAACTTGCACTAGCCTCTCTCCAACCCCCACCAGGGTTCTTAGGTCTTTGGACTTGAACTGAATTACACCACTGGCTTCCCTGGTTGTGATGCTTTTGGACTTGGACTGAGTCATGCTACTGGCTTCCCTTGATCTCCAGCTTGCAAGTGGCCTATCATGGGACTTCTCAGCCTCCATAATTATGTGAGCCAATTCCCCTAGTAAATCCTGTCTCCTATATCAACCTTTGTGTAGATAATATTGTTTGTGTCTCTCTGGAGAACTCTGACTAATACAAGGGATGTTCTAAGTCTTCTAATCCAGTACCATTGCTGGGAATCCTTGCCAAGAGGTAAATGAAAATACATCTAAAGAGAAGACTGAGTCCCCAGGCTTGGTATGAAGAAACAGAGCCAAAATAATGGAGTCAAATTAAGCAGCAAGATTTTATAAGATTCATTGATTTCAGTTACCAGAAAAATGGAATTCCTTCAAATAAAATTGCTAATCAGCAAAGTTTTAAGAATTAAAAAGTTTAAAGCTCATTGATACAATTTATATTATTTTTGAATGATTGATATTCTATAGAAGCATACTGAATTTACTGAAAGCTTTAATTAAAATATGTACATGATTCATATCTTTAGGAGCTTATAATTAAGCTATGTAAAGTTGTGAGGAAATAAATAACAGTAGAGTAGAAGAGAAAAAAAAAGTCCAGAGGGATGAGCAAAGTCATAGATACTGCAACTGCCAAAGGGCCCAGATTTGCTCTAAGTCTGTATCTATACACTTGACATTCAGATTAAAACCAAATCTCACTTTAATGAGATCGTTTTTTGATCAGTTTCTGCCTCTCTTTATTCATTAGCTAGCTGGTAATAGCAATATGTCAATAATCTACTTTCAAAGCAAACTTTGAAATAAGGAGTTGTAAAATATAACTTTATTCATGCATCATTACCTTTTTATTTAGCAGATTAAAAACAATCTGTGTCTATTCTTTCTACTATGATTATATTAGCAAGATAGTCAATGCCTTAGTATCCTGTGGAAAGGATAAGCAAATCCAAGGAAAACAAAAAGGAGAAAGGCATATCTAATTCATAGAATCTCAGAGTGTAGAGGGAAGAGGAAATTTAAATATTGTTTAAATCAACTCCTCTCGTTATTAGGATAAGTAAAGCCCGGATAGGTTGGAGGCATGTATAGAAACAGAAATAGGTACAGATATTCCAAGAGCAGAAACTGGAACAAGAGCCAGAAAGACCAGTACAGTCTTACAGTTGAAGAAGATATGCATACAAACACTCTTAAACTTGTAGAGATGTGCACGCACACACCCACAGACACACACACACATTCGCAAACAGATACATATTCACTCACACATACAGAGATAAATACATAGATGTGGAAGCTCTTTTTAATGTCTGGGGTGAGGATGCATTATTTTCTAATGCACTAAAACGTGAAATTTCAATGATTCAATAAATATGTACCGTATTGAGGACCTACCATAGGCCAAGAATTCTGTTGGGTACTAGAAAGTGCAGTACTTGCCAATGTATTTGTCTTTCAAAATAAACGAACCTTGCATGATCATGCATTAAAGCAAAAGTTATATTTTTTTTTAATTTTAACTCTGTGTAGCTGTAATAGCAGCCAACATTTATTGAGCAGTTAACACATTACCAGGCACTACATAAAACACTTTATAATGTTATCTTATTGAATGCTCCTACCCACCCTCTAGAGTAAGCATTATTACTGTCCTGATTTTTGTTGTTGTTGTTTTATTTTATTTTATTTGACTTTAAGTTCTGGAATTCATGTGCTGAATGTATTGAATTCATGAGGGATTGCTACAAGATGAGGCCGTCAGTTCAAGTGGAAGGCACAGCAAATTGAAATACTATACAGGCTGACACCCCTGATCAACAATGTTCACTCTGTGATAACAGAGAGTAGCATGTGTAGAGAGATTTCTGGAACATGGCCCTTTTTCCAGAACAACTATTTTTTCAAGTTATACATTTGGAGGTTTATCTGGCTTAATTATGAGGGGTATCAGAAGATAGCAGTCATCACAGGAAAGGTCAACGGACAGCAGATAAGTATATTAGTAAGTCAGGGTTTCTAGAGAAAATATGCCTCAGAATCAGACTGCAAATCCATTATGGATTTTAATTTTTTTTTTTTTGACAGAATCTTTCTCTGTCGCCAGGCTGGAGTGCAGTGACCAATGTCCGCTCACTGCAACTTCCAGCTCCCAGGTTCAAGCGATTCTCCTGCTTCAGCCTCCCGAGTAACTGGGACTACAGGCGTGGGCCACCATGCTCAGTTAATTTTTATATTTTTAGTAGAGACGGGGTTTCACCGTGTCGGCCAGGATGGTCTCGATCTCCTGACCTCATGATCTGCCCGCCTTGGCCTCCCAAAGTGCTGGGATTACAAGCGTGAGCCCCTGCACCTGGCCAGATTTTTAAAATTTTTAATTGATAAATAATAATTGTACATCTTATAGGATAAAATATAATTCTTGATATATGTATACATTGTAGAAAGAGTAAATTAAGCTAATTAACATATCCATCTCCTCATCTACTTATCATTTTTTGGTATAGTACTCTTAGCAACTTTGAAACTTATAGTACATTATTAACTATGGTTGGCACATTATCCAACAGAGCAATAAAACATATCCCCCCATCTATTTTTAGTATATGTGCTGCCCAAGTGAGCACTCGCCTGTCTAACTGAAACTTCATACCCATTGGCCAACATCTCCCCTTTCTCAATTACCCCAACCTCTAACCACCATTGTACTCTCTATGAATTATACATTTTTAGATGCCACATGTAAATGTGAGCATGCAGTATTTGTTTTCCTGTGCCTGGCTTATTTTAGTTATTTACAAGATATTGAAAACCAGTACTGAGGCAGAAAACAATTCCTAGAACATAGCATGCACCTCATAAACTTGTTAAGTTAATGAATACATGAATGCTCATACCATCATTTACCTTTGAAATAGGTAACACACTACACTGTGTCTTTCTTTGTGCACATGTTGCTTCAATACCTGCAATATTTGAAATAGTCTGATAGTATCCATTGAAGATACAAAGTAAAATGGACACAGCCCTACCCTCAAAGAGTGCAGAGTTTAGTGAGAAATAAATGCAAATAATTGAGAGTTATAAAACTGGCCAGGCGCGGTGGCTCACACCTGCAATCCCAGGACTTTGGGAGGCCGAGGTGGGTGGTTCACGAGGTCAGGATTTCGAGACCAGTCTGGCCAACATGGTGAAACCCTGTTTCAACTAAAAATACAAAAAATTAGTCAAGTATGGTGCTGTGCGCCTGTAGTCCCAGTTACTCGGGAGGCTGAGGCAGGAGAATCGTGTGAACCCAGGAGGCGGAGGTGGCAGGGATCCGAGATCGTGCCACTTCACGCCAGCCTGGGCTACAGAGCAAGACTCCATCTCAAAAAAAAATAAGAAGAAGAAGAAGAAGAAAAAATTAAAAAAGAACTTCAAAGCAGAAAGAAGTAACTTACGGTCAGAAGAGTGAGAGCTACAATTTGACCACGAGCAAGAGAGCAACTGAGATAGAGTAGACAAATGTGTGCTGACATCTGTGGGAAATAATTGGGAGCCAGGGCTGTGCCAGAGCATAAGGGATAGTAATAATTAGCAGAGTGATGAGAAAGATTTTAGAAATTATAGTAGGATTACATCCTGGAAGGTCTTGAAAGTTATTTTAAATTTTCATTTTAATTATGTGAAGAATCTGAAGGCCTGTGAGCTGTGGACTCAGAATTCAAGTGGCTTTATAACGCTTAAGCTGGCAGTCATCTGTGGAATAGATCAGAATGGGAGAAACTGTATACACCCAAATGAATTTTATACCTATTCAAAGGTCCAGATTAATACATTTTTATGTTATTACTTATGAGTTTCAATGAAAGAGGATGTAATTTAATATAAAATGGTACCCTAGTTCATGTAAACTGGATATTTTATAGTAAACTTTTAAAAATCAAACATTTAGTGTTTTAGGAATGTCAAAAACTGTAATAAAAAATCAATGCAATATTAGATCTCTTATTTTACATTATAGCAAACTCATAACTACTATCAGCTAAATGCTTTGAACGTTCTTTAAGGAACATTATAATAGAGTTTTTAATGGGAAAAAAAGAAGGTCAGTTTCACAGCAAGAGAGGTCTCCACCAAATGATAGGAGAAATTAACAGTTCACTGCCTTTTCTATAGTGCATCTTTTGCTTCTATTTCTTACTTGAGTTTGGGACAGATAACAATAGCAGGTGGAGGTAGCAGAGGTCAAATTGCTTTGAAGGTGATGAACTAAATCATTATTGAGAAAAAATAAATAATAGCAAAGGCATGAGGAGTATCTCCAGGGACAGAAATCTTAAAATAAACTATTTGCAGCTGTACTACACAAAAACTGGATTTCTGTTCTCATAATTTTGCAATCAATTCTTGATTATCTACTCTAATTGGGGAAGTAGTGACAAATAAATCTCTAATTCATTTGTATGAGATGACTGACTCAAGGGCACTTGATAATATTCATAGCCTATTGAGATTCTCAGAAGACCATGTTCTGATGATCTAATACCAGTATTCCAGTACCAATTTTTAGTACTCTTAGAGTGTCCTTGAAAAAACTGCGAAAAGGAGTGAATAAGGCAGACAAAAGAATATTCTATTTTAATTCATTAACTATAGAAAATAGTACGTGCATGTCAACATCGACTAAAATACCATTTCACAGGACTGTCCTGAAATGTGCTACCTAGACAAAGTTGGGGATTAAATTTTCGAATGGAAACAGGTGATCTTCTAAAAACTTACATAAAATAAAATCTGAGTCAACTTACTATATGATGAATTATAGGATATACATCAATTCACAATTTAACTTCAGATACCTACAAATTTTACCATTTCCCTTTTTTTTTTTTTTTTTTTTTGAGGCGGAGTCTCGCTCTGTCACCGGGACTGGAGTGCAGTGGCCAGATCTCAGCTCACTGCAAGCTCTGCCTCCCAGGTTCACGCCATTCTCCTGCCTCAGCCTCCCGAGTAGCTGAGACTACAGGCGCCCGCCACCTCGCCCGGCTAGTTTTTGTATTTTTAGTAGAGACGGGGTTTCACCGTGTTAGCCAGGATGGTCTCGATCTCCTGACCTCGTGATCCGCCCGTCTCGGCTTCCCAAAGTGCTGGGATTACAGGCTTGAGCCACCGCACCCGGCCAACCATTTCCCATATTTAGATGAGTTATATTTGCAGAAAGTAATCCATAAGCAGTAGTGAGCTCCCTTTCATTTTACATAGATAAGTATATGCATGTTATTCACAAGTCAATTTGCAATTCTGTTGAAAGTTGTGTATGCTAATTTGAGAAAACAATATATCAATAATTTGCCAAATAATTTTGCCTAATACTTTGCATACAGTTTGGAGAAGTTCAGCAATAACCTAAAATCCTCACCAGTCAAACAGTGAGACTTTTTGTCCCAGGCCTATGGCCTTCAGTTGCAGCCAATGCTACCCAAATGTTAGGAGGGCCTTGTGTTACGGAGAGCAAATTTTATCTAAACTTGCCTATCTTCCGGTATGGATAACTGAGAAATGAAAACAATTTTGGTCATATTCATAATTACAAAACAATACTGACATCAATACCTAAAGATTTTATTAAACTTCTTTGTTTAAAATAAGCCTTTTGTTAAAAATAAGTAGGTGAAATAAGTCTATTGTTTTTTAAACCATGGATAAATAAGAAAACCACAGATGTCTTAAATCATTTAATCCAAAGCTGTAAATTTAATATAACGGTTTCCTTAGGATATGAAGCTTTTAAGAATAAACTTGCTCTAACTAATGTAGTGCTTTTTAATGATGCAGTTCTCTTCAAACAAGCGAGCGCTACTTTTCAAAAAGTAATCCAAAAGTGCCAGCTCTCTCATGCTCTCACTCTCTCTCTCTCTCTTTCATCTCTCTCTGAATTTAGGTTCACTATCAGTGTGGGACATCATCTTTATTTATATCTGGCTTTTGGTTTTGTGACATACAGGACAGTACCTATCTGGGAATCCTAGAGGAATGGTAAATATAGGAATTTCACCTCTGAGGGAAAACTCGCCAGTGTCCTTGATGTTGTTATCACTGACTTGCCAAAGTGACTAGTCCTCAAAGCAGTTGGAAGATAGCTGAAGGGTAGAAACTCCACTTTGAAAATGTCAGAGTGAACTTTTTGCACCTTTGATGGGATCCATACACAGGTCAAATGATATCAGAAGCATTGGGATTTGAAGTGGGAAGCTTTTCCTTCCACCTGGGGGTGCTGCTCTGTCTCCTGACTGTCTTTCTTGCATAGAGTGGAATGTTTGCCTGGAGTTCTTGCAATATCTTTCTTAATCATTGCCATCTTGTGATAATGCAGTTGCATATATGTTTGAATGCAAACTAGAACAATGCTGGCCTTCTATTCGTAGTAATGGTGTAAAGTTCAATTTTAAGATATGCAAAAATAGCAATAACATGAAGAAAAATATTAAGTAAATAAAAGTGCAAGTGGTATAAAGACATGGTAAAAATGTCACTGTTTTACCTGAAGAATTGAAATTTGGAAAAGTGATGCAACATTTTTTCAACTGAGGTTTTTCTTCTGGTCTACCCCATTATTCAAATAACTCCTTCTATTTTCTTGATAGTGGTTACCTCTCTTTACCTGTACGTCTCAAGAAGTATGTTCCTCTTCTCATTATCCTATATGTGGTGTCAAAACAAAATACAGCAAAGAAAAAAAGAGACAAAAAACGTTGACTCTATGCTGTGGTCTGAATGTGTGTCCCCCTAAAATTCATATGTTGAAAATGGATCCCCAATGTGATGGTATTAAGAGGTAGGGCTTTGGGGAGGTGATTAGGTCACAAGGGCAGAGCTCTCATGAGTGGGATTGGTACTCCTAGAGAAGAGGCTGGAAGGAGCTTGTTTGCCCCTTCCACCATGTGAGGACAGAGTTAGAAAGTGCCACGTATGAATGAGGAGATGACCTCTCAACAGACATTGCATCTGCCGGTGCTTTGATCTTAGACTTTCCAGGCTCCATAACTGTGACAAATATATTTTCTCTTTATAAACGCATCAATTTATGGCATTTTATTGTAGAACTCCAAACAGACTAAGACACTCTATTTTCTCAAAACATATGAATTAATTTTCCCTTTGTGATACCTGCTATTCACTTTAAGTACCTGCTGTCTCTCTCTCAGATGAATGCTCTATTCCTCTACTGGTCCCTAGAAGTCCAGGCATTTCTCTATTTCAGATTTGAAGTCATCTGTTTTCACAAAAGCACTTAACAGGACAGATCAAATAGTACAGAGAACATTTTAGACACTGAAATATTTTGACCTGGTCCTTATCATGTTTGTATCAATTCTCTGGACATCCCCCAAACCTTCATCTCCAACCATACTTAGTATTTGCTTCTCAAAACATCCCATGCACTTTCATAACCTTGCTTCTACATAAAATGCACAATCTCTTTCTTTTGTCTTGTGCATCCTGACTTTTTCTTCATGACGACCTATTTGAAGAATTCATTCATGATTTTTTAGGTCATAATATGTACTGTCTTCTTAGCCTCCACAGCACTGCATGTAATTTTTCACATGCATTTTTCATTTGCATTGAATTTATTTAGATTCCCTTTGCTTTAATATTTTTAATTTTCCTTTTTTATTTTTTGTGGGTATGTAGTAGGTATATATATTTATGGGGTACATGAGATGTTTTGGTACAAGCATGCAATGTGAAATGAGCACATCGTGGAGAATGGGGTATCCATTCCCTCAAGCACTTATCCTTTGAGTTACAAACAATCCAATTACACTCTTTAAGCTATTTTTTAAATTTAATTTAATTTTTTAAAATTTTTATTATAATTTAAGTTCTAGGGTACATGTGCACAACGTGCAGGTTTGTTACATATGTATACATGTGCCATGTTAGTGTGCTACACCCATTAACTCGTCATTTACATTAAGTATATCTCCTAATGCTATCCGTCCCCCCTCCCCCCACCCCATGACAGGCCCAGGTATGTGATGTTCCCCTCCCTGTGCCCATATGTTCCCATTGTTCAATTCCCACCTATGAGTGAGAACATGCAGTGTTTGGTTTTCTGTTCTTGTGATAGTTTGCTGAGAATGATGGTTTCCAGCTGCATCCGTGTTCCTACAAAGGATATGAACTCATCCTCGTTTATGGCTGCATAGTATTGATGTGAATGTGTGCCACATTTTCTTAATCCAGTCTGTCATTGGTGGACATTTGGGTTGGTTCCAAGTCTTTGCTATTGTGAATAGTGCCACAATAAACACACGTGTGCATGTCTCTTTATAGCAGCATGATTCATAATCCTTTGGGTATATACCCAGTAATGGGATGGCGGGGTCAAATGGTATTTCTAGTTCTAGATCCTTGAGGAATCGCCACACTGTCTTCCACAATGGTTGAACTAGTCTACAGTCCCCGCAACCATGTAGAAGTGTTCCTATTTCTCCACATTCCCTCCAGCACCTGTTGTTTCCTGACTTTTTAACTATCGCCATTCTTTTTTTTTTTTTTAAATATATATTTTTATTTTCTTTATATTATTATTATTATTATTATACTTTAGTTCTAGGGTCATGTGCACAATGTGCAGGTTTGCTTTTTTTGTTTTTTTTTTTTTTCTTTTTTTTTTTTATTATACTTAAGTTCTAGGGTACATGTGCATGACGTTTATATCATGTATAACTCCCCAATGCAATCCCTCCCTCCCCCCCTCCCCATGATAGGCCCCAGTGTGTGATGTTCCCCTTCCCGAGTCCAAGTGATCTCATTGTTCAGTTCCCACCTATGAGTGAGAACATGCGGTGTTTGGTTTTCTCTTCTTG
Source organism: Trachypithecus francoisi (assembly GCF_009764315.1). NCBI lineage: Eukaryota > Metazoa > Chordata > Mammalia > Primates > Cercopithecidae > Trachypithecus > Trachypithecus francoisi. The sequence continues at coordinate 45,873,321 of NW_022681460.1, read as the reverse complement.
TGATAGTTTGCTAAGAATGATGGTTTCCAGCTGCATCCATGTCCCTACAAAGGACGCAAACTCATCCTTTTTGATGGCTGCATAGTATTCCATGGTGTATATGTGCCACATTTCTTATCCAGTCTGTCACAGATGGACATTTGGGTTGATTCCAAGTCTTTGCTATTGTGAATAGTGCCGCAATAAACAAACGTGTGCATGTGTCTTTGTAGTAGAGTAATTTATAATCCTTTGGGTATATACCCAGTAGTGGGATGGCTGGGTCATATGGTACATCTAGTTCTAGATCCTTGAGGAATCGCCATACTGTTTTCCATAATGGTTGAACTAGTTTACAATCCCACCAACAGTGTAAAAGTGTTCCTATTTCTCCACATCCTCTCCAACACCTGTTGTTTCCTGACTTCTTAATGATTGCCATTCTAACTGGTGTGAGATGGTATCTCATTGTGGTTTTGATTTGCATTTCTCTGATGGCCAGTGATGATGAGCATTTTTTCATGTGTCTGTTGGCTGTATGGATGTCTTCTTTTGAGAAATGTCTGTTCATATCCTTTCCCCACTTTTTGATGGGTTTGTTTGCTTTTTTCTTGTATATTTGTGTTTGAGTTCTTGGTAGATTCTGGATATTAGCCCTTTGTCAGATGAGTAGGTTGCAAAAATTTTTTCCCATTCTGTAGGTTGCCTGTTCACTCTGATGGTAGTTTCTTTGGCTGTGCAAAAGCTCTTTAGTTTAATTAGATCCCATGTGAAAATTTTTGCTTTTGCTGCCGTTGCTTTTGGTGTTTTAGACATGAAGTCCTTGCCCATGCCTATGTCCTGAATGGTACTACCTAGATTTTCTTCTAGGGTTTTTATGGTATTAGGTCTAACATTTAAGTCTCTAATCCATCTTGAATTAATTTTCGTATAAGGGGTAAGGAAAGGATCCAGTTTCAGCTTTCTACTTATGGCTAGCCAATTTTCCAGCACCATTTATTAATAGGGAATCCTTTCCCCATTTCTTGTTTCTCTCAGGTTTGTCAAAGATCAGATGGCTGTAGATGTGTGTATTATTTCTGAGGACTCTGTTCTGTTCCATTGGTCTATATCTCTGTTGTGGTACCAGTACCATGCTGTTTTGGTTACTGTAGCCTTGTAGTATAGTTTGAAGTCAGGTAGCGTGACGCCTCCAGCTTTGTCCTTTTGACTTAGGATTGTCTTGGCAATGCGGGCTCTTTTTTGGTTCCATATGAACTTTAAAGCCGTTTTTTCCAATTCTGTGAAGAAAGTCATTGGTAGCTTGATGGGGATGGCATTGAATCTATAAATCACCTTGGGCAGTATGGCCATTTTCACGATATTGATTCTTCCTATCCATGAGCATGGTATGTTCTTCCATTTGTTTGTGTCCTCTTTGATTTCACTGAGCAGTGGTTTGTAGTTCTCCTTGAAGAGGTCCTTGACATCCCTTGTAAGCTGGATTCCTAGGTATTTGATTCTCTTTGAAGCAATTGTGAATGGAAGTTGATTCCTGATTTGGCTCTCTGCTTGTCTGTTACTGGTGTATAAGAATGCTTGTGATTTTTGCACATTAATTTTGTATCCTGAGACTTTGCTGAAGTTGCTTATCAGCTTAAGCAGATTTTGGGCTGAGACAATGGGGTTTTCTAAATATACAATCATGTCATCTGCAAACAGGGACAATTTGACTTCTTCTTTTCCTAACTGGATACCCTTGATTTCTTTCTCTTGCCTGATTGCCCTAGCCAGAACTTCCAACACTATGTTGAATAGGAGTGGTGAGAGAGGGCATCCCTGTCTTGTGCCAGTTTTCAAAGGGAATTTTTCCAGTTTTTGCCCATTCAGTATGATATTAGCTGTGGGTTTGTCATAAATAGCTCTTATTATTTTGAGGTACGTTCCATCAATACCAAATTTATTGAGCGTTTTTAGCATAAAGGCTGTTGAATTTTGTCAAAAGCCTTTTCTGCATCTATTGAGATAATCATGTGGTTCTTGTCTTTGGTTCTGTTTATATGCTGGATTACGTTTATTGATTTGCGAATGTTGAACCAGCCTTGCATCCCAGGGATGAAGCCCACTTGATCATGGTGGATAAGCTTTTTGATGTGCTGCTGAATCCGGTTTGCCAGTATTTTATTGAGGATTTTTGCATCGATGTTCATCAGGGATATTGGTCTAAAATTCTCTCTTTTTGTTGTGTCTCTGCCAGGCTTTGGTATCAGGATGATGTTGGCCTCATAAAAAGAGTTAGGGAGGATTCCCTCTTTTTCTATTGATTGAAATAGTTTCAGAAGGAATGGTACCAGCTCCACCTTGTACCTCTGGTAGAATTCAGCTGTGAATCCATCTGGTCCTGGACTTTTTTTGGTGGGTAGGCTATTAATTGTTGCCTCAATTTCAGAGCCTGCTATTGGTCTATTCAGGATTCAACTTCTTCCTGGTTTAGTCTTGGGAGAGTGTAAGTGTCCAGGAATTATCCATTTCTTCTAGATTTTCTAGTTGATTTGCGTAGAGGTGTTTATAGTATTCTCTGATGGTAGTTTGTATTTCTGTGGGGTCGGTGGTGATATCCCCTTTATCATTTTTTATTGCGTCTATTTGATTCCTCTCTCTTTTCTTCTTTATTAGTCTAGCTAGCGGTCTGTCAATTTTGTTGATCTTTTCAAAAACCAACTCCTGGATTCATTGATTTTTTGGAGGGTTTTTTGTGTCTCTATCTCCTTCAGTTCTGCTCTGATCTTAGTTATTTCTGCCTTCTGCTAGCTTTTGAATGTGTTTGCTCTTGCCTCTCTAGTTCTTTTAATTGTGATGTTAGAGTGTCAATTTTAGATCTCTCCTGCTTTCTCTTGTGGGCATTTAGTGCTATTTTCCCTCTACACACTGCTTTAAATGTGTCCCAGAGATTCTGGTATGTTGTATCTTTGTTCTCATTGGTTTCAAAGAACATCTTTATTTCTGCTTTCATTTCGTTATGTACCCAGTAGTCATTCAGGAGCAGGTTGTTCAGTTCCATGTAGTTGAGCGGTTTGGATTGAGTTTCTTAGTCCTGAGTTCTAGTTTGATTGCACTGTGGTCTGAGAGACAGTTTGTTATAATTTCTGTTCTTGTACATTTGCTGAGGAGTGCTTTACTTCCAATTATGTGGTCAATTTTGGAATAAGTGCGATGTGGTGCTGAGAAGAATGTATATTCTGTTGATTTGGGGTGGAGAGTTCTATAGATGTCTATTAGGTCCGCTTGGTGCAGAGATGAGTTCAATTCCTGGATATCCTTGTTAACTTTCTGTCTCGTTGATCTGTCTAATGTTGACAGTGGAGTGTTGAAGTCTCCCATTATTATTGTATGGGAGTCTAAGTCTCTTTGTAGGTCTCTAAGGACTTGCTTTATGATCTGGGTGCTCCTGTATTGGGTGCATATATATTTAGGAGAGTTAGCTCTTCCTGTTGAATTGATCCCTTTACCATGATGTAATGGCCTTCTTTGTCTCTTTTGATCTTTGATGGTTTAAAGTCTGTTTTATCAGAGACTAGGATTGCAACCCCTGCTTTTTTTTGTTCTCCATTTGCTTGGTAGATCTTCCTCCATCCCTTTATTTTGAGCCTATGTATGTCTCTGCATGTGAGATGGGTCTCCTGAATACAGCAGACTGATGGGTCTTGACTCTTGATCCAGTTTGCCAGTCTGTGTCTTTTAATTGGAGCATTTAGTCCATTGACATTTAAGGTTAATATTGTTATGTGTGAACTTGATCCTGTCATTATGATATTAACTGGTTATTTTGCTCGTTAGTTGATGCAGTTTCTTCCTAGCCCGATGGTCTTTACATTTTGGCTTGTTTTTGCAATGGCTGGTACCGCTTGTTCCTTTCCATGTTTAGGGCTTCCTTCAGGGTCTCTTGTAAGGCAGGCCTGGTGGTGACAAAATCTCTAAGCATTTGCTTATCTGTAAAGGATTTTATTTCTCCTTCACTGATGAAGCTTAGTTTGGCTGGATATGAAATTCTGGGTTGAAAATTCTTTTCTTTAAGAACGTTGAATATTGGCCCCCACTCTCTTCTGGCTTGTAAAGTTTCTGCCGAGAGGTCTGCTGTTAGTCTGATGGGCTTCCCTTTGTGGGTACCCGACCTTTCTCTCTGGCTGCCCTTAAGATTTTTTCCTTCATTTCAACTTTGGTGAATCTGGCAATTATGTGTCTTGGAGTTGCTCTTCTGGAGGAGTATCTTTGTGGCGTTCTCTGTATTTCCTGAATTTGAATGTTGGCCTGCCCTACTAGGTTGGGGAAGTTCTCCTGGATGATATCCTGCAGAGTGTTTTCCAACTTGGTTCCATTTTCCCCCTCACTTTCAGGCACCCCAATCAGACGTAGATTTGGTCTTTTTACATAATCCCATACTTCTTGCAGGCTTTGTTCATTTCTTTTTCTTCTTTTTTCTTTTGGTTTCTCTTCTCGCTTCATTTCATTCATTTGATCCTCAATCGCTGATACTCTTTCTTCCAGTTGATCGAGTCGGTTACTGAAGCTTGTGCATTTGTCACGTATTTCTCGTGTCATGGTTTTCATCTCTGTCATTTCGTTTATGATCTTCTCTGCATTAATTAATCTAGCTGTCAATTCTTCCACTTTTTTTTCAAGATTTTTAGTTTCTTTGCGCTGGGTACGTAATTCCTCCTTTAGCTCTGAGAGGTTTGATGGAGTGAAGCCTTCTTCTCTCATCTCGTCAAAGTCATTCTCTGACCAGCTTTGATCCGTTGCTGGTGATGGGCTGCGCTCCTTTGCAGTGGGAGATGTGCTCTTATTTTTTGAATTTCCAGCTTTTCTGCCCTGCTTCTTCCCCATCTTTGTGGTTTTATCTGTCTCTGGACTTTGATGATGGTGACGTACGGATGGGGTTTTGGTATAGGTGTCCTTCCTGTTTGATAGTTTTCCGTCTGACAGTCAGAAGGACTGTCTGTTGGTCTGTTGGAGATTGCTTGAGGTCCACTCCAGACCCTGTTTGCCTGGGTATCAGCAGCAGAGGTTGCCGAAGATAGAATATTGCTGAACAGCGAGTGTACCTGTCTGATTCTTTCTTTGGAAGTTTCCTCTCAGGGGTGACGCCACCCTGTGTGAGGTGGGGTGTCAGACTGCCCCTAGTGGGGGATGTCTCCCAGCTAGGCTACTCAGGGGTCAGGGACCCACCTGAGCAGGCAGTCTGTCCGTTCTCGGATCTCAACCTCCGCGTTAGGAGATCCACGGCTCTCCCCAAAGCTGTCAGACAGAGTCGTTCGCGTCTGCACCGCCCCCGCTCTTTCCCCTAATGGGCTGCAGCTGTGCACTGTCCCCAGAGGTAGAGTCTACAGAGACAGGCAGGCTTCCTTGAGCTGCTGTGAGCTCCACCCAGTTCGAGCTTCCCAGCGGCTTTGTTTACCTACTTAAGCCTCAGCAATGGCGGCGCCCCTCCCCCAGCCTCGCTGCTGCCTTGCGGATAGATGGCCGCAGACGGCTGTGTTAGCAGTGAGGGAGGCTCTGTGGGCGTGGGACCCTCCCGGCCAGGTGTGGGATATATTCTCCTGGTGTGCCTGTTTCCTTAAAGCGCAGTATTGGGGTGGGAGTTACCCGATTTTCCAGGTGTTGTGTGTCTCAGTTCCCCTGGCTAGGAAAAAGGGATTCCTTTCCCCCTTGCGCTTCCAGGTGAGGCGATGCCTCGCCCTGCTTCAGCTCACGCTGGTCAGGCTGCAGCAGCTGACCAGCACCGATTGTCCGGCACTCCCTAGCGAGATGACCCCAGTACCTCAGTTGAAAACGCAGAAATCACCGGTCTTCTGTGTCACTCGCGCTGGGAGTTGGAGACTGGAGCTGCTCCTATTCGGCCATCTTGCTCCGCCCCTCCAACTATCGCCATTCTAACTGGTGTGAGATAGTATCTCATTGTGGTTTTGATTTACATTTCTCTGATGGCGAGTGAAGATGAGCATTTTTTCATGTGTCTGTTGGCTGCATAAATGTCTTCTTTTGAGAACTATCTGTGCGTATCCTTTGCCCACTTTTTGATGGGATTTTTTTTTTTTTTGTAAATTTGTTTGAGTTCTTTGTAGGTTCTGGATATTAGCCCTTTGTCAGATGAGTAGATTGCAAAAATTTTCTCCCACTCTGTAAGCTGCCTATTCATTCCGATGGTAGTTTCTTTTGCTGTTCAATAGCTCTTTAGTTTAATTAGATACCATTTGTCAATTTTGGCTTCTGTTGCCATTGCTTTTGGTGTTTTAGACGTTAAGTCTTTGCCCATGCCTGTGTCCTGAATGGTATTGCCTAGGTTTTCTTCTAGGGTTTTTATGGTTTTAGGTCTAACATTTAAGTCTCTAATCCATCTTAAATTAATTTTTGTATAAGGTGTAAGGAAAAAATCTAGTTTTTTAAAAACATTCAACTGGTTATTATTGAGTATAGTCCAACTGGTTATTATTGAGTATAGTCACCCTCTTGTGCTATACCTTATTCAAGAATATCTTACTTAATCATTCATGAATAATATGTCTTATTCATTTTTTCTATTTTTTGTACCCATTAACTATCCCCACCTGACCCCACCGCCCCCACTAGCATTCCTAGGATCTGATCACTATCCTTCTACTCTTTATCTCCATGAGTTTAATTGTTTTAAGTTTTAGATCTCACAAACAAGTGAGAAGATGCGATATTTTTCTATGTCTGGCTTATTTCACTTAACCTAATGATCTCCAGTTCCATCCATGTTGTTACCAATGATTGGATTTAATTATATTTTTATTGCTGAATAGTACTCCATTGTGTATATGTACCACATTTTCTTTATCCATTTATCTGTTGATGGACACTTAGGTTGCTTTCAAATCTTAGCTATTGCAAACAGTGCTTCAACACTTATAGAAATGCAGATGTCTCTTTAACATACTGATTTCCCTTCTTCCGGTTATATAGTGGAACTTCTGGATAATATGGTAGCTCAATTTTTAGTTATTTGAGGAAACAAACTAAACTGTTCTCCATAGTGCTTGCACCAATATACATTCCTCCCAGCAGTGTACAAGTGTTCCATTTTCTCCACGTACTTGTCAACACTTGTTAATGCCTGTCTTTTGGATATAAGCCATTTTTATCTGTAGTGACATGATTTGTCTTTATAGTTTTGACTTGCATTTCTCTGGTGATCAGTGATGTTGAGCACCTTTTCATATGCCTGTTTGTCATTTGTATGCCTTCTTTTGAGAAATGTCTATGCAAATCTTTTGCCCAAATTGTGGCCAAATGCTTAGATTTTTTTTCTACAGAGTTGTTTGAGCTCCTTATATCTTCTGGGTATAAATCCCTTGTCAGATGGGTAGTTTGCAAATATTTTCTCCCATTCTCTGGGTTGTCTCTACCAGTTTGTTGATTGTATTCTTTGCTGTGCAGAAGCTTTTTGACTAGATGTGATTCCATTTGTCTATTTTTGCTATGGTTGCCTGTGCTTGCAGGGTATTGCTCAAGAAATCTTTGCCCAGACCAATGTCCTGGAGATTTGCCCCAATGTTTCTAGAAGTAATTTTATAGTTTGAAGTCTAATATTTAAGTCTTTAATCCATTTTTATTTGATTTTTGAAAATGGTGAGTTAGTTGTCTAGTTGCATTCCTCTGGCCATGGATATTCACTTTTTGCAGTACCATTTATCAAGGAGACTGTCTTTTCCGCATTGTATGTTCTTAATACCTTTGTCAAAAATAATTTCACTGTAGGTGTGTGTATTTTTTCTGGGTTCTCCATTCTGTTCCATTGGTCTACGTGTCTGCTTTTATGCCAGTATCATGCTGTTTTGGTTACTACAGATTTGTAGTATAATTTGAAGCCTGGTAATGTGATTCTTCCAGTTTTGTTCTTTTTGCTCAGAATACCTTTAGCTATTCTGGGTCTTTTGTGATTCCATATAAATTTTAGAAATTTTTTTCTATGTCTTTGAAGAATGCCATTGGTATTTTGGTAGGGATTGCATTTAATCTGTAGATTGCTTTGAGCAATGTGGACTGTTTAACAGTATTGATTCTTTAAATCCATGAACATGATATATTTTTTTCATTTTTTGGAGCTCCCTTCAATTACTTTAATCAGTGTTTTATATTTTAGATTATACAGATCTTTCACTTCTTTGGTTAATTCCTTAGGTTACACTTCTTTGGTTAATTCTTTGGTATTTAATTTTATATGGGACTACTGTAACTGGATAACTTTTTATTTCTTTTTCAGATCATTAATTGTTTGTATATAGAAATGCTACTGGTTTTGGGTTGATTTTGTATTCTGCAAATTTGCTTTATTTGTTTATCAATTCTAACAGATTTCCTGTGGAGTCTTTAGGCTTTTCCAAATATAAGATCATATCATCTGCAAACAAGGATAATTTGACTACTGCCTTTCTAAGTACATGTCCTTTATATCCTTCTTTTGTCTGATTTGCTGTAGCTAGGATTCCACTAATATGTTGAATAACACCTGTGATAATGGGCATTCTTGTGTTCCAGATCTCGGAGGTAAGGCTTTCAGTTTGGCACATTCACTGTGATGCTAACTGTGGTCTGTCATATATGGCTTTTATTATTTTAAAGTATGTTTCTTCTATTCCCAGTTTTCTGAGGGTTTTTATCATGAAGGATGTTGAATTTTATCAAAAACTCTTTCAGAATCAATTGAAAGGATCATATGGTTTTTATTCTTTATTCTGTTGATATAGTATACATTGATTTGTATATGCTGAATCATCTTTGCATCTCAGGGATCAATGCTACTTGCTCATGATAAATGATCTTTCTAATGTGTTATTGAAATCAGTTTGCTATTATTTTGTTGATGATTTTTGCATCAATATTTATCAGAGATATTAGCTGATCATTTGTGTGTGGGGGTGTGTGTGTTTGTCTGGTTTTTTTAATTAGGGTAATAATGGCCTTGTAGAATGAGTTTGGAAGTATTCCTCCTCCTGCATTTTTTGGAATAGCTTGGGTAAGGTTGGTATTAGCTCTTCTTTGAATGTTTGCTAGAATTCAGAATGACGTTATCAGATCTTTCTTGGGAGAATTGTTACTACAGCTTCAACCCCATTACTTCTTATTAGCCTGTTGAAGTTTTGAGTTTCTTCCTGGTTCAATCTTTGTAGGTTGTATGTACCTAGGAATTTGTTCATTTCTTCTAAATTTTCCAATTTATTGACATATCATTGTTCATGTTAACCACTAATGATTCTTTGAATTTCTGTGGTATCAGTTGTAATGTCTCCTTTTTCATATCTGATTAATTTATTTGAATCTTCTCTCTCACTCTTTTTTTTGCTTAGTCTAGCTAAGGGTTTTTTCAATTTTGTATAACTTTTGAAGAAAACAACTTTTTATCTCATTGATACTTTGTATTGTTTTCTTCATTTCAATTTCATTTATTTCTGCTCTATCTTTATTACACCTTTTCTTCTATTAATATTGAGTTTGATTTGCTCTTGCTTTGCTAATTCTTCAAGATGTATCATTAGATTGTTTATTTGAAGTTTTTTCCCCATTTTTCTGATGTAGACATTTAAAACTATAAACTTCCCACTTAGTACTGCTTTTGCTATAGTCCATAGGTTTTGGTATGTCATGTTTGCAATACCATTTGTTTCTAGACATTTTTCAATTTTCTTCTTGTTTTTTTATTGATCTGGTCAATTTTATTGACTGGTCATTCAGGAGTATATTGTTTAATTTCCATTCATTTGTGTAGTTTCAGATATTTCTCATGTTATTAATTTCTAGTTTTATTCCATTTTGGCCAGATAAGTTGTTTGACATTATTTCCATTTTTCGAATGCTTTAAGAGTTATTTTGTAACCTAGCATATGGTTTATCCTTGAGAATGATTCAAATGCTAAGGAGAAGAATATTATTCTGCAGCTCTTGCATGAAATGTTTTTTAAGTATCTATTAGGTCCACTTGGTCTAGAGTGCATATTAAGTCTAATGTTTCTTTGTGGATTTTCTGTCTGGAATATCTTTCCAATGCTGAAAGTGGGGTGTTGAAGTCTCTAGCTATTTGTAGCCTATCTCTCTCTTTAGCTCTAATTGTAGTTGCTTTATATACCGGGATGCTCCAGTGTTGGGTACATATATATTTAAAATTCTTAAATCCTCTTGAAGAATTGACCTGTTTATCATTATATAGTGATTGTCTTTGTCTCTTCTTTTAGTTTTTGCCTTAAAATCTACTTTGTCTGATATAAGTATAGTGGCTTCTGCTTTTAGTTTGGTTTCCATTGGCATAGATTATCTTTTCCCATTTTTTAATTTTCAGTCTATGTGTGCCTTTGTGTGTTATAGGTGGAGTGCATTTCTTGTAGGCAACAGAACAATAGGTCTCTTTTTTAATCCATTGAGTCTGTCTTTTGATTGGAGAACTTAGTCCATTTACATTCAATGTTATTATTGATGAGTAAGGACTTACTTTTGCCATTAAGTTATTTATTTTCTGAGTGTTTTGTAGTCTTCTCTTTCTTTTTTCTTTCCCTCCTGTCTTCCTCTAGAGAACGTGATCTCTGGCAATTTGATTTAATTTCTTCCTTTTTATTTTTTGTGTGTTCATTTTATATTTTTTGGTTTGAGATTACCATGAGATTTGCAAATACTATATTTTAACCCATTATTTTAACCTGATAACAACTGAACATTATTTGCATAAACAAGCAAGCAAGCAAAAAAGTAAACCAATAAAAACTCTATGCCTTAACATTGTCCCCCAGCTTCTTAACTTTTTGTTGTTTATATTTATATCTTATTGTACAGAATATGTCTTGAAAAGTTATTGTAGTTACTAATTTTGATTGGTTCATTGTTTAGTCTTTGTAATTAGGAGAAACATAGTTTACACACAACAGTTACAGTGTTATAATATTCTGTGTTTTCCTCTGTGCTATTACCAGTGAGCTTTGTCTATTTGGGTGATTATTTATTGCTCATTAATAACATTTTCTTTCTGATTGAAGTACTCCTTTTAGCAATCTTTGCAGTACAGGTCTAGTATTACCTAAATCCTTCAGCTTTTGTTTGTCTGGGAAAGTCTTTATTTCCCCTTCATGTTTGAAGGCTATATTTACTACATATGCTATTCTAAGGTAAAAGGGTTTTTGTTTTTTTTTTCTTTTCAAGACTTTAAATATGTCATGTCATTATTCCTGGCTTGTACACTTTCCACTGAAAAGTCTGCTGTCAGGCATCGTGGAGCTTCATAGTATGCTATTTGTTTCTTTTCTTTGGCTGCTTTTAGGATTATTTATCTTTGACTTTTGGGAATTTAAAAATTAAATGCCTTCAGGTAGTATCCTTTGTATTAAATCTGGTTTTTGTTCTATAACCTACTTGTACTTGGATATTCATGTATTTCTCTAGGTTTGGAACGTTCTCTCTCATTATACCTTTGAAGAAACTTTCTACCTCTATCTCTTTCTTTATGTCCTCTTTAAAGCCAATAACTCTTACATTTGCCCTTTTGAGGCTATTTTCTAGATTCCATATGTGTGCTTCATTGTTTTTTTTATTCTTTTTCTCCCTCTGACTCTATATTTTCAAATAGCCTGTCTATAAGCTCATTAATTCTTTATTTTGCTTGATTAATTCTGCTATTAAAGGTCTTTGATGCATTCTTCAGTATCCCAAATGCATTTTCCCCCTTCCAGAATTTTTGCTTGATTCTTTTTATTTATTTCAATCACAATGTTAAATTTATCTGATATAATTCTGAAATTCTTTCTGTGTGTTATCTTTAATTTCTTTGAATTTTCTCAACACAATTATTTTGAATTATATATTTGAAGGGTTACAGATCTCTGTTTCTCTAAGATTGTTCCTGTTGCCTTGTTAAGTGATGTCATGTTTTCCTGGATGGTTCTGATGCCAGTAGATGTTCTCTGGTGGCCCAGCATTGAAGAGTTGGGTAACTCAGTAATGTAGTGGATCTTGTAGATTTATACAAGTATCCCCTTGATGATTTTGGACAAGTTCCAGGATAATTATCTGGACTACCAGGCAGAGATTCTTTGTTCTCTTCCCTTTCTCCCAAACAGATTCTCACTCTCTGTTTCTGAGCCACTTAAATCTGTCAGTACAGTGACACAGGCACCCCTGTGGCCACCGTCACTATCACTGCACTGAGTCAGGCCTGAAGCCAGCACAGCAATGGGTCTCACCCAAGTTCTGGGATAACCACTCCATGGCTACTGCTTATATTAGCTCAAGGCCCTGGGGCTCTACAATCAGCAGGTGGCAAAGCCAGCCAGGCCTGTGTACTTCCCTTTGGGCTGGTGAGGTCCTCAAGTCCATGGATATGTCCAAAGTTGCTGGCCAGAAGTCAGATACTAGAGTCAAAAACCTTAGAAGTCTGCCTGGTATTCTGTTGTACCGCATCTGAGCTGGCAGTGAAACAACAAGATGCAGTCCTTCCCACTCATCCCTCTCCTTTCCAAAGGCAAAGGAGCTTCACCTGTTAGCCACCATCACCCCAGGCCATGAGTCATACTGCCAGACTACCAGTCAATGTTCTCCTAAGGCCCAAGGGCTCTTAAATCCCCTTGTGTTGAATGTTGCCTGGCTTGGAGCTCACCCTTCAGGGAAATGGCTCCCCTCTGGCCCAGGCCAGGTCTGGAAAAGCCGTCCAAGAGTCAAGTCCTGGAATCAAGGACCCCAAGAATCCACTTGGTACTCTGTCTTCCAAGGTCATGCTGATACTTAAGGTGCAAGTCAAAGACCCCATTTACTTTTCCCTCTGTTCTTCTTAAGCAGAAAGAGTTTTGCCCCATAACCACCCCACCTGGTAATGTGCTGAGTCCCACCTGAAGCCTCAGAACAAGTCTCAGAAGTGCACCCAAATCCCTCAATGTAGTACCTGAGTATCACTGCTGATTATTTGGGGCCCAAGGACTCTTCAATTGGCAGGTGGTAAATGCTGCCAGGACTGCATTCTTTCCTTGAAGACAGCAGGTTCCCTTCTAACCAATTGTGTGTCTAGAAATGTCATCTGGGAGCTAGGGCCTGGAACAGGAGCCTCACAACTCTGTGTTGTGCCCTATCCTGCTGTGGTTAAGCTGGTGTCCAACATGCAAGACAAAGTCCTCCCCACTCTTCCCTCTTTTCTTCTCAAGCAGAAGGAAGTGCTCAAAAGACACTCTCTGCAAGCTGTGACTGCCAGGTGTTGGGGAGATATGGCTTTGGCAATTCACAGCTGTGTTTGCTATCTATTCAGTGCTTCCTTCAGTGATATGAAGGTAAAACCAGGTACTTTGTGTGTTCACCTGAATTTTTTTTTTTTAGGAAGATGTTTTTCTGTGCAGATGGTTGTTAACTTCGTGTCCCTATGCAGGGGAAGATCAATGGAGCCTTCTATTCTGCCATTTTGCTCTGACTCCCCCCAGATTTCCTTTATTTTTGAAAAACCTGTCATTTTTAATGAAGTTTAAATGTGCACTTTTAAATTGACATTCACATTTCTCCAATGTTTCATATTATTTTCACTCCATACTTAGCTTGTTTTATCCTACTCTTTGTCATTTCTTTTAGACTCAGAATAATTCAGGTATAATTTTTCATTGTTTTTCCTTCCAGATATTTGAGGAAAGGAGTTGCCATTATACTGAGAATGAATGTGATCAAATTATTTTGTGATTATACAGACCTGGCTTTGGATTTTGCATTCTGTGCTGCCTGGCTATGTGAACTTGGTCACCATTCATTTTTATTTAATAAAGAATTGGTTACCATTCATGTCAATTTCAAATGAGAATTCCCTTGTTTATAAGTAGTTATTATAATACTCACCATTCAGGGTTTATTTTGTTTTATTGTATTTATTTTGAGACAAGTCTCTGTTACCCAGGCTAGAGTGCAGTGGCAAAATGATGGTTCATTGCAACTTCAACCTGCTGGGCTCAATAGATTTTGCAACCTCAGCCTCCTGAGTAGCTGAGACCACAGCACCTGTCACCACACCAAGCTAATTTTTTTTTTTTTTTTTGTAACAATAGAGTCTCCTTATGTTGCCTAGGCTGGTCTCGAACTCCTGGGATAACATGATCCTGCTGCCTTAGCCCCAAATTGCTCAAATTACAGGTGGGAACTGCCATGCCTGCCCCTTTACTTGGGATTTTTAAAATATGTATGTATTAATGGATGTTAAATGCTCAGCTAGTAATAGGCATTAAAGTATGTTACTTCCTTTTGGTTTCCTCTTGTGTGTGTCTCATCACAAGTAAAGAAATAGGTATAGAATTGTAAACCATTTAGAGTAAAATCTCTACACTGGACTTCAAATATGGCCTTTATAATGTTTTTATGATTCATACTCTATGATGTTAGTATCCTAAGGGTTTTGCTTGTGAGAAACAGGATGGTACAGTGAAAGAGACTTGAATTCTAATCCCAGTTGCATCACTCCTTTGTTGAATGACTCAAGGCAAGTTAATTAAATGCTCTGGGTTTCCATTTATATATCTATAAAAAAAAATGATTGTAAGAATGCTTACTCCTCAAAGAACTATTTAAGGTTTAAGTAAGACTTGTTTGATGTATAGTTATGTAAGTATAAATGATGAGCTGGGAGAACATAGACTTATGGTTAAGATGTTTCACAAAGTAGAACAATATGGCATTCAGACTTTCACTATATTTTATAGAATAACCTAATCAATCCTAGTGGAAGGCTCTAGAAAATACTTCCCTCTGTAATGTGCGCATCCTGTCAGCACAGTCAACACAAACAAAAAGTTACTTGAATCAACATTTTTTACAATCTTATACACTCCTTTCTCTTCATTCTGTTTTTATTTATTCTGTTCTTCTTGTCTCTTGTGAATATATATACATATACATATATATTTATATTTTTTTCTTTTCTCTTCTATTATTCCTATGGTTCACAACTCTGGCTATGTATCAGAATCATCTGAAGACCTCTAGAGAAAATATGAATGCATAAGTTGCACTCTGGATCAACTGAATCAGAATCTCACAGTTGTTCTCAAACTTTATCATGCATCAGGATCAACTGGAGTAAGACTCAAATATAAGCACTTTAAAAAAAGTTCTCCAAAGCTGGAGGCATCACACTACCTGACTTCAAACTATACTATAAGGCTACAGTAACCAAAACAGCATGGTACTGGTACCAAAACAGAGATACAGACCAATGGAACAGAACAGAGCCATCAGAAATAATACCACACATCTACAACCATCTCATCTTTGAAAATGGAACAGAACAGAGCCATCAGAAATAATACCACACATCTACAACCATCTGATCTTTGACAAACCTGACAAAAACAAGAAATGGGGAAAGGATTCCCTACTTAATAAATGGTGCTGGGAAAACTGGCTAGCCATAAGTAGAAAGCTGAAATTGGATCCCTTCCTTATACCTTATACAAAAATTAATTTAGGATGGATTAGAGACTTAAATGTTAGACCTAAAACCATAAAAACCCTAGAAGAAAACCTAGGCAATACCATTCAGGACACAGGCACGGGCAAGGACTTCATGTCTAAAACACCAAAAGCAATGACAACAAAAGCCAAAATTGACAAATGGCATCTGATTAAACTAAAGAGCTTCTGCACAGCAGAAGAAACTACCATCAGAGTGAACAGGCAACCTATGGAATGAGAGAAAATTTTTGCAATCTACTAATCTGACAAAGGGCTAATATCCAGAACATACAAAGAACTCAAACAAATTTACAAGAAAAAAACAACCCCATCAAAAAGTGGGCAAAGGATATGAACAGACACTTCTCAAAAGAAGACATTTATGCAGCCAACAGACATGAAAAAATGCTCACCATCACTCGCTATCAGAGAAATGCAAATCAAAACCACAATGAGATACCATCTCACACCAGTTAGAATGGCAATCATTCAAAAGTCAGGAAACAACAGGTGCTGGAGGGAATGTGGAGAAATAGAAACACTTTTACACTGTTGGTGGGACTGTAAACTGGTTCAACCATTGTGGAGGACAGTGTGGCAATTCCTCAAGGATCTCGAACTAGAATACCATTTGACCCAGCCATCCCATTATTGGGTATATACCCAAAGGATTATAAATCATGTTGCTAAAAGACACATGCACACGTATGTTTATTGTGGCACTATTCACAATAGCAAAGACTTAGAACCAACCCAAATGTTCATCAATGACAGACTGGATTAATAAAATGTGGCACAGATACACCATGGAATACTATGCAGCCATAGAAAATGATGAGTTCATGTCCTTTGTAGGGACATGGATGCAGCTGGAAACCATCATTCTGAGCCAACTATCACAAGAACAGAAAACCAAACACCGCACGTTCTCACTCATAGGTGGGAATTGAACAATGAGAACACTTGGACACAGGAAGGGGAACATCACACACCAGGGGCCTGTTTGTGGGGTCAAGGCAGGGGGGAGGGATAGCATTAGGAGACATACCTAATATAAATGACTAGTTAATGGGTACAGCACACCAACATGGCACATGTATACATATGTAACAAACCTGCACATTGTGCACATGTACCCTAGAACATAAAGTATATTAATAAAAAATAAATACAATAAAAGTTCTCACAAGATTCTGATACATACCAAGAGTTGAGAACCACTGTGTTATGCTTTCCTTGACTTCAAAAGTTACTCATTATTACTTTTTTTTTGCTATCCCAACATTTTCAACCCATAAACCAGGACCTGCTACTTTTGGTTGTCAAGATAGTAGGGGTAAGCTCGTTATCCGTCAAGCAATCCAATCATCTATAGATTATTTATACGTTCATTCAATGCTTACAATTGAGATACATTCCTTGCTATGAAGGATTTCAAGGCCTAGTACAAGGCCTAACAAATAAACACAAATTGAAGTATAAATGTGCTTAACTTTTGAAGTGGAAGGTTGAAGAGAAGGCTCATTCTCACTTCATACACCATGCAGTATTGAACTCAAGTCTCAAATTACAAGTACAAATCTGACAAGTGAGCCATGTAGTGAAGAATACTCTAAAACATATTTTTGGTTTTGTTTTTAATTTTTATTTTATTATAAAGATGCAAATTATATGTGTTTTGGTACTTAATTTCATAGAAGAATTTTAACTTTATCATAAGAGATGCTTGTCACTATGTGATCTAGACTGACAGTGAGATACTTGGGTGGGGTGTAAGCAGGGAAAGGACAAATGCATTTAGTCAAGCTATACTGAAATCTAGTACAAATTTTAAAGGCAGTGTCAGCAAAAAATCCACATTCTATAACTCAGAATAAACCTTACTTAGCAAAAAGAGTAATAGGATGGAGGTGCAACAATTTTCATCTAAAAAATTTATCATTGCTATTTATTGTTAAGCCCCTCTAGTGCCCCCATTGCACTTGGCATCCAGAATTACTAATGCCTGGTCAGTACTAGCCAAGATAGGCTATAAATCAGGCTTCAATCCCTGACCTCTGTTGGTGTCACTGAAAGAATAATTAGCACCTGGTCTGCAGGCTCAGATTCCCACTTTGCTGCCTGTTTATGCATCATTTCAAGTAAAAAACAAACTACTTCTGCTGCCTGCTCTGACCACCTGCCATCCCATTCCTTCATCATTTCTCTAAACATAACCTTTAAAGGTAGTCTAAGATGTAACAGACAATCCAGCAGCTTTTATTTTGAAAGACATACTTCATGTAGCTTTTCATTTAAATTCTGAGTGCCAATTTAAGTGATCCTTTGTAATATTGCCTCCTGCTGAATTGTTGCTGCCAGTTCCCATATTTTTGCTATTAACAATTGCTAGTGCTGCCAAGTCCCCTTTTAAATATCTGAAGAGAGTATGCAGTTCAAATACACTTGTTACAAACACAAGAATGCCTTATTTGTTTGGGTGACTCTAGCACTGATATAAGTAATATCTGCATTGATCCTATCTGATATTTGCAGTGCATATTTAAATATTTCATCTGCTTTAGTTTCTAATTCCATTTCCCTGAAACATATAGCTTCTCTGTGTTTATCAAGTTGGTTCCATCAATAATCTCAAATTGACCTCAACAAATCTACAAAATAGAAAAATAATGATATACACCTTTTTTTGTAATGCATGCAATGTAAAAATAAATGTATTTTGGTTTGTATATCCAACATGAAATAGAGTAGTTACAAAAATTAAAAAAAAAATTGTACAATCTCATCTTAATTTACACTTAAAGAAGCCAAGGTCCTATATGGTTATTAGTAGTGGATCCTCAATGAAAGAACCAAAATTAAAATTTCAGAGTTTCTGACCTCACATTTAGGAATCTTCTTATTAATCTTAATTTTCAAAGGGTTTCTTAATAAAATTTCTTAACAATGGCAAAGCTAATGTGTATAACTAAAATAAAATTACAGACTATTAAATTAAAATGTCATCTTTTAAAAATTTTTGAAGTTGTACATATGCAAAAATAGTAGTTGATACTTTTGCTATGTCTATGTTTATTTGTTAAAGATGCTCTTCTAGAGCTATCATAATTTATTCATTCTGCTTTAATGATGCCATTTTCTTCACTTCTAATTTGACAACAGTATTCACTTGTCTCTTTGGTGGATTATAGACAGCTGCAGAAGAGAGATCCAACTGCATATTGGCAGAAGCTCATAGACATATAAGGCTGTTTTGGGTACAATTGCAGTTTAATTTAGGCTGATGAGCAAATACACCAGAGTTTGCTTGTCAGGAATTTGGCCACATATTTTACTGAATATTTATGCGTTTCTAAAGTTCTACAATTCTTAAGAAATATAATTTTTGTCTATTTAGCATTTTGTATATTAAAGAGTTTGGAGTTTCCTCATTGCTTTTATAAACTTTAGATTCTAAGGTTAGATGATCCAAGGTGAAGTGTTATAGATGAGAAAACAGATCCTGAGTGGTTCAGGGAGAGTTTCAAAATTACACAGCTAATTCATTGGACATCTAAATTTCAGTATTCCCTGTTTATTCTAATTGCCACCAGACAATGACTTTTTAGTAGGCATAATCAAGCAAGTGTTATGTTTGGAAACTATACATTTTAATATAATTCCTGGCTAAAATAATGTAAACATCATGGTTTCTATTTCTCCCTTATTCACTTATCTGACCCAGAATACCATGTAATTTCATAATAAACATGGTGCTCTAAAACCAACAAATATTTGTTTTTTTCTCTATTTTGTATTACTGTAATTAGATATTTACTTATCTAAGAGTCTTAGAATTAGATTAGGTCTGAGAGCTTATCTGTTCCTATCTCCCTCTAACATTGTTAATCTTCTGCATTATCCTACTGCTTGAGTCAGCCAACCTCTTTGAATGCTTTAAGTAGCAACAAGCTGTGTGAGACAAATTTTCCTTGGCTAGACAATCTTAATAGAAACTCGGATTATTTTATTCAATTAGCATATATTTTAGGCTTACTATGAGCAAGATGATTTGTTAAGCACTAAGACAATAGAAGGAGAAATAAATCATACTTGGAGACATCAGTTGTTCATAGTCCAGAAGAGACAAAAATAATGTTTGCATGCAAATAAGTATAATGCAAATTAAAAATACATTTTGTAAAAGCATCTAGATGAAGTAGCAAGAGCTAACATTTCCTGAATTTTTTCCTCTGTGTCAAACAATGTCCACATAAGAGTAATAAGGGCTCAGTGAGGTAGTGACTGTCATCTTCTACATATTATTCATAAAGATACCAAGGAGTAGAGTGCCAAATACTATGTTAAAGCCACACAAAAAGTTGTGTTGGATCTGGAATTCAAAGTACATTGTTTCTAAACTAATATTTACACATTGTAACATCTTATCAATCTTAAAGGAAAAGGGAAATTTAATAGAGTCCTACGTGGGTTTACAAAATTCACGATGAAACAATAAAGTGGACAAAAATTGACAAAAATAACCCTTAAATTATGGACAGTGAAAGTATGTCCATTACAATAATATGACTGTGAGAGAATAAAGCAGGAAATGTGGGCCAGATTACTAAGAATCTAGCATGCCAGCCAAAGGTGTTTGCTATTTATTGAGAACCTACTGAAATTTTAGAGAGTTAAAAAATGACACAATCAGAGCAGAGCTTCAGATAAATTAACTTTGGAAGAGTCTGAGATAATGTTGGATGAAGCCAAAGATGAAAAGGCATACGGGTTCAATGGTGGCAGTGACAATGAGAATGATTATTTTTTTCCATGAGCCAGCATATTTCTCCCTAAGTTTTCATTATTTCTCGGTTAGGTATCTATCTTCTAGAGTGACACAGGCTATGTGCCCTGATATTTTCTGAGGTTACATGAAAAAAAAAAGTATATTTTGATGTATTCAAATTGCAAGCTATCAATATTATTTAATACCCTGCTTGCTAAATCTCTCATTCTAGAAACCAAGCATATAAAAGAATATGCACTTCTAGGTTCCTTTATACAAGTAATATATACACCAATAGCACCAAGACAGTGGCAATATATCAGATTTATTAATATTTTCAGGATTTATACAAATGTATTAGAAAAAGTTCCTCAATGCATAATTCATAGTAATACATATTTGCACTTGATTAAGTGATTTATGGGAAAGATATGTGGAGCACTTGCAGTCTGACAATTGGAGTACAGAAAAAAAGTTGTATGAGTTCCAGTAATACAGAAAAATATATAAAAATTGATTATGCCAATTATTAAGGAACTTACAAAATTAGGAGAAAGATAAACATTTACCCTCAATCTATATTGCAAAACTGCTTGTCATTAGAAAACAAAATCAGTAACAACAAAAAAGATAGTAGTCTCATTTTATAGGTTGTCTGTTTATTTTGTTGATAGTTCTTTTGCTGTGCATAAGCTCTTTATTTTAATTAGGTCACACTCATCATTTTTTGTTTTTGTTGCAAATACTTTTGGAAACAGTCACAAACTATTTGCCAAGGCTGATATCCAGAATGGTATTTCCTAAATTTTGCTTTAGATTTTTATATTTTAAATCTTACATTTAAGTCTTTAATACATCTTGGGTTGATTATTGTATATAATGAAAGGAAGGGGTTCAGTTTCAATCTTTTGGATATGGCTAGTCAGTTATTATAGCATCACTTATTGAATAGGGAATATTTTCTTCACTCCTTGTTATTGTCAACTTTGTTGAAGATCAGATGGCTGTAGGTGAGCAGCTTTATTCTGGGTTACCTATCCTGTTCCATTGGTCTATGTGTCTAATACCCATAATCTATAAGGAACTTAAGCCATTCCACAAGCAAAAAGGAATCCCACTAAAAAAATAGGCAAAGGACATGAACAGAAAGTTCTCAAAAGAAGACATACATGTGGCCAACAAATACATGAAAAAATGCTCAATACCTCTAGTCATTAGAGAAATGCAAATGTAAATCACAATGAGATACCATCTCACTCCAATCAAAATTACTTTTATTAACAAGTCAAAAAATAACAGATGTTGGTGAAGTTGCAGAGAGAAGGGAGCAATACACACTGCTGGTAGGAGTGTAAATTAGTTCAGTAACTGTGGAAAGCAGTTCAGTTTTAAGTTGAGATTTCTGTTGTCAATTATTTGAAATTTCTCAAAGAACTTAAAACAGAGCTTACATTTGACCCAGCAATACTACTGCTGGGAATATATCCAAAGAAAAGTAAATTGTTCTACCAAAAAGACACATGTACTCATGATTCATACTCATGAATATCGCAGCACTATTCACAACAGCAAAGACATGGGATCAGCCTAGATGTTCATTAGTGGTGAACTGGACAAGGAAAATGTGATATATATGTCATGGAATACTATGTAGCCATAAAAAATGAATGAAATCATGTCTTTTGCGGCAACATAACATGGATGTAATTGGAGTCCATTATCCTAGGTTAATCAAAGCAGAAACAGAAACCCAAATACCACATGTTCTCATTTATAAGCAGGAGCTAAACATTGAATACACATGGAAACAAAGGTGGGGAAAATAGACACAAGGAATAACTTGAGGTGGGAGGTTGGGAGAGGGATGTGAGTTAAAAAACGACCTATCAGGTAGTATGCTTCCTACCTGGATGATGATGCCATTTGTACACCAAACCTCAGTGGCCTGCAATTTACCCATGTAACAAACCTGCACATATAATCCCCTGAAATTAAAATAAAATAAATTTAAAAGACAGTATTATATTTGCTTTATTTATGCATCTATGTATGCATGTATGTATTTATCTTCTATCTATTTATCTATCATCTATCTATAGTTTTCACTTAAAAACTGGATCCTAAGACACTCCTTTTGTCAATCTATTTATTCATTTTAAATATTTTGAAGCTTAGTGTCAAAATCCCTAAGAATGTATATGCCATGTAAATCATCAACCTCAATTTATTCTAAGGATAAAATCATGGATATGTGCCATAAAGTTACATAAAAAAGCTTAGTATATCATTACCAAGAGCAAAGAAAATTGCAGAATTCATTAAATAAGTAGTGCCCTGAACCATTTAGAAATTATTTTGGTAAATGTATATTTAATAAATTAAAGATATTTCAGTTAAAAATTCAGGCTATAACAAAAGGGAATGATAAAATTGTGTGTATATCTAATATACATACAGTATGTTAATTCCAGTTTTCACTGGGTGGTAGCCTCATAATTTCCATGCTTTTATTCATTTAGAAGATCTGCTGCACTAGGACAACTTAGAAAGTTATATTTTACTAGCTTTCGTCTGAGCCGCAAAAATGCTTTTGTTGGAGCTGCAGTGAGCTATCCTTTGAGGATATTTAGTTCACTGACCTTTTCCTCAATCATGTTTTTTATTATGACTTCCATTTCAAATTTTCTGCCTTCACAGAAACACATACAATTTTCAGCTTAGATATCTGTGTCTTCCATATATACTAGCTTCTCACTAATCATTTTTGTTCATCCTTAAGCAATTTCTATGAATGTTACCCTCAAAGTACTCATTCCCATTTCCACACTATTTATTCATCTTTATATTACTGTGATATTTATATTATGTTGTGATATATTCAGTTGATTTTCATTCATTCATCTCACACACAATGTGTTATTTTTTATCTCAGTGTATATCCTCTTTACGTTATTCATTTCTCTATCATGGCGGGTTTTCTGAATATTATCAATGATGTAAATATATTTCTAAATAATTTTGTTAAGGTAAGTTTTATTAAGTAACTTTCAGAAGCCTCTGTGATTATACCCCAATCAAGATTATATTTTAGTTATAGGGTGGTCATTACAGTTTACTGGTTTTCTGCTCATTCAGAGAAATGTATGTACTCCACTTGGTCTGGAATCTTACTTATTGAGGCCTGCTCAAGTCTCCTTCACAGCTAAGCTTATACGCAGTTTGAAAGCATAATTCCTAGCTTGATCCCTAATGTCTAGTGGGCATTCTTGAACCAAGATTATCTTAATAGTGTAGTGTAGTTAAGAGCATGAATTTTGAAACCACAGCTTGAGTTCCAACTCTGCCAAATTCTGTTTGACCTTGAATAAGCTACCTAAAACCTTTGTGACTCAATATCCTCATTCAAAAATGAAAATAAAAATTATACCTTCTTGGCCGGGCGCGGTGGCTCAAGCCTGTAATCCCAGCACTTTGGGAGGCCGAGACGGGCGGATCACGAGGTCAGGAGATCGAGACCATCCTGGCTAACATGGTGAAACCCCGTCTCTACTAAAAAATACAAAAAACTAGCCGGGCGACATGGCGGGCGCCTGTAGTCCCAGCTGCTTGGGAGGCTGAGGCAGGAGAATGGCGTAAACCCAGGAGGCGGAGCTTGCAGTGAGCTGAGACCCGGCCACTGCACTCCAGCCTGGGC
Organism: Trachypithecus francoisi; assembly: GCF_009764315.1. Taxonomy (NCBI): domain Eukaryota; kingdom Metazoa; phylum Chordata; class Mammalia; order Primates; family Cercopithecidae; genus Trachypithecus; species Trachypithecus francoisi. Next base: position 45,849,430 of record NW_022681460.1, on the reverse strand, counting down.
GGCAGAGCGAGACTCCGTCTCAAAAAAAAAAAAAAAAAAAAAAAAAAAAAAAAAAAAATTATACCTTCTTTATTGGTTGTTGTGAGAGTTAACTAAATTAATGTGTATAAAGTCCTTATATAATGTTTGTCTAGCCAGGTGTGGTGGCAGGTGCCTGTAATCCCAGCTACTGGGGAGACTGAGGCAGGAGAACCTCTTGAACCTGGAGGCAGAGTTTGCAGTGAGCTGAGATCACACCATTGCATTCCAGTCTAGGCAACAAGAGCAAAACTCCATCTCAAAAAAAAAAAAAAAAATACATAAAGTAATGAAAAGAAAATTCGTGATTCTATTTAAAACACAGGCAGTGAAATCTTTAACTCATTTCTCACTAAATAAAATAACACAAAATAAAAATACTGTTTGTCACCTAGAAAGTGTTATAAAAATGTTGGCTGCTATTTTTATTTCTCTCCCTCCCTACCTCACCACCATCATTTCTTGACTCTGCAAGTCTAATCAGAAAAAGAATAAGAAAAAAGATCATCTAAAGTGTACAGTACCTCTTTATTTGGACTCCTCTCCCCTCTCCCCCAACCGGTAGCCTAATAATTGTGAATACTAGACTTTTGGAGAAGTGACTTCCTCCCAGGCCATCTCATCCAACCCTTTTTTACCCATTGCTCTATGTCTTGTCCAAATGCTTTTGTGATTTGTCATTTTCAGGTGGTTATATAGATATGCCAACAGGGACAGTGATGGTGGTGTGAGAAAAAGCACTCTCAGTCATTCCAAACACAATATACATGATATAGAAATATTATACAATACTTCCATTAATTTCTCCTTTTTATCTATTTTTTGAGGCAAGAATCAGACATGATAAAGAGGTGGATTCACTTGTTATCTTTCAGAAAACAGAATTACCACATTTTCCCCACTGTTGTGTGTTTATCTAATTGGTATTTTGTGTGGTTGTTTATCGATTTCTGCAATCCAGATCCATCATATTTGTTATTAATAGATATGTTTCCTAAGTGCTATTAATAGTTAAAATCTCATATCTAGTTTGGGGTTCTGTTCTACGTTTTCTAATTTATATATATATATATATATATATTTATAGAGATAAGAGGCAGTAGCAGGTGCTGCTGTTCAGATTTAACTTTAAGATTAATTATAAGAGTCCATTTGCAAGGATTTGGAATTTGGAGTGGTAATTGTTTTTCTTTTCTTTTTTATTTTTTGGAAAAGCAAGAGTAATAGAAAGAAGTGCTAATGAATTATGATTTAAAACATTTAACACTACCTAGGAAGGTAGCAATTCTGATACATACTAACTTTCCTGACAAGAGGCCACTAATACAAACAGTGCCAATTCCACAGTGAGTAAGATGAAATTTAGATTGATACAGAGATATCTCTTCAGATGAACTTTAGTTGATGACATTGATGACTACATGAAGAAGTTGCTGAATAGGGAGAACAGAAGATTCTTGTTTTTCTAGTGGAGCAATATTAGGTCTTATGTTGTCATTTAATGGGATAACAAATCATATAAAAGACATAGTTTTGGGAATTAATAAGTCAAGTTATAGAAATACTGAATCTGATATGCCTTTGGGCATCATATTGCCATTGCCGGTAGGCTAATAAGAAAAAGTAAAGGAGTCTGGCAATATTAATTCACATTTTATTTAATAAATATTTTATTTTGCATACTCCATGACAGGTACTGAACAAAGGATTGTTCTATGATAATGAATAAGGCAAAATCCTCTCTCTCTTTCCTGCCAGAGACTTTATTTAGCAGCATGAGCCAGGAAAAACCACACAGGATGTCTCTTATGAAAATAATAACTTAGGTTTTGTTAATTAAAAATAAGTGGTTTTGTTTATTGTCTACTTTGGTTTATTACTAAACTAGCAAATAATATACAAGAGATCTTAAATGATATATTAAGTGAATGGCTTCCTTGTTTTTCATGGGGTAAGCTCAAAGTTCTAATTGTATGAAATAAGGAGTGAAAAATCTGCCATGCAGAGCAGCTCAAAACTGAGGACTTACTGTCTTAAATACCATTTTACACAGAAAGTACTACATTAACATTCAAATTTCTACCTAAGGATATTCTTGCTATGCCACAGTTACACATTTGCATTCCATTTTTTAGCATGTCACTGTGTCTATTTGAGGTTTTACAAAAGCAGACCTAAGTGTTCCAACCACAGATGGGCAATAGCAGTTGAAACCTAGTAGAGTATATACTTCATGTAAAAGAGAATAATATAGAAGACTAGTCTAGTATATGAGTCATTAATCCAATCTTGTTAAGGAGAAGCCACAATGACAGCATAATGATATGTCTTGAAGACATGAAAGGCTCTGAGGGATTTACATTCTGGGAAAAATAAATTGGCATAAACGAAGGTCTGGGATAAAGGAAGAGTTTGGGGAAAATTAGGAAACTCTGTGTAACTTAATATGACTACAGTGTGGTATTCCTTTCCTTATATCTTCAAGGATAATTGATTTTAAAGATATACCTTATGCATTATAATCACAAGGAACAAAACTTTTAGTTTCAACAATTGAACTCTTTAAAAAGTGACTTCAAATGTTGTAAAAACAGCCAAGAGGAATAGTTAGTAGGTTGTGATATGTTCTAATTCACAGTTTAGTTCCCAGTTCTGCATTCAAATATATTCCTGCTACTAATTCTGACAATGTTAGATATTATTTATTAAATTTTTAGAAAGATATCATCTTTCAGAGTTGGCAGGGTTTTATTTTTTTAGCATCCACATCGAAGTTAGCATTTTACGTGAAGTGCTGTTTTTCTTTATCAATAATCATGAGTATAAACAATTTTGAACACCTTTTTCCACCATAATTTGTATACCTCATTATAAGAACAAACGTGGTGTCATAGAATTTCAGAAGTAGAGGGAACTTTAGCTAATCCCTCTTTCCTACAAAACTGAAGTCCTAAGAGTAATTAACTCATTTCAATGGTCAGTCACATAAGAGTTTGAACCTATTCTCCTGGCCAGTGCCCATACCGTTTTCCAAAACTATAAATGTGGTAAAATTATATAACCACTTGTAAGTATATTTCTCTATTATTCCTTTGCTTTTGATATTGAGAATATTTCAGCATTCTGTATAAAGGTACAATGCCTGATAGTTGTAAGAGACTTTATAAACAACAATATCCAACTAGCATGACAGCAACATCATCCCAGGTAATGTTACCTCATTTCCAGTCTTTCTGATCCAGTTGACTAAACACATGAGTGCCCAAACCTTTCTAAAATGCCTTTTTTAATCCATTAAAATGTAGTGCTGTAATTACTGGATATAAAATAAGCATCTATGGTAAGTAATTTGACCCCCAAGTATAGTGTCTCAAATAAAATAGAAGTTTGTTTCCTTCATAAAAGTCTAGAATTTGGTGGGAAGTCCAAGGTGGGTAAACAACTTGGTTCCACAGGATGTTTCTTAGAGACACAGTTTAATTCTGCCTTGTTCTGTCATTTTCTAGTGTGTTGTCCTTTTCTGCATTGTCCAAGTTGGCCTTGTTTCAATTTTGTGTTTTTATCCCTAGTAGGTTTGTAGGTGTGTATGAAGAAATGAAGGGACAGTATATTCCCATTAAGCAGATGTAATAGTACAGACTCAGAGGAGCAACACCAGTAGGATACAAAGACACATGAATACAATATTTTATAGTTTGGATGTTTATCCCCATCCAAATCTCATGTTGAACTGTAGTCCCTAATGCTTAGAGTGGGGCCTGGTGGGAGGTGCTTGGATCATGTGGAGCAGATCCCTCCTGGCTTCATGCTGTCTTCATGATAGTGAGTTCTTGTGAGAGGTGGTCATTTAAAAGTGTGTGGCACCTCCCCTCTTCACTTTCTTTGCTCCTGCTTTCACCATGTACAGTGGCTGCTCCCACTTTACCTTCAGCCATGATTGTAAACATCCTGAGGCCTTCCCAGAAGCCAAGCAGATGACAAGACAAAGATTTGTATAAAGCCTCAGAACCACGAGTCAATTAAACCTCTTTTGTGTAGTACGTTACCCAGTCTCAGTTCTTTCTTTATAGCAATTCAAGAATGGCCTAATACAGAAAATTGATATCAAGGAGTGGGGCATTGCTATTAGGTTGGTGCAAAAGTAATGGCAAAACCACAATTATTCTTGCACTAACCTAATATAAAGATATCTGAAAATGTGGAAGCAGCTTTGAAACTAAGTAACAGGCAGAGGTTGGAAGAGCTTGGAGAGTTCAAAGAAGACAGGAAGATGAGGGAATGTTCAACATTTCTGTAAGACTGGTTAATTAGTTATGACCAAAATGCTGATAGTGATATGGACAGTGAAATCTAGGCTGAGGAGGTTTCAGATGGAAATGAGGAACTTATTGGGAACTGCAGCAAAGGTCATGTGTGTTATGCCTTAGCAAAGAACTTGGCTGCATTCTCTTCATGCCCTATGGATCTGTGGAAGTTTGACCTTCATAGTGGTGATTTAAGATATCTGGTGGAAGAAGTTTCTAAGTAGCAAACGGTAGCTTGGCTGCTTCTAACTGCCCGTGCTTAGATGTAGTAGCATAATAATTTAAATTTGGAACTTATATTTAAAAGGAAAACAGAGAATAAAAGTTCGGAAAATTTGCAGCCTGGCCATGTGACAGAGAATGGAAATGCTTTTTCAGAAGAGGAATTCAGGCAGACTTGTAGCAACCACTTGCTAGAGGAATTGCATAACTTATAGAGAACCAAGTGTGTGCTTAAGCCAGGACAATGTGAGAAAGGCCTCAATGGCATTTCAGAGACTTTTGCAGCATTTCCTCTCATCACGGCCCAGAGGCCTAAGAAGGAAGAATGTTTTCTTGAGCTAGGCCACATAAACACTATTCCCTGCATCCAGGACACTCTGGCTCCAGTCTTGGCACAAAAGGTCCTAGATACTGCTCGTGCCGCTGCTCCAGAGAGCTCAAGCTGCCATAAGCCTTGCCAGCTTCCACGTGGTGTTAAAACTGTGGCTATAGAGTGCACGAAAATGGAATGTTGGCATCCTCTGCCTAGATTTCAGAGGACGTGTGGAAAACCCCCAGTGCCCAGGCAGAACTCAACTACAGGTACAGAGCCCCCACAGAGAACTTCTACTAGGGCAGTGCCAAGGAGAAATGTAGGGTTGGAGCCCTCACACAGAGTACCCATTGGACACTGCCTAGTGGAGCTTGGAGAATGAGGCATCATCTTCCAGACCCCAGAATGGCAGTTCCACTGGCAGATTGTATTCTGTGCCTGGAAAAGCTGCAGGTACTCAATATAATCTGTGAGAGCAACCCGAGGAATTAAACCCTGCAAAGCCATAGGGGTTGAACTGCCCAAGACCTTGGAGCCCTCCCCTTGCACCTGTTTGTTCTGGATATTAGATGTGGAGTGAAAAGAGATTATTTTGGAGCTTTAGGATTTAATGGCTGCCCTGCTAGGTTTTGATCTTGCGTGGGGCATGTAGCTTCTTTCTTTGGAGAGATTTCTCCCTTTTGGAATGAAAGTGTTTCTCTAATGCCTGTACTCCCATCATATCTTGGCAGTAGTTAACTTGTTTTTTATTTTACAGGCTGATAAGTGGAAGGGATTTGTGTTGTCTCAGATGAGACTTTGGACTTTTGAGTTCATGCTAGAATGAGTTAAGACTTTAGGGGACTGTTGGGAAGTCATGATTGTATTTTGAAATGTGAGAAAGACATGAAATTTGGGAAGGGTTGGGTCAGAAAAATATAGTTTGGATATTTGTCCCTGCCCAAATTACATACAGAGATGTAATCCCCAGTGTCAGAAGTAGGGTCTAGTAGGAGGTGTTTGGATGATGGGGACAGATCCATCATGAATAGCTTGGTCCATCTCCCTGGTGACAAGCGAGCACTTCCTCTGAGTTCATGTGAGATTTGATCATTTAAAATTCTATGACACCTCTCTCGTCACACATGTTCTCTCTCTCTTGTGCCTGCTTTTGCTATGTGACCTGTGCCCTTCCCCTTCACCTTCCCCCATGACTGTAAGCTTACTGATGCCACATCAGAAGCTGAGAAGATGCCTAGTGCCATGCTTCTTGTACAGTCTACAAAACTGTGAATCAATTAAACTCTTTTCTTTATAAATTACCCAGTCTCAGGCATTTTCTCAAATCAATGCAAGAATGGCTTAAATACACCCAGATGAAAAACCCTTAATTATATTAGAAGAAAAAAATAGGCTTTGACGAATAACTGATTATCCTCCCCTGTTCTAGAAGATTAGTTGGTTAAAATGTTTCAAAATTGGATTAAAATGTTTTAATTCACATTATTTTGTCTACTAAATGTTCATCTCAAGTTTTCTCTGCTTGGCCTTTCAATTCCAGTTATCAGGAATTTCTCATTGTCTTTTCTGTATAGCTTGTTTCATCCCAGTCCTTATTCCTGGTCTTCACTCATCCTTCTTTCTCTTCACCTGAAATATACTTTTTTTTTCCAGCAGTACAGATGTTTACTTTTCTTAAAATACATAATACAAACATTCACATAAAATCTATCCAATGTATTTCATTCTACACATACCTTTTTCTCATTTGTCATTCCTTCAGCGTGAGATATATAGTCGTTACCTCAGTATAATATTCATTCTTTTAACTTTCTTCTTAAAAGTTTGTATTTAGTGTATTTATTAATCATATTTTTCTCTTTCCTTTCTCCTCTTCTATCTCTCTTTAAACCTAGTGTAAGTAAATAAAACAAGATTCACTAGTTAAGATTTTGAAGTTTTGTTATTAAAAACACAAAATATTAGCAAGATAAAAAAGCTTTATTTGTAAATAATTTATGCAAAGCTAACTACAGATGTAAAGATTTCTTTTAAAATAATAAATCCAGTAAATACATGACGAAAATTTGCCAAGATAGAGTGAAAAGGTACAATAAAAATATCAGGATTTGTTGCTATCTCTCCCTCAGAGAACCAGCCCTTTGGGGTAAGGAGAAAAGTTAAGAAAATACTGACAATATGATAGTAGAAGTGTGGAGTAAGAAGGAAAATTGAAAAGAAGGGAGAGCATGGAGATTAGGGTCTCTCCAAAAGTCTGTTTTAGGTTTATTCTACCTGAACTCACAAAGGACGTAATGGAAGAGTTGAGAAAGGTTTGCAGTATATTCCAACTTCTTCCTTATCAACAATTACCTACCTGTGAATTGCTTTTTACTGTTACCTACCAAACTTTGATGAGATACCTAAGGTATCATATGAGGACACTTCATCTTTCCAGACAAATTGTAATGTTCACAAGAATAGGGAACTCTCATTTCAGCACCGAGAACTACTGAAGGCACTATTTTATTGAATGTTTATTAATTACTCAAGAAGTGGAAAAAGTTGTGAGTCAGGACTTTGTAACCCTTGGGCTAATATTCTTTCCTCTGATTATGTGACTTAGGTAAACAAGACACGGTTTCCTCCGTGTGACTCTTCTGAACACCTTCATAAAGTTCATGATAAGGTATAGAATATTAAGACATGTATAACATGTATCTCACATTTTCTCCTCCAGTTACAAGAGGAAAAGAATCAATAGCTACCTTTAATCTTTCTAAATCCATATACAATCAGCTTCCTTCCATTTCCCATCCTCCTTTCTAGAGTTTGACCTGTAATTCTGTTCCGTTAGTAAATGGATTTGTGTTTGTTTCTACTGGCCCAAACTTCTCTTGCTTAGAGGGAGGAGAAAGAGATCTTACTTATACCCTCAGAAATCCATTCACTTGATGGAAAAACTTATACTACAGAAGGCCAGAGAAGAAAACTGCCCTTCTGGGGTATGTGACTTACCCGTTGCTGTTCCCTAGATGTTAACAAAATAACACTTTATTTCATATTAGCATATAGCTTTGAGTGTGTATGGAAACCCTATAAAGTAGCAGTCTAAATGATAAGATTGGGAAACTAGCATCCTATCCCTGATACCTATCAGCCAGATAAGTATAAAAGGTCATTGATATAGCTAACAAATTTTCAAAGACAATTGTCATCAATTTTTTATTATCCTCATTTTGATAAAATTTGACATAACCTGTTGTCATAGTAGAGGATGAAATCAAGAGCTCTGCAAAAATGAGGTTATATTTATTCTTATTTGCATGAGTCAATTATTCAATTTAATTGCTAGCACAAGGGCCAGACATCTATCAGAGTATCCACTGTAAAGCTATGTCACACTGCCATTTTTTATTTATGCACCTATCCCTTTTATTCTTTTTCCTCCCTCTGTACCTTTCTCTTGCTTTCTACCATCCTTCTCATTTTCTTCGTACCCTGTGAATATTTGTGCTTTCACAATAAACCCATAGAAACACCCTACCTCTGTAACCGGCTCTTAAGAACAAAGCAGGTGCATACTTAAATTTAGCCCCCAATAGACTGCATTTTACACTTTTCAACTAACTGATTTTATCTCTCATAAACAACATTCAGATATTCTATTATTTGTTTTCCTTGTTATTAAGGCCACTACTGGGCAATAAAGTGACTGACTCTGTCCTCTCAGCACACTTCAATGAGGCTATTTTAGCACCATGTGTGAGTTGGCAGCACTTCAAGAGACCAGTGATATGGTGCTGTATTGTTGGGAGATTATCAAGCCATGTCCACTGAGACTGAAAAATTCTTTAGAAACATTGGATGGAGAAAATTAAATGAACTGACAACCCAGAGGAGTGTGTTACTTAAGGACCATGAAAATATTTGAAAACTTAATTATGAAGAAGGATATGATGACTCAAGGGCAAGAGATCAACTCCTGATTTTGACTCTTGTAATATGGATAAAAAAAATCCTTGTATGTGATATGAAATTCACTAGGCATTTTCATTGTTTCTTATTACATACTTACTAATTAAAGGGTTTTTTAACCTTTAAATGATAAATTACCAGCAAATACCACCATATTCACATACCTGCTATAATGTCCTTTAGAGTAAAATGCAGCAGCCTTAGCATTATATATTAAGAAGGGAAATTAAGCTCTTCATAAAGTACTGAAAATGTCTTCCTCTGGTATATTCCAAATACAGATCCCTAAGAACACTCGATTAATAATATGTTGAGATATATGGGTGCCTTACTCACTAATCACAGGATAAAAACATAAGATACACTCTTTTCTTCTTTTTTTTTAATGTATAATCTCAAAATGTAAATTTGCCCCTACAGAGAACATCAGAAGGCAAATTCCCTTAGTGGCATTTTACAATTAATTTTAATATCTGTAAATTAAGCACATAAATTCTTCTAGTGGTAGCATATGCAAATATGTTGCTGCATATCTTTGAAGTAGCTGTTATTAAATGCAGATATCATCTCTTCTAGGAGCTGAGTGTTAAAATAGGTTTTACAAAGTAACAAAAGATGATGTATGTTATTTTCCAGATAGTTTGTTTTATTCAATAAATATTCTTAGACAGGAAACACAAAAATGCTGTATCTCAAGTTCCATAACTTATATTTATGGAATGTGAGTATAAATGTGAACAAAGATTTTAAAATAAGTAGTGTCAATATTCAACTTTGCCAACACTTTTACGACCAGTCTTTGCTTTTTTTAATTGTAGCTACTTTAATACGTTTATTCTGGTATTTAATTGTGGTTTTAATTTGCTTTTTACTAGTGACTAATAGTGTTGAGCATCTTTTCATCTGCATATTTGACATCTTCATGTCTTCTTTGATGAAGTGACTGTAGTAGAATTCTTAGTCAAGCGTCAAACTTTTGGCCCATTATAATTCAGTTATCTGTTGTATTACAAAATTTCAGATTTCTTTATTGTATTACATGTTATGTATAATGGTTATAGAAAAATATGACACAAATAAAGAGAAAAATCTATCAAAAATAACAGATATTAGAATTAACAGTTCAGATTGATTGATTTTTCTCCTCCTTGTGTGTCATATTTTTCTGATTTTTGCATGCCCTGTAAATTTTGATTCCAATTATTATGGTTTTACCCTTTTAGATGTTGGATATTTCTGTGTTTCTATAAATATTCTTGAGCTTTTTCCTGCAATGCAGTCAAGTTACTTGAAAAACATTTGATAATTTTCAAATCTTGCTTTTAGGCTCTCTAAATGGGTGCTTAGTCTAGGAATATTTATTCTCCACTTTTGAGTCATTATTCTTTTCTATACTCTATGTAATATCTCATGAATTATGGCTTTTTCCAATCTGGCTGGTAAGAACAGGTACCATTCCTGAATCTTTGTGTGCAATAGGGACTGTGATCTCTGAACTTTGGAACACAGATCTTTATACATATACATGGAAACTTGGTATGTAACAAGGTGGTATTTATAATCAGTGGTGAAGAAAAATATCAAAAGACATGCTAGAATAAATTACTGAATAAAAAATATCTTTCCCTAGTAAAACAAAACAAAACAAAATTATTAGTACCTGCAATTCCAAATGGATTTTTAGTTGAAATGTGAAATACAAATGCTTAAATTACTTCACAACTATGTGTAAAATATATTCATTATTCTGGGGAAAGAAAACGGTTTTGTTTTTATTATAAGCAAGATAGACAACCTATAATATAAACATGATAAATAACAATAAAATTATAAAATTGTGTTATCTTAAGACACTATAAAAATGAAAAGACAAGCTTCACACCCCTTCTGCCCACTGCCAACAGGAAGGAAATATTTCATAAGATGTAACAGAAATTCTTCCTGGATTTGTATACAAACTTGTATAATTTTTTTTCAAATTAGTAGGCTAAAAAGAATCTAATAGAAAACTGAGCAAACAATATGAATAGATATTTTACTCAAAGGAAACACAAATAATAAACATAAGGAATGATGTTCAACATCAGGAAATGTATATTAAAGCTACTATAGGAAAACATTTTATACTTAACAACTTTGCAAAATTTAAATGTTTGCTGAGGCTGTAGAGCAGAGTAATGAATATACTGATTGCATAAGTGTATATTGGTACCAGCACTTTGGAATATAATTTATCTTTAGTTCTTAAAACTGACTATGTGTCTGCCCTAAACAGACATGAGTCCTTGTTGTACATGAGTACAACACAGTAACTAGAAGAATAAATGTGGAAATTCCATTATGCAGAAAAAGTACCTGTTGGTAAGGAGCTGGTGGTGAAAGTGTAGGGAAGATAACAAATTTAAGGACAACCATAATCCAATTCATGTGTGGAAAAGGAGCAGCAGTCTCGCTCCAAGTTATCTGAGTAATAGTAACGAGATCTAAGGAAAGGTTTAAAAACATAATAGGGTTTCAAAAATTAAGAGGGTTGTCTGTGGAAGAATTATATTTACTATCTGCGGCCACAGCAGCAAAACTATAGCCATGAATAAATGCTTAAAAATGAAATTTTTACCTAATTAGAGGTAGAATTTTTTTTTAAAGTTTAAGCTTTCAATATATTGCATTTCAAAAATAAAAGGGCATAATATCTTCAAGTTTCTCCTACATAATTTAGAAAACAATTATATATATACACACACACACACACATATACAGACACATGTATGACATATGTCACATGTCATATCATATATGTATTTGTATAAATGTGTGTGTGTGTGTATATTTGACCGTTGAACAATGGGGGTTGGGGTGACCACCCTCTGCTCAGTAGAAAATTCATTTATAACCTTTGATTGCCTAAAAGCTTAACTACTAACAGCCTGAGATTGACTGGAAGCCTTATCAGTAACACAGTCGATTAACACATATTTTGCATGTTAAATATATTATATGCTATATTCATAAAGGAAGCTAGAGAAAAGAAAATGTTATTTCGAAATCACAAGGAAGAGAAAATATATTTACAGTATGTTGCCGTACTTTTTGATACAGTACATAAACTTCTAGAGTTTCAGCATAAACTTAAAATAGTGTTGTCTATTTTCAAAATGAGTTGTCTGAAATGGCAGGCAACCACAGCTGCAGACACCCATCCATGATATACATCACTCAATTCAACTTTTCCTTGTCATGTCATAACTTTTATCTGCTTCTTGGAATCACTTCCAGTATCACTAGGTGCACTTCATATGGGTATCATGGTGTTATTCAGGTTTATGGCTTTGCGCTAAACACAATGAAAAGCATGTGAGAACCACAACAGATCACCTTTTACTGCAATACGCAACTTACTAGAAAGAAAACCTCTCGTGGAGAGATGATTATCATCACACGGCGTTTTAAGCTTACGACACTCACAACGCTTGATCTCACCATAATAGCTACGGAGGTGGCTGTGAAATTATTGCAGTAGTACAGTATGTATTACAGTAAATTTTATGAAGTTATGAATTAATAATGCATTATGTGTGTTCACATTTGTCTTGACTGTGAATAGCCCCAAGTATGCTCTGTGTTTGAGTGCATACGTTTTGATAAATTTTAACTTTTAGAATAGATTAGTGCATTTTTTATGGTAGTAAATGATAAAATAGACTAGTATCTATGTATACTTTATTCATTCCTGCATACCTTTTTCTTAATTTTTTTTGGTATTCCTAGACTATATGGTTTGTCAACAAGTTTTTTCAAATTGTCACAAATCTCCAAAGAATTTTTCAGTATAATTATCAAAAAAATCCATATAGAAATGAACCCACACACTTCAAATCTGTATTGTCCATGGACCAACTATATATGTATATGCATACATACAGAGAGAGAGAGAGAGGGCACAGATGGAGTAAAATGTAAACGTGTGGTGAATCTGGCCATTTGGGAGTTTCTTAAGTATTTTTACAACGCCTTTCTAAGTATTTGATGTATATTCAAATTTAAAAAGTTATCCAAAAGGTATTCTGATATCAATACACTTTTTGGTAAGATTTCAAACAGAGATATAATGACTCTCTCTAAGGAATTCAAGTTTTAACATAAAAACCTTCCCTTGTCCCAAATGCCAAAATATATGTGAAAAGCTAATGCTACCTGGAATTTTCCTTATCTGTCTGGTAGGCTGTAGGACACATTTCCAGCATTTCAGAATTCCATAAAGATATTTTGAAAATATTTGCTTCAGAGGTACCCTAATATGTCATGCAAAGATCTAAGACTGAAATTTTATGGATAAGTTTTGCTTTAGGTTAGTGCGTTTCATCTGAGTGAATTTAAGTCATCAGTAGCCATGCATACAGGGCAGGATATAATCCCAATTTAGACACTTATTAGTAGTGTGATCTTTGAGCTTCTCTTTCTACATCTGTTATGTAGAATAATTGTATTTACTTCGAAAAGCTGATATTAGGAGAAAATGACAGAAATCTTGGCATCTTGGATAGCTCTTACCATAGGGTGAACTTTTAATCAAGTCATTATTAACAAAACAGTAATCAAAAAGTTGTTTTGCTCATGCCAATACATGTTATGGAGATGTTTATTTTATGATAAAAAAAATGTTGGAAAGGAGACTTAAGTATCTTCAAGTAAGAACTTAAATGAATATGTGAAATTCTAAGATGGTTTCCAAAAGTTCAAAGCAGCAGTTTTAGAAAGAGCCATTTTGCATTTTACCAGCAAAATTAATGGTTCTGTAAAGCAGAATGAATATTATCATTTACTTTTTTAGTTTTATAGTGTGTTTTTTATTGTTTTTGTGGGTACATAGTAGGTGTATATATTTGTGAGATATTTTGATACAGGCATACAATGCTTAAGTGGAAACTTGAATGATTGTATATATTAAACCCAAGCAAGAAACATGCACTTACACATCTGTGATAGAATTCTAAGAGGACCAACTGTTTCCTGCTCCCTGGTATTCTCACTTTGTGTAATCCCTATTCCCAACATTGGGTGTCACCAAAACCTGTGAATATGGTGGGATATTACTCTCATTATGAGGCTACTAATCAGTTAATGATGAGTTCATCAAAAGGAATATGATCTGGTTGGGTCTGATCTAATCAGGTGAGCCTTTCTGGTAATCAGAAGATAAAATGGAAACCTGCAGCAAGAACCTGGGAGGAGAGCTAGGAAATAAGTGCTAAGAGCAAACCCTCCGACAGCCAATCAAACAACAGGGGCATCTACTTTTCCTGTAGCTACAAGGAAATGAAATCTGCCAACAACAATGTGAGCTTGAAAGTGACTCTCAACTTCAGAAAGGAAAGAAGCCCTAGCCACAGATCGACTTGATTGCCTCCTTGTGATACCTTGAACAGAGGACCCAGTTAAATCATGCCTAAACTCAAGACACATGGAAACTGTGAGATAATACATTTGTGCTTTAAGTCTGATACGATTTGAATATTTGTCTCTCCCAAATCTCGTGTTGAAATGTGATGCCATGGCCGGGCGCGGTGGCTCAAGCCTGTAATCCCAGCACTTTGGGAGGCCGAGGTAGGCAGATCACGAGATCAGGAGATCGAGACCATCCTGGCTAACACGGTGAAATCCCGTCTCTACTAAAAATACAAAAAATTAGCCGGGCGAGGTGGCGGGCGCCTGTGGTCTCAGCTACTCGGGAGGCGGAGGCAGGAGAATGGCGTAAACCCGGGAGGCGGAGCTTGCAGTGACCTGAGATCCGGCCACTGCACTCCAGCCTGGGCCACAGAGCGAGGCTCTGTCTCAATAAAAAAAAAAAAAGAAGAAAAAAAAAAAAGAAACGTGATGCCTAGTGTTGGAGGTGGGGTCTAGTGAGAGGTGTTGGATCATGGGGGTGGATCCGTCATGAATGACTTGGGGCCTTCCCCCACAGAAACGAATGGAAATGAATTCACACAAGGTCTGGATGTTTAAAAGAGTGTGGCAACTCCCTCCTCTTTCTCTCTTGCTCCCTATCGTGATATGCTGGCTCACTCTTTGCTTTCTGCATGATTAAAAGCTTCTTGAGGCCTCACCGGAAGCAGACCAGATGGTCATGCCATGCTTATACAGACTGCAGAAACTTGAGCCAAATAAATTTCTTTATATATTACCCACCCTCAGGTATTCCTTTATAGCAATGCACAGTGGACTAACACAAAGTAATTAAATTTGTGATAATTTGTTAATACAGAAATGTAAACCTAAATAAGAAAAAGGAATAATGCTAGTTTTCTTGAAGGATAAAGTAGTGGATTATGTATGCAAAGAAAGAACCTGAGTTTCTAGTTTTCTTGAGAGAAAGGTTTTGCAATTTGTTTTGTTTCAAGTAGTGCTAGTGTTAAATGCACCATGTCCACAACATTGACATAGTTTTTTAGAAAGTTTTCAGAGATTGTTGTGTTTTTATCAACCTTTCATTTATTTGCAATGCCAGAATCCTGCTAAATCTTACTCACATAGATCGTATAGAAAATGAAAGAAGGTGCAAAACTCTTAAGCTAGAAAAAAAGATTGTAGCTTTCCAATAAAATTAAAGCTAGTGAAGTGGTGTTTTTGTAACATTATGTATCTTAGAAATTTAAAATATTTCATAAAATTTAAGTTTTATGATTCAATACTTTAATAAATAAAAAATGTACTTTATAATGCTTTCTCCCTCACAATTTTTTTTCATCTTTTTCTCTCACAAATACTAATGACTTACTCCTGCATGGATAAGAGTGAGCACTTCAAAGGACCTTTGTTTACACAGTATGGTAGGAGGTATGTAAAATCTAGCTATTTGAAAGACACAGCTTATCTTTTGTGATAGTGAAAAACAAACCATTTTAACACATCCTATAGTAATATCAATGAGATTTTTATTGAAAACATCACAGTCTCCATTACTTTTGTTTCTCTATAAATATTACATCAAGTTCTTAACTCCTTTTTGTATTGATTATTTTCTTAAAGCATGGAAAGAGTCTGCTTTTCACTATCTTCCTCAGGTTTCATACTGACAAATAATCTCATTTAGCAGTTTAGGAAAACCTTAATTGCATAGTGTACGCAATCTATTATTAGACTAAACCAAAAGAATTTGGAATCGTATTTTCTAGTTTCCTTCCTAGATTAGTCCCGCTTCATTAATTTGATATTATTATTCCATTTTCACATTTTTAAAATTAAATATTATAGTTAATACCTGCCAGGAATTTGAGACACACTTATTGCCAAACTACCATACAGGATGTCTATACCACTGTAGACTCCCTCCAACATTGTAGGAGTAGGAGTATGTCGTTGTCTTGAATTAGAATAAAATTGATCATTGTTATATTGTAAATAATCTTCCAGTTTAGTACACAACATAAGAGATCTGAAAATACTATTAATACTGCATTTATTTATTAGCAATATTGTTACATATTTTTTATGTGTATCCAACTTTTATTCTTTCTTCTGTGCTAAATAGATTCATGCCTTTGCCTACCTTAAAATGTTTGCTATTAATTCAATTACTGTGTACATTTAAACAAGATTCTCAAAAGAACACAAATTTTTTTTTCTATGTTTCTCTGAAAAGATAATGTATAAAGAAAAAATGTTTGCTTTCTCAGTGGAATCCATGTTAATATACTTAAAATTATAAAATTACTTTTATTTTGTATTGTTAAATTAAATACTGTTCAATATGGCAATTATCAACAGACAATGACTCACGATTTGCTATTTTAAAAAATCCATATTTACTGGAAGGTAGTATTCCAAAGATAAAATTACATAATAAAACAGTAGAAAGGATTGGTATTTAACTTGATTGATGTTACAATTCAATATAATAAAATTTTCTCATATCTTATCTCTAACAGCAAACATTGATTTTTATTCAGCATAAATGATTTTATTTCAAGTTGTAATATGCTTGCTAATATAATGTATAATAATAATTATTATATGTTTAAGAAATGTACTATCTTTTATATAATTGTTTCTATCCAAGTCTTTTTCTATATCTCTCTTTCTCCCCGGTCCGGGAATTCCTACAGCTAAAAAGGATTGAAACAAAATAGAAATATTTTTGAACAGACTGTATGATACAATGTACTAAGATTTAGAATCTAGATAATTCCAATCTATGAGGTTATAAAGCAAAATAGTTGATGATTTCAATGACTATTATTATTATGCCTGTAATTTAAAAAACATACTGTATACAGTGGATTTGAAATAAAAATATAACACTCCAGCTAAAAAAAAAATGAAAAAAAATTCTACAGTTTATGGAAAACTGTTATCACTCAAGAAAGTAAGCTTATCATAAATGCTCTAAACTTTTCCTATCCATAATGTGCCAAAGGAGATTACAAATTATCTCTTTATGTTTTCATCATATATGTAATTATATGTATGTATATAGTATGCATTACATATGTATATAAGTATAAGGAATTACATTAAGTATAAGGAATGGACATCTATCTATATATATAATTTGCATTCACAGATAGTCTTAGGTTTATAACACCTCAAATTATTTTTAAATGCATATACGTACAGATATTTATCACTTCTTTTAAAGAGAGTATATTAATTTTCCATTGGTGTTGTGACTCATTACTACAAATACAGTGGATTAAGATGGCACTCATTGATTTTCTTTTAGTTCTGGAGGTCAAAGGTTTGAAATGAGTCTTACAAGGCTAACTAATATCAAGAGATTGCCAGGGCTGGTTTCTTCTGAAGGCTTGAGGAAACAATCTGTTCCTCTTCTCTTCTAGCTTCCGGAAGCTGCCGGCTTTCCTTAGCTTGTAGTTCCATCACTCCAATGTCTATTTCCCTGGTCACATCACCAATTTTTCTCTCCTGTTTCTTATTTATTTATTTATTTATTTATTTATTTATTTATTTATTTTTGAGATGGAGTCTTGCTCTGTCACCCAAGCTGGAGTGCAGTGGCGCAATCTCAGCTCACTGCAACCTTCCACCTCCTAAGTTTAACCAATTCTCAGCCTCCCCAGTAGCCTGGATTACAGGAATGTGCCACCACACACAGATAATTTTTGTATTTTTAGTAGAGATAGGGTTTCACCATGTTGGCCAGGCTGGTCTTGAACTCCTGACCTCAGGTGATCCGCCCGCCTCTGCCTCCCAAAATGCTGGGATTACAGGCATGCACCACCAAGCCCCCGCCTCCTGCTTTCCTTTTATAAGGACTGGTGATTACATTGTACTTGCCTGAATATTCCAATATAATATCATCATCTAAATATGTTTAACCCAATCACAACTGCAAATTCCTTTTACTATATAAAATAATGTATTGACACCTTCCAGAGATTAGAACATGCAGGTCTGTGAGGGCCATTATTTAGTCTACCACAAGAAGCATCAATTTAACTTTTAAAATGAGAAAATATGATAGGAACTTCTGTCTAGAAATTAGTAAAGCTTTATCTACTCTTTGAAAAAGAAGTCTATTTTTCGCATAATAGACCCAAATGAACTATATATTGCACCATGCAGAAATCTGTGATATATTTTTTCTTTCTGAAATTTCAACTGTCTAAATATTGTTAATATCCTGAGAACAGTTTGATACATTTATAATTGATATATTTTTGCCCATGCTTTTTTTTTTTTACTAAATATGTATTATTATCTTCTACACATACAAATATTCAGAAAATAAGTATAAGGAATTACATTAAGTGAAGGAAATTCACTCTCAGCTCTTAATATACACCAATTTTTCAGGTTAAAGGCTATCTTTACTACCAGAAGGACTGTAAAGTATACTTTCAAAAGGGAGCTCATAGTCTATAGAATTTATAAAATGTAAGGAAAATTCCTTAATCTACTGTCTGGGGATTTTCTATCTTCATGGATTCCTTCTGCCTATACTTATCAGACTATTTGGCTTTGAAAGAAAATTATCAGCAAGGTGCTTAAAGAGCAGGAAATGTATTAAATAAGTAAGTAGATGTTTATATAAAAATATTCGCAGGTCGATTAGGTGTTTTCATGTCTCACTATTTAAATATTCCACTTTGAATTATTCTACTCTGCCTCAGCTTCTGCTGAGAATTTGGAATATAAATATACTATTCATGGTATTTTGTAGAACACCGTCTTTATTTTAACTAAATGTGATTTATATTCTCAACACAAAATAATTGTTAGCATTTGCTGTTTCTCTTAATGTAACTATTCACTCCCTAGGTGGAAAAAGTTAATATAGTAAAGTAGAGAAAAAATTATGTTTTCTTAGACTCAAGTTAATCATATAAACAAAAGATGAGTTTTAGAAAATGAAACATTTCAATTAAAAAAAGTTGAAAATTTTAAAACATATTTTAAAGCAATAGCTAATAGTATATGTTTAAATAAAATTATACACCCAAATGCCTGCACGTAATCATATGTTTACTTAATTATATTTAGAAATGTGTATTGACTATTTAATTCATTATAGTATCTACTATATTCATCCTGTTCAGAAAATATTAATTAATCACCTACTATTTGCTGGGCATTATTTTAGAAACTGGGTAAAGAGCAGTGAACAAACTAATAAAATTCCTACCTACAGTGTCTGATGGAGCCAGTTAGCATGGCTGACTGTGCTCACCTTGTTACAACCTCAGTGATATCACATTTATAACTTCCAATTAGCCATGATGGAAGAATTAATGCTAAAGAGTAAATTGTATGGATCTGAATATATCAAATAGATATTGGTGGAGGTGGCAGATTATGAACTTTCTATTGAATTTTTTTTTAATTTTTCAGAGATCATGAAGTGAGAGTGAGGATGTAGAAGGGAATTGCTGATACTTGAGAAGATTAGAAAATGTAAGAACTAATCATCTAGGAGAATGGGAGAAAAGTATTATTGTCAAGTAACATTAAGGTACCTTTTATGTCACAGATGGCACACTCAAAATAGAATAACTCTAAAAGAATTAATACACAAAGAGATTATTTACAAAGGTGCAGGTGCAGAGAAACTATAATGGTTAATGCAATATGTCAGGGGTAGAATGTTCCAGAAATTCACTGTTAGTCTGAAAGACATGAGAAAAGGAAATTGCTAATACTGGGAGAAGCTACTAGTAACCGAGAACACTTACTAGAACTGGGAAGGTGGAGTTAGTAGAATGGCAGCTATCAATGACATTTCCACAAAAAAAAAAAAAAAAAAAAAAAGCTCAAGATAAATTTGAGGGAGGGAGCCAAGAGAACAGATTATCTATCTTTACTCTCCCCATTTCCCTCTGGTTGCCTCCTAGGGTTTACCATTTGCCAAATCCAAACTGAAGTTTGAAGGTGCAAGGGATCCTGTTGATAGAATCCATATGCCTTGGTCTTCTAAGGAAGCATTTAGGAAGTTAAAAAGAGTAGACCTCCTCTTGAGGCTATTAATCATAATTTTAAAGTTAGGAAAATCAACACAATTTTTTTTTCAGCTATGTTTATATTCCGACAAAAAGTAGCAAGAAAGCTGTATTTCAGTGAGGCTGCAAATTATGCTAGTGTGAGAAGATGAAAAGACTTGTTTATGCAAAATAGTGTTTAAAACTCAAGAGTGATCATAAGAAAATATTATTGTGATTATCATTGTTAACCTTTTGTTAACTCTTGGAACAGAGGACTTTCACAAATGAAAGAGAGAAAACCGAAGTTTATAGGTTTTAGTGAGGTTGAAGGATTGTTAGAACAGACGTACTAAGGGGATTAAGGTGCAAAGAAATGAGAAAGCGGTTGGGGGGGTGGGATGCTTAAAGTTGAGATTATGGAAATGTTGCCATTTTAGTAATAACTATCTCTAAGATATGTTCACGTTTTAAGTGGCTAAAAAGGTGAAACAAAATCACTGGAAGAGAGGAAAGTGTAGAAACTGTAAATCAGGACACTTTAGGAATCAAAGATATCATAACCTGAGTAGTACTAGAATGAGTAACAGTCAGTGTATTTATCAGGATTCTCCAGAGAAACAATCAATAGAATATATGGATGAGAGAGAAAGAGACAGAGATTGAGATTTTAGAGTTGGTTCACACGATCATGAGAACCAGCAAGTCTAAAACAACAAGAAGAAGATTGTTATGAGCTTTTACTTATAAGGTGCTTTTATACATTATCATTTTATTATTATCATTCATATGTAGTATATTTGTACTATGTATTGTTGAGCTTGATCTTCTCTGAATGAAGAGCTGAGAACAGTGTTTTACATTACAGACAGGCATGTCCAATTTAATAATCACTTTCCAATTTTATCCTTAAGTCCATGCTGTCATATTATTTAAAAATTGACACAAAAAATGCTTTAGAGATTTTAATGAAAGCAGAAGAATTAGAAAGTTGTGATTATGGTGTATTGAGAGTGATTTAATAGATAATACAAAATGATACAGTCATAGTCCAAAGAATTTTAGCATTTATGTCTGTAAATATAAGATGATAGCACCAGAGTTTATATAAAATTTTGCAGAAAGGTGATATGTTATTTTAGATATACTTACTTTATGATTTGAGGTGAAACAGGTAACCCAGATGATCACTGAATCTACTGTATTATTTTAAAGATTTAGCTGAGAAGCCTAATTTAAATGTTTCTGGTTTATATTTAAAGGCAGAAAAAGAATTACTTCAGTAATACCTCTAAAAACTGAAACTTTCCCCAAATCAGGGTGCTATTATTTTTAAAAAACATTACTCAGGTAAAATTGGCATACAAAAAACTGTTCATATTTAATGGATACATCTTGATGATTTGGAGAGATGTATACAGCCATGAAGCCATCACGATAATCTGTGCTCTAAGCATATTCATCACCTCCAAGAATTTCCTCCTGCCTTCTGTATTTTTTTTCTTCAGTCTCATTTTTTTCTTTGTATAGGGAAGTGTAATAAACTAAGCTAGTAATTTTAATTTCAAAATAACTAGCTTGATATTATAATTAAGTATGTTTACCTGAATCTTTTGAATGCAATGATACAAGCGATTTTGAAAAATAAATTTGTTATTGTTGGGTTTCTGCCACTTAAAATATTCATATTAGGACTAAATATTTCTCTCTATTGTTTAAACATTTGGTAAATTAAATTGTTCTAACACCCTGTTAACCAATTTATTTCCTCTGTGTCTTACATTTTACTGCTGAGCCTGTCCACTGAATTTAATTCAGTTGGTTGTTTTTTCAACAAATAATCAGAAATGAGGTAAGCACAACGTCAGTTCTCAAAGTGATCTCAGTGTAAAGAGAGTGGAACCTCAATGTAGGGGTAATTAAATAGAAGAGATGAACTTCTATATATGTGAGTAGATTTGGGGGCAGGGTGAAAGCCCACTCTCCTTCAGAATGTTACGCAAAATGTGTATCTGTGTATGATACTCTTGAAAGAGTGACTTTGTATGTTTCACTTGAAAAGCAAAAGGCCCATGACTCCCAACAAGTCAAGAACTACTGCCTTAAAGGAAGAGTAAGATTTAACTAGAGTAAGAGAAAGCAGGTGGAGTGTCCTAGGCAGACAGGGCAGGGATGAGTAAAGATACAAAGACACAGAGAAGCAGAAATAGATCCCAGAGCCCAGTATGCTTATCATAACACTAAACTTTACTTAATCATCAACAGAGAGCTATTGAAAGGATTTAAAGCAAAATAAAAACATGTTAAAATTTAGGCGTTAGAAAAATCACTTGGACAGTTGCATGGGGGATGAATCTGAGAACTAGACTAGAGGTTTATAGACTAAATAGAAGCTTGATACTCTATTCCAGGACAGAGATGATGATGGTCCACATGGAGAAGATTATTTGAGAAGCTCTGATAATGTAGGAACTAAGCATCTAGGAGAATGAGAGAAAAGTATTATTGTCAGACAACATTAAGGTTCTTTTTATGTTGCAGATGGCACACTCAAAATAGAATAACTCAAAAAGAATTAATACATGAAAAATTTATAGAGTAAATAGCACCCTGGTACTATATTCCAGGACAGAGATGATGATGGTCCACATTGAGGCAGTGTAAGTAGGGGTGCAGGAAAACAGATGGATTTCAGACACATTTAGGATAAAAATGATAAAAAGTTGATATGATTGAATAAGAGAATTCCTGAAATCTACAAAAGTCTATATAAAAGTGAATTTTTCTTTCTAGCAATATGGAATAACAGATGCTCTGTTTTAGGATAGTTTCCTTGGAAAATAGCTTAAGGCAAAGCTTATATGCCAAGGTTTTATTGAGAGGTGGAATTCTAGGTAAGAAAGGCAATAATGACAGGAAAGGTATTGAAAGAGAACGCTATAAGCTGGTGAGTTACCTAGTTGGTTCCACTTCCCAAGAAAACTATTGGTTGCTCAGTCACATGAGATGTACAGAAACTCTGAACATCAGAACGCCCTGGAGGTTGAGAGAGGCAAAAGGGGTTACACATTCTTTCATAGCACAAAGCTTTTCCCAGGAAGCACTAAATCTCTTATGCTTCCGGGATATGTTAGATAATTTGGTCAGCTGCTGGAGACAGCAGATCCCATGCCCAGAGGTGAGGCGATTCATGTAAGTCCAGAAGTGGTGGAAGAAGTCAAAGCATCCATAAGCCTAGTCATGGCAGGCCTGCGTACTGGAACTCCTTGGGCTTCCACTACAGCTGTCATAATGAGCCTCTAAAAAAGCCCCTAGGCCTAGGGACTGTAGCAAATTGACTTCCGTGGGTGACTGGACAAGGCCTGGGTGGCAGCAGCAGCTAAATACAGCAACAGAGCCATTTAGGGAATCCATGCCTTATACCGCAATCTGAGAAAAAAAAAAAAAAGAAAAAGAGAAGAAAGTTCCATCCTTCAGCATGGTAGCCAGCTACAATCTCCTAAAAAATGGCATAACTATAAGTATGAATCAAAAAATTGCCATCGCTTTTGAATCTTTCTTTATTGTCACTCTGACTTTAAATCTCAGTGGCTTTTCCTCTCTTTCTCTCTCATTTTCTCTTCATTCTTCCTTTCTTCCTTGTTCTCTCCTCTCCTCCTTTTTCTTCTCTCTTTTCCTCTTTTCTTCTTTCCGCTTTTCCCTTCCTTCCTTCCTTCCCTCCCTTCTTCCTTTCTTCCTTTATTTGTCTTTATTTCTTTCTTTCCTTCCTTCCCTTTTCTTTCTTTCTCTTTCTTTCTTTCTTTCTTTCTTTCTTTCTTTCTTTCTTTCTTTCTTTCTTCTTTCTTTTCTTTTCTTTCTTTCTCCTTTCTTCTTTCTCCTTCTTTCTTTCTCCTTTCCTCTTTCTTTCTTTCCTCTTTCTTTTCTTCCCTCTTTTTCTTTTCTTTCTTTCTCCTTTCTTTCTTCTTTCTTCTTCTTCTTTCTTTCTTCTTTCTTTCTTTTCTTTTCTTCTTTCCGCTTTTCCCTTCCTTCCTCCTTCCTTCCTTCCTTCCTTCCTTCTTTCCTTCCTTCCTTCCTTCCTTCTTTCCTTCTTTTTCCATTTCCTTACTTCCTTTCGTTTCCCTTTTATATTCCTAATGGAAAATTGAGGACGTCACGTCAAGAATCACTGCTATACTGAATGTTAGTAAACTAACTGAGAATGTAGCCATATCCATACTTTTTCAAAAAAGTATCATATGAATTTAGATAAATTTATTTTCCCATGACCTAATTTTAATTTTTATTGTTAAAATTTAATGAGTTGGAAATACTTCACATAATTTCTCTTCACTTTGACTTGGTATTTTGACTCAAATTTAATTATTTGTAGAAGATAATTTTTCTTATTTTAATCTCAAGCAATGAGAAATATATAGTTTATACAGGGTAAAGAAGTTGGAAAATCCATGAAATAGAATGTATGTATGTACTTGTGTATGTATCGCTACATGTGTGAAGAGGAGCTGGTTTTGTTTCTTTTTTATTTTCATATTATAGAAAAATAAGATGTTAGTGGTGAAACCAGAGTGTATTTAGAAACTAAATAATTGGAACTTCATGAAAAAGAAAGATAAGTAAAAATCTCTCATGAGAGCACATATTTCAAATTGATGAGAGCAAGAAAGACAGGGCAAGTGAACCAGAAATCAATATTGAACTTGGATAATTACAAATAGAAACAGATCAGAACTCTCACCATTATCAATGGAATTTATAGCTTCATGGAAGACATCCAAATAAGTTCAAAAAAGAGGTCATATTTTACATAATTTTTAATAATATATCAATTATCTCAGAGACATATAGGGCTTAGGTACTTAATATCATGATTAGGAATTTAGCTTTATTTAGCTATTTGTCCATTCTTATGTTCTCTTCCCTCCAAAATGTTTAAATAAAGTTCTGTTTTCATAATTGTTTCACTACCATCCTTTGAAGATATAGTAAGAAAATGAATATATATCAAACCCTTTCAGCTACTCTGTTGGGGAGGGATTGGGGAGGGGTTCAAAACATGCCACTGTGAATGTCCTGCAAGAGCTGGAAGTAAGTAAGGTGACATCTCAATTTGTCAAGCAATACATAGGTTTATGCCTATTGTTCTGTCATATTATTAATATGACACTATTAATAGTGCATCACTTACTCTCAAATGTGTTCTAGTGTGGATGATAAATGAAAGAACTCAAAAATAAGGGCAAGAAGATTTCCATTAGGTAAAGTATAAAATTAACAGAATGGTTCAAATTATAGGTAGAAAGACTCATCTTAAAGGTACAATAAGAAATAATTAAAGGTAAGTATTCAAAATAGAAAGTAAAAAAGAAAAGTGTTCCTGTTTGAAGATAACATTTGCTTATGTAGAAAACCCTAATGACTCCACAAAAAAGCTGGTAGAACTAATCATGGAAAAATCAGTTGTGTTTCCATACACTAACAATAAACTTTATTTAAAAAATTAGAAAAGCAATGTAACTTATGATAGCAAAAGGAATAAAATACTTAAAAATAAACTTAACAAGGTAAAAGGGTTGTATACTGAAAACCATAAAGCACTGATGAAAGAAATTACACAAAACACAAGCAACTGGAAAGACATTTTGTGCTCATGAATGGGATGACTTAATATTGATAAACTGTCCATGCTGCCTAAAGTGATCTGTAAATTTCATGAAGTTCGTGTTCAAATCTCAATGGCATTTTATACAGGAAAAAAAAAATCTTCATTTCACATGGAACCACAAAAGACCACAGATAGCCAAATCAATCTTGAGAAAGAACAGAGCTGGAAATATCACACTGTCTATTCTCAAAATATATTACAAAGTTCTACTCATGAAAGCCATATGGTATTGGCAAAAAGAAATGCACTTAGACCAATGGAACAAAATAGACTTCCCAGAATTAAATACACACATACACAAACAACTGATCTTCAACAAGAATGCCAAGAATATACAGTGGGGAAAAAATCTCTTCTCAACAAGTGGTGTTGAGAAAACAGGATATTCACATGAAAAAATAATGAAATTAGAACCTTATATTATACCCTCAATAAAAGTCAACCCAAAATGTATTAAATATTTAAATATAAGGGTGAAAACTGTAGAACTTCTAAAAGAACACAGAATGGAAAAACTTTGTGACATTGATCTCAACAATGTTTTTATCAACATGACACCAAAAGCGCAGGCAACAAAACCAAGAATAAACACATGGGATTACATTAAAGCAAAAAGTTTCTGCACACTAGCCAAGCACAGTGGTTCATGCCTGTAATCCTAGCAGTTTAGGAAGCTGAGACGGGAGGATCACTTGAGTCCAGGCAGAAAGATCCCTTGAGATCAGCCTGAACAAAACAGGGAGACTCTGTCTTTACAAAACATTTAAAAATTATGTGGGTGTGGTAGCATGTGCCTGTGGTAGTAACTACTCAGGAAGCTGACATGGAAGGATCACTTGAGCCTGGGAGTTCAAGGCTGCAAAGAGCTGTGATCACACCACTGCAGTTTAGCTTGAGTGACAGAGCAAGACCCTGTCTCAAAGAAAAAAAAAAAAAGTTTCTGCACAGTGAAGGAAACAAGAGAATGAAAGAGTAGCCTACAGAAGGGGAGAAAGTACTTGTAAACCATATAGCAGATAAAGGATTAATAGTCAAAATATTTAAGAAACTCCTTTAATTCAATAGCAAAAAACCAAAAATGAACCAATAATCCTATTCAAAAAAATGAGCTAGGGACTTGAATAGACTTTTCCTGAAAAAAGATAAACAAATGGCAAACAGACATGTGAAAAAAAAAAAATTCAACATTATTAATCATCAGGAAAACACAAAACCGCACAAGATATTATTCCACATCTGTCAGGATCACTGTTACAAAGAAGAAAAAAAAGACAAGCGTTGGTAAAGATACGGAGAAATTGGAACACTGCAAGTGGGAATGCAAAATGGTTCACATACTTTGGAAAACAGCATGGAGCTTCCTGAAAAAATTAAAAATAGAACCACTATATAATCCAGACATTGTATTTCTGGGTATGTAGCCAAAATAATTGAAATTGGGATCGCAAAGAGATTAGCACTGTTATGATCACTGCAGCACTATTCACAATAGCGAAGATACAAAAATGTTCATTGACAGAGGAATGGGTAAATAAAATGTGATTTATACATATAATGGAATACTATTCAGCCTTTAAAAATAAGGACATTCCACAATATGTGACAACATGGATGAACCTGAAAGTCTGTATGCTAAGTAAAATAAGCCAGTCACTGGCAAATACTGCATGGTTCCACTTTTATGAGGTATCTAAAAGAGTCAGATTCCTAGAATCAAAGAGTGGAATGGTGACTGCCACAGGCTGATGGGAAGGGTACATAGAAAGGTACTAATCAATGGTCATAAAGTATCAGTTAAGCAAATGAGTAACTTCTATAGATTTGCTGTAGAACACTATACTCATAGGCAATAATATTGCACTGTACACTTAAAAATTTGCTATGAGGTTTGATCTTATGTCAAGTGTTCTCAGCAGAGTAAAATAAATATGTAATTACAAGGTAGTAAGAAGTAGACAATGTATAAAGAAATAGTATTTCATACAGAAAAGAGATAATGAGTAATAGAAGCCTAGAAAAATCAGTGCTGGCCAGGCGCGGTGGCTCACGCCTTTAATCCCAACACTTTGGGAGGCTGAGGCAGGCAGATCATCAAAGGTCAGGAGTTCGACACCTGCCTGGTCAACATGGTGAAACCCTGTATCTACTGAAAATACAAAAATTAGTTGGGCGTGGTGGCTGGAGCCTGAGATCCCAGCTACTCCTGCCTCAGCAGGAGAATTGCTTGAATCCGGGAGGCAAAGGTTGCAGTGAGCTGAGCTCGTGCCACTGCACTGCCTGGGCAACAAAGTGAGACTCCTCAGAAAATAAATAAATACATACATACATAAATAAAAGAAAGAAAGAAAGAAAAAGAAATCAGTATCACAGATTCTGCTTATGCAAGTATGGCCCAAGTGTAACAATGCCATTTCTATAACATTCAAGACATTTCTATAACATTTAGTCAGTACAAAAGTCTTCACCTTATTGTGAAGATGGAGGTATATGACAATAACAACACAATGACATTAATCATTTACAGGATAAAACTTTCTTACTTTGCTGTAACATTGTTTATCAAGCAGCCTTCTGATTTTCCTTTGACTTCTCATGTAGAACTGTGCAAACAAATGTTGTCTTATTCCACTTTATTTAACACTTACCAAGTGTCAAGAATTGTGATGGGCATTAGAGATAGTAAGATGGAACCTGGCCTCAGAAAACTCACAGCGAAGATGAGAGAGAGAATGAGAGTGAGAGTCCGTTTAGTGTGTTAAATGTAATGGCAGTTATACATCATATGCACAGGGCACTATGGAAACATCTAATCGTGGACTTTCAAAATTGGGAGTATGAAATGTTAAGGTAAGTTTCTTGGAGGAGATGACATTTAAGTGAAATTAAGAATAAAATGACTGAATAGAGTTGGTCAGATAATAGAATAGGAGTTGGTAATACAAGAGCATTGCAGGCAGAGGAAGAGAAACAAAGCAGTTAAGTTACTAAAAATTCATACTTGAAGATGTAGTAGCAATGGCATTTTGTTTGCGTTTTTTTGATGTTTTATGATGTATTTTCTGTCTGACTTAATGAGACCAACAAGGTGGCAGCTGTATTTCTCATGATAAACAAACAAATTACCTTTTTAGTTCATAAAGTGGTCTCAAGGTGGCTTGGCAATTACACTCTTGATTAAAGTTTTATTAATGTAAGAATTTTAAATTTTATTCTCTTCATATGAAAAAGTTAAATGTGCATACAATTGTGATATTTTGAAAATATATTAGTGTAACATATAGATGATATTCCCTGGCAACCATTCCACTGTCATGGACCTTCAAAATGGGAGGTACAAAAATGACACCTGAAAGCAATAGTATTAAATGTAGGAAAGGTCCTTGACCAATAGGAAGGGCAAGTAAAAGAAAAAAATTACTGGTTCTATGCGGAAGAGAGAGCAAACCAAAGCAACACAACAAGGAGAGAAGTGAGTTGCCAGATATGTGTATTCTGACTTTACCATCCAGGATAAAGTTCTAGAGATGGACTTGGTATTAGTAAAAGAAGAACAAAGGATTCTCATTACTTGCACTTCATTTTGAATATTGGGGGAGAAATTAGTACAAAATTTCTCTGAATTATATGCAATAGTCACATCAAAGCAAAAATGGCAACATACTACACACAGTTAAATTTAGAGATAGCCTACAGACACCTTGACTCCCTGGAGATGTGGAAAGGATTCAGAATTTCCCAGAAGCTCCATGAGATTATAAGAACATAGCTGATAGAACACGAATTAGCTCTAGTAGGAATAAAATATTTCTTAAACCACACTAGTATCAACATCAACTTACAGCAAGATATGATAAATTTCTACAGCACCTAAAATGGATGAACTAAGACCAAAGGATCAAAAAAGAACCACTAAGTCTTGTCATATCAAGAGAACAAACACAAATTTAGCAGCATCAGACTTTACAGTGAATGCCTTTTTAAGGAACTGACCAGGCAAGCTTCCTTGCTGAGATCAGAAGAAATACAGAGGGGAGCCGGCAGATGTAAGTCCCTGATACACACCTCAACCATCTCAACACTGCACTGCCACCTTGGAAACAGGAGATGGAGGAAATATACAAAAGACTAAATATGTATCCCATAGAGATAAAAATTTAAAATAGTCTATTTAAATATGAGGGGTCCAAGAATAAATTGACAGCACAAGTCTGTCCCATCATCTTCTACCCCTACCTACACAGAAAAATAGATTGCATGTATTGATGTTCTTATGCTCTTTCCATAACGTGAAGTAGAGAAGGAATCCAGAAGTTCCTCCGTGTGTGGTGGTGACAGTGACTGGAGTGGAGTTGTAGACGGTGGCAGAGCACAGAGCCAAAAAGGCCATTACGGAATTCTCCATTGTGAGTTGGTCAGTTATCTATTTATACAAATATATATATGCCCAAACAGCTCATTATTTTTCACTCCTCTGTAAGTTTACTATCTGTACAGTTCTCCTACTGGATTTACCTAGGATTACTCATGCGCCTACAGTCATCTAATGACTTCATTGGGACTGAAGGGTCCGAGATGTCCTCACCCACATACTTAAGGATATGTACTCACTGTCAACTGGGTATCTGAATTCTCTTCCACAACATTTCCCATTTAACAGTAGGCTAAACTGAGTTCCTCAGGATTCAAGAAAGCAGGAATAAAAGTTGCAACAGCACTTTTAGTTATCCTGCTGGTCAAAGCAAGTCATAAGACCAGCCCAATTTTAAGACGTAAAGAAATATACTTTACCTCTTGGTTGAAGGCACAAAATCATCACATAGTGGTTGTGAGGGCATAGGAAGATGAATTCTTTGGAGACGTGTATTATAACCCTCTCCTTGTGAAAGATATAATTACTGCACTATAAAAACTGTGGAGAGAATTGGAAACATGGGTGAGACTATGAAGGATCTGCTGCACCAGCAGACCAAACTAAGGCAAGATAAAATAAAAAATATCATAAAGATCTTCACTTACAATGTCAGCAACAGTTGCCAGCAGAAAATCAATGATTCAAGAGCATATAAAACATCCTCCCCAAAAAGCAGAGGATAAAGAGCAAAAGGAGTGATCTATGCAGATCCAAAAACTCAAGTCTCCCATTTTCCTCCTCCTCCAGATCATGTGAATCTTGGCAAGGAATAGGGAGATACAGATAAAATCTTAGCGCATATGTCTGAAAAATATTGTTCAAACTGGAAAAGACTAAGATATTAATCAACAATTTGAAGAATCCACCCACCCACTTCAAAAATTTCTCATACCTATTAGCAAGATAAAAAAGGAAATAAAGCAGCTATACTTGCTTTTCAAATAGAAAAGGTAATGAATTAAATTTTTATATCTGTATATGTGGATTAATGAAGAATTTGCTTATGTTTACCTATTTTTCTGTTTTCCATATGGAGAGCAATGGACATCAAAGAGATATGACAAAAGCAATCATGAGCAATGTATGACTAGTAATGATTAATTTGAAAATTAATATTTTTATTATAATATTATTTTAAATATCCAATATTTATTATAAGAATAAGCAAAAAGAAAATAAAACTTTGAGAGATACAAACATTGACATATGGAAGAGAGGTGTTATAGCATATGTACCTCATTCATTCTGACACTTAAAGTGTGTCACTTATGGTATGGAATGGAATTAAACCATGAATTTGTTCTCCAATAAATTTGCATATCTAGACATAGTCTATGTTGACTTTAACCTATTTTTATGGGAAACATTTTTTAAAATAATTTTAACAACATCAGAAATGTATAAATTAATAAATTTTCTAGGAAATTTTCATAATAAAAGTATCTGATAAATCAACTGTCTTTTAAAAAATGTTTGTAATTCCTTAATATTCTATACAGACTAAAGCTGAGTAAAAGCCACAAAAAAAGACTTTTGGTGATGTCCACATATATTAGGATGCTAATTTACCTCACCCTAAATCTATTTTTTTGCTACATCCCTCTAAATTAAATGCATACATAAATAAATAAATATTTTTTCCTTTGATGTTCATTCACCTTCACTTTTATTTTCTTGAAAATACAATTATAAAATCTAATCGTTTTCTTAGTACAACTCTCCTTGTTCTGTATTCCTGATTTCTTCCTGACAGGTCTTTGAGATGAGCATGGATGTGATACTATAAGAATGCTGCGTGAGTTCACATTCAAGGATGTCAAAATGTAGCTCAGGATAGATTCTAAGTGGTAAACTCTGTTGTTAGTAGAATTAAAATGACTAATTTTGGAGGTCACAAACTGTGGGATTTAGAGTGATGCTCACACCCGTATTTTATAATTATTTGAGTGATCTGAGTTAGTAGGATGCAGTCTTTTAGGAGAAACAATATCCTTAAAATGTATCACAATTTCTAGCCCAAATCACATTAGTGAAAATAGAAATTAAAATAGCTCTTCCATTTATTCACTATCTCTTATTGCTTTTACCACATTTATGTTTTTTTCCCCTTTCAAATCCATCCAATACACTTGGTGCAAAAATTGTCTTTCTTGACTATAAGTCTGACTACTCATTTCACATAGAAAACCTAGCAAAGGTACCTATTTTATCCAGAGGGTCAAGGAAGAATCAATGGAGGAAGTGTTCTGTAAGACAAAACATGAACAATAAGGAAGAGTTTTTTCGGCAGAGGAATGGCATTTTAAAGAAACTGAAACAAGAGATTGTAGAGAACAATGCTTTGAATTATGTTCACACAGCTGGGAACGTGGGTTTTCATGAGTGGAGATAAAGAGTGAGGTAGCAGTTTAGAAAGTAAAATATAGATGCTACTGAGAGATAAAGACAGAGTTAAACACAGTGAATGAATAAATCCATAGGTCATTTTTAAGCAGTTGGAGTGAGTAACAGGTTTTAAAGTGGGGAACAGGCATATTCAAATTGGCATTTTAGAAAGACCACTCTTGTTAAGTGGTTAGGACAATTTGAGACTTAGAATGTGGGGTGATATCCTCATCCTGTCCAGGATGTATGTAATTTATTGGCATCATATAAGGCACTGAATAAAAGTCTCAAAATTCCCTGAGTAGGGTACCACTCATTATATTTTAAAAATAATATTTTATTGTGATACAATTAAAGCACACTGTAATACACAGAATGTTAACAGCTTTATTGAGGTATAATTAGCATACAATAAACTGCACGAGTTCAAACTAACAAGTTTTTTTGTTTGTTTGTTTGTTTTTGAGAAGGTGTCTTGCTCTGTTAGCCAGGCTGGAGTGCAGTGGCACAATTTTGGCTCACTACAACCTCCACCTCCTGGGTTCAAGCAACTCTCCTGCCTCAGCCTCCCAAGTAGCTGGAACTACAGGTATGTGCCACCACTCCCGGCTAGTTTTTTTATTTTAGTAGAGACGGAGTTTCACCATGTCGGCCAGGATGGTCTTGAACTCCTGACTTCAAGTGATCCATCTGTCTCAGCCTCCCAAAATGCTGAGATTATAGAAATGAGCCACTGAGCCCAGTCACGAGTCTTGATATATGTATGCACTTGTGAAACAACAGCACGGTGAACATATTGGTTACCTCCAGAAGTATGTCCTGTTGACGTTGTAAGAGTAAATCTCCTGGCCTTGTTCCTGATCTTAGGAGAAAAATATTCAGTTTTCCACCAGTAAACATAATATTAGCTATAAATTTTTATAGAAAATCTTAACCAAGTTAAAGACATTCCCTTCTATTCATAGTTTCATGAGTTGCTTTTTTTTTTTTTTTAAATCAAGAATGGATGTTGTAACGAGTTCTTAGAGTCATTTCTTTTCTCTTGTTTTTTCTGTTTTCTATTTCATTGATAGCTTCTCTAATATTCATAATTTCCTTTATTTTTTTTTTTTTGGTTCTTGAGATGGAAACTGAAGTTATTGATATGAGCGTTTTTTTTTCTAAAAATGTATTTTGTGTTATAAATTTTCTCCTATGATTGGATGTAATTCATTAAACAAATATTGAAATGTTAGGTTTCTATTTTTATTTAGTTTAAAATATGTTTATCTCTCTTTTTATTTCTTCTTGGGCTCATAAATTGTTTAGAATGTAGTATTTTTCAAATATTTAAATATATTTAAATTTTTGAATACATTTAATAAAAACGTTATTGATATCCAACCCAATTCCATTGTGGACAGAGGAAGTATTTTGGTTTACTTAAAGGCTATTTAATTTAATAAGACAGTTTGTACAGTTCAATGCATGGTCAATCTTGGTAAATATTCCGTGCACACTAAAAAATAACGTATTCTGCTGTTTTTGGTTGAAGTGTTTTATAAATGTTAATTAGACAAAATTGATTGATGATAATGTTCAAGTTTTCTATACCCTTACTGATTTTTGACTATAATTGAAAATTTGCCTATTTATGTTTGAAGTTCTATACAAACTTACTAAATATACTTTAAAACTTTGCTAATGAGCACATAAATGTTTAAAATTGCTACATGATCTTGATGAATTGAATCCCTTATTTTCATGAAATAAACTTCTATATCCCTGGTATGATTATTTGATCTGAAATCTATTTTTTTTTTCTGATATTAATGTTGCCATTTGAACTTTCTTCTGGTGTTAGCATAGTGTATCTTTCTTTTGTTCTTTGATAGCTGAAAGATTATAGTATCTAAATATAAATTGAGTTTCTTGTATGTATAAAATATTTTTTATTTTTTATTCAGTCTAACAATCTTTTCCTTTTAATTGGATAATTTGGAAATTACATTAATTATGATTATCAATATGTTTGAATTTACAGCTACCGTCTTATTGTTTGTTTTCTTCTTATTGCATATGATATTTCTTTCTTTGTTATTTTTCTTCTGATGCTTTTGGATTAATCAAGCAATCCTTATTAGTTCATTTCAACTCTCCTGTTTGCTTATTGACTATAACTTTGTTGTTTTATATTAGCGGTTGTTTTACATCTGTTGTATATGTCTTTAGCTTACTATACTCTCTCTCTTCAAGTGGTATCATACTACTTCATGTATGGTATAATAATCTCAGAGTAGCTTATTTCCATCTCTCCTCTCCGGAGCTTTGTGTTATTGATGTCATGTGTTTTACTTTTCATGTTAGATTCCTCAAGAAAACATTTTTATTAGTTTTGTTTTAAATAGTGAACTATTATTTGAAGATGTTAAATAACAATGTATTTTTATTAACCCATTAGTTACCACTTCTAACACTCTTTTATCCCTTCTGTAGATTCCGTTTTCTCCCCTTATTTTTCTTTTTCTAGAAGACCATTTAACATTTCTTGTAGTTCATATATCCCTTTGTCTGAAAAAATGCATTATTTCTCTTCTTTCAGAAAAATATTTTTCCTGGGCAAAAATTCTAAGTTGACAGATATTTTCTTTCATTACTTTAAAGACATGGCTCCACTGTTTTATGCTACTGAAAAATAAGAATTATACCAAGGTATATTATGCTAGTTAACTTACTTAACAATGCTGGGTGTACTAGCACTGTTTCTGACAAAAAGCCACTTGTCACCCTTATATTTTTTTTTTTCCTCTTATTGTTTCTAAGGTTTTCTATTACTGGGTTTAAACAATATGATCTTAATGACCTCAGTGGTTCTCATCACGTTTCTTGCTCTTGCAGTTTATCAAGTTGGTTTTATCTGTGGGTTTATAGTTTCACTCAATTTGGATAATTTCAGTTCTTATTTTATTTCTTCAAACAATTTTTGTCTTCGGTCTTCAGGGACACCATTCACACATCTAGTTGTTCAGTTAAAGTTGTCTCACAGTTCATTATTATCCCGATTTTTAAAAAGGTTTTCCTCTCTGTATTCTATTTTTTAAACTTCATATTGCTAAGTTTTAATTTCACTAATATTTTCTTCTGAAGTGTCTAATCTACCATAAATTTCATCCCGTGTATTTTTTATCTGGCATTGCAGCTTTCATCTCTAGAAGACTCTGTGTGTGTGTGTGTGTGTGTGTGTGTGTGTGTGTGTGTGTGACTTCTCTACTTAGGACCTTCAAACGTTTCTCTAATTTCTTTAACATATATATGTTAAATATATATATGTTAAATATATATGTGTATATATATACAATCATTAAAAATAACTGTTTTCAATGCTATTTAAATGATTTTTTATCATTTGTTTCATTTTTATGTCAGTTTCTATTAATTTACTTTTTGTTTCATTTGGGTAGTATTTTGCTGCTTCTTTACATATCTAGTAACTTTTTTGGATGCTGGACATTGTGAATTTTATTGAATATTATTTCTTCAATTTGAATATTATTTCTTCTTGAGATTTCTTTCAGAACACAGTTATGTTATTTGAAAATAACTTGTTATTTTTGAGTCTTGCTTTCAAGGCTTTTTTATTTTTTCGAGGGAACATTAAACTAATATTAATTTCCCTCACTGCTGAGCAGGATCCTTATCAGTACTCTAGCTAATAGACCAGCAAATATGTTTCTGTAAAAAAAAATGTATAATTGTATTTATATATAATAATACACAGTTTATGCTTGGTAGGTCATATAAGATTTCTGTAACATATTCTTATTTATTTGTGTGTGTGTGTATGTTTGCTTTTTACCTCTGTTTAATATTTACAAATTATTTATCTCAAAGTCTATCCCAAAATAGGTCATAGGTCAGATTTGACTAACAGGCCAAAGTTGCCAAAGCCAGCTCTAACTTATCACTGGAATAAAAAGATTTTCCACTTCAGCTATTGTAAACAGGTATTATTTTCGGCCTTTTGTGTACTTTGTGTATAATTTGCCCTAATTATTTTGTGTGGTTCTTTTGCTACCCTTGTTTAGGTTTCTTATATACATTCATTAATTAAAACTATTTACAGTTTCCTAAAGAGTACTCTTTACAAATTTCCCAAATTCTTTCCATGTGAAGTTTTCTCTTTTATAGAACTCTTTCCTGTGAACTTTTGCTGCTTTGAAATCCCCAGAGCCACAGCTCTACATCCTCAATTCAGAGACTGCTGACTATTGTAGCTCAACAAATTGGTCAAAAATCAATTGTAGATCCACTTCAGGACTCTTTATTCTGGTTCAATCAATTCATTTGTTTATCCTCATGTCAATACTACATTATCTTGATTGCTATAGTTTTATATTACATCCTAAAACTAAATAATTTATGCTCTCCAATTTTGACAATAAAGTGTTCATATTTTTATACTATCATTGTTCTATACAAATTATAGTGACTTACTGTCCTTCAACTAGTATATTGTTAATATATATTCTTTCTGATTTTTGTGATGTTTTGTTAGAAGTTAATATTTTAATTTTTTCAAAGAACAAATTATTGGCTTTTAAATGTTTTTCTAATGATTGTTTCCCATTTCATTGATTTCAATGTTTATTATTTATTACTTCAAAATTATTCTGCATACTATCTGCTCTTTTTTAAGCCTATTAATGTGAATGCTTAGATCATTAATTTTAATTTTTTTCTTTTCTTATATAGGCACCTATATTAGTATAAACTGTTTTCTACGTTCTTTTGTAGTTCTTCTTTGACTATGGCTAATTTATAAGTGTGCTACTTAATTTTCAATTATTTGCAGATGTACTAGATATTGTATTATTAATTAAGCTCTTGATTTCTATTAATACCCTGTAGTCAGAGATTACAAAACTTTTAATTTTACTATCAGTTTTTTATGAGCCAGTGATATAGTTAGATATGTGTCCCTTCCCAAATCTTATGTTGAAATGTAATTCCCAGTGTTGGAGGTGGAGCCTGGTTGGAGGTAACTGGATCATTGGGGCAGGTTTCTCATAAATGGTTTGGCACAATCCCCTTGGTGCTAATCTCCCGACAGTGAGTTGCTGCAAGATTTGAGTATTGAAAACTGTATGGAATCTTCCCCCTCTCTTTCTCCTGCTGTAGCATTAGATGTGCCTGCTCCCATTTTGTCTAGCACCCTGAGTAAAAACTCCCTGAGACCTCCCAAACAGCAGATGCTACCATGTTTGTTGTACAGCCTGCAGAACCATGAGCCAATTAAATCTCTCTGCTTTATAAATTTCCCAGTCTCTGATATTTCTTTATAGTAACGTGAGAATAACCTAATACACCCAGAAAATGTTCTTGTTTAGTAAATGTTTCATATGCACAAAATAATGAGAGCTCTACACCTGTTGCATGTAGTGTTCCCTAACACTCAATTAGGTCAAATAGATTAATGACGTTCAAATTTTCTACATCCTTGCTGACTTATTTGTTATATGAATTACCAGGAAAGATCTTTAGAATAAAGGTTTAAACTATGATTGTTTTCACTATGATTATGTTTATCTGTGATTGTGAATTTGGATTTATCTACTTCTTGCCTTAGTTCTAAGAATTGTTTGCTGTTACTGATTATGTATACATTTAATATTATTATATCTTCTTAATGAATTAATCATTTTATTACTATTAAACATTCCTCTTTTTCTCTAGCATTGTTTCCTGCTTTAAATTCTATTGTCTCTGATAATAACATAGATGTATCAGATTTCCATACATATACATAGCTTATAGTATATATATACACTGTGTATATATGTATGTGTGTGTGTATATATATTTGTGTTGTGTGTGTACACACAAACACACTATGCACTTTATTTACTTTAGAAAGACTCTTGACTCCCTGGGTTCAACTGTCTTTCCAGGGGAGTGAACAGTTCTGTCTCGCAGGTGTTCCAGGGGCCACTAGCATATGAAAAAAACTCCTGCAGCTAGCTCAGCATCTGCCCAAATGGTCACTCAGTTTTGTGCTTGAAACCCAGGGCTCTTGTGTTGTAGGCACCCGAGGACATTCTGTAGTCTGTGGGTTGTGAAGACCGTGGCAAAAGCTAGTATCTGAGCCAGATAGCACCATCCCTTACAGAATGGTCCCCTCACAGCTTCCCTTGACTAGGGGAGGGAGTTCCCAGACCACTTGCACTTCCCAGGTGTGGAAATGCCCCACCCTGCTTCTGCTTGCCTTCTGTGTGCTGCACCCACTGTCTAACCAGTCCCACTGAGATGAACTGGGTACCTCAGTTGGAAATGCGAAAATCACCTACCTTCTGCGTTGGTCTCGTTGGGAGCTGCAGACTGCAGCTGTTCCTACTTGGCCATCTTACCTGAAGAACTAGAGAAGCAAGAGCAAATAAATTCAAAAGCTAGAAGAAGACAAGAAATAACTAGGATCAGAGCAGAGCTGAAAGGAATAGAGACACAAAAAAACCCTTCAAAAAAATCAATGAATCCAGGAACTGTTTTTTGGAAAGATATATAAAATAGACTGATAGGAGACTAATAAAGAAGAAAAGAGAGAAGAATCAAAGAGACACAATAAAAAAAGATAAAGGGGAGATCAATACAGATCCCACAAAAATACAAACTACCATCAGAGAATGCTATAAACACCTCTACACAAATAAACTAGAAAATCTAGAAGAAATGGATAAAAGAACCCACACACCCTCCCAAGACTGAATCAGCAAGAAGTCGAATTCCTGAATAGACCAATAACACATTCTGAAATTGAGGCAGCAATTAATAGCCTACCAACCAAAAAAAGCCCAGCACCAGATGGATTCACAGTCAAATTCTACCAGAGGTACAAAGAGAATGTGGTACCATTCATTCTGAAACTATTCCGAAAAATATAGAAAGATTGACCCCTCCCTAACTCATTTTATGAAGCCAGCATCATCTTGATACCAAAATCTGTCAGAGACACAACAGAAAAGAAAATGTCAGGCCAATATTTCTGATGAACATCGATGCGAAAATCCTCAATAAAATACTAGCTAACCGAATCCAGCATCCCTTTAAAAACTTATCCACTATGAGTAAGTTGGTTTCATCCCTGGGATGCAAGGCTGGCTCAGCATACGCAAATCAATAAATGTAATCCCTCACATAAACACAACCAATGACAAAAAACATATGATTATCTCAATAGATGCAGAAAAAGTCTTCAATAAAACTCAACAGCCCTTCACGCAAAAAACACTCAATAAACTAGGTATTGGTGACAGAACATATCTCAAAATAATAAGAGCTATTTATGACAAACCCACAGCCAATATCATACTGAATGGGCAAAAGCTGGAAGTATTCCCTTTGAAAACTGGCACAAGACAAGGATGCCCTCTCTCACCACTCTTATTCAATATAGTATTGGAAGTTCTAGCCAGGGCAATCAGGCAAGAGAAATAAATAAAGTGTATTCAAACAGGAAGAGAGGAAGTCCAATTATCTCTATTTGCAGATGAAAGGATTGCACATTTAGAAAACGCCATCATCTCAGCCCCAACACTCCTTAAGCTGAAAAACAACTTCAGCAAAGTCTCAGAATACAAAATCAATGTGCAAAAATCACAAGTATTCCTGTACACCAATAATAGACAAACAGAGAGTCAAATGATGAGCAATCTCCCATTCATAATTGCTACAAAGAGAACAAAATACCTAGGAATACGACTTGCAAGGGATGTAAAGGACCTCTTCAAGGAGAACTACAAGCAACTGCTCAAGGAAACAAGAGAGGACATAAACAAATGGAAAAACATTCCATGCTCATGGATATGAAGAATCAATGTTGTGAAAATGGCTGTATTGCCCAAAATAATTAATAGATTGAATGCTATTCCTATTAAAATACCATTGGATTTCTTCACAGAATTAGAGAAAACTACTTTAAAGTTCATATGAAAACAAAAAAGAGCCCGCATAGCCAAGACAATCCTAAGCAAAAAGAACAAAGCTGGAAACATCACCCTATCTGACTTCAAACTATACTATTAGGCTACAGTAACCAAAACAGAATCGTAATGGTACCAAAACAGATATATAGACCAATGGAAAAGAACACAGGCCTCAGAAATAACACCACACTTCTGCTACCATCTGATTTTGACAAACCTGACACTCACAAGCCATGGGGAAAAGATGCCCTAATTAATAAATGGTGTTGGGAAAACTGGCTAGCCAGATGCAGAAAACTGCAGCTGGACCCCTTCCTTACACCTTATAAAAAATTAACTCGAGATGGAATGAAGATTTAAACATAAGACCTAAAACTATAAAAACCCTATAAGAAAACCTAGGAAATACCATTCAGGATATAGGCAATGGGAAAGACTTCATGACTAAAACCCCAAAAGCAGTGGCAACAAAAGCCAAAATTGACAAATGGGATCCAATTAAACTAAAGAGCTTCTGGAGAGCAAAAGAAACTGCCATCAGAGTGAACATGCAACCTACAGAATGGGAAAAAATATTTGCAATCTATCCATCTGACAAAGGGCAAATATCCAGAATCCACAAGGAACTTAAACATTTACAAGAAAAAAAACAAAACCACAAAAAAGTGGGCAAAATATATGAACAGATACTTTTCAAAAGAAGACATTTATGCAGCCAAGAAAGATATGAAAAGAAGCTCACCATCACTGGTCATTAGAGAAATGCAAATCAAAACCACAATGAGATACCATCTCACGCCAGTTAGAATGGTGATCATTAAAAAGTCAGGAAGCAATAGATGCTGAAGAGGATGTGGAGAAATAGGAATGCTTTTACACTGTTGGTGGGAGTGTAAATTAGTTCAACCATTGTGGAAGACAGTGTGGTGATTCCTCAAGAATCTGGAACTAGAAATACCATTTGACCCAGCAATCCCAGTACTGGTTATACTCCCAAAGGATTATAAATCATTCTACTATAAAGACACATGCACACGTATGTTTATTGCAGCACTATTTACAACAGCAAAAACTTGGAACCAATCCAAATGCCCATCAATGATAGACTGGATAAAGAAAATGTGGAATACTATCCAGCCATAAAAAAGAATGAGTTTATGTCCTTTGCAGAAACATGGATGAAGCTGGAAACCATCATTCTCAGCAAACTAACACAGGAACAGAAAACCAAACACCACATGTTCTCACTCATCAGTGGGAGCTGAACAGTGAGAACATATAGGCACAGGGAGGGGAACATTGCACACTGGGGCCTCTCAGGGATTGGGGACAAGGGGAGGAATAACATTAGGAGAAATACCTAATGTAGATGACAGGTCAATGGTGCTGCAAACCACCGTGGCACATGTATACCTGTGTAACAAACCTGCATGTTTTGCATGTGTATCCCAGAACTTAAAATATAATTTAAAAAAAAAAAAAAAAGCAAGAGTCTTGCTCTGCTGCCCAGGCTGCAATGCATTGACACCATCTTGGTTTATTGCAACCTCTGCCTCCCAGGTTCAAGTGATTCTCGTGCCTCAGCCTCCTGAGTATCTGGGAATACGGGCATCCCTTGAAAATTCCTGAGCTACAATAGCCATGTGCAGTTTCATATTATGATTGTATTACCAGAATCTACCAAATTACTAAGTAAGGAAGCTATCTCCTCTCAAAAGAAATGTGAGATGTTATCTTCCAGCATCAGAAAAGGAAGAATTTTTTTAACCATAAACTAATGTCTCTGTGCTGATACTCAGCAGTAACTATTTTTCTGGAGTAATACACTTTCTTATTAATGTCCCATCATAACTGATCTCTTGACAACTTTTCATGTGTAAAATACGACTTGCAAAATCATTATAATCTGATAAGAATATTGATTCTTCTGTCCTGTGCATTTTTAAAATTAAATAAAATAAAAAGTCATAAAGCATTTTTTATTGTTTATAAACAACAAATATGTTTATAGTTAATTCTTAGTATGTACATGAACAATTTAAATGAAATATAAAGCGACATATTCTGTGCCATGTATACAAAATAGTAAATGTGTTTACATGTTACTTATACAATGTTAAACATAATTAATATAATATTTTTATTAATATCCCATTCTGCTTTATTTTCTTATAACTGTCATTGGTAGAATTGCTGATTTTATTAGTCTTAGTAATAATCTAATTTGAGTGTTTTCATGTTATTTTAATTTTTTTCATAAGCAATTCATGCATAGATAATACCTCTTTAATTATTTGCTGCCCTCTGCCTTTAAAAGAAAAATATCATATACCATATTTTTAAGAAGATCATTTTACTTTCTGTTATAGAGAAATACCTAGTTTGATTTACAGACTATCTTACTTTGTCATATCTGAAAGTTAAGATAAAATCTTTGATGGTGTCATTCTATCTCATAAAATATTATTTGGTAATGGTCAATGCAACTGAAACAGGAACTAAAACATTACCAGTTCTATAAAGTGTAATTCTCAAACATTTATCAATATAGTTTTATATTGCACTTGACTCTCTGGATCCCTGAGCACAATCATCACACCTGTAGATTCACTTTCATCAGTACATACAGAGTCATTTTGTATTTAACCTGTTATTTTTTTTTTACAATTCTGATATTGTTCTACATTGTAATAGTTTATAATTGTATTTACCACCATGTTTATAGTTTGTTAAATTGCTCTTGGATCGCTTATGCATTTTTGAAAAGGGAAATTAAAATACAACACACAACAGTCACCATAAATGTTATGCATTTAAAACAGTTTGAAAGTACCTTAAATCACATGTCAAGATAGAATGTAATGCAGCCCTAGAGCAAATATGCAATCTTCTAAAACTTTGCTGGTTAAATACATTAAGAAGTTTATGAGAATATAATAATTAATCCTATATCATATTTTGCAATGAATGTAAGACAATTATTATTGCATTCTTCTATGAAGCAGCCAAACCACTGCAGCACTTAATAGACTACTGGGAAACACCAAGAACTGAATATCAATAAATATTTACATAGAGTTCATTTCAGAATAATGACTTTCAAATTTTTTATTGATAAGCACCTGAGAGTACCACTGTGTGCCAAGTTCCCCCATGAATATTTTATATTAGCTGCTATAGAAAACAGTTTACATGCAAATTTTCTGATCTAAATGTAACTCTTCATCCTCCCACCTTGATTATATCATGGATTTAGATAATCGTCAGGTTTAAAGTTACTTTGAAATTTAGGGTTAGAATATTTTCATTAGTTTAATTTTATTCATAGTATTTTTTGAGATATTATACCAAATTTTATCTCAAAAATTTTTCTCCAAAAATCAGGAGAAGAAGGCTGGAAGATAAAGACATAACCACTCCTTTTCTCCCCACAAAATGATTTGAGGGCATGGTACTGGATAAGTAAGATACAATCACTTTAAATCCACTTAACATTAGAAACTACAGGTGTAAACACAGAGGCAAAGTAATTTACTCAAATTCATACAGCTAATTTGTTGGATTCAAATTCATGATTATTAGAATCTGAAACCCTCACACTGCATTACATTGCCTCTCAAAGGATAGCAAAGAGACAATTTTACATACAGACTAAAATGTATGTCAAAGTGCAGTTCTTAAACAACTTGTATTGGAATAATTTGGATTACTAGTTTAAAAAAATAAGGCATTTCAATTTTGTTAAACAATATTTCTTACTGAGGCCAAATATTAAAATTATCCTTAACCACAGCGA
Source organism: Trachypithecus francoisi (assembly GCF_009764315.1). Classification (NCBI taxonomy): domain Eukaryota; kingdom Metazoa; phylum Chordata; class Mammalia; order Primates; family Cercopithecidae; genus Trachypithecus; species Trachypithecus francoisi. The sequence goes on along the minus strand of NW_022681460.1, from coordinate 45,804,978 downwards.
TATTTCATTGCTAATTATATTAGAGTTCAAACTAGAGTCTACTTTCAATTTGTTCTTTAACTAAATATCAGAAAATTTTTCTTATACATACCAAATACATTTTTTGCCTTCATAGGGGATAATTTTTAGTTATTGTATTCTTTAAAAAATATAGAATTAAAAATGATTTATGTGGTTATCATGCAAGCTGTGGGGTCTACATATGTTCATTTGTATATGGTTTGTGATTTATTCATACATGTTTACAGATTAACGAATCATTGCTCAAGTCCAGTTTTAATCCACTGACATTCATGTATTTATATTCATTTAACTTTCCTTTCTCCGTTTGTTCAAAAATATTAAATTTTGGCAATTTATTTTACTAGATTTCTAGAACTAGAACTTTATTATTACTACTTTTATTAAGTATAAAACCTCACTTTTTTCTTATTTATAATTTCCTATAGATTCACTTACTTTTGAAATGCATAACATTCCTATTAAACCTAAACATAGACTGTGGTTCTCTGAGAATTGTGACAACCTTGGAAGAACTCAAAGTATTGATTAAAATATTGTTGCATCTGGTCTGGCATGTACAAATGAGAGTGGTAAATACGAACATCAAGGGAGGTTCCCCACAGATAATGGTTGATTTACTGCCTATACTTCTTTTAAATCACTTGTTAATTATTTAAGTTTACTCAGCAGGTCAAGTGAATTAAAAATGATCACCACTCACAGATCAGTCAATTAAGTCAAAATGATTGAGAAATTGTCTATATGGAAACATAATAAAAGCCACTGAAAAGGCTAAGAACTTGGAAGGTGTGAGTAAAGATGACTTGTGACAGATAAACAAGTAAAAAAAAAATTGAAAATTAATTGTTTCTCCTTAAAAGAGAAAGAAAGCATGAGGAGGACTGTAGTCAACCTAAAGCACAGAAAAAGAAAATTCTTTGCACAATGCAAGGTATAGCCCATGTGCTTCCAGTGCTTTCCCAGAACATAATGTGCTGGTTCACTGGTAGGAGATTTTATTCTCTTTTTTTTTTTTTTTGAGACGGAGTCTTGCTCTTTCGTCCGGGCTGGAGTGCAGTGGCCAGATCTCAGCTCACTGCAAGCTCCGCCTCCCAGGTTCACGCCATTCTCCTGCCTCAGCCTCCGGAGTAGCTGGGACTACAGGCGCCCGCCACCTCGCCCGGCTAGTTTTTTGTATTTTTGGTAGAGACGGGGTTTCACCGTGTTAGCCAGGATGGTCTCGATCTCCTGACCTCGTGATCCGCCCGTCTCGGCCTCCCAAAGTGCTGGGATTACAGGCTTGAGCCACCGCGCCCGGCCTATTCTCTTTTCAGACAGGCATACAGCGTGGAGATCCCTGATGCAGTTTCAAAAAAAGAGACCTTGATGCTTCAAGCTGCTAAATGCTATAAAACTTACTAACTATAATCTGAGTCTTATATTACCAGCAAGTTTTGTGTTACTTCTGAAAATAATAATTGGTTTCCATGTAGATTTTCTCAAACGGTAAAGAATATCTGTCAAACCAATATACATTTAAAGTATAGTTCAGCTACATTTATAATATTTCATTCAGGTTAAAAAAGATAAATATATTGTGATTTACTTAGATACTATCAATTGGTACAATCTGAATTCATATCTACAAATGACATGGTTACTGGAGGTAGGATGCCGGAATTGAGAGGCAGATAGAGAGTCTCACAAGGCAATTTTTAACACCAGAGTTTCTCTGACACTGAGATTGGACGAAGCAATGAGAGAGATTCATGATAGGCTTATTAGGTCTAATGAAGAAAGGCAGTTTGATGACCAAAGTAAGGCAAACCAGATGCAAATCCAAATTCTAAAATGAAGGTAATATAATGATTTACTATAGTTACTCAAGATTCAATTAATGACAAATTTGGAGAAAAAAAAATCCTCTTATTCCAGACTTACACAATGTAATAAAGTAGCCACTAGCCTACACGTCACTATTTATACTTAAATTTAAAACAATTAAAATTAAATAAAATAAAGCTTTCTGTTCTTCAGTCAAACCAGCCATATATCAAAGCTTAAGAGCCACATGTTGTTAATGGAGAATTTATTGAACAATGCGGGTCTAAAGCATTTCCGTCATCAAAGAGAATTCTATTAGACAGTGCTGCTCTGAATTGATGCCCTCAAATACTGCTAAATAGTATAGTAATTTTCATTTGCATGAATATGTCACCTTGGTTTAAAGATAAAGCTCCCAAAAAGACAATTCCACTGAAGCCAATACCTCTCAATACAGACTAAATACAATTTCTAAACTTTCAAACTTGTCATTTGATCTTGGGCTGTAGTGACATCAAGGTCTTGTGGAAACATCCATTTTTTTTTCTCACTGGAGTCTCTCTCTAAAACTTCAACCAGTTAGAGAGAGTATATTTTTGCTGATTATTCATGGATTCATTTATTCACTCACTGATTCAAGACATTGAATGTAAGAAACATTTACTGGACACTGTGGTAGGAGGTAGGAATACAAAGATAACTGAGATATGGATTGTTCCTACAAGAACCTCATAGCACAAACACAGAGATATGCATGCAAGAACATTATTTTCACACATTATTTGTATTGTAATGGAAACAGTTTTGGCTGATTTTAAAAAGGGCCATTCTGTTGGCAGGTTTAAGTGAAAATGAGACCAGAGATAAAAACATAACTTAATGTACTATGTCTGAACAAAGGCAATGGGAGACATGATAGAAAGACAATAGTTTCAAAAACACTTAGAGGGATATTAATATAATTTAACGATAACTGAGTGTAGGGGTGATGGATAATAAGGAGTAAAAGATAATTATCACAAATTTGTTGCAGCCACTTATTTTCTCAAACCATTGTAAGATATAATCCTCCACACTGCTGCCCAAGCCAGTAAACCTGAGAGTTATCATTGATTTCTCTCTTATCTTTGCTCCACAAGCAATTATGTCTTATATACTCTAATTTCTCCTAAAGTTGCTCAAATTTCTTCATCCCTGTTTCCATTGATCTAGGGTTTTGGGGTTTGCTTTTTGGTTTTGTTGTGTTTTGTTCTTCCTTGCAGAGACCAAACAGCAGTCACCTCTTTTTTCTTTCTTTCTCTCTCCTTTGCTCTCTCTTTCTTTTTTTCTGGCTTCAATCTAAAGTCCTCAAACTTGAGATCCCTCTACATCCTTTCTTACCCTGATGCTGAAGTGATTTTTTTTTCTGTAAAATATGAATATAATCAAATCGTTCCCATTTAGTATTTTAATGACTGTGCATTCTCTATTGGGTAAATTCAAACACTTCAGAATGACATTTCTTAAGGCCGTTTCCTTCCTCACCTCGTATATATTTACAACTTCAAATGTAACCTTTGGAAGATATTTAAGCTTTAACAGTTTTCTGAATGAGGCATGCTCTTGTTCTTTTTTGTCTTTAGACTTATTCCCCTAGTGGCAATGCTTACCCCAACTCTAACATTAGTTGGTTATCTTTGTTGGTGTATAAATATTTATATTTGTGTTGGTGTACAGGCACCTTACGTGTTACCTCCTGAGGAAGCTTTCCCCATTTCTGTTTCCAGGCCCCCCTCTGGGTTAGATGCCTTCCCTGCAAGGTCATACATTCCTGTGCATACCTTGTAGGAGCACTTTACACTATGGGTGGTTATCCATTTAATGTAGTATGTTTAATCTGTGCTCTTCAGCATCTAGCAGAGTGTCTAGTGGTGACTTTAACCAGGATATGGAACATACGAAGAGGAGATTGGATGGGGGGAATCTATAAATGCCCAATGAGCAGTTTCATTTAGTTATCTGGCAATTAGAGAAATATTCTAGGATTGATATACAAATGTGGGAGTAATCAAAATCTAGCTTGTAATAAAGTTGCATAAAATGACCATGGAGAAATAGTATGTTTAGAAAGACAAGAAGATAAGCAGTATCTCTAGAGGAATTTTTGATTTCCTTTCACTCTAACATAGGAAATACAAAACCGAATAAAAGATTCACTTATATTAGTAACCTATGCTTTCTTCCATCTTTCTGTGTAATCATGCTACTTGCTAAGTAATATTAATACAACGTTACATTTATTTTCTTAATACTATTAAGTGTAATTTCTTGAATTTTCAACTTCACTATCCTAACACTTTCTTGTCACCAGATCACCAGTATAGCCTTATCTGTCACCCTCCATTTATTCTTTGCCTATTGAGATTTCACTATTAATGAGTGTCTTATTATTCTCTTGAGATGCCACTGTTGATTTTTTTCTTCAACAAATATTTGTTGAAAGTCTAAGCCTTGAACTTGTTTAGCAGACACAAAAACAAATTATGTGACAAATAATAAAACATTGTCTTTATGCTGCCCATTAAAAAACTGAGAATTTTTCTCTAAAGATAGGCATGAATAGATTTTCATTGTAATTGGGAAAATCAGCAAAATAAGCCTTGTGCTTGTAGATACATTCATTTTAAACATTTAAGGTGGCAGGTCATTTAAACATTAAAAGTGGCAGGTCATGAATGCTTTTGTGAGTTTTCTGGAACTCTTTCTAAGACCATGACTGCCAATATTATTCTTTAAAAACTAAAAGCTAATCACATAACTCCCCTACCTACAATATTTTAGTGCTTCTGATAGCACTTAGGAAAAAATACCAAATTCTTTTACATGAGTGTCAAGACCACTAACAATCCAGCTGATGATCAAATTCCAATCTTCACCTCATGTCATTCTTTCCCTGCTATGTTTTGACTACACAAAACTTCTATTTTTCTTGCCTCCATGTTCTCATGCATGCTATTCCCTGAGTGATACTTACAAAGAACTTTCTTCCTTCCTCTTTCTTCTCATCTAATCTCAATATCATAATTTAAGTTAAATGTAATATTTGATTTACTCAGAGACACCCTTTACTCATGAATGTGATTGCACAACCTATTCTGCTCTGTATTCATTATGCTGAGTAATTGGTTTAAAATGTAACAATTTATATTAATGTGTGTGATTTTTTTGTACAATGTTGGCCTGTCACTAGACCATAAACTTTATCAGAAAAATCAACTCTGTGACTGGGCACGGTGGCTCAGCCTGTAATCCCAGCACTCTGGGGGGCCGAGGTGGGAGGATCATCTGAGGTCAGGAGTTCAAGGCCAACCTGGCCAACATAGTGAAACCCCCCCATCTCTACTAAAAGATACAAAAAGCAGCTGAGTGTGGTGGCATGCATCTGTAGTCCCAGCTACTCAGGAGTCTGAGGAGGGAGAATCACTTGAATTTGGAAGGTGGATGCTGCAGTGAGCCAAGATTGCACCATTGCACTCCAGCTTGGGGAACAGAGTAAGATTCTGTCTCAAAAAGAAAAAAAAAGGCAGAAGAAAAACAAAGAAAAGAAAGAAAAATCAACTGTGCTTGCTAACCATTAAATTTCTATTCGATAGTATAATATCTGGCTCAGAAGAGGTGTTTGGAAAACATTCGTGGAATTTATATGCTTCCAATTTATATTATTTAGAAAGGAATCTATCATAAATCATAATTATAGACTCTCAACTAGTTTTGACAAAGATACTAATAACAAAGGTGACAAACAGAGTTTACTTCTATAAAGACTGAATAATAAATTTTAAAAGTCATGAGCATGGCAGCAAAAGCAAATCCTTAAACCATATCATTATCCACTCAATACTATCAAAAATGATTGATGTTTATCAGTTCTGTGTCTGTTGGTACTATAAGTACAGAAATATTTTCATACTTTCCCTACTTTAAAACTAATATTTTTATTTTTTTTGTCAGCCTAGAAAATACACACACACTTATATCCAAAAGGAAAGTTATGTGGCAACAATTAGTGAGCATATACTATATGATGGACATTATATTAAATGCTGGAAGACTTCAAATATTCAAATAGATATCTTATATTAATGTCTGTGAGCTAGAGTGTGAAAAATAAGCAGTACTTGTTTACAGGAAGATAAAGGGATAAGACTGTTACAGGGAGAGCAAATATAGGATATTAGAAAATTCATGAAAAATATCATTCAGTTATTTGGTATGTTTAAGACTAAACATACTAAACATACACATGAGTGCAGTTGAGGGAAATAATACTAAAAATACAGTTTGGAATCAATTTGTGGAAGGTTGGAAATGTCTCTAAGTGGCATGTCAAAACTAGTATTTATAGCATAGACAGTATATGAAAATCAAAGATTTTTGCACTTTGGAGCAAAATAAAATTATCAGGTTTCATTTTGTAAACAACTATACTGAGAGTAAATAGTGGACTGAGAAGCATAATGTTGGAAACAGGAGAACTAGATAGAAGACGTTTGTATTAGAATAAGCAAAATATAATGAGTGCCTTGACTTTGTATAGGCGTGTAGAAAATCCCAAATACTTGAGGGTATGTACGTGTTATTTTCTGTGGCTCCATCACAGTTTTTTCCTGGGGACGGATTATAATTTATACATATCTTTGTAATCTGAGGGTCACCACAGTTTCTGAAACATAGGGAGTTTCAATAAACATGTTTTAAATAAATAAAGAATAAAGAATATTCAAAGGATAAAAGAATATTCAAAGAATAAAGAATAATCTACAGGTCAGTTTGGGAACCAATAAAAGTGAATAAATAAATCTGACTGAACAGGGTCACAAAATTGTTAATACATGTGAGTCTTTAAACATAAAGTCACTACTAGAGATGAAAATAATCCAGAGAACAGCATCAGTAGACGTGAAGAGAGATGTATGTACAGGACTGGTGCATAATAGAGACTGGAGATCTAGACAAGTGCTGGGAAGAAAGGGGAAATACTTAGGTGAGGATAATGCTGTAAGAAGCAATCTCAAAGGACTGAGGCAAAATGAGTAATGACACATAGGTTGGAAATATTCCCTTTAAAGTTAGGAAAAGAGAAAGATTCTTACTATTATCTATTATAATCAACATTGTATTACAGTTTACAGACAGCTCAATAAGCAAAAAAGAAGCTTAAGAAGAAAAGAGTGAAAGAAGAAAGAAGACATTCATGGTGTACATATCATGTGACTGTTTACATAGGAATTCCAAAACAATCTAAAAACAATATGTAGAAATAAAAGGAGAACTTAGCAAGGTGGCTGAATACATTTATATACATAAAATATTATTTTATTTTATATACACAAACATAAATTATCTAAGCAAGAGACAATATAAAAACCACATTTTTAAAAAGACACTATTTACAAATGCTACAACACCTATCAATTATAAATTCTCTAGGGATACATAAAATAAATATGTGTGGGAACTTTACATAATAAATTATTAAAAAGACATTAAAAAAGACAAATGCTTGTGGATAAGAAGATAATATCCAACAAATACAAATTCTCTTCAAATTGATACAGAGGTATGATTTCATTCCAAATAAAACTCCAAAAGTTATGATAAGCATGTTTGTGGAAATTGATTTAATCTGAAATTTAGGTGATGTACCAACTTACTTCCAAAAACAAAGAATAAAAAAGGGGGATTTGTATCTGCCAGAATAAAATAAAATCTTATTATGATGCTATATTAATTAATTGGTGCAGTATTTGTATAATGAACAATAAATTTCCAAAGGGAATTAAAAATAAAGCCCAGATACAGATCCATGTACAAATGAAATATTGATATGTTCCAGATGTAGCTTCACAGATCACATAAGAGGGGATACTGTACAACAAATTCGGTGAAGGAGAATGATTATGTAGGTAGGGAAAAATGAATGCACACACAGAATCTGAATTAAAACTGAAATCATAAACTAAATTTTTAAATTTTTAGAAAAACATGAATACATTTAATTTGTTATTACAGGAAACATTTTTAAATGGGGTACCAAAAGTGCTAAAAGTGTAATAATAGATGACAAATATGCTACCATTAAAATTGGCAAACCTCTGTTCATCAAAACACACTTTAAGAAAAGTGAAAAATACAGTTATGCATCACTTAACGATGGAGATACATTTTGAGAAATACATCGTTAGACAATTTTGCCATTGTGCAAACATCATACTGTGTACTTCACAACCATCTACACCATGAGAACAAACCTAAATAAAATAGCCTACTACACACCAAAGCTACGTGGTATAGTCATTATAATTTTATGGGACCATTGATGGATATGCAGTTAGTTGTTGACTAAAATACTGTTATGCAGTCCATGAGCTGTACATAGGTAACATGTGAAGGAGAAATTCGCAGCAAGTAAAATAAAATAACAGATTAGAGAATATCAATAGTACATAGACTTCTAGTAATTAAGAAAAATAAGTCAATAAGAAACTGGGTAAAATTCTTGAATAAACTTTTCACAAAATATGAAACACATGTTGCTAACATACATTAGAAAGTATCATTAGCATTAGTCACAAGCAAAAGGAAAATCAAGACCACAATAGCAGCTGCACATATTTGATAAACAAAAACCATTTTAAAAAATCTGACAAGAACACAGTTTGAAGAAGGAATGTATTATCACATTCTGTTATATTTTGATTATTATTATTATTTATTTATTTGAGAGGAGTCTCACTCTGTCACCCAGGCTGGAGTGCAGTGGCCTGATCTCGGCTCACTGCAAGCTCCACCTCCCGGGTTCTCGCCATTCTCCTGCTTCAACCTTCCAAGTAGCTGGGACCACAGGTGCCCGCCACCAAGCCCGGCTAATTTTTTGCATTTTTAGTAGAGACAGGGTTTCACCGTGTTAGCCAGGATGGTCTCGATCTCCTGACCTCGTGGTCCACCCGCCTCGGCCTCCGAAAGTGCTGGGATTACAGGCGTGAGTCACCGCGCCTGGCCATATTTTGATTGTTAAAGTGCTGATTGGTACAGGAGCTTTGGCAATGTTGAGCATTAACATAAACCAAGGCTGGGACACATATGTATACAGATAACATTTTAACTCAAGAATATCAGAAGACTTAACAACAGTATATGTACTAGTAGAGTTTATAAGGTAAAACATTCTTAAATACTAACTGGAGAACAGATGAATAATTTATATTAGGTTCACATCTATTAATAGATACTGTGCAGCAGTGTAGAACAATGAACAAGAGTTATCAGAAGAAAACATAAACAACTCTTAGTTACATAATTTTAAGTTTAAACCAGATGTTTCCAAAGACACAGTATCATACTTGTTCTCTCCTTGTCTCTTTGTCTCTGCAGATTCATATTTCCACTGTCTTTCTCCAGGAGGTAAATAGAAGAAGGTGGAATAAAATGAAACTACTCAAAAGCTTGGGAATGGTGAAGACATGAGGTGAAAATGAGAGTAAAAGACATTTCTGGGGAAATGAAGAAGTAAAAAAGATAAAACAGGAGCTTTTGTTCAGAGACAGTAATTTCAGAGTTTGATAACCAAAGGTGAGAGCATATTCCTTATGGCACTGAAAGCAAAGATTTGGCTAGATATGGGGGTTACTAAAATGGGTTTGGTGCCAAGGAGTCTCAGGATAGTTATCGGGTCACTATTACGGATTACAATGTTGGTGGTGGTGGTGGTGATGGTGGTGGTCGTTTAAAAAACTGTTATTGGGCCAACCACAGTGGTTCATTCCTGTAATCCCAGCGCTTTGGGACACTGAGACAGGAGGATCACTTGAGGCCAGTTCAAGACCATCCTTACCAACATCTCATCTCATCTCTAAAAAATAACAATAATAATAAAATAACTTTTATTTTCTATGAATCTTATTTCATAGTCTAAGAGCTTCTCTGAAAATGTATAAATATATGCTATGACTGTATCTATTCAGTGGCCTAAGCAGTGGGAACTGGACTGTAGTATATTTCACCAACAGAGCACTCCAGTCTTCAGTGGCAAATTACCAAAAAATCATATAGGTTATCTGCACACCTTTACACCAATATGCAATATTGGTTGAACAGTAGAAAATGTAGCATGTAGAGTGGCGTATTCATCCTAAAACCACTCCTGAACACAGCCTCAACAGCAGGAACCTGAGCTTCCTTTTCAATCTTTTGTAGACCTCTATCTAAGTACAGATATGATCTCTATATAAGTAGACCATATTTGACCCACTGAGTGAGCTTCCTTATTGCGCAGTATGGCAACTTCCAAATAATATATGGATCTGTGTTACTTAAAGCAATGGTGGGAAGACTAAGCTAAGAACCTTCTTTGCCTAGATTTGGTTAGTTAATGTTCTAGAAATGAAGTGCAAGTATCAACTTCAGTACAAGATTCTAGCCAGTGTTTTAGGAGGATATGGCACTAACTTCAGCTTGATTCCATTTTCAGCAATGGCCCATGCTGCCAGCAGATGCTTTTCCCAGATATTCTTCTTATTTACAATATAAATGTCATTACATTTCTTCTGGAAGTCAGGATTAGTGTAACTTAATCACGTTCCCAGAGCAAGGAAGTTAAGAATATCTTCATTTTTCCATCCATAGGGCATTAAGGGCTGCAGACAATTTTCTATTGATCATTCTCTGGGTAGCATGGAAAAATGTTAACGTTTTAAAATGTCAGTCTTATTTTTCTATCTCCTGTACAAGCCTTCCCTTCTTACCCAATAATTAAAGTTTAGAGAGGGTCAGTGCTTTCTTCTAGACCCTCATTTTCTTCTTACAAGGTATTCTTTACCGAGACAATCTTGTTTACATTCTCTACATCAATTAATATCTCTAAGCTGCTGACTTTGATATACATGTATTTTTACCAGACTCTAATCATGCATTATGATCAATTTCCTACCAAATATTTTTGTTTAGATTTTCAGAGATGTCTCTAAAAGCTAAATGCATCCTCTTCCATTCAAATCAAAAATATTATTAAATTTTACTCTATTTCCTATTTCAGTTGATAATATCAAGTGAGAAAGTCATAAATCTGGTACAGATTTGCATAGTGTAGTTAGCATCACTAGTTTTCAAGAAATAAGTTTTTCTCACTTCCAGGCTAGAACTCCCTACAGTGCTTGTGAACCCCTTAAAGTAGGTGAGGACCATGTGACTAGGTCCTGCCAAATAGCCCTGAGAGTGACCAAGGAGGAGACTTACTGATGAGATGAGGGAATTGAAAGATTGAAGCAGCCTGGATTTTGAATTATCACAGATGACAATAGCTATAGAGAGACATTCAAAACCCACAGCAGAATTTTCATGAATGAGAAATAAGTTTTCATTTTGATAAGCCATTGCAACGTCATTGTAGTTTGTTACTATGACCAAATATATTGATTAAGAATATCAGAGTCATTCTGGCTGGTTTTGAAAATTGTAATACTTTAAGAAATTAATTTAAATTATCCTGTCAGTAGTTTCCTTATTTATATAATGGTGATAATCTCAGTTCTTGCCTCATAGGGTTGATCAGAAAGTGGGAGGGAGTAATTTATGCAAAGAAGTCATTATAAGTTACAGAACAAAAATTGTTAGCCAGCTTTGTATTTATTATTTAATTCACCATGAAATGTGAATTTTGTCAACTAATTAGTTTTTTTAAATGTTTCTATTTATCCTCACTACTACCAACTGAATCTAATCTAAACTAATGTCTTACCTGAACTTACTGATATGGTTTGCTAAAATATCTTCCATTATCCACTCTGGTACCTTTTAAACCATTCTCCAATTTCCTGCCTGAGTGGTCTTTACAAAACGCAGATATTATCCAACAATCTCCCTTCTGCTTAAGAGGTTAAAACAGTTTCCCATTGCTTTCTGGATAAGGATTAGATCACTAAGGTCATCTGTATGACCTTGCTAAGATCTGGTCCCTAGCTATATTTTAAATGCATCTCCTATTACATGGGGTCATGCTATTGTGTTCTATCGACACTGTCTTTCAGCTCCTCAAGAACATGCCATGCTTCCTCCTATCACAGAACTTTTATGTAAACATTGTTAGAATCTGGGAACCTCTTTTGTTGAGAACTTGCTTCTCATCACTTACAGCTCAATGCAAACAATCACTTCTTCAGAGAAATCTACTCCATTTCTGTAGCCAAAATAAGGTTCCTTTATTACAAACTCTCGTTCAGCAATACACCTTTACTTCCATTACCTGTGGAAAAAGACTCAAATGCACTTTCCTATAAACTTTTAGGAAAGGGCTAAATATTTGACCCTTGACTCTGTTTGTTCCAAAGTCAATCGTTACAGCACAATTTATTTCTACCTTGCAAGAACAGCAAGAAACTTTTTTTAAAAGCACTGTTGAAATATTTTATTGTGCCTATGTAAGCACAAAGGAAAACATTAAATACAAACAGCACTAGTACAGGTCAGGAAAGAGTTTAGGTAAAGTTATGCTGTCGTATTTTGCATATAATGGGAAATTACCAAATTGAGTAATGGGAGGTCAATAATGTACTAATAGCATAGTTTATGTCTCCATATCTGGAAGAATCCTACCCTTTGCCAAGGTTTAAAGCCAATAGAAGTTAGATACTCCAGAGAGAAAAACAAAAATCTATAATGTATTGCAGTATACAGCTAGATACTTCTCTGTGTGTCCTTTATAAAGATGAACAAGATTTCCACATTTTCAGCTTGAGTTCTACTTTTTTGTTTTTTGTTTTTAAGACAGTCTTACTCTGTCCCCCATGCTAGAGTGCAGTGGCGCCATCTCGGCTCACTGCAACCTCCGCCTCCCATGTTCGAGCCATTCTCCTGTCTCAGCCTTCCGAGTAGCTGGGATTACAGGCACGTGCCAGCACGCTGGGCTAATTTTTGTATTTTTAGTGGAGATGGAGTTTTGCCCTGTTGGTCAGGCTTGTCTCAAACTCCTGACCTTAAGTGATCTGCCCGCCTTGGCCTCCCAAAGTGCTGGGATTACAGGCGTGAGCCCCAGCACCCAGTGGAGAACTTCTTATGACAGCACATTTCAGTTTAGATTTATGTATTTAGCAGCTTATTTACTAAAGCTCGGCCTCCTCTTCTACAGTGTGAACTGTGAGCGTCATGTCTATTTTTAATCATCATTTTATACCCAGTATCTAACACAAAATCTGGTTTATAATGTATGTCTGCTGATTTTATTTAACACAAATGAAGGCATACATAACTGATGGTGGCAGGGCACAGGCCAATGATAATCGTGGTTTTTAAAGAAAAAAAATCTTGAAAATCAGAATAATAGTTAATATAAGGTACATATTTATTGATAACTAAATGAAAGATTCTGCAGAGCAAAGAGATTGCCAACTTATTTCTCTTTATCATGTTTTAAGACAAATGGCATCGTAAGGGAAAATCTAGGCTTCCCTTAGGGAAAGAAGTATAGGAAATATAAAGGAAGAAAACAAGATATGAGTAAATCTGAGAAGAAGAGAATGGTTGACATAGACAGCACAGTAAATGAACAAAGTAGGGAGGGGTGTCAACAGAATAAGATAGAGTTTGACTAGTGGAGTGAGAGACCAGAAAATACCAAGAAGGACAGAGGCTGCAATTTGTTTTCTCATGTCTGTTTACACTGCTTCTTTAATAATATAACCCCTGACTTTTAGCCGGCACAATACTGTCTAAATTAAAGTCTACATTACGCAACCTACCTTCCAGCTAGGTGTGGGTGTATGACTGATTTCAGACTAGAAGAATGTGAATCTTGTGGAGATCGTCTTCACAAGGAAAGGGCAATACTCAGTTTTTCTTTTTTTACTTCCTCTTGTGGAAATGTGGATACAATGTTTGGAGCCACAGCAACTATCTGAAGTCAATTAATGGCCTTAGAGGCTGAGACAAAAGATAAATGTTAAAAAATTCCTTAAAACATTATAGAAGAACATAAGTGTATTGTGTTTTTCAGTAAGAGTCCTTAAAAAGGACTCTTATTCCAGCTAACAGTGAAGTATTGAATACATGGATCTAATGTTGCTCCCTACTCAACTATGACAGTTACAGTAGAAAGTGCATAAAACCTCAAGAACAAGAAGAATAAGGAGAAAATTTCAATCAAATTTTAGAATTAGAAAACACATGAACAAATTATAGTTAAATAAGCATACTTGAAAGAGTTGAATCCCAAATGGGCAGTGGAAAAAGCTGAGAACTAAGAACCAACCAGTTACACCACAAGAATCCTCAAAAGGCAGAGGAACCAGCTGTACAAAGTACATTAATAACTAGTAGTATAAGAGGGGACATTAAAATAAGGCGGATGTATTAAGTGTAGTTTCAAAGCCTTTAACATGGATTTTGATCAAGATGAGTAAAATTTAGAAGAGATTTTTCAATGTGTTAATGATATCGGATTAGACATGAAATTTTGCAAGTTAACCTTAAGGTTAACTGTATTGCTCATTAAGAATGTTATACTTCTTGCAAGTATAATATTATAGAAATTTTTACTTGAAATGTAAGAAAACAATAATCATCCTTTGTAAAGAAGTAGACATATATTTGTTTAATGTCTCTTTTAAATTAATCTCATAATAAATGTGAAAGCAAGATATAGTGTGATGTAATGCATTAAAAAGGAGTCTTAAAATCTTACAGTTCAGCATGGTTCACTAAGAAAGTATTCCTTATCTACATTGAACACATGTTTCTTTAGCTTTAGAAAATAGAAATTGGAGTATGTTGAATCAGACCTCAGCCCTTAGGGTATAAATTATACTGGCTTCCAAATTTGCCATCATTTGACAGATACTAAAATAGAAATATTCCCAGTCTCAAAAATGTTCTTGAACTTCGTTTTGTGATTTAAAAATAAAATTCAAATATTCATTTTATTCCAAAAGTATTTCCTTTATATAGAGAATTAGAAACTTATTTGGTGAGAAGAAAATATTGTCAATACTTATTATATCACATTCTTTTCAATTACAAAAACAAGATCTGCTCTGTCTTCACTCTGTTTGAATCAGAGTAGTTCTAGTTTTTATTTGCTTCCTACATCGGATGTCTGCATAATATTTTGTTTAAAGAGAGGGCTGTTATTCCAGGTAACAGTGAAGTATTGGCTATATTAATCTAATGTTGCTTCCTACTCAACTATGACAATTACAGTAGAAAGATTTTTTATATACACGAAACCTCAAGAACAACGAGAATAAGAAAGGAGAAAATTTCAACAACATTTCAGAAACAGAAAAACACACCAACAAATTTTAGTTTACCTAAGTAGACTTGAAAGAGTTGTATCTGTATGTTCAGCTCCCCGTTCTTTGTTCTTCATTTTAAAGTTTAACTTTGTCTGTCTCCTTGCCCCTAGTTTCAGTAAACAACCCCCTCCTAGCCTCTATCGTCTGCTCTGTCCTGTGTCACCGCTGGTCACCTGCTCTGACCTGAGTCATCCTGAGTCACCTGTTCTGTAACCATCCTTCCCGCCAAACTACTCATCCCACCAGTCTGGCTCCTACCCCGTTCTCCTTAAAATAGCCAGTCGGAATTAGCTTTGACTGTGCGTTCCAATCCTAGCCAATAGGGGAACAACACAACAGTAGGGGCTACTTGTGTCGGGAATAAGAATCCTTTCCCCTCCCTTGCTTAGGTGTGCTTTTGCCATTGCTCCATCCACGAGGTACACCCTTCTAAAGAAGTGAAATTGCCTTGCTGAGACAAAGAAAGAAGGACAGAAAGAAAAAGGAAGGAAGGAAGGAAGGAAGGAAGGAAGGAAGGAAGGAAGGAAGGAAGTTAATCCCAAATGGAAAGTGGAAAAAGCTGAGACCCAACCAGTTACACCAGAGATTTCTCAAAAGGCAGAGGAACCAGCTGTACAAAGTACATTAATAACTAGTAGTATAAGAGGGGACATAAAATAAGGCAGATCTATTAAGTATAGGTTAAAAATAGTGGATCCTGTATTATATGCTTCTTCATTCCTAGGAACTTGCCCACTGGCAATCCAGCAAATCTCTAGAGGAGAACACCAGATTCAATTGAAAGACTGAGTCTTATATTTACAATAGCTTCATTAAATGACCACAGTCATTCTGCATGCAGAACGCAGAGACCCTAAACTCTCTTAATTGATGTTTAGCAGAATACTGGCAGCCGGAGACTTAATCTTTAGCCAGGAAAGTAAAAGACACTTCTGGGGGAATCGAACAGGCCCAAAAGAAAAGATACAAAGATAGGGACATTTGGAAGGATTCCTCGGCAAATAGGCCACCCGGATTAATCTGTGGTAATGCTCAAGTTAGATAAGTATTCTTCCCCATCCTGCTGTAGAGGGATATAGAGTTTCTAAATCAGATTTTAGTTTTTTCTTTTTTTTTTTTTTTTGAGATGGAGTCTTGCTCTGTCGCCCAGGCTGGAGTGCAGTGGCCGGATCTCAGCTCACTGTAAGCTCCGCCTCCCGGGTTCACGCCATTCTCCCGCCTCAGCCTCCGGAGTAGCTGGGACTACAGGCGCCCGCCACCTCGCCCGGCTAGTTTTTTGTATTTTTAGTAGAGACGGGGTTTCACCGGGTTAGCCAGGATGGTCTCGATCTCCTGACCTCGTGATCCACCCGTCTCGGCCTCCCAAAGTGCTGGGATTACAGGCTTGAGCCACCGCGCCCGGCCAGTTTTTTCTTTCTTTATCATAAGCAGGTTGCTAAAATTAACAAACATCTGAAGAAAACTCCTAATATGAAAGACAAAAATCTAACTAAGCAAAAAGAATAATGTAACTGAAAGGAAACATCTTTTCAGGAAAAAGGGAATGTCAAAAGATTACCAGTAATGTCTTCAAAGATGTAACATATATCACAGCCATAAAACAAGAACTCAGAGAATTTTAAGCAGTTGGGCAGAAATGAAAAACTCAGCACAATATTTGCAAGATAGCAATGAAAAAATAAGAAAGGGGAGAGCAAAAATAAATTTAGACTCAAACGTTCAGGAATTCCAATGTTAAAAGAAATCGAGCCGTTTAGAGTGAACAGAGAAAGCAAGAAGGAAAATCATCAAAGAAATAGTGCAGAAAGTTTTCCTAGAACTGAAATTTTAAAAATCAGCATGAACCCAGCACAATGGATGAAAGTAGATACATGGCTATGATTTGGATAGTTCAGGATGCTAAAGATAAAGAGAAGATCGTACAAAATTAAGAAAAAGTTAATATTTTAAAAATTACATATAAAGAATGATGGATCTAACTTCAGGATTTTGCAGTAGACTGATAATAAAAAACCAACAGTAGAATGCCTTCACATTTATCCAGGAAAAATATTTTTTCAACTTAGAATTCTATACTTAGCAAAACTAATAATTATTTATGAGAGTATAATGAAAGCATTTTCAGACATTAAATATCTCAAAAAAAAAAAATGGACCTCAGGCACCCCTTCTTTAGAAGACACCAAAAATAGAGAGTAAATGAAGGAAAGGGAGAACACATGTTGGAGACATCAGGAGATTCACCATGAAGAGAGAAAAAGGGAATCACCAGAAGGTGAGAGCTGGGATGAATCTTGCATTAATAATTGTGCTACAGACACAGAGGCCTGCCCATCAGTCCATAATGAAATAGTGTGACTCAAATTATAGTTACACTGAGGACTGTCATAACCAAAGTCCTCACTGCCATTGTACTATCTTTTAAATCCAAAGACAAATTTTGCCAGCTTAGCCTCGCCCATATTATTATTCACACTTTGCTTGGTCACAAACTGGTGAAGTTCTTCTTGTACCTTTAATACCCTGTTCTCGAAAATGACTGGGTACTCTTTTCTCTCTATGGAAGTATTCTGCTTAAATTTATACCTGAAAGTTAGAAATAAGTCAAAATAAGCCTATAATCTGAATACATGGAAGAGCCACAGCTCACTTCTTCTGAACAAGTACTTTGGGACCACATTACAGTCAGGTGCCATGATTCTGTTGCACACATGTGCTGTATACATTCTTCTATATGTTATATTTTATAATAAACAGGGATTTAAAAGTATTGTGGTGCTAAAAATTCTTTGAAATCATTAGTGCTTTATACATACACCCATTCTATAATAGCAATAAAGACATCGTATTTTAAAAATATAACTTAGTTGCAAAATATTTAAAACATTGCAATCAATAAAATATTATTATCCCTTTTACATATTTCTAAAATAATGTATGTCCTCTTAGTGTTCCTTAGTGGTTAGGGTTATTCAGCTGTAAATATTTGAATATATCTCTTTGGTGTTCTCAGAGTGGTTCACATTATTTAGGTATGTTAAATGGGCATATAAATCCTTAGTATTTTCATCCTGATTAGGGTTAATTGTGGCATATGTGCCTCCATTGATGACCAAGAGTCTCAGGCTACGTTGCTGATTTGAACAAGTGTTCACTTCTTCTCCTTCTTGCAATTTCAGTGTACTTCAGAGAATAATGCTTACTCAAATATACTGCCTTCCCAGAGAAGAGATGCTCTTTCAAAGTCAAATTTTACTTTAAAAGTAATTATAATTTACTGGAATTAATGTTAGCACCTCATATTGCATAAGCCCCACAGTAGAAACATACCTGTTTTGGCAATAATGTAGATACCTTTTAGGACACTGATAAAAAGTAATACTATACATTGTTTATATATTCTATATTACTTGAAAAGTTGAGGGCAGCAGGTTTTTTACACTTTTCAAAGTTCACTAATTTAAGTGAATTAAATAAATGTCAAATTTTTGCAGAAATCTAAATAACTATTTCCTGATTAATTAAACATAATTAAAGTAGTCATTTCCTGCCTATCATTTAAGATTGGATAGTACAATAAGAAACAGATTTTCAAAAGTGCTTTAAAGTCAAATTAGAATCTAATTTATAAAAAGCTCAATATTATTTAAAATCTGAACATTTATATGAGGTATGTTATTTGAGGATATTTGCCAAACAGTTCAGCATTTTCCAGATCTGAGTAGGTCCTCCCATAAGTGTTTTTCTTCTTGTCTTCAGGCAGTTGGGAAGTGGCCATCCTTGAGGACCTAGAAATGTTTAGGATGTGTGCTTCTCTTAATGTAAAGAGTGTATGGTGCATTCATTACACATACAAGAGAAAAACAAACCGATGCTGAGATTTTTAGCAGTGCTTTGTGCAATCTCTAAAATTATATTTTCAGCTAATTATCATTGACACATGAATTTTAACTTAAAATGACCATGAGACTAGAAATTTAGAAAACACTTGGATATTTAATCTAATTTAGATATCAAGCACTTTGATTATGCAACTTTTGTGAGTTAAAAAAATTCTTCACTGAGCTTCTTTTTCACTTTTTTCTCTCAGTGGTTCTGATTATAGTTGTTTTGCTTAGCAAAGTATATGTTACAATTTATCATTATAAAAGTTCCTATTGGTATGTAAACATCTATGCCACATCATAACTAAGAGTAATATTAGGCCTATCTCTTTCTCTGTTTTTTGGTGAATTACACTGAATTATCAATATGTAAAGAATTATTAAATAGGATATGAGTTCAACCTTAAATTTCAGTGATCACTGTATAGTCTTATACAACCTAATGTACAAAGTCAATATCCACTCATAGAAAAGGTAATATCATGTCTGTCACCTCTAGAACTACTATTTGTCTTATTTTAACTGCTCTGAACTTAAGATTACTTTTTATATCCCAGTTCAGCATTTTCCAGATCTGAGTAGGTCCTCCCATAAGTGTTTTTCTTCTTGTCTTCAGGCAGTTGGGAAGTGGCCATCCTTGAGGACCTAGAAATGTTTAGGATGTGTGCTTCTCTTAATGTAAAGAGTGTATGGTGCATTCATTATACATACAAGAGAAAAATGATAGACAATGCTGAAAGTAAAATGAACGTAATTTTAATGATTTTTTTTAATTTTGTGCATTGGATTCAAACAGCAAACTGTGTGCACTCAACTGTTATCACAATGTTGTCAAGAGGTCTGTGTCTTTTACCATTTTACACACAATTGTTCATTACAGTATGTTGTCAGCCTCGTGGAAACCAGGGGTGTGGCATGGTAAGCAGTGGTGGTAGTGCACCTAGCTTTTATATTATCTAACTTGAAAATATTTCTCTTCTATGATTCCTTTTTTCTTGATAAAAATAGTTTTCACCAAACGTTGGTGGTGCACACGCACTACCATTCATGCTTGACATCACACCCCCGACAGGAACACATGTTCTTGTTTTGTTGATAAAAAGTATTACAAAAATTTCCATACAAAAACTATTTTCATAGAAATCTTGCATTTCCACAAATAAACCTGAACATTTTTTGAAAAAAAACTGTTCAAGAATTTTGTTCATTTAACATTGTGACTGTATTGATAAATGCAGTCCATATCCAAGTTCTCTCACAGATTTTTCTATAGATGACCAGTCCCCTTTCTCGTATCACTGAGATCTGCCCATGCTCCATCAAGTTCATTTACAGCAGGAACAGGGTTTGGATTGCTATGTCTGAATGTTAGAATGAAAGCTTTAGTCTTCCACGCAGCCAATACTCAGCCCTTTTTTACAACTTAAAGATTGCAAAACATTATCCTTTTAATTCAGAATCACTGAACCAACTGTTTTCATTATTATTATTATTATTTGGGATACGGGGGTTAGAGAAAAGGTGTTGGGGGAATAGAAAAGGATATGGTAGAGTTGCATGTTAAATCTTCTGCCTTCGGGAACTTAAGAGAAGCATTATTGCCTTGAAAACTGGCATTTCTATCTCAATCAGAGACACAGACTGTCAAAAAAAACAAAAGGAAAAAAAAGGAAAATAAGTGATAAACGTCTGCTTTATATTCCAACTGCCATGGGATTCAAATTTGTTTTGCATTACATTTTTTCACATCCTATAAACACATACTGTGTATTCAGACAATAATTATACTGAGTAGTTGGGGGGCTAGTTGCATCATCACCTCTATGATCTAGGTGTTCAGAAGACTGTACTGTTCTGTAACACTACAGTTTTTGCTGATTCCAAGTATTTGTATTCTTAGTGACACTTTGATTGGTTGCCCTGCTGGGCGTCGATATTCCATCTCCTGGCAACAGTTGAGCTTCAAAAGGAACCTGTAATTTCTCACTGGACTGCATTTGAAACCAGCCACAAAATGCGCATGTAACATTCACTCAGAAGAAGGGAGGAACCCATGATTAACAGTGTAACCCCGTGTAACTTGGTTGATCCATGATGCTTGTAAATCAAGTCTGATCATTGCAACTGCTTAGATCACAGAGTCTCTAGTTCATAGACACAGCGGCATGAGGTAACTCATTTTATTTTGCACAGGTTGCATATTTCCACAGGAAACATTCTCGCTAAATTGTTTGGAAAAAGACGACAGTTTGTGCTTGGGTGTTTGGCCTCCCAGCTTTATGCCATGGTTTCTTTACCCGGCAACCTTCTGTCGTTAAATGTGTGCATGTTGATAACTTCCTCTGTTTTCACAATAACTGGGGCCTGTGGCTTATGTTTTAACCGACGCTGGCACTTCAGGGACATCCTCAATTCTTCTACCATGGCACTACAGAAGGACCTCTACAGAAGAACACAGAAAAATTAAATATTACAAAAATACATAAACTGTAACTGTCCAAGATCAATATTAAAATCATTCTCAACAGACTTGTCACATAACATCCTTGAAGGTATGAAAATTTTCATTGTTAAAGTTATAACAAATTGTCACACTTTAAACACTCAACCCATGATAATTAAAATAGTCTATAAAAGTGGACTAAAGAAAATCTCTTCCCGATACTGAAATGAACAACCAGCTAGTAATGTATATATTACACATATATTAAATAAAATGTTCTTATGACATTATATAAAATTGATTAGCATGAGATAGAAGTCTACTTTAAAATTTAAATACAATGACAATTGTATACAAGAAACTCATCCTTGATATAAAAAAATAGAAAAATCGTACTACTTTTCCGATCACAACATGAGATATGCAAATGTTGTTTGAACATTGATTCTTCATTGTACATCTCAAAACAAAAATAGCACTCACACAGACATAAAATATGGAAAACAATTTCTGGCATTTCGTTATGTCTTTTTTGTGATTATGCCTATAGAAACATTGACAGTGATTACAAACAAATATGACTTAATCATGAAATGACAATTATAGCATGTTAGACACCTACAAACAAATATTAATGTTTTGTTTGGTATCATTAGCTTGATAACTGAGAGTTGATAATTTATCAAATGAGAAAAAATATGACCCTATGTTGTTTTTGTCTTAGTTCCCATCTCATTGGAAATAGATTTGCTAGAACCTCGGTTTATCTGGGGCTTATTGTTACAGCTCCTCAAAATTTATATCGTAGAGTCACATATATGAAACAAAATTTTCTTAGTCTCTCTCCCCACCTGATTGAGATACATGTGAAGACTTATTTGTGCATTAGCTGCTTTATTGATTATCCACTTAGACTATTTCTAAGACAACATAATGAAAATATTTAAGACCATATGTGTGTCATTTTTCAGTATATATTTACAGTTAGGCAGGAAGAAAATTTCAAGAGGTCTATTCCACAGCACGGCCACTATAGTTAATAATATGTATTATTGAAAAGTGCTAAAAGAGTGAATAAGTGTTCTCACTACAAAAATAATAAATATGTGAGGTAATGAATTTGCTAATTAGATATATCTAACCATTTCACAATGTATATATACATCCAAACAAAAACATGTTGTATATGATACATACATGCAATTTTATATGTTAACTTACATTTTTAAAAAGTTTGCATAATAGTTTGTGCCAGTCAAAACACACTTTGAATTAATCAGGTGTCTGTGTGTCAGAGAAAACTGATTCAGAGAGAAGGTGGATAACTGTCTACATTTCGCACCTAAGATTCCAGCAACATATCCAGATATATCCAGTTTTATGATTTTGACATTGCTCTATTACTTTCTCTGTCAATCTCTGGCTATATCCTAATTTTTCTTTGATAGGCTCCTTAAAGAGCTTCCTTAATGGTCTTCCTAATTCTACGTCTATGCGACTCTTCTGTAAAGGCTCACAATTCCAGGACAATCTATTTTTAAAATATCAATTATTAATAGCATTTTCTCCTTTAGTAGACAAGTCAAACTAAAATCTATTATGTTTTTTCATCATGACTTCTCTGATCTAGCCTTCTCCCCCTTCCCCATTGCTTCCACCTCTCTCTCTCTCTTTCTCCTCACATTGCTTTTACTGGTGGGACTTCCATTAATATTTTCCCTTTGTTTCTCCTTGCTCTGGTATCCTGCTGAGTTCTTTCATCTTTCACATCATCCCAGTTTTATCTCCTACCTCAGGATATGGCTCAAGTTTTAACTTAATTAGGAAGCCCTTTCCACTTGACCAGGCACATTATTTTGTTTTCACAACCTGATTTTGTTTTATCCTCTCAGTATTTTCCACTCATTATCCTGTTTTTCTGTTTGACCTGTTGGTGCTCTATGTATCTCTCTCCCTGATGTGTGTAGAGCAGAGATCAAGTTCTCATGGCACAGCTTGTACACACATAAGCTCTTTAAATGTTGATTGAATTAACAACAATAGCTACACAGGACTCTAATATTTTAATTCTTATTGAACAATGTTTCTAATTCAATTGCTTAAAAAAATTTCAGGTTTAGAAGGCTAGTGAAAATATATTGCATACAATTATTTTTGCCTAATAAAATTAGGCAAAACTTTAGCATTTGTTTAATAACATCAAATTAATAAAAATATTAATATATTAGCACTTGTAATGGGTGATGATTAAATATGACTTGTGAATTTCCCATTGACTAGAGTCACTGTCATGCATTATGTATTATGTGTTAAATTATGCAGTTCTGAAATTTATGAATTATATTTCTATTAAAGGATTTATGTGGCATCTGACAGCCAGTATACGGAAACAGTGTTTCTCATTGCTTAATACCTACTATTAGGTGTACTTATTAAGAACATGATGATAATGATGATGAAGATGGTGATGATGACAACACTGTAGAAATGGAAACTGACTCCAAAATAGGGAGGAATATATAGTCTTGAGGTAACTTAGTCTTGGCTCTCTGTTGAAACATTTAACAGAAGAATTAATTAGATGACATAACACGGTCAAAACTTGATCCCGTTGACATTTAAAACTGTTATAGGACGTGAATAACATTGAATTGTTTGAAATAAGCCTTCATTTAAAACCAATAAATTTCCCAATCTTCAAAAATTTATGACACCTTCTTCTTGGCAATCTCAATTTTCAGATATTTTGGTTACATTACTTTCAAAACAGAATAGAGAATAAATGTTAATTAATAATTTGCCTATAGTAAGGGAGTAGACTAAGCAACTAACTTTCTTAGGAAAAAATCTTACACATGTACATGCAAGCTCAACTATGAAATGACTCAATATTATTTCTAGTAAGTTAAGAGGTAAACTCTGTATTTAGTATCCCATACTTCCTTCAAACTACAAATAAGAACATTTAAAACTATTTTAAGCAATTTTGTATAATATTAAGTTTATATTGCTGACTAATATAAAATATATATTGAAAAAAAGCCCATCCTAATCAATTTACCAGAATAGTAGTATCTTTTATAATTTGAAATTGTCTTAAATAAATTATATTTACAAATTTTACAACTATCTCAAAATTGTAAACATGTAAATCACCATTGTCATCATAGACTTTATTTATCTTACAAAGTCATTAGAAAGTAAAAATTTAATCAAGCAATCTATCATAAGTCAATCAATGGTCTTGATTACATAATGACAAAATACACATTTTATTAATTTTCTCTTTGAATAAGGTGAATTTTGCCAGCTCTTTTGTTATTTATCAATGTAAGTTTACCTGAAAAATAGGTTTATTTAGATTATTCAAAAAGTTACTGTGAGACAATAGGTTGTTTTCTCATTTATAGAATAATTCTAACCCATTATAAAACTTGATAATCTTTAGATTTGAGCAAGATTTTACAATTAACATGGCAAGTTAAACAAATTTAATGATATCATAAGGAACTGTTCATTTATGGTACTAGAGCAAATATACATTCTTTTCTTTATCTTTAGAGGTTTATAAGGCAAATTCCATATCTTGATTTATATAAGTCTCTAAAGCTGAAACTACCCAACATTTTGCAAAATATAATTGTTTCCCTGGGCTGTGCATTGCCCAAAACTTATCATGTCTAACTTTTAAATAAAATTGTAGTGTATTATCATTAAATAGAGACAAATTGCCTTTTATACTTTATATAATGATTGAAATTTATTTTTAACTTTTTATAGGACTATGAAATAAGTCTCAAAACCCAAGTACTAGGCAGTCATTTCCCTGGTTATACTAAAAAAAGAAGAAAGAAGAAAAGAAAAGAAGAAAGAAAGAAGGAAAAGAAAGAGAGAGAAAAAGAAAGAAACAGAGAAGAGAGAAAGAAGGAAGGAAAGAAAGAGTGAGAGAGAGAAAGAAAAAAGAAAGAGAGAGAGAAAGAGAAAGAAAGAAAGAGAGAAAGAGAGGAAAGAAAGAAAAAAGAAAGAAAAATAAAAAGAGAGAAAGAAAGAAAGACAGAAAGAAAGAAAGAAAGAAGAAAGAAGAAAGAAAGAAAGAAGGAAAGAAAGAAAGAGAGAGAAAAAGAAGAAAGAAAGACAGACAGAAAGAAAGAAAGAAAGAGAGAGAGAGAGAGAAGGAAAGAAAGAAAGAGAGAGAAAAGAAAGAAGAAAGAAAGAAAGAAGAAAAAGAAAGAAGAAAGAAAGAAAAGAAGGAAGGAAGGAAGAAAGAAAGAAAGAAAGAAAGAAAGAAAGAAAGAAAGAAAGAAAGAAAGAGAAAGAAAGAAAGAAAGAAAGAAACGAAGGAAGGAAGGAAGGAAGGGAGGGAGGGAGGAAGAAAGCAAGAAAAGAAGAAGAGGAGGAGGAGGAGGAGGAGGAAAGCTGGAGGGAAGAAGAAAGAGAAAAACAACTATCTTGCTTTTAAAATCACTCCTTACGGGTGGAAAACCACACACTGTGTCATTAATAAGGTAAGTTCCTCAGGGTGAAAACAACAACAAAAATGTTTCTCCACGTTAATATAACAGACTACAAAAAGAAAAAAGAAAGGCACAAGGATACTAACCATTATTAAAAACCTCTTTTAGTAAGTTTCAAAAGATTACTAAACAGTGTCTGGATGGTATGGTGGCACTAACCAAATAGAAGATTCCTGAAAATGAAAATTTAAATCTTTGAGCTGTTAGCATGTATAATTGCATTTAAATTAGTAAAACTCTTAATAAAATTCATTATATTTAATGATTCAATTTATATTTACACATCTCTAATTCTTGAAACAATGTAGATCTGTAAATCTTGATAGTATGAACTTGGCCATATTTGCATTGCTTTTTTTATAGAGCTTTTTTATTTAAAGATCTCTATTTTGTATTTTGAATGTAATAAGAAGATACATAAGTAGTCCACAGGTAAATGTTTTCAAGAATATCATTGTTGATGTTACAGAATATTTATTCTAAATATCTTAACTTCCTAATTAAAAGATATGTTTTTATAATAAGATGATGTGACAGCATTTGGAGAAGCAAAGATTTTTTTTTATATTTGAAGTGTAGCTGAAATCATGCTCCACATTGATCATTGACATATGTAGCTTCATTGTAAAGTTAAAAACATTATGTTTAGCAATATATTTATTTTTGAAAAACACAGTATCTGAAGAAAAATAACCAGCATGATTTAACTTTTATACTCATCGCTCTTTTTGAATATATGTATTCATTGATCAAAAAAATCACAAAATATGTTACTTTCAAGCCTGCATTTAGTATTTATTTTTAAGGAGGAAATCCTATTTTGTATATCTTGCTGGCTTAATTTTGATAGTATAAAATAACTAAATGATATCTTAGTATTCATTCAGAATTATTCCTAGCCATTTCTACATACAATTTCTACTTATTCTCCTTGGAGCCCTACCAAAATTTGAGCTACTCCTATCAATGGTATCTATGAGATACCATTGTACTTCAATGGTCTAATATATTCTTGTACATATCAACCAAATTTTATTTTGTGTTTGTCATTTAAATTATTTGTTAACTAATTATGGATATACAATATATATTCTTAGACACTCTCTAATTAATTTCTGACTCTGTAGGCCATTTGCCCAACAATGGTAGGTCATATGTAGTGGAAGCAAATCAAAACAGTCACTGCGATTAGTTGCAGAAAATTCCACCACCTTAGATAATAATAACTAAGATGGAATAAAATATTTATAGGATATAAGATATAATATTTTACATAATATTGGCATGTTAAATAACAAAAATAAATGTCATTTAATGTGACCCATTGATATTTTTCTTGTGAATATAACCATTTTGATTGGCAGCCTTTTAAAAACATCAAACAGTTAATGCTATATATCAGAAGTGTGAATCGACCTAAGGCTATATGAATATAACAGTGAAGCAATGAAATATGGAAAATGACTGGTTAAATCACTCATGTTAAAAAATATATACAACCTTGTTCTTGATATTCAATTTTAGAGCAGCTATCTTTTAAAAATGTTTTGTTATTTACATAAGCTATTCAGCAGTCAAAGGAAACTTTACGTGTAGCATC
This sequence comes from Trachypithecus francoisi, assembly GCF_009764315.1. NCBI lineage: Eukaryota > Metazoa > Chordata > Mammalia > Primates > Cercopithecidae > Trachypithecus > Trachypithecus francoisi. Next base: position 45,777,388 of record NW_022681460.1, on the reverse strand, counting down.
TTTCATGATCCTATTGATTAATCACTGTAGTTTTACAGCTAGACAAAATTAAAACTTAAAAAATCAAGTTATATATGTAACTAGATTCAGAGCTAAGACAGGAACTCTATTATCTTAACTTCCATCTATGAAAGATTTATCATATTAGCCTGCCTCATTAATGATTTCATTCTCAGCTGAGCTTTTTACCTGGACTCTATTCTTACTAAATGTTAGTTTTTTGAATACTAAATTATAAAGCAGACAGAAAAAAAATTATGAGGGCAAAAGAAACACATATCTTTCTTAGTGAATTAAATTAGAAATCATGTTATGCTTTAGCCTGGATTATTTCACAATGATCAACATAATCAAATATTAAAATATCCTCAGAAATCTTTACTCTAACAGAAACAGTTACCCAATATCTTCATATTGTATTTTGCAAATACAATGAGACAGAGAAAAATTGAGGATCATTATACATTTTTAAATTTCCCCTATTTAAGCTAGTAAAAAAAAAAAAAAACAATAAATAAGGTCTGACAAGAATCAACACAAATTTAATCAATATAGCTGGAAAATGCATTTTAAGAAAAAGTAATATTAATCATCATATTTTTGCTAGTAGTCATAATGATATGATTTTTTAATAGTAGCATCCAAATAACTAATGCTTAATTGCTGAAAAACTTTCTTTTCACAAGGTGCAGCAGTTAAAATGTATCAGCTTTACAAATAATAATAATAATATTACTTTTAAAAGAGCTGCTTGTTAAAAGCCAGTTATGTGCAAAGAAGCCCTCTATGTATATTAACTATCTTAATTAATTCTTAAAACACTTTTATTATGGATTCGTAACTTATTTGTTTATTCGTTGCTTCATTTATTTATTTAAAAAGAAGAATATTGAGGCTAAGTAATTTTTATCTAAGGTTAAACAAAGTTATGTTTCCAAGTCTTTTTAATTCCAAAGCTCATGCTTACTATCTAGGAAAGTGAAATTATTAAGCTGCTTATGACCGAAACCCATCATCTGTTTATCTAATTCAACCTCCTAATCCATATATTTCCTTAGCGAAAACTCAAGGAGAAAGAAGAATAGTTAAATATTCTGCCTCCATTCTGTACAGCTTGATACGGTTGAAACACTTTTAGACTAGGCATCTTTGACCTTGGAAAACAACTTGACCCTTGAGATACTTATTATCCTCATCTGTACTATATAGATAATAATATTTACATGGCTCTTAGAGTAGTTTTGTATTCAAAGGTAGTATTACACTTTAAAAACTAAAGTCATTTATAAAAATAAGGTGGTATAATTATCTAATAAACTATAATTTTAATTAAGAATAATTATTTATGGGGATACAAAGATAATGGGTTATCATAAACAAATGACCTGAAAATCCTTTAGCTGATGTGGAAGTAGATCAGTAAGCAAAATGAAGATTGGCACCTCATTTCGAAGTACCATATTTTATATTTGTATGTCAAGACATTTAAAAAATTCATTTGATTAATCATTATATAGCTCATTAATGGAAACTGAAAGACACTCAGCTCTCAAAGAAAGGCAGTGATATAAAAACAATAAAAAATGGACATTTGTCCAAAGTTTATTTATACTTTTTAACTTCTGAAGAACAAGTTAAAAAATTAACACATAAGTTCTGACAAGAATCAACACTTAGTCAATATTGCTGTGAAATTATTTTAAGAAAAAAATAATATATATTATATTTATGCTTTACAACTATAATTTTTACACTGAAAATTTACGTAGAACTTTTAACTTCTGTAAAGTAAAATGCAGCTAAAATTTCTTACATCAAATGCAATTAACAAAAAAGTATAGATATCTTATAGTTTCTAAATAGGCATTACTGGGTAAAACATAAATATTGACATGAAATTTTTACTTATAATTCATAGCACTGTTTGCATTCCTATACCTTACTCAAAAAGTATATTCTTGAAAAAAGCATTGCTCCTGTTAGAACTAATTATTTAAAATTTTAACAGCAGCTTATACATAGGTATCTGTGAACAACTTATTTTCATTCTTCTGTTTCCATTAAACACAGAATTAGTTGACTTTGCTACATGTTTTCCCTGTAAATAACCTTTCAAATAGGATCCCTAGTCTTGTGGGTTTAAACTAAACCCTCTGATTTTGTTCTCATCATCCCCCAGATTGAAATGTTTTCTTCATTTGTGCTTCTACTACTCTGATTTACAGCCGTATTCCAAATTTGTTATTCATCTACACACTGAAGAATATTCTATGTGCCCTCAGAAAATGTTTTTGAACTATCAGTGCACCAGAAAAATATAATTATTTAGAGATTTTCTTAGGTAAAATTTGCCAGTGTTCTATAATAGAAACAACTATATTGACCAAAGTAGACTATGTCCTAAAAAACAATATCACATAGATTTAAAAATACATTTTAACCATTTTAAAGACAACAACAATGTGTTCAAGATGGGACCCCTAGTGCACAAATTCAGTTATCTGAGCAATAATATATATATATATATTATATATATATATATATATATATATATATTTCTGAGACATATTTACTCAGTTTACACTTAAATAATAAGAAGTGCTTTTGGCTTCATCTTAAGATTTTTTTTATGTCAGGAAACTCAATAATTTATATTCAGACAGTTCAATAAAAACAATTTGTATAAACAAATACATTTTCAAATACATGGGAAAATATTATTTCTATATACAAAACACACATAAAGAGATCAAACTATAGAAGTCATATTGCTGTTCTGGCTGAAAACCTAAAAAAAGAAAAATTATGTATGTCTGTTAAAAGCAGACATATTCAAATATTTAAGAAATGCATGATTTTAAACATTAATAATCCATGTTATAAAAGTTTAATAAAAATTAAAATTATATGGTATCTTATAATTCTTGCCTACAAAGCCAACATATTATAAATATGACCAGAGAAAACAAAATTCAGTATATTAAGCAGCTTGTTATAGCCAGAAGTAAGTCTTAGAAGAGGGAAACAAGGTCTTTCAACCAAATCCATACACCCCAAATGGGATAATTATCTCAGATATACAACAGTTCCTTGGAATGCTTTCTCAGTGAAACTTCAGTAGATATATCTTCAAAATCAAAGAAGATGTAAGGCAAAAAGAAAAATAATTATAAAATGCATGTGGTGATCAGTTAGTTACCTTTTTAGACACATTCAGATGAGAAAAGTTTTTGAGTATTTTAAAAGTTTGGATAAATAAAAAGCAATGTGTCCTTGATTCATTAACATTTACTTCTCAATTAAAACCATTTTTATAAAAATTATGATACACCATCTTGTGGTTATCTGAAAGGAATGCAATTTCCATTGTTAAAATGCTTTAAGGTCCACATATTTCAGCTTTATTTTCTGTTTTTATTTTTAACTTGCCCTCATTTAAAAATGTGAAACATTTGCCTATTAACCTTAATTATCCAACAACTTACAAGAAAGGCTATCATTATCAAGAGCTATTTGTTTTCACTAGTATTTACAATATGTATTATAAAAGGCATTTTATTTTTACCTATAAATTAATATAATTTTATCACCATTATTAAAAGTAAGACAATATGGAAGATATTATTTATAAATTATATTCACAAAATTCACATTCAACTAAGTTTCATATATATCTGACATATCTGACAAACTATTTAGTCACCAATACATTCGTGCTTCCCTTCAATGGGCAAAACACAATTCATTGTATATTTATTTATCAATAAATATTTATTGAGTAAATAATTGATCTCACAAGTGTTTACCTTATTTGTGAAATATAAGAAATCTAGGCTAAAGACACAATTTTGATAAGTAAAAGTAAACTGAATTTCTGTATGCTCTCAAACATATGATAAAATCTAGGACTATCTTATGACTAATTTTAATAAATTAAGTAACTTGTTAAACAGCCATATAGACCATATAGACCAACCTAAATTTTCTTAAGTAAAATGAAGAACTGAGCCCCAAGAACCTAATTTATCAGAATAAATACAAGGAAGCATTTCCATTAAATTCATGATTATTTACCATTTTGAATTATATAGAAAAATAATTTATTTCTTTATGATACTTTTTTTAAACAGTTACTGCAATCAACTTCATTCTTAATTTAAATGATAGGTAGATAGGTAGGTAGGTAAATAGAGAAATAGGTAGGTAGGTAGATAGATATTATGCCACCAGGCACTATTTGAGGCCTTGGAGATACAAACAAAATAATACTAGGTCTTTGTCCTAAAGGCAAGAAGAATTTAATATGTGAAAAGGTACCCACACTCAGAAACCAACAAATACGAATACAATACGGTTAACGGGATAATGGAGATGTGCTTAGGGGTTCACAGAGTGAAGATATTTAGACTTAATGCTGGAAATGGTTTGACATGGGCAAAATACCTTCCCAGCTTTCTCAAAAGGAGATACATGTTTTTAGATTATGACAGTACCTGAAATAAACTAAGTAAAAAGATGAGATACATGAGTCACATTTTTTTTCGTTGCAATAGGAAATGAAAACCTACTTCCACTTCTTAGAAACAAGCTATGCTCTGTGCCCAAACCCATTATATCTTTTGATTAGGGAAAGCTTTCTGGACAAGTTAATGTTTCATTTTAAATGCCTAATATAAAATGTTTGTGAGAGTTTGCAAGGTACAATAATAGACAAGATTTGCTCCAGTCAAAAGGAAGAGCATAATCTTGGGAAATTGAGAGTTAAAATGTAGTGTGGCTGTAGTAAAGGTGCAAATTGGAAAGGAACAAAACATAAAGCTACAGCAGTGGACAGGGACAGTTGTGAAAGGGCCTCATCTGCTAACTTAAGGAATTTGGATTTTATTGTGGCAGCTATGTAGAGACAGTGTGCAAAGCATTGTGGAGTGACTATAATGCTCATGTAATACCTACTCAGTTATTTCTTTCTAGTGCAATGTTAATGCTTCATTGTTTCCATTTGAAAAGGTACATTAATTTTATTTTTCTAATTTTTAGAGGGTCATGTAGATCCACAGAATGTCAAGAGATCTGGATAATATCTGAAAAATTCAACTAAACTTGTTCATAATAACAGTGAAGCACATTACATTACAAAATTAAATCCTCATATCCTTTGTTTTTGTTTTAACCAAATACTTGTAAAACAACATTGCACTAGAGATACATCAATGATAAATCAGCCTAGATAAATCAAATGAACAGGACACATAGAGGTAAGTACAGTAGAATACCACATATCATCAAGAGACTAATTTGTTTTAATACTGAGCTATAACTTGAAAATTATTACATATGGATTATTTGAGGTTCCAAGTAGAAAACACATATTTCTTCTATGATTTTCGTTCTTATATAGAACATTAATGCATTAAATATCACACTTATTGACAAATTATAATGAAAATGGTAATTAATGAGTTAATATTTATTCTTTGGGTAGCTCTTTAGATTTAGTTTCAAAATTCATTTTGACACTATAAAAATGAGTATAACATAAAAAGTGTACTTAGACACACAAATGCAACCAATATTCGAGTTAGCCAAGCCAGCATAAATAACAACCTGAATGTTTTGTGAAAACAAATCATGTTATTTTCTGAATTCTTCAAACATTTTAATTGGTTATTTTAGTCATAGACAAAAGGGGGTTATAAAAATATACATTTATGATAACATTCCTCAGTGTCAAGTACTATAATCAGGCAAAAATATAGAAATACTGTATCCAAAATTCTGATTCCAGGAAGGATAAATATGACATAAGTTATTAGAAACAAAGGAGCATTTTTATTTTAAAAAATATGTCTAAAGGTACAAACACTTCAAAGAATATTAGAAAAAATATTTACCTGGTATTCCTGTATGGCATCATTTTCAAAATACCACTTTTCTGCTCTTTTTATTTACCAATGAAAGTTCATAAACCTCTTAAATATTAAAGATTATATAATCTCACTCTGCCAGTGGTTAAAGTTAAGTCTAAAATATTGTGAGTTTTATCAAAAACAAAAGAGATGTTTACATACTAAAGATTAAATAATGTACTACAAGACTTTAAACTGTTGGTTTCATCATATCCAGAGCAATAAATCTGCATACAAACAGTATCATATAGCATCTGAAAGAGTTATTTTCCTAGTCTTCCTCGTATTTATAGAAATGAGGAAATTATAGCACTAGAAATACAGAATCTGAAAGAGGTGACCAACTTTTCAAGGATAATACAAAAAACATTTTACAAATGACTGCATTAAAATGCAAAATATAGCAATAAACTCAATGTTTTTGAAGTTTATACATATTTTTAGAAGGACTCTGGTATAAAAACCAAAGAATTGATCAAGAATACTATTAAATGGCAAAAAGAAACTATAATATTTTCACACACTCATTAATGTAGAAAATTATAATTTCACCAATGAAAGTTAACATCTTTCTTAAGCTAGAAATTTATTGGACTAAAGCTATTCAGATAAAAACTTACTCTTTAACTTGAAACTGTTAACCCATATTGTATATAAAACCTCATTTTTAATCTGCAGAGTATTTTTTCTTTCATATTACAGTTTCCAATTTTTGCTCACTTAATTAACTGTATCTTATCACTAAACTCATCACTAAACTGTATCTCAAACTAAACTCAAGCAACAAAAGTTTTTTTTTAAGTCTGTAATAAGAGTAGAAACAGCTATTTTTCCTGAAGCTGACTACAATTAAATATATTACAATTAAATAAAAAATCCTAAAGGTGACTATGAGTCTTTTTGTGAAATATACTATATTTCACAAAATGAAATATTTTGTTATGTAATGAATGACATAAGACAATTTAGAGCAATAGTTCTAAGCATTATCATTAGTTGGTAACATAAAAACACTTCTGGTTTGCGTTTTAATATAACAACAAAAATTGTTTTAAATTTAAACTGTAAACAAGTAACATTTACCTTTTCCAATTGAGCGTTTTTTTTGGATTTGTATAAAAATTCTCCCACTGCCACAAAAACTGAAAGCACCAAGCCGGCTGCCAGAACAATGAAGATGCCACCAATATTCTGAACCCCCAGGGCACTGGCCTCTTTGCTCTCCTCTTCTGGGCAACCATTGCCCCTCCACCATTTCTCCTTCATCATATGCAGCTTGCCTTCCTCTTGCAGCTGAAGAATTGCTATGGTAATTTTGTCTCGATATGGAGAACCTAAGAAAGGAGAGGCTATGTTGAGTATTTCAAGGAATCCAAAATTTCATAATTAAAGGTTAGCAAGATGAGAGGAGGGCAGAGATTTTTCAAAGTGCTTCAAAGTGTGCCAGTGTTTTTTTCAGAAGAGAAAAACAACTGGAAAAAAAGACATAGACGTTAAACAAGATCATTAAAGTGGACAACCTTGCCAGATAATGAGGAATTAAATGCTTTGTTTCAAGAAAGAATATGTCTCCTAAAAGGTGGACTCAGTTTACAGCATTGTAAAATAGGAAGAAAGAATCCACAAAGGAAAATGGATAGAGTGCAAAGATGTTTCATTCATATCTACAATTTATTCTACACTGAAACCAGAGCACTGATAAAACAGCTATCTCTGTTTTTAGACCAGAAAAGTTGTGAAAAAAGGTGTTTCCCAAGATTAAATGCAGTAATTAAAGGGAATAATTACTAATAAGCTGTATTCGATGGTACCTTTTACTTAGGTGATAATGAGCAGTCACTAGTATCTGTTATGTGATGTGCATAACAGAAGTCACGGGTTGCATGGACTTAGATAATTTAAAAATAATTATGGCAATTTAATTTATAAATCAAGGGGCATACAGCCTGATATTGTACAAATTTGGGGCATTGTTTCTTTATCAGTTTATTTTTTCAGAGACAATGTTTTGTTTTGTTTTGTTTTCCAGTGGAGGCAACAATATAAACAAAATATATTGCTTATGCTAATTGAGGTACATATTCATCTGCATTAGATATTACATGATAAGTAATATCTGCTAATTCGTTGACCAGAAACATATAAAAATATTGAAGCACATGCATTTTTCTACATCTGTTCCAAAGGATTGGTTTCATTGCTTTCTCCCACCCAGAAATAGCCTGCCTCTAAAGTGTAATCTTTTTCCTAAGACACTATACTGCACATTCCAGTTTTTGTGTACAGATTCACCCATAGTGTTTTCCTGCTTGTGGAAAAATACTAAACATTTCAGCTTGTATTCAACATTGCCTGTAATTTTGCTTTGATTTAAATGTGTCCACATCTATACATCTTTCAGTGAGAGTAAGCAATTAAAAGTAGAAAGATGAGAATCATAGAATATAAGTAACCTGTTGAAAAAGTTGGAGAAATGAAGATCTACCAAACCCAACTGAAGAGCTGTTTCTTTAACATAATCTTTTCTCTGCTCAGAAGCTGTAGAAGTTTATGGCTTGTCTACATTTTTTACAGCTTTCCTAAATAGGGGCATTGCCCATTCCTATAATTAGAAGTCAAGTATTTTATTTTCATTATGCAATAATTCTCAACTATACTGAGGGAATTTCTGCTTCTCAGTTTCTTCCCTGTGCTCTTCTTAAAATACTAATCTAACACGAATGTGCAATGTAAATTCTGCCCCTCCACCACTTCAGATTTCAATATATTAGATCAGCTTATACTATTTTCTATTTTGATCACTCACTTACTGGGTATTCAGCCTAGGTTCCCTGGTATTATTATTTACTTGTTGAGATATGGTCTGTTTTCCTAAATACATTACAAGCTTTTTTGTATAGAGGATATCTATCTATCTGTCTGTCTATCCAATCAGTCCATTCACACATTTATCCATCCATCCATCCATCCATCCATCCATCCTTCCATCCATCCATCTAACAGATATAGAAAGATGCATGTGCTTCATTATTTTTATATGTTTCTGGTCAACGAATTAACAAAAATATCACTTATGTAATATCTAATGCAGATGAGTATCTATACCATTAGCACAAACACCAAAGCACACTAAAGAAACATCCATCCATCTGAGTTCTCATTTTTCAAACAATAGGCTCTCAGCAAATGTTTGCATATTCTGAGGAGCATAATAACTGACTAAAAGCATCTTAACATAATATAAGAGCAATAACATGGTGCTTGAGTCTCTGTGATATGTAATAAAACACCATAAATTAAGGTCATTTTGCTTGACTATTCAGTATGTATTAATTTGCTATATCTATCATGGTGCCAGTTGAAAGATCAATTTTATTCTGATAATCATATATTTTCCCTGCAAAATAAATGCTTACTTGATGGGATCTCCATTTTAAGCAGAATGATGGTTTATCAAATGTCTTTGAATAAGAAACAGTGTATGCAACAAATCTTGTGTTGATAGTGTTTGTGAAAATGGCCACACCTGGTTAACAAAAAGTTGTAATTTCTTTTCTTTGTGTGTGTGTGTGTATGTGTGTGTGTGTGTGTGTGTTTGTTGTTGTTGTTTATTTTTGTAGACAGAGAGTCTCGCTCTTTCACCCATGCTGGAGTGCAGTGGTGGGATCTCAGTTCACTGCCACCTCTGCCTCCCAGGCTCAAGTAATTCTCCTGCTTCAGTATCCTGAATAGCTGGGATGACAGGTGCCCGCCACACCGCCTGTATTTTTAGTACAGACGGGGTTTCACCATGTTGCCCAGCTGGTCTTGACCACCTGAGCTCAAGCAATCCACCCGTCTTGGACCCCCAAAGTGCTGGGATTACAGGCGTGAGCCATGGTGCTCAGCCTGTAATTTCTTTTATATAAATATAATTATAAGCAAGATTTGGAGGGTGATTACTTGGAAAGTAGACTTGCAAATATAAAAAATTCTTAATGCACTTAAGTATTTATTTTATGAAAGCTCATTTCTCACTTTGAGAACTATTGAAAGAATATAATATTATTGCCAACTCACTATATGCACCAACTGCATTGCGATGTCTATTCCAGCATCTTCAAACACTATATTCTCCATTACACTCTCAAGAACAAAATAATACACAAATAAACAAAAGCACCCTACTTTTCAGCAAGTGAGACACCTCTTGACTTCTTGCCACCTGAACTTCCTATTTCCAGCACTGATTGCAAATATACAAATTTCCCATTGCCAGCAAACCTCAGTACACTTGCCTTTATGAACACAGGAATGTTTAAATGATATTTGGTTTGAATCAAATGTACAAAGTTAATGGGCTTCTTATTAAGGTTTTAAACAAGATGAAATAATATAGGGAATATAATCAATGCTAATAAATCAGTGACATGTTTTACTTGTCCTTCCTTCATTGATCTAGTTTAAGTATTTTTTAAAAGGACAAGTAATTAAAAATGAATTATTACTTATTTGATATGTAATTTGATGCTCCTTTGGAAGTATTTCTAAAAATATGCCAGTTGAGGTTAAATGTGGACTGAAATTTCAGCTAGATGAAAAATCTCAAGGACACATTGAGACCAAAGAACGAAAGAATCTTCCATTCTCCATGTGACACGAACAGCCATGCACTTAGCTCTAATGAAGTGAACACTCATTAATTATGTAGATAGAGATAGTTCCTCCCAAGTCCAAACTCCCGTGTGAATCTGTACGCTGGCAAACGAAGAACTGATGTCACTGAATGTCAACTGAGAGAAGCTCAGGAGTCACAATGTAAGGTCGCCTTCAAGAAATATCTATATTTTTTCAAGAGGCCTCTAAGTTTAATTAGAAAACACTAAGGGAATTATAAATGTGTCTATTAGAACATGCATCATTGTAACTTAGAGTCAATTTTCAAACTGTTAGGAGGACAGACAACCATAAATGAATGGAGGAAGGTAGACAAAAATATCTGGAAAACTGCAACACTCAAAATAGACAGATGGCCTTCAGTTTCAGTTTTACTAAAACCTTGTGGGACTATATGGTCACAGGGTGAACATATTTTTTTTTTTTTTTTGAGATAATATGAAATATTTTGCCTAAATTTCACATACTTAAAATGTGGATAAATACATTTTTTAAAAAATTCAGGATAAACCAAACACATTTAAAGCCAAATTAGGCCTTGAATCTTCACTGCAATCTCTAATCTTTGGTTCTTTTTATAACCCTGCTCTCAGTGGGACTTTCTTTGATAATTTAAACAAATTCTCCATCTTTACAGTAAGGAACTCTTATGTTTGTAAATGCTTTTTTCACAAGTTGCCAAAAGATCCCATTTATCAAGTAAAAAAGTCCTAGGTTGTAGAGAGAGGAAGGAAGGAAGGAAGGAAGGAAGGAAGGAAGGAAGGAAGGAAGGAAGGAAGGGGGTAGGGAGGGAGGGAGGGAGGGAAGCAGGCAGTCTTAGTACATACATTTATTACATTGTAAAACCTCTTCATATGTCAGATGTATAAGAACTGATGCTCCAAATAAGCCCTCAAAGGAGGTATAGAGGCAGTTTCAAGTGACATACAATGATAGCATATGGATAGGCACATAAAAACTACAAATGTATCTCTCCAGAATTTCCTCAACAATAGACTTACTGTCTCTAAGTGTCCATTTTATGTTAAACTTTAATCAAATATTTTTATGTAATATTGTGATTTCATGAGAATCTCTCACAAGACATAGATTAAAACTCCTTAAGAGATTAAACTGTGATTATTATAAACAGTGAACACAAATCTCACCAAATATTTCAGAGCTAAATTGCTGGGTTTATTAAATTGAGTTATTCTTATCTTCCTTCTTTATTTCCTTTCTTCCTTCCTTCCTTCCTTCCTTCCTTCCTTCCTTCCTCCCTTCCTCCCTCCTTTTCTCTCTTTTCCCTCCTTTCCTCCCTCCCCACTTTTTCATTCCTCTGTCTTCCCTTTCCTTTTTTTGCCTTTCCTGTCCTCTCTTTTTATTTCTTATTCTTTCTTTTTTTTTTTTTTTTTTTTTTTGAGACCGAGTTTTGCTCTTGTCACCCAGGCTGGAGTGCAATGGTGCCATCTCGGCTCACTGCAACCTCCACCTCCCAGTTTCAAGTGATTCTCCTACCTCAGACTCCAGAGTAGCTGAGATTACAGGCACGCACCACCATGCCCAGCTAATTTTTGTATTTTTAGTAAAGAGGTGGTTTCACCATGTTGGCCAGATGGTCTCAATCTCTTGACCTTGTGATCCGGCCGCCTCGGCCTCCCAAAGTGCTGGGATTACAGGCCTGAGCCACCATGCTCAGGGCCCTGTTTCTTATTCTTTTGTTCCCTTCCCCTTCTTCCCTAACTTCCACTTCTCTCCCCTGCTCTTCTCTCCCCTCCCCTTCTATCATTCTTTCCTTTCCCCCTGTTTTTTCTTCTTCCTTTCTTTCCTCTCTATCATTCTAGGAACCTTACTTTTAGAATGAAATGTGCACGTAGTTCTAAATACTTAAGTTTAAAGTTTAAGTCTATTGTACACAATATGTTGATTTACTTCTTCTATTGCCCTTTTACTACCCTGTACAAACTCTGAATTTTACATGCCAATATTTTTCTCTTTATCTTATTTCATTACATCTAGATAATATAGAACTAATAATGTAAATGCAGTCAGCATTTCTTTTAATTCTGAGGGAGGCTTATTGATTGATAAATAACTTTTCTTTAAAGGTTGCACAGCAAATTGTCCAATAATGAACATATTGAAATCACGTTATCCTATATTGAAAAATATATCCTGAAATCAATGTATCTTATATTTAACATGCTGAAATTGCATTATCTTACATTCTGGAAACCTCTCATTCAGCCTTTCAAACGTTTGTGTACTTTCAAATCAAGCTTCTATATGCTTTAATCAGTTATAAGGGCCAGAAACAAAATCATTCTTGCTTTTTATAATATATCTCCTTCTAAAAGTCATTGCAATCAAACTGGCTATTCCCACATGCACTTCTGTTTTTGGTAAATGTACATCTGTTTGATTTTTAAAGGATTACTTGTACAAATAATCTTGAGTTATACTACATATCAAATATATGTCGTGCATATTCACATTACACATCAGCAAATTAAAGGCTTCCATCTATCTATTAAAGGAAAGAACAGAAAAAAATAAATACTTGTTTATAATGTTTAAATTTATTGTTGGGGAAGAATTTTTCCCTTCTCTTATTAATGTCCCCGTAAATTCTTTTCTTTTAAATTCAATTTGTACTGCTTTAGAAACAACAATTACTATTAATACTTATTGTAAAGTAAGATAATGTTAGATAACAATTATTATTGTTATTACATGTGTTCTCTGTGTCAAAGAAAACATGTTGCCCCTTCATTAGATTTTTCTGTCTGACTCTATGTACTCTCCTTTCTGCCTTTGAACTTACATATTGTGAACTCACAGCTTATCAATTTGTATTTTTTGTAGGTTCTCTTTTTCAATGTAATACATTTCTTCTAGCTTGTCATTACTTGAATATGTTAGGCATTATCTAAAATATACTAATTTGCATGCTTTGTGGGTATGTGATTATACCATAATCATTAATCATATAACATTCCAGGGACTTGTCTCAAAAAATTATAATAATGCTTTAGTTATTCCTCTATTTTGAAAAAGTTTAGTCCAATAATTGTTTCCAAAACATATACCCAAAAACATGAATCACTTTAAATATTGGCTTAAGACCAGACCAGACTACTTGTCAGTGGTAGGTAAGCAACCATCCTTTACTCACCTATTTCATTAAGCATTAATGAAGTGCTATCACAGAGTAAGAAATGTTTTATGAATAACATAATGAATTCAAAAAATGATCAATTTTAGTCAAAATACATCCTGTCAGAATTTCAGTATTGTACATCTTCTCAAGCTCTTATTAAATTTAATAGACTACATAGAGTTCATAAGCAGACTTATTTCACATTTCTTGTATTGACTGTCTAGAATATGTGGTGACAAAAAAGTTTACAAATTCTTACGCCTGTTTAAACACTATATTTTAGTTTGATGTTTTATTTAGTCAATAATACTATTATACAATATCATGACATCATTTTCTTTATTTTCTTTTCCTCTGTAGGACTTGGCTCAGTTTAAACTAAAAAAGAATTTCTGTGATTATTGGATTCATATATATTTATCCCAATAAGCAGAGGTGGCATTTGTTAGTATAATACCTGGTACACAATATGTACACAATATTTGTTGAATGAATGCATGTATACATAAAGTAACATAATAATTACCTAATAATTTGTCATACATTCTGACAATTTTATCTTCAGCAATTTGAATTATTTAGCCAAACTGTAATTGTATATAATCTATAATTATCTCCAATAGTTGTAATATATTTCTATAAAGCTAAGCATTTATTATGTAACAATTAAACACTTTGTGGGCCCATTTCTAACCTTCTTTTAAGAGTAGCTAAACTCGGGTGCAGTTACTGTCATCACTCCTTGTATTTTCTTTTGAAGGCTGATACGGTTTTGCTCTGTGTCCCCACCCAAATCTCATCACGAATTGTACTCCCATGATTTCTACATGTTATGAGGGACGTGGTGGGAGATAATTAAATAATGGGGACAGTTTCTCTCATACTGTTCTTGTGGTAGTGAATAAGTCTCATGAGATCTGATGGTTTTATAGGGAGTTTTCACTTTTGCTTCTTTCACATTCTCTCTTGCCACCACCATGTAAAAGGTACCTTTTACCTTCCTCTGTGGTTGTGAGACCTCCCCAACCACATAGAGCTGTGAGGCTATTAAGCCTATTTTTCTTCACAGTCTCAGGTGTGTCTTTATCAGCAGTGTGAAAATGGACTAATACAGAGAAATACCATTGAAAGGTCTTAATTTTATAGAAGTATAAGAAATTCATGAGCAAAAATGATAAAGACACAAAAAGAGTAATTTCATCTTTAAAAACGTATCAATCCATAACATTTTAATCCCAAAATGGTGTCAGATAAAAGTGAACCAATCTTTCTGATACCTAATAACCTTTTCACATTGGATATCTGTTCAATCACTACCTTGCTGAAAATTTTGTAGTGGTGCTCTTGAGATATCAGATAAAATACTAATTATTAACTATGTCACGCAATCCCTTTCTTTTACCTATCTCAAGATTCCTGTATTAGTCTGTTTTCATGCTGCTGATAGGGACATACCCAAGATGGGATAAAGAGAGGTTTTATTGGACTTACACTTCCACATGACTGGGGAGGCCTAAGAGTTATGGTGGGAGGTGAAAAACACTTATTACCTGGTGGTAGCAAGAGAAAAATGAGAAAGATGCAAAAGCAGAAACTCCTGATAAAACCATCAGATCTCATGAGACTTATTCCCCACCACGAGAACAGTATGGGGAACCACCTCCATGATTCAATTGTTTCCCAGCAACTCCTTTCCACAATACATGGGAATTATGGGTGTACAATTCAAGATGAGATTTGGGTAGGGACACGGAGCCAAACCATATCACTTCCTTTCTGAATTTATCCTCTCCTCCCTACATCTAACCTGACAACAATACAAATAAGTTGGGTTTCCCTCTGCCTGGGTTGACCTTTTTTCACTCTTTCTTTAATTTTCTGATTGAACTTTCTCTCACCCAGATAAATTTCTTATGCTGACCTTTTCATCTCTTTACAAACTTTCCCTAGGCTACCACAGAGATATATAGTATCGCTCTCTTTTGGAACAATAGCACATTTTCAGATATTCCTATATAGTATTTGGTATATAATATTTCAATTTTTAAAGTATCTTTCTCTCCATTAAGATGATAATATGAGTGTCCTAATGGCAAGGACCACATATGAATCAATTTTTACCCCTATGGTCTCACTATTAATTGTTAAGTACATAAATATTACTTAGCATAGCTGTGAGATTCTAAGTATATAATAGTGAACAATATAACCATGACACCTGCCCTCCTAGAGCTTTCAGTATAACAAAGAATATGTAAAATTTAGCAAGCTTTTACAAATAAAAAGGGGAATGTGTTACAGAATTATGTGACAGATGAAACTATAATAAATTAGTCTTCAAGAAAGGTAAGCAAAAAAGATTACTTCTATTTGATAAGAGGAGTAAGAATGATAATTCTTCTTTTACTTTTGCTACCTTTTTCTTCTCTCTCTTCTCTTTCCATCTACATTCCAGTTTTGGAAAGGTGTACATAGAAAAGGAAAATGATAGTGAGAGCATCTCAAATCGATTTTGTTCATTTCTTCTAGATTGAGAGGATAGGATGAGGTACAAGATATCAGGGCCACGGAAGAATTTACCCAACTATAAATGACACTGTTCATGTAGAAGTGAGAGAAGAGAGGTTAAAAATCATCTGGTATCAAGAGAATAAAAAAATTTTTCTAAAGATATATCTAATAAATAATTAGTTAAAAATGCAAATAACTTTTAAAACACAATCATAATAAACAACCCTACTAAAAAATGGTCCAAAGACCTTAACAGACACCTCATCAAAGGAAATACACAAATACCAAAAGAACATATGACAAGATGCTCCATATCATATGTCATAAAAGAAATGCAAACTAAAATAATGCTTTATTTAAAAAACAATGAATAAAAATTGCAAGAGTATGTTGCTACCTATCAATAACCTTGAATGTAAATTAATTCTGCAATCAAAACACATACAGTGGCTCCATGTATTTTTAAAAAGATCAAATTGTATGTTGCATATAAGAGATTATTTTTAGCTTTAAGAGTATTCATAGCTGAAAGTGAAGGGATGGAAAAGGTATTCCATGAACATGGTAACCAAAAGTCAGCAGGGATGGCTATACTTAGAGTTCAAGTGAAAAACGCTGATAGGAGACAAAGAAGGTCGTTATTTAATGATAAAGGAGTAAATACATTAAGAGGACACAATAATTGTAAATATATATACACCAAATATTGATTCACTTAAATAGATAAAGCAAATATTAATGGACTGAAAGAAGAAATTAAAATAATAGTAGAAGGCATCAATACCCCACTTTTATTAATAGGTAAATCAACCAGACAGCAAATTAACAAGAAAATACTGTGCTTGAACTGCACTTTTGATATTGTTTGGCTCTGTCCCCACCCAAATCTCATGTAGAATTGTAATCCCCACATTTTAGGGAGGGAACTGGTAGGAGGTAATTGGATGATGGAGGCAGATTTCCCCCATGCTATTCTTGGGAAAGTGAGTGAGTGCTCACGAGATCTGATGGTTTAAAAGTGTGACACTTCTCTCCTGAACCTTCATCCACTGCCACCATGTGAAGAAGGTCTTTGCTTCCAGTTAGCCTTCTGCCATGATTGTAAGTTTCCTGAGGCCTCCCAGTCATGCTTCCTGTTAAGCCTTCAGAACTGTGAGTCAATTAAAACTCTTTTCTTCATAAATTTCCCAGTCTCGGGTAGTTCTTTATAGCAGTGTGCAAATGGACTAATAAAACTTTATATGGAATGAACCTAACAAACACATATAGAACTTTCCATTCAAGAGCAGTAGAATATGCTTTCTTCTCAACTTTACATGTAACATTCTCCAAGACAGGGCATAGTTTAGGCCATGTAACAAATCTTAACGAATTCAAGAAGGTTGAAATTTTATGTAGTATTGTTTCTGACCACAACAGTATGAAAATGGAAATCGATAACAAGAGAAATCTTGGAAAATTAACAAGTATGTAGAAATTAAAAAACATGCTCCTGAACAAGTAGTAGGTCAAATAAAAAATCAAAAGGAATATTAAAAAATATATTGAAACAAATGACAATAGAAACACAATATATCCAAACCTACAGAATGCAGCAAATGCAGTTCTACGAGGGAATTTTATAGCAACCAATGCCTGTACTTAAAAAGAACAAAGATCCCAAATAGCCTGACATTATGCCTCAAGGAGCTAGAAAAGGAAGAACAAACTAAACCCTAAGGTTAGCGGAAGTAAATAATAAAGATCAGAACAGAAATACATCAAACAGAGAATGGAAAAACCATAGGAAAAAAAATCAGTAAAACCAACAGTCACTTCTTTAAAAAAATAAACAAAATAGACAAACCTTTTACTAGACTAAAGGCAAAAAGAGAGGAGACGCAAACAAAATCAGAAAGAAAAAGGAGGCATTAAACTGAAAACTCTAAACCATTACTGAAAGAGATTGAAAACACAATAAGTAGAAAGATATCTATGTTCATAGACTGGAAGAATTAATATTGTTAAAAATTTTCTTCCTGGCCAGGCCCAGTGACTCACGCCTGTAATCTCAGCACTTTGGGAGGCCAAGGTGGGTGGATCACAAGGTCAGGAGTTCAAGACCAGCCTGGCCAGCATGGTGAAACCCCATCTCTACCAAAAATACAAAATATTAGCCGGAAATGGTGGTGCGAGCCTGTAATCCCAGCTACTCAGGAGGCTGAGGAAAGAGAATTGCTTTAACCCAGAAGGCAGAGGTTGCAGTGAGCCAAGATCACACCAATGCACCTCAGCCTGGGTGGCAAAGCAAGAGTCCGTCTCAAAAAAAAATAAAAAAATAAAAAATAAAAAATTCTTCTTACCCAAAGCTATCTACAGTTTTAATGCAAGCTCTATTAAACTTCCAATGTAATTTTTCATAAAAAATAGGAAAGCCATCCTATAGATTATGTGAAGTCACAAAAAAGCCTAATACTCAAGGCAATAATGAGCAAAATAAAATAAAATAAAGCTAGAGGCATCACAATATCTGATTTCAAATTACACTGCAAATCAATATTAATCAAAATAGCATGGTACTGCCCTCCTCCCAAGAAAAAATAGACACATTGACCAATGTAACTGAATGGAGAGTGCAGAAATGAACCCACACATGTATGGTCAGTTGTCAAAACTATCAAGAACACCCAATGGAAAATAATAGTCTCTTCAATCAACGGCATTGAGAAAACTGGATATCCACAGGCAGAATATGTAATTTGGTCTTTTTCTCACACCATATACATAAATCAACTCAAAATGCATTAAAGAATTAAAAGTAATGTCAGAAATTGTAGAAGTACTAGAAGAAAGCATAGGGCAAAAGCTATACAACATTGATTTGGGCAGTAATTTTTTAGATTTGAATCCAAAAGTGCAGGCAACAAAAGCAAAAATAGACAAATGGCATTGCATCAAACTAAAAGCTTCTACAAAGCAAGGAAAAAAATTAACAGTGTGAAGAGACAACCTAGAGATTGTGAGAAAATATTTGCAAGCCATACACCCAATAAGGTGTTAAATCAAAATTATATTAAGAACTCACACAACTGAATAGCAAGAAAAAATTACTTAAATGAGTAAGGGACCTGAATAGACATTTCTCAAAAGAAAACATACAAATGGCTAACAGATATATGAAAAAAAGTTCACCATTGTTAATCATTGGGGAAATGTAAATTAAAACCACAATGACCTATCACCTCACACTAGTTAGAATAGCTATAACAAAAAAAGACAAAATATAACCAGTATTGGTGAGGATGTGGAGAAAAGGAAACCCTTACATACTGTTGATGGGAATGTGAATTAGTGCAACCATCATGGTAAACAGTGTGGAGGCTCCTCAGAAAACTAAAAGTAGAATTAGCATAAGATGCATCAATTTTACTTCTATGTATTTACTCAAAAGATATGAAATCAGTTTGTCAAAGAGATGTCCACACTCCATTACTCATTGCAGCACTTTTCACAATAGCCAAGTTATAGGATCAACATTATATTTATAATGAATCAGAGAATAAAGAAAATGCAGTATACATAGACACAATGGAATACTATTCAGCCCTACACAATAATGAAACTTCTGTCATTTATGACAACCTATATGAAACAAGAGAATATGCTAAATGAAAGAAGCCAGGCACAGAAAGACAGATATAACATATTCTCATTTACATGTGAGATCTAACACATTTGAACTGATAGAAGCAGAAAGCAGAGACTGGAGTGTTAACCGAAATGGGGAGATGATGGTCAAAGGGTACAAAATCTCAGACGAGAGGAATAGGGTCTTTTTAATCTATTGCACAACATGGTGAATATAATTAGTAACAGTGTACTGTACATTTCAAAAATTCTAATACATTTCAAATGTTCACACCATAAAAAAGATAAGTATCTGAGGTGATTGATACGCTAATTAGCTTATTTTAATCATTCCTTATTGTATTCATAAATCACAATGTCACTTTTATGTCATAAATATGTATATCACGAATGTTTAGCTTACAATAATTTTTTTAAATAATATAAACACATTCTACTTGAAGGAATATTTATAGAATACGCAGGAGAATACTCAGGTACCTAAGATCACAAAGGGAGATGCTTATATATGGCATATAAAATGTATCAATGAAGAATTCAAATTATAGACTATATGTATTATACAGTTGCCTTTTATTAATATTCTGTATATCCTCTAACTTGTGAAAAAGAGAATGTTATCAACCCGTAATGAAACAGCCAACTATTTTTACTGGTTCTGACATATTTCCTATATATTAGTTAAAAGTGACTGGTGAAATAGATTTGCTGTCATATTTCTTGAGTATTAAACCATGAAACTCTAACACTAAGTATGAAAATAGAAATAATTTTATCCTATAAACCCTACCATTCTTATGATTTTGGCATCAGCATAGTAATCATTAGAATAGTGTTAGAAATAGTTTGATTTCCTTACATTATGCTTTTGTTCCAAATCTAATGTAAAATTCCAAGGAATTAATTATAAGAGTTAGGATCATTTTATATTAAATCATTACCTAATTAATCATCAAGAACCCAAAAGTTGGGAGAAAAAATATTTTTTAAGCATTGCTTAAGTCCCTTTTGCAATTTAACCTGTCTGTTTTGGTCTCACTAAGCTCCACCCACCTAAGTCCCTGCACTAACAACAGGCATTTGTTTATGTCCAATATTGCATTTTCTCTATTTTATGTCAAATTTGTTTTTCCATGTCTGTCTTCTAAAAAAGAAAGATTATTTATATTTATATTTTATGTTCATTATTTTACAGAGCTAAGCAGGATAGAGTAATAACATTCTTGTAGATTGGTCAAATGTAAAGAAAATATACATGCCTTTAAAGATGATTTTTCTCCTAATACATTTTGAGGTCTGTTTACTAAACAGATTGTTTACTAAACATGTCTTTAGAGATGATACTTCTAATACATTTTGAGCTCTGTTTACTAAAAACTCAAGACATGTTTAGAAATGGAAAACCATTTTACTTGTTTAGGTAATGCCCTATGATAGGAATTTTCTTAGCTTTATACAGTAGATATCAATCACTTTCTTCCTACAAAATGTTAGTTATCAAATTACAATATATTGATTAGCTGATGGTAAAATCCCAGGTAGGTTTCATTAGAAACAGGTTTCCAGTTGGTTAACAATGGGTCATACTAATACTCTGCTTTCACTGCTATATATTTAATATCTCTAAATATATAAAGACAAGACATTTCTAAAAATGTAAAAATAGAGACCACTAACATATTCTTTCAATTATTAGAGAACATTTCTTCAAAACAGTTTTCATTTTTTAAAATTTTCTATAACCTCATATTAGAAGTGATCAAAATATTTCTTTAAAATTCTTTATGCTACATATTCTGATTCAAATACTATAAATACAATATGATCAATATTTATCACAATCCAATTATGTGAACATGGTTGTATCCACTTATACATGAGGACACTAAGTGTAGTAGGGACTCAGTAACTTCATCAGGTTTCATCCAGGTGAAACTAAAATTTGTACACAAGTCATCTGACTAAAAAGGCCACAGACTCCGTGCAACATGTTAAGAGTATGTCTGTCACATGAGCGTCAGCAAATGCAAAGCATTTGGCTTTGGTATTTAGAACAAACATTTGACTAGTTTTTTCTAATAAGAGTGACTCATTGATCTTACCTACCTCTGCTAACCCAAGGACAACTGTTTGACATAGTCTGACAGTCTGTGGCTAACTAACCTAAAGTAAAATTTGAAGTCATGGTCTTGGACTAATCAGTACAAAATATTAAATGAATTAAATGGTCCAATCTTTGCGTATAAAATCTGTCAGAACTCTGTTTTATGAGAATTATCCATTTCTGCATTGTTTGGGTACCATTTGGTCAACATTTACAATGTTAATGACGGTTGTTCACAGTGGTGCTCACAATTCATCAAATTCCCTCTTGAAGCCTCCTAGATTGTAGCATGCAGCCTGTTGATGATGTCTGTGGATAAGGCATAACTTATTGAGATTCTCATGTTTTCAGTGACATGTCATCTAGACTATAACAAATATGCCAGGAATGTACAGATTGAACAGGTGTAATTTGAGTTTTTTTTTTAATTCTGTCTCTGAAAATTATTAGATCTAGATGTAGCCCTGCAAAATCACTTCAAATATTAAAATTGTGCTGCTTATGCAAAGGGAAAACAGAATGCATTTTAATGGAAGGATTGACCTGCAGAAAGATGAATAGCTTGCATCAATTTTTCTGCATTATGTTAAACTAATGAAGACAAATGTATTCATTTATTTCAGTAAAGCTGAAAATCTAAAGGCTGGCAATTTTATGCATCTATAATGATGACTATTACAGTACTTATTATATGATAAATTGAGAATTTTAGAAATGGATGGTGAATAAAACAGGAAACAACATTCTTCTCATACTGATTTCCATTTTAACAAACATTAGCATCTGCCTCAAACAAACAACATACCTCCACCAGTACCAATTCTACATCTCTTATCTCACCAAATCATGAGAAATAAAAAAATAGTGAATCTTATGCATTTAATATTAGAAAATAGAAGTAAAAAAAGGAAATTTCATTTTGTTTATATGCCAAAGTGGTGCACTTCTACCATAAAAAGTCAATAATATAACCCATTGTTACATTTTTTATTTTAGGCTAATTATGGGTAAGTACATTATAATTTGATAAAAGTTACTTGAGGATTATTAATAGTATTACTGCTTTTGGATATTCATAGATAATACTGTTTTAAAGCATTAGCTTGTAAAGGTAACATTAAAGTTAATTACTAAATAAAATACACCCTAATATTTCTAATTAAATCAGTAAATATGAGAGAAACCAAACGTATATAACAGCTTTGTGTGTGACTAAAATTATCTTTAAATTTAATCTTCATATTAAAGGGCATTGTAAATATGTCCACTTCATCTTTACATTCCTCATGTATAGTGTGTATTTCAGTAATTCTCTAACTATTATATGACTAATTTATTTTAGGTTTTGTTCACAGAAATACTCACTGACTGTTAAATAATTATACACTCACTGACTGGAATTCACTATTGATTGAATCCCACAAGTAAAATAGAAACAACTGAAATTACAGAAAATTACATTATCAATAATATGCACAGACATGAGCACAATTCCATCCCTTTTTCAGCTGCCACATACATTGCTTGTTATTAAAGTTGTGAGGAACTAATACATGAAAGAAAGAGGTCACTAACTCATTGCTAAAAATAGAAATCATCTTAATGAGACCCTTCAGTCATTTTATAATATTTCTACCAAATTGCATAAAGCAAAGCAAAATAACACCAACTGGCCCTAATGGATTTTTTCTAGACTGCTGCTTTCCTACCAGCTCATGGACTGCTGAGTCTGCCTAGTCCTCAAAGTGTAATATGCATTCAACATTTGAAAAAGAGAAACCAAGAAGGCTTTTAAGTACGGGCAGTCAGGAGAGAAGCAATGCAGCCAAAAATGCCATTAAGGAGGAGAAATGTTCCCAGTTCAGATAAATAGATAATCACCTATGGTGAAATAAGAGACAAGAAGGCACGTGCTCACACAATTTAGACATTCCTTAATGAAACTGCCATGATTTTGCTCCTTGCTTTTAACTCACTCGGAGCTTTTAAAAATATTGTTTTGAATGAAATAAGAAGTTCGGTTAATGTACCGAGTAAGGTCTCCTGCAACTTCAAAAATCTACCATACAGTAAATGCCACATTAAAATAACGTTGCTGCAATCAGGAAAATTATGAAAGGAATTTAATGTCACTCCCGACTTAATTAAACTTGCTTAAGCTTATTTAGCATTTACCTTCACATCATTGTTGATTGCTCCACTAAGGTATTTTTGTGTAAACAGAGCTTCCTTAATTAAATAGCTTATTCTGAGTCATTCAGCGATCTCACAGCACACTTTGGGCAGTAACTATCACACTCAGAATGATGAATGGTGGTGGTGAGGTCCCTAAACAAATCAATGAGAAGGTAGCGTGGCAGGCTAAGAAGAGAATGTATGAATTTGGGGGAAAATGGGGCACGGGTGGATATATGTACAATTTTTAAATTTTTTTCTGATTTCCCACTCAAAAAGACTCATAATATTTCTCCTCACCAAACTACATAGGCTTTCTTGAAAATATCTCAAAATCTGAGAAATAATAAAAGCAAAGAAAAGGAAGTTCCTCTCTTTGATTACATATAGTATATTACTAAAGGTGAAATTTTCACTGTGGATTATAGCTCCTGAATATATAAATTAGAAAGCCTGGGGAACTTCTGGAACTAATCGGAATTTTGCAGAACCTTAGCCCATATTGCTCTGCTTTGAATATAGCTATTCTCATTAACTCTCGCTGAGAAAGCGCAAGAACCTCAAGGAATATTTTTCACACCTTAATGAATTCCTTTTTTTTGTTTATAATTACACACAATTTTAAAAGTAAGTAAATATATTAACACACTAATATCATTTTCAGCATGCTTCAGCAATGGTAACATAAAAGGCAAATGCTAATTTCCCAGTTGAGAAATGCAGAGTGTGATGGTGGTTGAAACAATGAACAGCAAAAGAGAGACAAATAATCCTGCCCTTATCCAGACAACGGAAACCAGGAGAAAGTGGTAGCAATGTATGAGTCTTATTCAGACAATGCAAACCCAGAGAAAATGGTAGCAATATATGAGTCTCACTCCTTTCAGAGATAACACTAAAAAATGTGTTCATTTATTTCAGCTCTTCCCAGATGAAACTATAGGATGATGGAAGCCTAGCAAACCACTGCTTCCACCTCTCATAACTACTTTATGAGTGTGCCTGATTTTTTAAATGTGTTCTGAGACATCAGCTAACCATATTTCTCCAGGTAGCCTAGCCTAATTTAGACTAAACTCTGAGAATCTATCAAGTACATTATTTGCCACATTATTTAGCATTTAAATGGACCTGAGATAATACAATCCTCTTCTTTTACTAGTTTAAAAAAAAAAATTAAAGTTAGAGGCCATACATTTCAAGTTACTTTTCCAAGAGCACTGTAATGACAAGAATAAGTTCAGAATATCAGTGTGCAGAAAACTGCATGATGACATGATATTCACAGCACATTATCAGCCTCTTCTAAGAATATATGATTTTTCCTAGGGAAAAAAACATATTTCAAAAATTGTCAAAGAAGTTGTTCATCACATATTCCAAATAACTGGTGCAGTAACTCATGAAGTTTCTGGGTTCAGCACACATTTCTTACTGAGGGAAAGAACCATAACTGACCTAACTATGCAGAATGCCAAGATTTGAGTACTCCCATTACACAGAGCTAAGGCAATAAACCAAAGCCTTACTGGAAATAAAAGTATAATTTAACACATTTTGAGAAGTAAAAAAATGTTTATCAGCAATATAAATGTGAAAATGCAATCATTTTAATACATTTATAGTATATTAAAATTAATTGCCCAATTTTGAATTTGTACATAATATTGGAATAACAGGGACAAAGCCTGAGGAAGCCTTTCCCTGGTGGGAGTATATTTTCTGTGGAGAATTTAAAAACAGTAGCATCAGTATCGTTATGCACTGGGAAGTCTAAAACATGTAAAAGATAAAATATTCCTCCTTTAAAATATCTTTTGTTGGTCTAAGTTCTAAACAATTATTTTTGAGTTTTAACAGCTGAGCTTTTATTGACTTTCAAATTAGCAAATATTTATCTTTAATTCTTTAATAAGCATTGTATTCTACCCACAAATAGAACTGGAAAATTGCAGTTACACCATTTACCCCTCAATTGTATGGACTCAGCTACACTTGCCTATTTTGGGAGTAAGAACTCAAGTTTATTTTTTTTCATTTCTATAATGACTGCACAATTATTCTTTGTTATGACTCTACCACATAAATGCAAGAATTAGTATCTCAAAATTTTGTCAAAACTAATTCAAGCTATTTTAAATCCTAATAAATTCAGATGATTTTCCATATGTAGTGTGATTTAATATTAATTGTTTTGGCAGAAAATTATTTGACTTCCTAGACATTTCAGAGTTGCCAGAAAGCAATGATTAATTTTAACCAAGTCATTGACAAATTTGCAGAAGTTAAGGTCGAAAACATGTATAGCGTTATTAGTTACTACTGTGATAAATCATGAATATGTTTTCCCCTTTCTTTCAAAAAGTACATTGATGTAAATAAAATATGCTATTACTTTTTTCTCTCTCTACAATTCGTTTCCTGTTGCTACTCTAAAATATTACCGTCAACTTAGTGACTTAAAACAATACAAAATTTATTATCTCACAGTTCTAGATGTCAGAAGTCCTAAAAGTGATGTCTCTGAAGGATTGTATTTCTTCTAAAGGTCACCTGGCATTTCTTGGCTCATGGCTTGTTCTTCCATCTTCAGTACCAACAAATAATATCTACAGATCTCTCTCCTCTCCTCTCCTCTCCTCTCCTCTCCTCTCCTTTGCTCTCCTCTCCTCTCCTTTGCTCTCCTCTCCTCTCCTTTGCTCTCCTCTCCTCTCCTTTGCTCTCCTCTCCTCTCCTTTCCTCTCCTCTCCTCTCCTTTCCTCTCCTCTCCTCTCCCCTTCTCTTCTTCTCTCTCTCTCTCTGTCCCTGTCTCTTTCTCTCACATTCCGTCAAAATCACATCTTAACTATGACTCGAGCCTATACTCTCCCTATTACAAGGGCTCTTGTGATTACATTGGACCCATATGGTTAATCCAGGAAAATCTCCGCATCTCAAGATCCTTAACTTAATCGCATTTGCAAAGTACCTTTTGCTATGATACGTATTCAAAGTATATGCTATATTCAAAGTATATTGCTATAAAGTAACATATTCAAAGGTTCTGGGGATTAAGACATGGACATCTCTGGGAAGCCATTATTCTGTCCACCACACGTGCATATGTACTGTAATGTTTTATATATATATATATGTATTTACTTACAGCACAAACATATACATATTCATACATGTTTGTATATATATAATCAAGATTTTTATTATTGTTTTCTGGAAATTACAATTCATTATCTCATTTGATTATTTTGATTAAAAATAATTTGCCATATGAAAGAAGGAGGATATTAAAAATAATCCTCAGTGTTAAGTATTCTAGATACGGCATTGGTAAATAGTCTGCTGTTTGTACCTTCTTTTAAGTAAAACAATTCTAATAATATTCATGAGAGCCATTTATGCCTCACTTATTTGAGTAACTCTCTAAGTCAAATAATGTATTTGTAAGCCACACATTTAAAAAAGTAAATTGTTACAAAAACTTTAGTGTACTCATAAAACATTTTTTGAATTTAAGATTGAAAAGAGAAAGTTAGCTAGGCTATGCTGTGGGTTTTTCAACACTGATACAGTAAAAATATCCACTGACCATTCTGATAGAAATTAATTTTTCCTTTTTTTGACTTACCTATTTAGAAGAATATATTGATAACCTGCTTTTATACAAATTGATAACCTGCTTTTATACAGTCACAGAGGGGTAGCAGGATGAATTTGGTTAAAACAAAATTCCTAATGGCATATGTGGAAACACTGTTTTACCCCTGTCTTACAGCAACTCAGATTAATGAACAAAGTATAAATAGCTGACATATAACCTACCCATGGGAGTGCCAACGCCATAACCTTTGGAGTCTATAAGGCCGCCAATCTGTGTCAGGTTACAGTTCCGCTGGGTAACAAACTCGATGGTTGTTGACTCCATTAGGAAAGCATAATCAGAGGTGAGGACGCGCTGGATTCCTTCTTCATTACTTTTGACCAACACTGACTGCCTTCTGCTACTCATAAAGGCCCACATTTTGTCATACGTGGAGATTTTTGATTTCTGAAGAAAATAAATATAAGTTGGTCATAAGAAAAATATTCCTTAGTTTCCATGTGGTCCTATAATGTTTAGACACAATGGACCACATTTACTTTACTTGTACCATCTTAAACAATATAATTTTTAAGGGATATATATATATACTGAAAAAATCTGAATCTGTATAACGAGTTTCTCATAGCAATTTCTCATCATATTTCTAGGTATAGTATAGATTTATTTAACAAATATATTTTTTTAAATCTTAATGTTTAAAAACACATCTCAGTAAATCATAGAAAGTTATACATATAATAGAAAATAAATTATTTATAAGGAAGTTCTTTGTTCTTGTCTCTTACCTGAGTATTCCATATTTGTCAACATCTCTTTAACAACAAATATAGAAGTGAGAAACACTGCACTCAGATTGAAACTGTAAGACTGCAAGAGTTTGTTTGTTTTCCCCCAATTTGGGTTAAGATAACACAGATGCTACATTAACCCCCAGGGATACACACAAAAAAATACAGGTTGAAGAGAGGAGCAGAATGTGTTACCAATAAGGATGTTACAAATAAAGATGTCTACATTTCCACTGAGAAAAAATTTGATCACCTCAGAACTTCTTTAAGCTGGACTTCAGAAATCTATTCTTCAGGGCTACTAAAAAACTAAAGATTCCTGGACCAATACAATTGAATAGTGCTTATATCCAACTGAAAATTATGAGTAGGGCTTTACTAGAATTTCATTACTAAAATAAGAAAATAGGTTTTGTTCAGAAGGTCCTGGTAAAACATAAACAGGAAAAACGTTAGCATCTGCTCCTTGAAAGTTCATATGTGAAACCCTTATCGTCATTTATTATACAAATATCACAAATAATCCTGAAGTTATAAACACAGGAAGGATATTCATCATACTGCTTGCATGATCATAAAAAGTTAAAACTCTTTTCAAGCAAATAGATATGGACTTTTTTGTACAGTTTAAGTGTGCTTTTATTTCTACATGTACAAAGAAATAAATGTGATATTACCACTATTTCCACTACAAGGCAGGCCCACAATATTACAGAGAAAAATCCTGGCACTGTTTCAATGATAAAATGGAAATAAGTACCTTATGATTTATTAGGAAAAAGAAAAAGGTACAATGAGTGTTCTATAAAGACAAGGACAGAATCAAAGCTAAGACTGGGTAGAAATCCAAACCTTTGCTCTGCAGTGAAACACTGAACATGCCTGCCTCATCCTCCCAAAGTGCTGGGATTACAGGTGTGAGCCACCATGCATGGCCAAGATAATTATATTTTATAATAGTGCCTTAATTCATTCATTGTGAATATTTTGCTGTAATCCATATGTGGTAAACACATCAAACTTTTTTTAAATCATAACTGAAAACCAAGCAACTTTAAGAAATGTTGCTACTGTATCCTTTACAAATATAGTTTAATTTTAAATTACTATGAATTATCATATTATTTCACATTTGAAATATCTGATCTACAGTACTAAGTTAATTGGTGTAATAAGTTTACAAAACATATACTCACTTAAAATTCTTGAAATACTTTCCAGCACTGATTTTTCATTTCTCTAAGTATTTCTACTTAGATGGCAAAATATATTTAGATAGAAAATTCACCCAAAGTGTTTTAATTCTCATAATAAATATGAAAGCCCAATTTAAGAAATATGATTATCTGCTGGTCACCTACCAGGAAATGCGTAACTTTAGAATACACCCTCTCTCCACAAATGTCCAGAGATAGTCAGTCCTACATGCCTTTCAAAGCCAAAATGAACATGGGTTTAAAAAAAGTAGAATTTATTGAAGGGATGTGTTAAAAAACAGTTAGATTGTTACAGCCTATGCCTGAATAGAATGATGACTCCCCCATCCCACCCAAGCAGGGACTAGAGGTTTTATTCTCTGGGAGGAAGCAAGAGCATGCTGGATAGTTGAGCCAGGGAAGACCGTATTAAAACCAGAAGAAATAAGTTGAAATCCATAACCAATGTGCAGACCAGTCAGCCTCTTGATTCGTATACTTCCTCCGGAAAGAAATTTTTTTCAAGCAAAATAGATAGTATTAATAGTAATAATAAAAAGTTGTCACATATATAAATTTTAGTATCTGTCAGACATTCTAAATTATTTACAAATATCAAAATTTTTAATTTTTATAAAAATATGTAAGAATTTTCATACCCCTTTTATAAACAAGAAAACCCTACAATTACATGGCTACCTACTGGCAAAACTATGACTCAAACATGAGAAGATTACCTACAAGGTGCATAATCTTAATCAGTGCACTACACCAACTCTATCTAAATATACATTTCATGGATTTTCTAACTAAATTACCCACTACATACTCCACAGTGAAACTCAGTTTTTCAGCTTTGAGTAAGCACCTAGAGTTTGCAGTGAGCCTTTTAAAATCTATTAAATATGATCAAACAGCCAAGGATAACCAGATATTTGAGTACAGCCTCCAGCTGAAAATATAAAGACTAAAGCAAACAGAATGGCATAAATGATCCTCAAAGTGGTAAGAAATATTTTACAAATGCAACAAAACAAAAACTCAAAATGCATTCTCATGCATTTAGAACATCAAGAACTCTCTAATATGAGAGAAAGCACTCAAGAAATACTATCTTGGATATGAACTTGATAGGAGGGATAACTGAAGAAAGTATTCTTTGGCTGGGGCACCATGAGTTAAGGAACAGAGTCCTAGAAAATGATAGCAAAATAAATAAGGAGTAATGAAGGTGAACTAAAGCCTTCCCTCGGCTTTTTAAACTTGGGACAGGCTCCTTCCGACCTCCAGGCCCCATCTTAAGCTCACTCAGTCCTTTATGTGATTCAGATAGCCTAAGCATCAGGGTATTTTCCCTTCCTTCTCGTAGATAATTGACTTCAGAGTTCTTGTAATTGTAAATTCTTTATTTGTCCCTTTTAAATGTAAATCTTTTTTAAAGGCTCTTGGCAGTTTTTCAACACCAGACTGTCTTTCTAAAGGGCCTGGAGCCAATCCTTTGAAAGGTAATCATCAAGAAAGGAGGCATCTCCTGGAACATGTATACATATGTAACAAACCTGCATGTTGTTCACATGTACCCTGGAACTTAAAGTATAATTAAAAAAAAAAAAAAAAAAAAAAAGGAGGCATCTCTATCTTCCAGTCTCTGTGGAAAGGTAGAAACATAACTTCAGACAGAGGGTCCCTTGTTCCAAGTTGTAAAACTACTTTCTGTGACAAAGATATGAGAAAGTTTATGTATCCTTTGGACAAACCCAATTAGCAAACACATATAGTCATAATCCCCCATACCCACCCAAATGTTGTTAAAAATTCTTTCACTCTTAAAAACTCCCAACCCATCCTTTAAAACTCTCCAGAGTTTCAGCCCAGTTTAGAGATTGAGTTCTGATCTCTCTCTTCGTTTTTGGAATAGAAAAGTCTTCCTTGTTGGTTTAGCTTTTCCCAGTGCAATTTTTGCTTTCACAGAGCCAAGTTACTCTTATTTAAAATACGTGTATCACCATAGAATACTACATAGTCATAAAAAAGAACAAAATCATGTATTTTACAGCAACATGGATGCAGCTGGATGGAGGGCATTATCCTAAGCGAATTAACACTGGAACAGAAAACCAAATATTGCACATTCTCAGACATAAATGGAAGCTAAATATTGAGTACTAATGGACATAAAGATAGAAACACTAGACACTAGGGATTACCAAGGGCAGAAGATGAGGGGGGCAAGGGTTGAAAACGTACTGGGGACTATGCTCACTACCTAGGTGACGTGGTCAACTGTACCTCAAACCTCAGCATCACATAATGTATCCATGTAACAAACCTGCACATGTATCTCCTGAATCTAAAATAAAAGTTGAAATTATTAAAAAATTTAAAAATAAAGTACAAATAAATAAGTAAAATAAAATATGTGTATTGAATTACTTTTATGCAATAGGCACAATTTTTTTTTTTTTTTTTTGAGATGGAGTCTCGCTCTGTCACCCAGGTTGGAGTGCAGTGGCCGGATCTCAGCTCACTGCAAGCTCTGCCTCCCGGGTTTATGCCATTCTCCTGCCTCAGCCTCCCGAGTAGCTGGGACTACAGGTGCCCGCCACCACGCCCGGCTAGTTTTTTGTATTTTTTAGTAGAGACGGGGTTTCACTGTGTTAGCCAGGATAGTCTCGATCTCCTGACCTCGTGATCCACCCGTCTCGGCCTCCCAAAGTGCTGGGATTACAGGCTTGAGCCACCACGCCCGGCCTGGGTCCAGGTTTCATAGTTAACATGCAAGAACAAAATATGCCTTAACCATAGGAGCAGTGAGAAGTGAAGGCAATTACGAAGCAGATTGGATATGGATGATGAAATCAGATTTGCATTTTGAAGGGATCACTAAGACTACAATGTAGAAAGACCATTTACAAGCACATAGCATCAGTCTAAGGAAACAGTACTTGGACTCTGGAGATGGTGTTGGAGAAGGAAAGATATCCAGAAACTCAAGGTGTGTGTGTGTGTGTGTGTGTGTGTGTGTGATTCTTAATACTTGGTAATTATTAAAATATAAAAAGTAAACAGAGGTTTAGGTTGAAAAAGTCCTTGGTTTCTGGTTTAAACTTCAGCATTACTGACAGAGGGAAAAAACTGAAAGAAGATCAAATTTTAGGGGAGAAAGAGTATACCTAGTGTGTTGACGGCACATGAGGAACATTCAAATGGATCTGTAATATGAAGTTATATATCTAAGTCTGGAGTTCAGAGGAGAGATCAAAGCAAAACATGTAGATTTTTTGATGCCATATTAGATACAATTGACCAAGTAGTGGATACATGTGGAAAAAGACAGGAGAGGAAGATGAGATGAGTCCTAGGATTAATTAAGGCTTGCGGAATTTTGAATTTCACCAACTGGCATAGGAGGCTGAATCTGCTAAGGAAACGTAAAAAGAGTAAACAGAGAAGGAAGAAAATCTAAGTACTGCATACATTAAGGCAAGAGAAAGTTGAGTGAGGAACTGGTCCCTTATAGTGATTTTACTAAAAAACTACAAATGATGAAAACTGAATAATTTCCTTTGGATATGGCAACAGAGAGTTTCTTGGTTATTTTAGCAAGGGCTAATTGAGGGGAGTGAAGCTCTTAGAAGTCACATCAAAGTGGATTAAGAAAGGATTTGAGGAAAGTAAACTGGTAGCAGTAAATGCCAAAAAGAAAAAATAAATAAAAAGTACAGTTCTGAAGATGAGCAGATCCAGGACAGTAGACAGTAGAATATTTTGGTTTAAGTAAGATTTTAAAAGATTGAAGAGATTTGAGCATGTTTAAATGCCAATAGGGGGATGTTTCAAAAGAAAGGAGAGGTTTAAAATGTCAGACAAAGAAAGAACAATCAATAATGCAAAGTTTCTTTGACTAACATCTCCCCATTTCCTCCCCTCAAACGCCTGGTAACTACTATTCTGCTCCCTGCTTCTACGAATTCAACTTTTTTAATATTCCATGTACAAGTGAGATCATGTAGCATTTGTCTTTCTGTGCCTAGCTTACGTCATTTAGCATGGTGACTACAGTTAATTATACTGTAAAATTATACTTGAAAGTTGATAAGAGAACAGATCTTATATATTCTCACCACATACACAAAAATATAGGATAATGGATATGTTAA
The DNA here is from genome assembly GCF_009764315.1 of Trachypithecus francoisi. Classification (NCBI taxonomy): domain Eukaryota; kingdom Metazoa; phylum Chordata; class Mammalia; order Primates; family Cercopithecidae; genus Trachypithecus; species Trachypithecus francoisi. Next base: position 45,743,525 of record NW_022681460.1, on the reverse strand, counting down.
TTAAACTGATTATGATAATTATATATATATGTATGTAGATATAGATAAGATATCAGGAAAGACTCAGGAATTGAGACTTAGCCTGACTATGTGCATAGCTGCTGTCAAATTTATTAGGAAAGACTCTCCAAAACTGTAGATATATACAATTTTTATTATGTTATTGAGGTCAACTGTACCTCAGTGAAGCTGAAAAAAATAAAGCAATGTTCCTAATAAGGTGGGTCTGAGCGGAATAAACAAGGATTTAAAACACTGCCATTGGCTTGACTTGTGGTTTGAAAATATTTATATTAAACACCCATGGGATCATACTTCCACTGTAAAATATACTGTATAAGGAGAAAATAAGAAGGCTCAGCTAGATTTATTTTTAATAAAGCAGAAAGTTGTTGAACATTCTCAAAGTTAAATAGATTATAGGAACTTGAAAGGTAAAAATCAATAAATGGGAGCTGTACAAGTTAAAGAAAAGGAATAAAAATGCACTTAAGATCAGTGAGGAGGTAAAAATGAAATAAATAATCAAATATTTCTATGTTGAATATGAAAGTTGTATGCAAACTGACATAGAAGAAAGGAAATATGAAGTTGTAGTATAAACTAAATATTATAGGTGGAAAACAACGGGCCTGTTGGAGGAACTACCTGTAAATACATTTTGCTCCATCTCCTGTGACAATGGTTAGTGTCTTTCAGTGAAGTAAATACTGATCATTGCCAAGGGATCTGATTAAAATCAAACATAGGGACTAAGCTGATCAGCCATAATGTCCAGTCTTTGAAGGTCCTCTGGCCGCTGTGATGAGAGAAAGTGAAGACTGAGACAGAATACCAGGAAAGACTCAGGAATTGAGCACATCCTGGCCTTGTCCATAGCTGCTGCCAAATTTATTAGGAAATACTTTCCAAAAGAATGTAGTACCTAAGAGAAATATATAATATAAAAGACAGGTAGTAAGTTAAGTACATCATAAAATAATTTTCCATTAGCAAAGAAATGAGGTAACAACAAATTACAGGATAATAAAGAGCTCAACTTGAGCGTAGCCAAGTAAAAGATAAGAAATAGCTAAAATATTTTTATTTCCTTCACAGTTGAGAGAACCAAAGCTTCTTGCTTTAAAAGAAAGTGAAAATAGATAAAATTTATGGCATCGTGATTTTACAAAAGAATTTTAATTACATAAACCCTAAAAACATTATAACTTATTTGACAAAAATAACAAAAAAGATTTCTTAAGTATTAGCCTAATAGCTATATTATACAGAGTAATTAGCCAGATAAAGCCAAGAAAATCAGTTAAATAATGTCTCAGAGATATTGTATGAAATGCATATGTAAAAAAAAGCACTACAAGAAAAATGTATTTTTAAGTTTTTGTAAATAAAATCATCTTATTTTGCCACTCAACTTATCTGCCACTAAAAATACTAGAATGTATTTCTATTTTATTCCTCCTTTCCTTAATTCTGCCCCACATTAAATAAACTTATTTTTCTATGTTACATTAGATGGATGTGGGGTGTCAATGTTTAGCAATGTTTGTTTTATAAAAACGACGAAACTTGTAAGCTGATTTTTTTTTTGCTACATCAGCACAAACCAATAAAATCAGTTCATAAGACACTATCTGCTTATGGTAGCAATTTTTATGGACCGTGAAACATCAACAAAATAAGATATTTTTGTCAAAAATGAACTTTAAAGGAATAAGAAATACAACCCTTTTTAAAATTCACAATTGCCAAATAATTTTGTGTATTAAAAAGAGCATACAATGTAAATATTTAAAATATTTTAAACATACATCTAATGATTTAAAACTTACAGACATTTTAGTTTAGCTTCTGCTAGAACACTAAATAAAGTTCGCAACCTGGAAATTATTTGGCTCTTTGCAAGTCTCAAAAAACTAACAAATTTTAGGGTAAATTTCTTTTCTGAATGTTTTAGTGAACTGGTAAAATATCAATGTAAGAATAGTGCTCTGCAATTTTGTTTTGAATTTCTTCTAAAATATTATGAAAAGCTAATAAGGTAAGGTTTACTCTTGAAATGCTTGCATAGATCTTTTCTTTTACTGGGAGCAACATATTTGACAAATACAAAGGCATCTTCTTTTTAAAGCAATCTTTGGCCTAAATTATCGTAGGTACACAAATGAATTCTTCACCTTCATTCATTTTGTTTGCTGTCAAAAATAAATTAAAATTTAGAAACCATCTTATGCTCATTGAACTTACTTTTATAAACCTGACTGTCTAAAAGTGATAAGAAAATAGCATTATCAATATTTATGTAACATTTTGAAGCAAGGATTTAGAATTAACTTTTTAAGTACAATCTACAGGAAAGTTTTCTCCATGAATGAAATGCAAAACCTTTAACATTAATTTTGTTTTAAATATCATAACAACAACACATCAACCAAAGAAAATTGAATACTGTTTGGAAATATGTTTTATTATACATAATAGAAATGTTGACTTCGGCTCAGATACCTTAAAAAGTTAATCAGGTGGTACAACACCCAAAATATCTTGAAGTAACCTGAAAAAGACTTTCTTGTTAACAAATTCGATCTCTTTTGAATTAATAGACATTTATAAATACAAATTTTATCTCCTAAATAATAAATATGCCAGAATTAGTTTAACATTGGTATATAGATTAATACAGCAAAATTGATAAAAGCAAATACAGTGATTTCTGACTTTTTTAAATTAACAATGTAAATTTTGTGGTACTTGGTACTTACTCAAATTATTCTTTTTGAATAAATTTCACATGACCAATTTTGTTTATAATACTAACTTAAATATTTGGCTATAATAATAATTCTTATTTTGTTATGAAAAAGTTACATGTAATAAGCCCTAATGCCATAGCAAGGTCTCCCTTGGTAAAAGAGATTCTGGCTGAGATTTCCATTTTAATTTTTTATTACAGAAATAAATTACCAACAATACTGGAACATATGTGCTAGGTAAGAACAGCTGAGCCCTATCTGGACTCATCTGACCTTGGTCACTAGGAAATTAGAGTTAATTCAGGGAAACAAAACTGAAGCCATATGTGGTTCATATTAAAGGTGGATCTGAGTCCAGTGCAGTGATCTGAAAAGCATTCAGGTGTTAGTAAACCTGTCAGTCCTTGGGATAATTCTGGCAGTGTTATCTCAAGGCATCTGTAATCTCTTAAAACAGGATATTTGAAGGGAAGGACAATGAAACAGAGAGAATTGCTCTTCTCAGTGTCACTGTGAGTTAATAGAGGAATAAAAGAGATCAGAGTGACTAAGCATAATATGATAGGCAGCAAGTTTAGTATCATTTGGTGCGGTTAAAGACAGTTATCCTTTTTAGGTAGTTGAAACAGCATTTGATAGTTCATTGTGTACCATTCCAAGTCTCTCATAATGAAGATTCATTGCATATTATCTTTTAAATGAGATGTCTTCAACTTTCCTGATCAAATGTTTTATTTTCTTATAAATAATAGCCATCAATAATATATTTTACTGTCATGTGGCCAAACTGAAATGAAATTAAGAAACTTTACCACACTGGGTCAATGAAGGACCTTGGATAAGCCATAATTTATTTTCCCTACCTAATGTAATAAAACGCTTCTTTAACAATATTGTGGAAGTATTGTGATAAATAAATGAGAAAATTCATCTAAAGCCATTTTGACAGGCCATAAAGCTCTGTAAAGATAATCAGAATTTATTCTCATTGCTTGTTTTACATAATCAATCAAAAGAAAAGCACAGTACTTGTACACGTGATGACTGTAGCATATGCCTACTGCCTTCATGTATATATATGTAAGTGTCTATGTATATGTCTTTACCATTAAAATAATTCATAAATTTTTAAGGATATGGAAACTTATTTTCTCCTCTATTGGTATTTAATCACCCTGGTAAGCAAGAATAGTAAAAGCACCCTGAGCTTTTGCTGAGGTAGGAGCTTTAACCAACATGACCCTTAAAGCCAGGACTTTTCAGGTGAGGAGACTTAGAGGCACAAAAGTTTTATTTTAAAACTCAACTTGTTCTATTTAATAATTCACTAGACTATTCATTCATTCATTTGATCTTTCATTTTAATATATATTGACCACCAGCTTGGTATATATGACCATGCCAGGCACTGTGCGTACGTAGATTTACCAAAAACAAAACATGACCCCTGTCCTGGAAAAGTTTAAAGTCTTATAATGCATTACAAGTACACTGAGAATTAAAACATATCACAATATGAATATGTATAAAGTAATTAATGATTATATTAATCATTAATTTGCAGCACATTTTAATTAGGGGTACAATTTAGCAGAGGGGCTTTGACTATGCTGTTTTCTCTAGCTGGAATGCACTTTCCCTGCATATCCATGTGTCTCACTTCTCCACTTCCTCCTGATGTTTGCTGATACATTACTTTTTAAAGAGAATTTCTAATATTTACCCTATTCAAAATTAAAACCCTGGACTCACCATATATATACCTTATCCTCCTATTTTATTTGTATTCATACTTCTTAATGACTAGGTAGTATATTGTGTATTTCCTCTTTACATTTATTTATCTGTTCAGTTTCTATCTCTACCTGCTAGAATAAAAACTCCATTAATGCAAGGATTTTTTTCTATCCTTATAGCTGTTGTACCTGGAACAGTGTCTAGTATATCATAGATATCAATAGATACTTATTAAATAAATTTTAAAAATGAATAAATGAATGATTAGATGCATACAATGAAATTATTCCTATCATGCTGGACTTTAGAACACAGGCATATTACTTTCAGCTGTAAAATTACCAAGCTAAATGATCTGTGGTAAGTTTATCTCTCTAGAAGTCAATTTGTTCAATTGTGGAATAAATGGATTAGGCTATATAAATTCCAAGATATTTTTCAGTGGAGATGGTCTATATATCCATTAACATTTATTCATTTTTGTTCTTTTTTTGTTGTATTTTTATTTATAAATAACATATATATGTATATATCATGGCATATGTGATAATTTAATACAGTCCTATAATTTGTAATGATCAAATCAGTTTAAGAATAACTAGACATGTACTTCTTTTTCTCATATTCTGTTCATGGCTTCATTCAATAAGAAAAAATATATACATATATATACACCTGACCCAGCTTTAAAACAAAACAGAAAGATAGCCACATTATTGCTCTACATAAATAATTTTAAATTCTATTTAATTTTAAGTACAGCTTTAATACATTAATGAAAAATGTATTTCACACTCCACATATATCAAGAATGGAAAATATGTCCTTCTTGTTTCTTTCCTACTTCTAAATCACACATTCCACACACCTCTTGAAAGCAAGAAAAGGTACAAAACCTTGCTCTTTTAAGGTTCATACCATTCAATATTACTACCTGATTTATTTTACTACAGTCTTCTATTCATTTCCTGGATACAGATGTCTGCTTCTCCTCAGTGATGAACTAGTAAATGTTTAAGAATTGTCTCTCTGGAAAAGGAAGACTTGCCCTGATTTGTAGTGTTTGCTGATTTTTATTTGCTTTATTTTTACTTGTGGTACTTGCTGATTTTATATTCACTTTTAATGATTTCAAGTTATAGGTATTATGTCAGTCAAATCATAAAATTTCTGTAAATTTATTTCCTGAAAGTCAGTACAAGTCATTTTCAGCATACTGCTGTTTCTCCTTTACCAGCTTGAAACTGGTAAATCACTCAGAGTCTTTCACATAGAGTCCCCTTCACACAGGACTCAGAGTGACTTGTCAGTCACTCAAAATCATTACTAAGACTTTTCTTAGTGCTTCAGCCAATCGTGGTCACATAACGCTATTTTCAACACCTGGATTTATTTTACTTTCAAAATGAATTACTCAGCTTTCCTGCTCTATGATTTTAGACTCTTTTTTCTCCCCACTTTGTTTATTCAATTTCTTTACTGGTAATATTTTCCAATTCCACTGAAGCCTCATGCCCACTAAAGACCTACGATCTTACTATTCATTAGATGTTTCTACTTTTTTATATTATACCATGTTCAGATGATTTTTCCATGATATATAATCTCAATATTACTTTTGCCAATATCTTAAACTCACTAAACTCTCTCTTTCCTTTGAACTGTTTAACCCAACCCAATCCTAGAGTCAACTATCAATGTCTTCTGAATCTGAAGCAGCAAAGCATTGCTGGAAAAAGTGGTACTAATAAGAGTGAAACTGAAGTACATGTTCAACTCTGCCCAGAAACCTTAGTATCTCTTTCAACTTATTCTTTACAATGTCAATTTCAAATTGCTCCTTTCCTGACACTCAAAACTTTCTGTGGACTCAACTCAATTTTAGTAGTTGACCTGGGTTTTACTTTACAGAGAAAAATAAAACCATTTATGGAAACACACTCAAAAATCAATCCAAAACCTTCTTATGTCAAAGTCTGTCAAAATCTCTCCTCTTCTCTTTCTGTTTGTTACCCTACAAGCCACAGTGAATCCTTCATTTTCTGCTTTAAATTCCATCACATTCTTACATTATTTACAGGAATCTTATATAATTATTTCTTTTTTTACCACTCTCTTTTTACCAACAACATTTAAACACGTTCAAGTCTTTTAGGTCTTATTTTCTTTCCTCTAGTTAGCATACTTTCCACAGTAGTTATCATACTTTCTCTCTTTCCTTTCATAACAGAATTAATCAAAGAATTTTCTTCATGATTTCATTTCCTTATTTTCTAATCAGTCCACTAGATTCCTTAGTGAAATAAATCTGAGAAAATATACCAATGATCACCATACATTTTAAATTTAAATTAATTTTTTTGGACACAGATTACTTGGCCACTCTCCAGCATGCCATTCTCTTAACCACTTCTGCATTCTTGCAACACTTTAACAACTACTCTCATCTCCACCACTGTCCCTTTCAATCTATTCACTACACTGAGCCAGCATGGTTTTCCTAAATCTCAATCTTGATCATATCAACTCTTCCTTCATTAACTCACTTATAAAGCTCCATGTTACTCTTAAGGCAGAAAACATGGCTCTCTATTATGCTAAAGATTAAAAAAGAAAATAATGACTGATGACAAAGCTCTAGCAGGCATAGCTAGTTGTCTACCCATTTGCTCAATAAATATTTGAAGAAATGAATGAAGTGATCAGATCAAGTGATGAAGGTACAATGGCAATGCAACACTAGATTATAAAAAATATAATATTGAAGATGTATCTTCAGAAAAAAATCAATAATGCATCTTTCTTAATTCTGACAGTATGAACTATGCATAAAGTTATTATAGAATAGCTGAAGGAAACATTCAAATCAATCATGAAAATTGGTCTGATTTCTTTTGCATTAAAGTAGGTCTGTTTGTTTGTTTGTTTTTAGAGACATGCTTTCACTCTGCCACACAGGCTGGAATGCAGTGGCACAATCATGGCTTACTCACATTTGGATTACCAAAATGTAAGGTACAATAGTATGCAAAAGTAACTAGTAAACCAGGCTCTCAAAGTGTAGTCACAGAAAATGTATGTGTGTACCTGTGTGTGTATATTTATATTTAATTAGCCAATTTTATCAAATTTTAGAATAAGAAATTCTAAATTTCTTAGAGTGGTTAAAAGAATGGCATGCTGGAGAGTGGCCAAGTAACCTATGTCCAAAAAAATTAATTTAAATTTAAAATGTATGGTGATCATTGGTGTATTTTCTCAGATTTATTTCACTAAGGAATCTAGTGGACTAATTAGCCAATATTATCAAATTTTAGAATAAGAAAAAAATTTAGAAATTAGTCATGGTTTTAATTCATTAACAACTGTGTATGGAGTTTCTTTTCTCATGATTTATGGACTCTGTTTTGAAACATTACCCAGTTATATATACATAAGTTATTTATTAAATTTTTATATATAAATATATATTTGTGTGTGGGAGGGGTTATATAGACAGACTCATTTAAAAAGAAAAGAAAAAGAATGAATTTTAGGAACCAAGAGAAGTATGCTTGATAGAGCCAGTGAAGTTTAAAAATAATATAAATTATTTATATTAATATGTAAATCTACCCTTCTAAAAATCAAGAAAATGTTGGTATATTTATATCCATAGTTTTTTTGTTGTTGTTTGTTTGTTTATTTGTTTGTTTGCAAATGTATTAGCATCCTGGCCACGCTATGTTTGAAACAAGTGAAGAAAGATCTATGCTACTATTTAAAACAAAACTGACTCCCGTTCACAAAACCAACTTTTTAAAATTCAAAATTCATTCCAGATTGGATGAAGTTTCAAGGACATTTTAAAGAAATTATAATTACAATTCAACTTTCTTAATACATAAGCAGGGGAGCTCAGCTGTGACTAAAAATGTATGAGAATTAGATATGGATGAATTTAAATTTAGTTAAATAAAGGAAACATCACCTGAAAATACGGGGCAAAGTGAAAACTGAATATAATATAGGAGCCTGAAAAAATACTAATAAGCCTCTGAAAGAACAAACAGTAAAACTCTAGGACATCACCTCTATTATTATTGATGGGTTTTAATATTTTACTTTAAATACTAACAAACTACTAACTGAAAGCTATTAAATAGCATTAGTGAAAACAGTATTAAATATAAAAATTATCTGAACTAAAACTAAAGTTCAGTCAACATAATGTCGATGGATTATTTATTTGTAATATATTTACATACTTATTCATCTTGTAAAGAGTATTATTTTAACCGTCCGTTATCAGATAAACTAAAAATAAAGGAACTAGTTTACCCTCAGTTTTCCATGAAATAAAAATTCAGTACTCACATTTATTTCATTTCCTTATAAGGATTTTATAAAAACAAAGGTTTATTTACTCTGACACTTAATAACTGGGGAATCAATGCCAGTAATAACAACATCTTAGACTATAATACAATAGAATTTGAACTTTTACTTTAATTGTTTGTCTTTATCATTCAGATTTTCTATCCTTCCTGAGAAAACAAACATAAAATGTGAAATATTTCATAAAAAGTGTTATTATTTTCATAAGAATGTTTCTTACTATCTTTACTTCTCATATGAGTTTTATGACCATGTCTAGGAAGCACATAGTTTTCTATAGAATGAAAATTTAAAACAACTTCTTTTTACATGAATATTCTCAAATATATACATATAAATTGCTCTTCCATTTTCAAAATAGTCATTTTATTTTAAATTTGCTTGAATGTTTCAAGTTTCTCTTTTGAAATTACCTTCAGATGTTATACTGTTCCTTCGGAATATCCTCATTAATAACAATTCTAATATTAAGATAGTTTTTCTTTTTGAAAAAGTCACAGTATTTTAAGTAAAATAATGCATAAATTATATACTATTTTTGTTATTGTTCTAAAAGCAGGAATAGCTATTGACAAATATTTTCTGATCAAACTTTTCCAAGGCTTTTGAACCTTCACCTATGCACATCTATGATCTTCTTTATAAAATCCAGTTTTAGCAAAGAACCCTGTTAAGTCAGTTTAGCAAGAAGTTCCCATTCTTAATGTCCAATGACCTAAAATATCTCATTGGGTTCCTCATTCTTCATCATCCCGCAAGGGATGTCTGATCACCTTGGCCTGTCTTCAGCAGAATCTTCTTAGGATGGTTTTGTCAGAATCTCCTTACCCTGATGTTTCCTTTTAGCAATTTTTCACCCACCGAGCCCCAGTCTGCTCCATGGCTATAAATTTCCACTTGCCCATGATATATTCTGAGTTGATCCCAATATTCTGAGTTGATCCCAATAACTCTTCACTACTACAATGTCCCATTGCAGTGATCCCTAAAGCTACAGCAAAGTTCCTGAAGAAAGTCTGCCATATAATGTTTTAACATGTATCACAGATTATTTTTTTCTTTAACACTATAAATAAAGCAATTAGTTCTTGTGTCATAAGCAAGGGTGTTCTAAAAACAATTTCAAAATGAAAGGTCTAAGAGTTTTCTTAGCAATCATATCAAAGACAGGACCCTGAGATGCTTCCTCTATGGAATATCACTTATTTCCTGTAAGCACTGTATATTATTTATAGACAATATAGTCTTTTTAACCTAAAGAGTGTTTTTCTTAACTAAACATTGTTATTTATAAAGCAGAAAACAATATTTTTTAAAATCTTGCATCTATCTGAAATGTTTTTAACAACTGTATGGGTAATATGATGATAAATTAGATATTTCCATTTATGTACAAAGAAATCATGAGCATAATACACTAAATATGAAATAGACAACCATTAGATATTTCATTGAAGGAGATCTAGAAGTAGTTAGAAGATTAATTTAAAAAGGGATATATAAAGATGACTTTAAAAGATTAAGAGTAGATATGTCAAGGATAATTTATTAGAAGAGAGCAGTGCTTTTGATTTGATTCCCAATACTCCTTTGCCTTGGTTGGTATGTGTGTAAAAATAAAGCTTATAATCCTAAACTGGTTGAAAAGTGATAAACTGAAAAGACTGACACAAATCCCATATATAGGTTGACACAGAGAATGTTTGTACCTCACATAGTTAGGAAAGCTGAAGAGTAAATGCCCACCTATGAAAAATCACTGCTCTCCTTTCTGGAAAGGCAGGGAGGTGTTTGAACACTCAGGATAAAATGTCAGCATCTGAGGAAGAATGTTCATCTGGGGCGATTGTGATAGTAACTTTTCCCAAAAGAGCAGTTGCATTAGGAAGAGGAAGTGTATTTTACAGTTAGCATAATTTCAGCATTTGCTGAGCTAGATGTCACAGCTACTTCACAAGAGCATTTCTGTTGATTCTAAAAAAGCTGCAGATGTCCAGGAATGCTGCCTTTGGTAATGCGGAGTTTCCTGTAACACCATCCATCTAAAAGATATCATGTCAAGGAGGTATCAAACCAGATGTTAAAGACAAGTTTTGAGATGGCAGTTTGACTGACTCTAGCCTTAAATTTCATCTGATGCATCATTTTGACTTGATAAAAGTAAGATAACTGCTAGCATAACCAACTGACTTGCCAGAGCAAATGCTACTAACAAAAATCTATTTAAATAAAGTCAAGTCAAATTGTATCTACTTTTAAAAGTTTATATAGCCAAGTGAAAACATAGTATAAAACTATTATTTCAAACCCCTTCTCAGAAAAAAAAATTTAAATTTTATTTTAAACAAAATAAAATGCCATTAGAATATCTCATAGAATATTTTGTGTTGCTTACTTTTAGAAAACAAGCTGCATTCTTACTACAATCATTGAACATTAAGATTTCATTGGTCTTTCCTGACAACACTGCTATTTTTAAAAATACTGTTTCCAGTGCAGCATTTAAAGAGTTCAAAAGTCTTTATTACATCTTACCAAGTGAAAAAGGTGAACAAACTGAAGAGTCAATAATGCTTCTTAGATCTTTTAGAGAAGAGATCTCACAGGGCAAACTGTTTCCCCCAACATTAGAGAGCCAGATAGGTGGATATAGAGAACCACAAATTACTGAAGCAGATATCCATGAGCAGAAACCTCAATGGGGACAAGTACCATTGAGGTGGAAAACCCTAAACTGACAATTAATTGAGGAATTGCTGAGTGCCAGAAATGGGGGGGAAACTAATAGATAAACTCTAGGGGAACCCACTAATGGTGTAGGACCTGTTTTTAAATACTTCACAGTATATTTACTGTCCTTTTCAACAAGGCCAGTCCTCAGGAGAAATTCTTTCACCAGAGCCTAAATTGCTGGGGTTATATCAGAGCCTAACCTATTTGGCGAGAAGGAAAATATCCAACTCAAGCTCTCTCTATTCTTCCACGTAGTAGAAGGGAAATACACAATTCCAGTTCCTTCCAGTCATTCTGCCTCACCTGAAACAGAGGAGGGGCCTGTGAGGCACTCGTGAAGATTGTAGACCAGAAGCAGAAGCTCACCAAAAGCTTGAGATCTAATAATAGGACTGGAAAAAGTTACCCTCCCCTTATATCTTCCCACTACATTATTAATAGCCTATTTACTACAGTTACATTTACCCAGTACCTCATGTCTGACTTCCAACAGAAAGTTATAAGGCATACTACAAGGCAAAAAAACAAGTTTGAAGAGACTGAACAATCATCAGAACCAGAGTTAGATATGGCGGTAAGTTTGGAATTATCAGGCCAAGAATTCCTAAAATCTATGGTTATTTTTCTATGGCCTTCATGGAAAAAGTAAACAACAAGCAAGAACAAATTGACAATGTAAGCAGAGGGACAGAAATTCTAACAAAGAAATGCTAGAGATCAAAGGCATTGTAAAGAAATGAATAATGAGACTTTCATGGTTTTAGTACTAGACTGGACACACCTGAGGAAAGAATCTCTTAACTTGAGAATACAACAATGGAAAATTCTCAAACTGTAAAATATAGAAATATACTGAAAAAAAAAATCAGAACAAAATATCTAACAACTGTGGGAAACTATAAAATGTATAATATACACATAATAAGAATAGCAAAAGGAGAAGAAAGAGAGAAAGGAACAGAAAAAATATATGAGGCAATAATGCCTGGAAATTGTCCTCAAGTTAATGTCGGATATCAAAGTACATATCCAGAAAGTACAGAGAACACAAAGCAGGACAGATAAAAAACCAAACCAACCAAACAACAACAAAAAAAAAACTACACATAGGAATATCATATGCAATTGATATGGTTTGGCTTTATGTCTCCACTCAAGTCTCATCTGGAACTGTAATCACAAGGTATCAAGGGAGAGACCTGGTGAGGAGGTGTTTGGATCATAAGGACGGTTTCCATCATGCTGTTCTCATGGCAGTGAGTGAGTTCTCACAAAACCCGATGGTTTTAAAAGTGTTTGGCAGTTCCCCCTTCACTCTCTCTATCTCCTGCCACCTTGTTTGTGTGGCTGTTTTATTGTCATCATGTTTTCAGCTGTTTATGATGCCAACTTGTTTGTGTGGTCTAAATATACAAGTGTGTTTTGTAGTGACTGGTAATTGTCTTCCCTTTCCATATTTAGTGCTTCTTTCAGGAGCTCTTGTAGTGCAGGCCTAGAGGTAATAAATCCCCTCAGAATTTGCTTGTCTGGAAAGGATCTTATTTTTCCTTTGCTTATGAAGCTTAGTTTAGCTGGATATGGAACTCTTGTTTGGGAGTTCTTTTCTTTAAGAATGTTGAATATGAGGCCCCAATCTCTTCTGGCTTATAGGGTTTCTGCTGAGGTATCCACTGCTGGTCTAATGGGCTTCCCTTTGTAGGTGACCTGTTCTTTCTCTCTAGCTGCTTTTAACATTTTTTTTTTCATTTTGACCTTGGAGAATCTGATGATTATGTGTCTTGAGTATAATCTTCTTGTGAAATATTTTGTGGGAGTTCTCTGCATTTCCTGAATTTGATTGTTGGCCTCTTGAGCCAGATTGGGGAAGTTCTCATGGATCATATCTAGAAATATATTTTCCAAGTTGCTTTTATTCTCCCCATCTTTTAGGGACACCAGTGAGTTGTAGATTCAATCTCTTTATCTAATACCATATTTCTTGGAAGTTTTGTTTGGCCCTTTTCATTCTTTTTTTTAATGATTCTTTTCTGACTCTCCTATTTCAGAAAAACAGTCTTCAAACTGAGATTCTTTCCTCAGCATGGTCTATTTTGCTGTTAATACTTGCAAATGCAATATAAAATTCTTATAGTGTGTTTTTCAGCTTTATCAGATTGGTTATGTTCTTTTTCTATACTGGCTATTTTATCTGTCAGCATCTATAATGTTTTATTGACTTTGCTTCTTTACACTAGGTTTCAATGTTCTCTTGAACCTTTGTGATCTTCATTCCTATTCATTCTCTGAATTCTATTTTTGTCATTTTAGCAATCTGAGCCCAGTTACGAATCCCTGTTAGACTACTAGTGCAGTCATTTGGAGAAAACATACTCTAGTTTTTTGAGTTGTCGGAGTTCTTGTGCTGGTTCTTTCTCATCTTTGTGGGCTGATGTTCCTTCAGTAGTTAAAGTTGCTGTCCTTTGGATTTTTTTCTTTTATCCTATTTGATGACCTTGGGGGTTTGATTGTGATATAAGGTGAGTTCAGTCAACTGGCTTCATTACTGGAAGATTTAAGGGTGCCAAGGCTCAGGTCAGGACTCCTGGACTGGATTTTCTAAATCTGGTTGGAGAGCCATTGATATTAGGTCATAGCTTTGATTTCTGGTTCCTCAAGTTTAGGGACCTGCTGTGCCAGAGGAGCTGAGGTGCTCCTGGACCACTGATCACAATACTCTGAAGGGTGGTACCAGCCAAAGCACTTCACAGGGCAGTGACAGTGGGATCTGTACTCATTTGCATGCACCAGAAGCAGTGGCAGCAGCAGCATGGTGGAGTTCATGCTTTTAGCTGCTGTAGAGTGCTAGTGGGTGCCAGGGTGCTGGCCTCTGTGCAGGTGTTGGACACAGCAACAGTGGCAGTATGATTTGGGGGGCAAGGGCCATGCTAGCAACTGTTTGTGCATCTGTACCAGTAGTGGTGTTAGCAGTAGGCCAGAGCTCTGGTGTAGGATTGTGTGTCTACACATATCAATACTAACCTTGAATATAAATGGGATAAATGCCTTTAGTTTAAAGGCACAGAGCGGCAAGTGGATAAGGAAGCAAAATCCAATGGTATGCTGTCTTCAAGAAACCCATCTCACATGCAATGACAGTAATTGGCTCAAAATAAAGGGATGGAGAAAAATCTACCAAGCAAGAGAAACAAATAAAAATGCAGGGGTTACAACTCTAATTTCAAACAAAACAAACATTAAATCAACAAAGATAAAAAAAGAAGGGCATTAAATAATAGTAAGGGGTTCAATTCAACAAGAAGAACTAACTATAATAAATATATATGCACCCATGATAGGAGCACCTAGATTCCTAAATCAAGTTTTTGGAGACATTCAAAGAGACTTAGATTCCCACACAATAATAGTGGGAAACTTCAACACCTCACTGATAGCATTAGACAGATCATTGAGTCAGAAAATTAACAAAGATATTCAGGACTTGAAAGATATTCAGCAGTTGACCAAATGGAGCAGATAGACATTTATAGAACTCTCCACCCCGAAACAACAGAATATATATTCTTTTCTTCTACACTTGTCATATACTCTAAAATCAACTATACAATCAGATATAAAACAATCCTCAGCAAATGCAAAAGAACCTCCCTGTCATACCAACCAGTCTCCTGGACCACAGCATAATAAAATAGAATTCAAAACTAAGAAAATAGCTCAAAACCATACAATTAGATGGCAATGAAACAATATGCTCCTGACTGACTTTGAGGTAAATAATGAAACTAAGGCAGAAATCAAGAAGTTCTTTGAAATGAATGAGAACAAAGATATAACATGCCAGAATTTCTGGGACACAGAATTTCTGGGACATATTTATAGCACTAAATGCCCACATCAAAATGTTAGAAAGAACTCAATTTAACAACATAACATCACAATTAAAAGAACTAGAGAAGCAAGAGCAAACCAAGCCCAAAGCTAGGAAAAGACAAGAAATAACCCAAATCAGACCTACACTGAAGGAGACTGAGACATGAAAAACTATTCAAAAGATCAATGAAAGCAGGTGTGGGTTTTAAAAATAATAATAATAAATAGACCACTAGCTAGACTAATAAAGAAGAAGAGATGATCCAAATAACAATGAGAAATAATGAAGAGAATATTACAGGAATACAATGAATTACAGGAATACAATATTTTAAAAAATTTAATAAATAGACCCTAGCTAGACTAATAAAGAAGAAGAAGAGATAATCCAAATAACAATGAGAAATAATGAAGAGACCCCACAGGAATACAAATAACCATCAAAGACTATTATGAACACCACTTTGCACACACATATAAAAATCTAGAAGAAACTGATAAATTACTGGACACATATAGTCTCCAAAAACTAAACCAGGAAGAAATTAATTCCCTGAAAAGAACAATAATGAACTCCAAAATTTAATCAGTAATACGTAGCCTATCAACCAAAAAACAAGCCCAGGACCAGAGAATCACAACCAAATTCTACTAGATGTACAAAGAAGAGCTGGTGCCATTCCTACTGACACTATTTCAAAAAATTGAGGAGGAAGCACTCCTCCCTACCTTACTCTATGAGGTTGACATCATTCTGATACCAAAACCTGGCAGAGGTACAACAAAAAAAGAAAACTTTAGGACAATATCCTTGATGAACACTGATGCAAAATCCTCAACAAAATACTAGCAAACTGAATCGAGCAGCACATCAAAAACTAATCCACCACAATCAAGTAGGCATTTTCCCTGGGATTCAAGGTTGGTTCAGCATACACAAATCAATTTAATGTGATTCATCATATAAAAATAACTAAAGACAAAACCACATGATTATCTAAATAGATGCAGAAAAGGCTTCAATAATATTCAACATCTTTTCATGTTAAAAACTCTCAACAAATCACATATTGAAGGAACATACCTCAAAATAATAAGAGCTATCTGACAAACCCACAGCTAACATCATACCAAATAGGCAAAAGCTGGAAGCATTCCCCTTGAAAACTGGCTCAAGGCAAGGACGCCCTCTCTTACCACTCCTATTCAAAATAGCATTGAAAGTCGTGACCAGAGCAATGCAGCAAGAGAAAAAAATAAATGACACCAAAGTAGGAAGAGAAAGATTAAAAGTATCCCTGGTTGCAGATGACATGATTCTATATCTAGAAAGCTCTGCATTCTCAGCCCAAAAGCTCAATAAGTTGGTAAACCTTCAGCAAGGTTTCGGGTACAAAAACAACATATGAAAATAACTAACATTCCTATACACAAGCAACAGCCAAGGTAAGAGCCAAATTAGGAACACAATCCCATTCACAACTGCCACAAAAGGAATAAAATATTTAGGAATACAGCAAATCAGGGAGGTAAAAGATCTTTACAATGAGAATTTCAAAACACTCCTCAAAGAAATCAAAGATGACACAAAGAAAGAGAGAAACATTCTATACTCATAGATAGGAAAAATCAATATCCTTAAAGTGGCCATAAGGCCCAAAGCAATTTACAGATTCCTGCTATTCTGATCAAGCTACCAATAACATTCCTCACAGAACTAGAAAAAAAACAAAACTTAAAATTCACATGGAACCAAAAAAGAGCTTAAATAGTCAAGGCACACTTAAGCAAAAAGAACAAAGCTAGAGGCATTACATTACTGACCTCAAACTATACTACAAGGCTACAGTAACCAAAACGGGATGGTACTGGTACACAGACACATAGACCAATGGAACAGAATAGAGAATCCAGAAATAAGGTCACATGCCAACAACCCCCTCTTGGAGCCAATAAACAATTAGAACAAGGTTTTAGGATTCAAAGTTAATATACAAATGATAGTTACTTTCCTATATACTAGCAAATGTAATTTGAAAAAAAAAAAATTAGTATTTGCATTAGCACCCTCCAAAATGAAATATTTCAGTATAAATCTCTTAAAATATGCACAAGGTCTATATGAGAAACATTATAATACTCTGATGAATGATTTCAAAAAAAGAACCAAATAAATGGAGAGATATTCATGTTCACAGATAGCAAGACTCAATATTGGCAAGGTGTCAGTTTTTTTCAACTTCATCTATAAAGTCAACACAATTCTAATCAAAATCTTAACAAATTATTATATGCATTTTGGTAAACTGAGCCTAAAGTTTACATGGAGAGGCCAAAGGCCCAGAGTACTCAATTCAAAACAAAAAAGGGAAGAACAAAGTAAGAGGACTGACACTACCCAATGTCAAGACTGACTGTAAAGTTACTGTAATCAACATAGTGTGGTATTGGTGAAAAAATAGATAAGCTGACCAATAGAACAAAATAAATATACCAGAAGTATCCCAACATAAATATAGTCACCTAATCTTTGACAGAGGAACAAAGTCAATACAATGGAGCAAATAGTGCTAGAAAAACTTTAAAAAAGAAAAATTAATCTAGACACAGACCTTACACATTTCACAAAAAATAATATAAAATGGATCATAGAATGAAATATAAAATACTAACCTTACAAAATATGGAATATAGCAATGGAGAAAATCTAGGTAACTTTGGGTATGGGAATGACTTTTTAGATATAACACCAAAAACATTATCTATAAAATAAATAACGCATAAGCTGGACTTTGTTAAAATTTAAAACCCTGCTCTGCAAAAGACAATGTTAAAAGAATGAGAAGACATGACAGACCAGGAAAAAAATACTTGCAAAAAATCCTTTCAATTAAGGACTATTATCCAAAATATTCAGAGAACTCTTGAAATTTATGAACAACCCATTTTTAAAATTGGGAAAGAGATCAAAACAGACACCTTACCAAGGAAGAGCTATAGATAGAAAGCCTATAAATTTTTTTTCAGCATCATGTATCATTAAGGAATTGCAAACTAAAGCAACATTAAGATTCCACCACACACCTATGAAAATGGCTAATATCCAGAACACTGACAACATCTAACATTAGTAAGAATGTGGAACAACAGGAACTCTTACTCATTGCTAGTGGGAATGCAAAACGATGCCATTTTGGAAGACACTTTAGCAGACAGCATGACAGTTTCTTATAAAAACAAACTTAATCTCATATAATCCAGAAATCATGTATCTTGATATTCACCCTAATGAATTGAAAACTTATGTTCACTCAAAATCCTATTCATGAATGTTTACAGCAGCTTTATTCATAATTGTCAAAATTTAAAAGCCACCAAGATGTTTTTCATGAGATGGGTGGATAAATAAACTGAGGTCCACCAACTCAATGGAATAAGTACTATTTATTAAAAAGAAATGAACTCTCTACCCAATAAAGAAAACACATGAAAGAAAATAAAATTCATATTACTCAGTGCAAGAAGCCAGTCTTGAAAGACTACTTACTGTATAATTCCAACTGTATGATATTCTGGTAAAAGCAAAACTATAGATAAAAAGAAAAGTGATTGTTACAGGTTAAGAAGAAGGGAGGGGGCCAGGTGCAGCGGCTCACACCTGCAGCACTTGGGGAGGCAGAGGGGAGAATCACGAGGTCAGGAGATCGGGACCATCCTGTCTAACACCATGAAACCCAGTCTCCACTAAAAAATACAAAAAAATTAGCCAGTCATGGTGGCATATGCCTGTAGTCCCAGTTACTGGGGAGGCTGAGTCAGGAGAATCACTTGAACTTGGGAGGCGGAGGTTGCAGTGAGCCTAGATTGCACCATTGCACTTCAGCCTGGGTGACAAAGCGAGACTTTGTCTCAAAAAAAAAAGGAAAAGGGAAGAAAAAAGAAGAAGAAGGAGGAGGAGGAGGAGAAGAAAAAGGAGAAGAAGAAGAAGAAGAAGAAGAAGGAGAAGAAGAAGAAGAAAGAGAAGGAGAAGGAGAAGGAGAAGGGAAGGAGAAGGAGAAGGAGAAGGAGAAGGAGAAGGGAGAGGAGGAGGAGGAGAGGGAGGAGGAGGACCAAGGGAGGGAGGGAGGAAGGGAGGGAGGAAGGGAGGGAGGGAGGGAGGAATAGGAAGAACACAGGATAAGTGCAGTGAAATTATTTTGCATTACATTATAATGATAGATAACTATCATTAGACATTTTTCAAACCCCATAAAATACAATATCAAGAGTGAAACAATATAAACTATGGACATTGGGTGATAAATGATGTACCAGTGTTAAGTCCATCAATAGTAACAGGTATAACCATTCTGTTGCAGCATATTGATAGTGGGAGACATTGTGCATGTGTGTTGACTGGTGGGTATATTGTAACTTTCTCTACTTTCTGTTCAATATTGCTGTGAGCTTTAAAATGCTCTAAAATAAAGTTTATTAATTTATATATGTATATACATACACGTTACTTAAGTTTTCATAAAGCTGTAGTTATATATTTCACTCAAGCGTTAAAAGCACAAATATATGCACATGCCTTGCTTTTGTATTTCACGGTTCCTAAAACCTTTTAAACAAGGTAATACTTATTAATGATTTTTCCCAGAAGACTACATACACTCATTTTACCACTCATCTCACACACAATAATATGATTTCCTACCTAATATAGTATAGTTATTGAGGGTATCCATGTATCTCATACATAGCAAAATTAGGCAGTTTACACAGTAAGAGTTTGGAAAAATAAAGTCAAGGATGGGGAAATAGGTATAGGCAAGAGTAAACTCATTAGTTCAATCAGGAAACTTAGAGTATCAAATATTTTTTGTATATCAAGTTTTAGGGAGTAACTAATACAGAGGTCATTTTCTTACAGCCAAAAGTCTTGTCAGTCTATCACTTCCCTTTACTGCGGCCACTTGGGGAAAAAGAAGTTCTGCCTTTTTAACAGTTTCTGTTGAAGCTATTTCACAGACAGAGAAGTGGAGATGAATGAAGAATCTTAACAGAAGTCATATGAACCTTCATTTTAATAATTCAGGACAAGTAATGTTACAGAATTAAAGAGCTATAGATTCAAGAGATGCAAATAATCTCTCTCTCTTTTTTTTTTTTGCTGGAAAATCAATTAATTTAATTGTGTAGTTAGACATTTAAATTAAAAAGTTTGGTTAGTTTAATTGGCAAGACTTTCTACAATAAAAACACCTCAATTTGATCATTTGTTCTCTCATTTTTTTCTATTGTTAAGACATTGCTTTACATAGAATTACACAGAATAACTATTTCTAATTATGTACTCCTATTTTTCATGTTTTGGTTTCAAACATTAATTTTAAAATTAAGCAACTAGAAGTAGAAACTGAATAAACTTGAAATTTATATAAAAGCCCCACAAGAAATCATTGTAATGATGATAAAGTAGGGCACGATTCAAAATGGAGCAAACAAAAGTAAGTCTGTGATATAGAACCACAAAATGCCAGATCGAAAGGATTCATTAGTTGACAATTATTTTTCATTTTGTGTGTTCAGAAAACATAAAGTACATATCTACATAAACCATCTAGTAACCATCATAAAAAAAATCTAATAAATACTTAGATCTACATTTTCAAAATAACTGATTGTACTAATTTATTTTAATTAACTTATACCAATAATACTTTTTGATGTTAATTTTAAGAAATTTCATTTAAATCTGTTCTTCTGTTACTTAACAGCAGTAAAAAATTTGTTCTTTAAACTTTATTGTAACGATGGATGTGTGTATACATATATATTACATATTATTTATTTACAAAATATGTATAACACAGCATTTTGAAGTTTGTTCCTTGAGATTTATATTATAATAGCACGGTTCTCGTTATAAGTAGCCGTATAGTAGCTATTATTTTTCAAAGTCCTGAAGCACTCACTTTCAATGAGAGTCACTATGATTGACTAGGAGTTTGCTGTGGATTCGTCAGGACTCATAGAATTATTTTGATCAGAAAAATACTGTTAGAAAATATTTTACAGTTGGAAAAGTCAAAAGTGAAGCCTTAAATTATTCACTTAGTATTAGCATCTCATGTTTTAGAGGCAAAATTCCTTCTAGAATTCAAATCTTTAAATTCCCAGAGTTTATTATTAATGATGGGTTACATGAGTCTTCTTTGCTAATTATAATGTGTGCTTACCTCTTGCCATGTCCATATAAAGTATTTTTTACTTTTCTTTATCATCGAAATACTTTGTTACTTGTTCTCTGTCATCAGGTGACATTGCTTTCAGCTTTGCTGAAGCCATTAAAATTGGTTCCATCAAATAGCTTATGCCTATCTTGTAAATTCTCAAAACTACTCCTTTCTGTTTTTACCCCATCTGTTCTGTTGCCTGATCATGTGCTGTTTTGTGTCCTCCAAGTGCTCTTTCCAAAAAGCATGCTTTCTCTTTCTTGTCTTTTTCTATATTTACCTTTCAAGTTGCTCCTTCCTATTTGCACACCGAAGCTTTAAAGTCACAGACCAATGGTTTCCTCACATTCTTTAGCTAGACTTCATGACATCTGCCCATCTCCTTGGTATAAAACACTTTGCTTTTCTGGTTCCACTTTTCTAATCTACTTTAAAATGTTGTGGTTTTTGTTGTTGTTGTTGTTGTTGTTGTTTTCCTTTTCCCTTCCTTCTAACTTTTGATTTTCTTAATGTTCTGCTATTGCCTTTTCTTATCAACCTCACCTTGGTAAGGCCATCAGTTTAAAAACTAGAATAATAATGTGTTAATGGAACCCCTTTACCTTACTTATACATCAAATGTAGGGAGATTTCTTCCTACATTTAGGAAGGATAGAGATAGTCCCCTAAGAGATAACAAAATGTCCAGTAATTTATTTAACATTGCCATCTACTTAATCCCAGCCTCTTAAACTAGACCTAACCCAGAGTGAATTAAACCTCTTCTCCAAGAAAACTTTCTTTTTGCCAATTTGTATTTATATAAATAGCATTACCTTTTTTTACTTTCCTCCCCTACTATCATCTAATATGAAAATTGTTGATTCCATCTGCTTCAACAATTGCATTGTTTCAATGCAATTCAATTCTTCAAGCTTAATACGAATGGTTTATGTAATTGTTCTCATGCTATTCGGTGGGAGGAAAACAAAATGCAGTAGTATTGCCACCTCCATAAATACGAGGTCAAAAGAAGAATACAACTATTGTTGCTGATAATGCAAAGTAGAATGAGTACTGTCACATAGTGAAGGTGGCAGGAAAAGAATACTTTAACAGCTTGCAAAACCTGTTTTTAAATATTTATGTCATTTATCTTTCCTTTATCTGGTTCTCAAATGGTACTTTATTTTGGGACGTAATTAATTCTCACTCAAACTCATACTATGAATTCTTACATTGGTCTCATTTCCTCCCATTTCTCTCCTTTTCAATTACCTTCTCAAAATGTATTTTCTTATCTCCTCACTCTGCACCAAACAGTTATGATCATGATTTTCTACAAACTCGCATGGACTACAAACACACTTCATCTTTAAGGAAACTTCCATATTTAATTTGGCATATTACTTTTACTAGAAACAATTGTCTTAAAAACTCGAATACGTTTTGTTTACATTTGTATAATGCACAACACCCAATCTAGCATTTTATACATAATAGGTTCTTGAAACATACGTTAATTTTCACAGAATTAGGAATATTTCTAAATTATTGAAAAGTGTCTCATAAAATTTTTCAACAAAATGAATACTAATTATTTCCATTTAAGATTACATAGAAAATATGTGTTTATTTTTTCTCAAATTTATATTGTACAAACATGATATTAATTATGATAGTAATATCAAACAATAATAATTATTTGCAATTTTATTAAAGTAGAACTTGCAAATATATAATTCATTTGATCTCCTAAAACATTATTCCATAAATATATCATGAAAAAAATGACAGAGCTTACAGGGGTCAACAGGCTTAATTAGGATCATTACCTCAGTATGAAAGTATACTGGACCAGGTGCAATCGTTCACACCTGTAATCCCAGCACTTTGGGAGGCCAAGGCAGGAGGATCACTTGAGCCCAGTTGTTTGGAACCAGCTTGAGCAACATGGCGAAACCCTGTCTCTTCAAAAAATACAAAAATTAGCCAGATGTGGCTGTGTATGCCTGTAGTCCAGCTACTCAAGAGGTTGAGATGAGAGAATTGCTTATGCCTGGGAGATCCAGGCTGCAATGAGGTATCATCACACCACTATACTCCAGCCTGGGCCACAGAGAGAGACTCTATCTCAAAAAAATATATATATATATATATATATATATATATAAAGTCTAAAAGGCTTATTATCTGTTCTCAAATGAAATACCCTTTCTACTAACATCTTATAACTATTGTACCAAGAAATAACAGATAGGCTCCTTCATTTTCACTGAATTGCTCTGTGATTCTATTCCACAAAATTAAATAACTTTTCAAAGAATTTCTTATTTTTTATTACATATGCTCCTTTTTTCTGCACTAATGTTATGAAAAATATTTATGTAGCAGAATTCTTGGTGCTATGGGCTAAATTGTATCTCCCTCAAATTCATTTGTTGACATCCTAACCCTCAATACCTGAGAATGTGATTATATTTGGAGATAGGTGCCTTTAAACAGGTAATTAAGTTAAAATAAAGCCATCACAGTGGGCCTTAATGTAACTAAGCCTGAATCTTTATAAGAGGAAATCAGGACACACAAGAGACACTAGGGGCACATGTTCATGCAGAAGAGAGACCATGTGCACCCATAGAGAAGGTGGCCAAAGACAGAGCCCTTAGAAGAATCTAACCCTGTCAGCACCTTGATCTTGAACTTCCAGTCTCCAAAACTGACAGAAAGTTAATATCTATTGCTTAAGTTACCCAATCTATAATATTTTGTTATAGTAGCCATACCAAAGTAATACAGTACACTCAGATAAGAAATAAAATATATTTTCACTTATTATATTTGAAGCTTGGTGTAAAAGTGAGTTTACTGTCTTGGACTAAGTGTTAATGCTTTAAGCATTCTAAACAATGATTCAATGAAACAATTGATGAACAAGATAAGTGTTTAATATATCAAATATAAAGCTTATTTATATGGAAAGGTTATATAAATGGAAAGATTTATATAGGAAGGCCAATAGAGAGATTTATTACCTCAGAGTTATGCATAAGACTGAGTCAACCATCAATTGTTCTTCTTGTCCAAGAATCACACTTATGCATAGATCCAGAGCTCAATGATTGGACTCTGGCATTTACTCATTTAAATTGTATAATATCAATAAAATTGTACTACTAATTTATAAATAAGAAGTACCCAATATATAGCCAAAATAGAGATCACAACTTATAGATTACATATTAATCTTTTATTTGAAGATCAGCATTTTAAAGAACTTCTTTCACAGTCTCATATTGTGAATATGTCTAAGATTATATGATTGTATGTGTGCATTATGTCTATACAAATATATATGTACATATCTTAGAGTGAATTGTGTATATATAAACTTAATATATAAATATATAGAGTATATACATAATGCATACGAAATATTGGGCTTCTATTCTAGTGAGTACAAACCTAAACCTAAAGATAAAAAATTCAGGAGTAATAAAATATGTGAAAAGAAATACATGAGAAGCTGCTATTTCTTGACAAGAGTGTTAATAAATATAGGCTACTGTTCTCCTGCCACCTATACAAATTAAAAAATATTTTATGCCAGAAATTAATGTTAAAATCATAATAATTCCCTGGAAATGCAAAAGAAATAAATACTGTTGTGGACAAAAAAAATGCACTGGAGAAAGGTGGGTGAGATAGTTTATAATAACATAATGTGGAAGTCTATTCTATATAATACATTTCTCTCCTTCATATTAGGCACATTATAGTCTCTGATTCTAAAGAGCAGAAATAACAATAGTTGATCTTTGTATCAAGAGGTGAAACCGAAAACAAAGTTGCACTGGAGGGCAGACAGAATGAAGGATGAACAATAGGTATATATGATGCTTTCACCCCCAATAACTGAATTGCTTCTGATCCTCTGTGATCATCTGGATTTAGTAATTTTAACTTTGAAACATGAATCTTAGAATTAAGTAGGCCTTAAGTGGAGGTATAGAAAAATTATCAGAAGGGCATGTTGTATTTTAATATAAGAAGGTGTGTGGACAAATGAGGCAAGATCATAAAAGCAGTAGATTTGTATTTTGAGCCATCCCCTACCTCTATCTCTAATCTCCTAAAAGTTTTATAAGGTATAAACCAGAAACTAGTGTTTTTCTCCCTCCTCTCAGTTGGTTATCATGATCCCAGGTAGATAATGGTTCCAAAAAAAAGAAAATGAATTTACAGGGAAAAAAAATGATATATAAGGAACATAAAGAAGTATAAAGGACAGCGTACTGAACAAGAGCGGCAAATTAGAAATAATTAATGAAAAATACAAATGTAATATGAAATAAGCATATACATATAATAAAATAAATAATTAACACTCAAAAACAGAGGGAATATGAACAAATATAAATGCAAATATAAAATACATTAGTGATACTAGATGACAAAATATGGTAGTTGAAATAATGAAAGAAATAAATGTGGGGGCAGAGTAAGATGGCCGAATAGGAACAGCTCCAGTCTCCAGCTCCCAGCACCAGTGACACAGAAGATGGGTGATTTCTGCATTTTCAACTGAGGTACAAGATTCATCTCACTAGGGAGTGCCAGACAATCAGTGCTGGTCAGCTGCTGCAGCCCCTGACCAGCCAGAGCTGAAGCAGGGCGAGGCATCACCTTACCTGGGAAGCTCAAGGGGGAAGGGAATCCCTTTTCCTAGCCAGGGGAACTGAGACACACAACACCTGGAAAAATCAGGTAACTCCCACCCCAATACTGCACATTACCAAAGGTCTTAGCAAATGGCACACCAGGAGATTATATCCCACACCTGTCCGGGAAGGTCCCATGCCCGGAGCCTCCCTCATTGCTAGCACAGCAGTCCATGATCTAACAGCAAGGCAGCAGCAAGGCTGGGGGAGGGGCACCCACCATTGCTGAGGCTTAAATAGGTAAACAAAGCCACTGAGAAGTTTGAACTGGGTGGAGCCCACAGCAGCTCAAGGAGGCCTGCCTGTCTCTGTAGACTCCACCTCTGGGGACAGGGCACAGCTAACAAAAAGAAAAAAGAAAAAAGCAGCAGAAACCTCTGCAGATGTAAACGACCCTGTCTGACAGCTTGGAAGAGAGCAATAGATCTCCCAACACAGAGGTTGAGATCTGAGAAGGGACAGACTGCCTGCTCAAGTGGGTCCCTGACCCCTGAGTAGCCTAACTGGGAGACATCCCCCACTAGGGGCACACCGACACCCCACACCTCACACGGAGGGGTACACCCCTGAGACGAAGCTTCCAAAGCAAGAATCAGACAGGTACACTCACTGTTCAGCAGTATTCTATCTTCTGCAGTCTCTGCTGCTGATACCCAGGCAAACAGGGTCTGGAGTGGACCTCAAGCAATCTCCAGCAGACCTACAGCTGAGGATCCTGACTGTTAGAAGGAAAACTAACAAACAGGAAGGACACCCACACCAAAACCCCATCAGTACGTAACCATTATCAAAGACCAAAGGCAGATAAAACAACAAAGATGGGGAAAAAGCAGGGCAGAAAAGCTGGAAATTCAAAAAATAAGAGCACATCTCCCCCTCCAAAGGAACACAGCTCATTGCCAGCAATGGATCAAAGCTGGATGGAGAATCACTTTGATGAGTTGAGAGAAGAAGGCTTCAGTCCATCAAACTTCTCAGAGCTAAAGGAGGAATTACGTACCCAGTGCAAAGAAACTAAAAATCTTCAGAAAAGAATGGAAGAATGGATAACTAGAATAATCAATGCAGAGAAGGCCATAAACAAACGGACAGAGATAAAAACCATGACATGAGAAATACGTGACAAATGCACAAGCTTCAGTAACCGACTTGATCAACTGGAAGAAAGAGTATCAGCGATTGAGGACCAAATGAATGAAATGAAGTGAGAAGAGAAGTCTAAAGAAAAAAGAGGAAAAATAAATGAACAAAGAGTTCAAGAAGTATGGGATTATGTAAAAAGACCAAATCTATCTCTGATTGGGGTGCCTGAATGTGACGGGGAAAATGGGACCAAGTTGGAAAACACTCTTCAGTATATCATCCAGGAGAACTTCCCCAACCTAGTAGGGCAGGCCAACATTCAAATTCAGGAAATACAGAGAACACCACCAAGATACTCCTCGAGAAGAGCAACTCCAAGATACATAATTGTCAGACGCACCAAAGTTGAAACGAAGGAAAAACTGTTAAGGGCAGCCAGAGAGAAAGGTCGGGTTACCCACGAAGGGAAGCCCATCAGACGAACAGCAGATCTCTCGGCAGAAACTCTACAAGCCAGAAGACAGTGGAGGCCAATATTCAACAGTCTTATAGAAAAGAATTTTCAACCCAGAATTTCATATCCAGCCAAACTAAGTTTCATAAGTGAAGGAGAAATAAAATCCTTTACAGATAAGCAAATGCGTAGAGATTTTGTCGCCACCAGGCCTGCCTTATAAGAGACCCTGAAGGAAGCAATAAACATGGAAAGGAACAACCGGTACCAGCCATTGCAAAAACATGCCAAAAGGTAAAGACCATCGAGGCTAGGAAGAAACTGCATCAACTAATGAGCAAAATAAGCAGTTAATACCATAATGACAGGATCAAGTTCACACTTTATAGTGTGATATTATAAGGTTTAAGGTTAATAACAATATTAACCTTAAATGTAAATGGACTAAATGGTCCAATTAAAAGACACAGACTGGCAAACTGGATAAAGAGTCAAGACCCATCAGTTTGCTGTATTCAGGAGACCCATCTCACATGCAGAGACACACATAGGTTCAAAATAAAGGCATGGAGGAAGATCTACCAAGAAAATGGAGAACAAAAATAAAAAAGCAGGGGTTGCAATACTAGTCTCTGATAAAACAGACTTTAAACCATCGAAGATCAAAAGAGACAAAGAAGGCCATTACATAATGGTAAAGGGATCAATTCAACATGAAGAACTAACTATCTGAAATATATATGCACCCAATACAGGAGCACCCAGATTCATAAAGCAAGTCCTTAAGGACTTACAAAGAGACTTAGACTCCCATACAATAATAATGGGAGACTTCCACACCCCACTGTCAACATTAGACAGATCAATGAGACAGAAAGTTAACAAGGATATCCAGGAATTGAACTCATCTCTGCACCAAGTGGACCTAATAGACATCTACAGAACTCTCCACCCCAAATCAACAGAATATACATTCTTCTAGGCACCAAATTGCACTTATTCCAATATTGACCTCATAATTGGAAGTAAAGCACTCCTCAGCAAAGGTAAGAGAACAGAAATTATAACAAACTTATTATAACTGTGTCTCTCAGATCACAGTTCAATCAAACTAGAACTCAGGACTAAGAAACTCAATCAAAACCACTCCACTACATGGAAACTGAACAACCTGCTCCTGCATGACTACTGGCTACATAACGAAATGAAGGCAGAAATAAAGATGTTCTTTGAAACCAATGAGAACAAAGATACAACATACCAGAATCTCTGGGACACATTTAAAGCAGTGTGTAGAGGGAAATGTATAGCACTAAATGCCCACAAGAGAAAGCTGGAAAGATCTAAAATGGACACTCTAACATCACAATTAAAAGAACTAGAGAAGCAAGAGAAAACACATTCAAAAGCTAGCAGAAGGCAAGAAATAACTAAGTTCAGAGCAGAACTGAAGGAGATAGAGACACAAAAAACCCTCTAAAAATCAATGAATCCAGGAGTTGTTTTTTGAAAAGATCAACAAAATTGACAGACCACTAGCAAGACTAATAAAGAAGAAAAGAGAGAAGAATCAAATAGATGCAATAAAAATGATAAAGGGGATATCACCACCGACCCCACAGAAATACAAACTACCATCAGAGAATACTATAAACAACTCTATGCAAATAAACTAGAAAATCTAGAAGAAATGGATAATTTCCTGGACACTTACACTCTCCCAAGACTAAACCAGAAAGAAGTTGAATCCCCGAATAGACCAATAGCAGGCTCTGCAATTGAGGCAATAATTAATAGCCTACCAACCAAAAAAAGTCCAGGACCAGATGGATTCACAGCTGAATTCTACCAGAGGTACAAGGAGGAGCTGGTACCATTCCTTCTGAAACTATTCCAATCAATAGAAAAAGAGGGAATCCTCCCGAACTCATTTTATGAGGCCAACATCATCCTGATACCAAAGCCTGGCAGAGACACATTAAAAAAAGAGAAATTTAGATCAATATCCCTGATGAACATCGATGCAAAAATTCTCAATAAAATACTGGCAAACCGAATCCAGCAGCACATCAAAAAGCTTATCTACCATAATCAAGTGGGCTTTATCCCTGGGATGCAAGGCTGGTTCAACATACACAAATCAATAAACGTAATTCAGCATGTAAACAGAACCAAAGACAAAAACCACATGATTATCTCAATAGATGCAGAAAAGGCCTGTGACAAAATTCAACAGCCCTTCATGTTAAAAACTCTCAATAAATTCTGTATTGATGGAACGTATTTCAAAATAATAAGAGCTATTTATGCCAAACCCATAGCCAATATCATACTGAACGGGCAAAAACTGGAAGTATTACCTTTGAAAACTGGCACAAGACAGGGATGCCCTCTCTCACCACTCCTATTCAACATAGTGTTGGAAGTTCTGGCTAGGGCAATCAGGCAAGAGAAAGAAATAAAGGATATTCAGTTAGGAAAAGAAGAAGTCAAATTGTCCCTGTTTGCAGATGACATGATTGTATATTCAGAAAACCCCATTGTCTCAGCCCAAAATCTCCTTAAGCTGATAAGCAACTTCAGCAACGTCTCAGGATACAAAATTAATGTGCAAAAATCACAAGCATTCTTATACACCAGTAACAGACAAACAGAGAGCCAAATCAGGAATGAACTTCCATTCACAATTGCTTCAAAGAGAATAAAATACCTAGGAATCCAACTTACAAGGGATGTAAAGGACCTCTTCAAGGAGAACTACAAACTACTGCTCAGTGAAATAAAAGAGGACACAAACAAATGGAAGAACACACCATGCTCATGGATAGGAAGAATCAATATCATGAAAATGGCCATACTGCCCAAGGTAATTTATAGATTCAATGCCATCCCCATCAAGCTACCAATAAGTTTTTTCACAGAATTGAAAAAACCTGCTTTAAAGTTCATATGGAACCAAAAAAGAGCCCACATTGCCAAGACAATCCTAAGTCAAAAGAACAAAGCTGGAGGCGTCATGCTACCTGACTTCAAACTATACTACAAGGCTACAGTAACCAAAACAGCATGGTACTGGTACAAAAATAGAGATATAGACCAATGGAACAGAACAGAGTCCTCAGAAATAATACCACACATCTGTAGCCATTTGATCTTTGAAAAACCTGAGAAAAACAAGAAATGGGGAAAGTATTCCCTATTTAATAAATGGTGCTGGGAAAATTGGCTAGCCATAAGTAGGAAGCTGAAACTGGATCCTTTACTTACACCTTATAAAAAATTAATTCAAGATCGATTAGAGACCTAAATATTAGACCTAATACCATAAAAACCCTAGAAGAAAACCTAGGTAATACCATTCAGGACATAGGCATGGGCAAAGACTTCATATCTAAAACACCTAAAGCAATGGTAACAAAAGCCAAAATTGACAAATGTGATCTAATTAAACTAAAGAGCTTCTGCCCAGCAAAAGAAACTGCCATCCGATTGAACAGGCAACCTACAGAATGGGAGAAAATTTTTGCAATCTACTCATCTGACAAAGGGCTAATATCCAGAACCTACAAAGAACTCAAACAAATTTACAAGAAAAATACAAACCACCCCACCAAAAAGTTGGCAAAGGATATGAACAGACATTTCTCAAAAGAAGACATGTGGCCTGTAATCCTAGCACTTTGGGAGGCCGAGACGGGCGGATCACGAGGTCAGGAGATCGAGACCATCCTGGCTAACACGGTGAAACCCCGTCTCTACTAAAAAATACAAAAAACTAGCCGGGCGAGGTGGCGGGCGCCTGTAGTCCCAGCTACTCGGGAGGCTGAGGCAGGAGAATGGCAGGAACCTGGGAGGCGGAGCTTGCAGTGAGCTGAGATCCGGCCACTGCACTCCAGCCTGGGTGACAGAGCGAGACTCCGTCTCAAAAAAAAAAAAAAAAAAAAAAAAAAAACAAAGAAGACATGTGTACAGCCAATAGACACATGAAAAAAATGCTCATCATCACTGGCCATCAGAGAAATGCAAATCAAAACCACAATAAGATACCATCTCACACCAGTTAGAATGGCAATCATTAAAAAGTCAGGAAACAACAGATGCTGGAGAGGATGTGGAGAAATAGGAACACTTTTACACTGTTGGTGGGATTGTAAACTAGTTCAACCATTATGGAAAGCAGTATGGCGATTCCTCAAGGATCTAGAACTAGAAGTACCATATGACCCAGCCATCCCATTACTGGGTATATACCCAAAGGGTTATAAATCATGTTGCTATAAAGACATATGCACACGTATGTTCATTGCAGCACTTTTCACAATAGCAAAGACTTGGAATCTACCCAAATGTCCATCAGTGACAGACTGGATTAAGAAAATGTGGCACATATACACCATGGAATACTATGCAGCCATAAAAAAGGATGAGTTTGTGTCCTTTTTAGGGACATGGATGCAGCTGGAAACCATCATTCTCAGCAAATTATCGCAAGAACAGAAAACCAAACACCACATGTTCTCACTCATAGGTGGGAAGTGAACAGTGAGATCACCTGGACTCAGGAAGGGGAACATCACACACCGGGTCCTATTATGGGGAGGGGGGAGGGGGAGGGATTGCATTGGAAGTTATACCTGATGTAAATGACGAGTTGATGGGTGCTGACGAGTTGATAGGTGCAGCACACCAACATGGCACAAGTATACATATGTAACAAACCTGCACCTTGTGCACATGTACCCTAGAACTTAAAGTCTAATAAATAAATAAATAAAACCATTTTTAAAACTTAAAAAATAAAAAGAAATAAATATGCAGTTAAAATTAAAGAAAGCCTGTATGAATAGAAATATTCCACAGAAACATAAGTGTAACTAATTAAAGAGAAAAAAGAAAATATAGAAAACAAAAATAAAACTTCAATACCTAGTCAATATGGTTATATTATAAATCAGATTAATAAAGTTTTCAAAGTGCTAAGCAGTATGGAATTTTAAAAATTAACTTCTAGTTACACTATACAGAAAGTTCTGAATTCTTTTAAAAAAGAAATTATATCAATTAAAAGGCACAATTATTAGATACTTATTGGTCTTCACAACAGCAACTCTAGATGTAAGAAGTCAAAGGAATAATACTGAATAGTTGACAGTAAATATTATAGTCTAATTTTTTCCAGAAAACTGGCAGATATATTCAGTGACAAAAATAAAAGTCTTTGTCACGCAAGGACAGCTTTTGTTAATGTACTTAAACAATATACTATAGAAAGAAAAAAATAATTTCAATATTTCATGTATCTGGGATTTGAATAACAATAATCAGTAAATTTTTGTTAAAGATTAATGTCATCAACATAATAAATAAGAAACAATGTTTTAAAATAAATATAGTATGTTTGTTACTATCAGGAAATTTATATAGTATCAATATGATACATGTTTTAGGTGTTGTGATATCAATGAGCCAGAGGATTCCAAGATGATTCCAGGAAGTGTATAGCAAAATAGAAACATAAGCATGAGTGCATGTATATATGTACTCCCAGTCCATTCATCCTATCTTTATTCACATATATTTACATAGGTGTGTGCAATTCCATTTATCCCATATATAAATATATATATTATAAATAAACATAGGATAAATGTAATTGTGATAAACAAATGAATATAAAATGGAAAAGCTATAGTAAATCATAACACAAATGTCACTGAATTTAATACAACTAAGTTAAACTTATATCAAGGCACAAACTTCAGATTGGATAAGAAAAAAGTTCTAAGTTTCTGAAATCTATAAGAGATACAATGAAAACAACAAAGAAAGTTTAAAAATAAAATCATTGCAATTTAAATAAGACAATTAAAATCAAAGAATCCTATTCAAGCAGCTGTATAATTAAAAATAGAACTGAAGTATACAAATAAAAAAGGATAAAGTCAAATTCCATACACTATTTAAACAATAGATGAATAGAATATAACAAGTATAAATCTATATATGTATCTAAAAATGTAGACTTTTTATATATTTATAAATAACAACTGATTAAATTATAGGTAAAAATCAATAAATCTGTGATAATAGGTGGGACTGTAATTGGAGGCATCTTTTTTATCATTGTTCTTTCAGTGACTGGATAATTATGAAGGCATAGATAAAGAAGTGTATAAATATTTGATTATTGTATTCAATATGTTAATGTATGTTACCCAAAATAACCAAAAAGAATTTTATAGCATAAGTAAACTTAACACAAATAGACCTTGTAAAGACTCCAATGAAAGCATTAATAAACTGCAACATTCAAGAGCAGAGATAATATGTTCTCAGTGAATCATTAAATAGAATTAAAATGCAATAAAAATAGCTAAAAATATACATCCATACATATATACATACATGTATACACATATATGTGTGTATATATTATGTGTAAGATTAACTAGAAAAAAATATAGAGAAAGTCAATGAAAATCTAAATCTGATTCTTTCAAAATGTCAATAAAATTTATTAGACTCAAGCTAGATTGATCAGAAATAAAGAAACACAAATTACCAGTAGCAGGAATGCGAGAAGTGGCACCATTGTAGACACATAATATATATACACACGCACATATACATATTTATAATATATGTGTATGTATATACACATAATCCAGGTATTTAGTTTAAAAAGTCATGCTCATTGCAATAGAAGATAGACCAATAAAACTCAAAATCATTCCCTTAAATAGTAATAATCAAATATTAATAGGGCTAGTATCATATAAATAATAATATAAATTCTCAAATATTGAGGAATAAAGAAGAAAACTTTAAAACTATTAAATGACTTTGACAAAGCCTGGAAGAGATAGAGATTAATAGCATTCCAAGATAAGTTCACTTTGTTTAGTTATCCACTTCCAACAAACTTATATGCATTTTAATAAAATACATTAAAAACTATTCAGCCTTATAAATAAAGAGTGGAACAACTTTGAAATTAATTTTTGATAAAATTAAATTAGAAACCAAATTAACAGAAAGATAGCTAAAAAATCATTGAGTATTTAGAGAACAGCACAGTTTCATATAAGCGAAGGAAGAAATCAAGAGAGAAATTTAAAAAGCATTCTGATCTGAATGAAAATGAAAATAAAATATATAAAATGTATCAGTTTTAGGTAAAGTAGTAACACTATGTGAAGCAGCAGCACTACATGTACAGATTAGAAAAGATAAAAAAAGATTCAAATCCTGTACTTTAACTACCACTTAAGTATTCAACAGCAAAGACTTGGAACCAACTCAAATGCCCATCAACGATAGGCTGGATAAAGAAAATGTGGCACATATAAACCATGGAATACTATGCAATCATGAAAAAGAATGAGTTTAGGTCCTTTGCAGGGACATGGATGAAGCTGGAAACCATCATTCTCAGCACACTCACACAGAAACAGAAAACCAAACACCACATGTTCTCATTCATAAGTGGGAGTTGAACAATGAGTACACATGGACACAGGGAGGGGAATATCACATACTGGGGCCTGTTGGGGGGCAGGGAGCAAGAGGAGGGAGAGCACTGGGACAAATATCGAATTTGTGTGGAGCTTAAAACCTAGTTTATGGGTTGATAAGTGCAGCAATCCACCACGGCACATGTATACCTGTGTAACAAACCTGCACATTCTGCACATGTATCCTGGAACTTAAAGTAAAATAATAAAAAAAAAAAAATTAAAGAAGAAGAATGCCTGGAAAAAAGTTGGGCACCTAGCGGGCATTTGGGGTTTTTGGTTAACTCATTGAATGTTAGCAATCTGTAGATTCTTGATATGACAAACAACTTAATGACTTTCACTCACTCATCATTTAGAAGTATCCTGAAGTATCTATATTGTTTAAAATTCAGTTCAATTATATATTAAATTAGAAGTAGAAATAATATGAGGCATATAATGTCAGGATATCAGAAAAAATGAATTAGAAAAAGGAGAACAAATGAAATCAACAGTAAGCACAGAAAGGGCATAATATAGATTATAGTGAAAAGGATTAACTAGAAAATAGAAATATAGAGAAAATCGATGAAAATCTGTGCTGGGTGCGGTGACTCACACCTGTGATCCCAGCACTTTGGGAGGCCGAGGCGGGCAGATCATGAGGTCAGGAGATTGAGAACATCCTGGCTAACATGGTGAAACCCCCCCAAAAATATATGTGTGTGTGTGTGTGTGTGTGTGTGTGTATAGACACACACAGAAAAATTAGCAGGACATGGTGGCAGCCGCCTATAGTCCCAGCTACTTGGGAGGCTGAGGCAGGAGAATGGTGTGAACCTAGGAGGCAGAGATTGCAGTGAGCCGAGATTGTGCCACTGCACTCCAGCCTGGGTTACAGAGCGAGACTCCATCTCAAAAAAAAAAAAAAAAAAAAACGAAATCTAACTCTTTCAAAATGTCAATAAAAGTTATCAGGCTCAAGCTAGATTGATCAGAAACAAAATAGAGAAACACAAATTACCAGTAGCAGGAATGTGAGAAGTGACACCATTGCAGATTTTACAGGTACATTTTAAAAAAATACTAATAAGGCAACATTGTGAAAAATGTTAAACCAGTAAGTTCAACAGCATAAATGGACAAATACTGTGAAAGACACAAATTTCCAAAGCTCACTAAAAGTAATATGGATAACCTAAGTAATACTATATTTATGAAAAACAGAACTTGTCATTAAAAACAGAAAACCAAATACCTCATGCTCTTACTTCTAAATGAAAACTAACAATTGAGCACACCTGGATGTAAATATGGGAACAGTAGGCACTGTGGACTACTAGAGGGGTGAGGTAGGGAGGAGGCATAGGTTGAAAAACTACCTGTTGGGTACTATGCTCACTACCTGGGTGATAGGTTCACAACCTAAAACTTCAGCTTCAAGCAATATTCCCTTGTAACAGAGCTGCATGTGTACCCTCCTTATGAAAAAAAAAAAGAAAAAAGCCTTCAACAAAGAAAACTCTATGCCCAGGTGATATCACAATAAATTCTACCAAACATTTAAAAAAATTTTTAAATAAACTATTCCAGAAAATTGAAGATAGAATATTCTTAACATGATATAAAAAAAAATAACGCTGAAAGTAAAACTAGAAAAGAAACAATAGAAGCAAACTTTAGACCAATATCCCTCACGAACATACATGCAAACATTTTTCAGAAAATGTTAACAAGTAGATTCAACGCTTGTTAACATTCAATACAAAAAACAGACCAATTTGAGTTTATATCAAAAATAAAAGGTTGCTTTAACATCAGAATAAAAAGGAATATCATTCATCACATACACATATAATCATCCTAATAGATATTTAAAAAGCATTACAGTAATTGAACTATTGTTTCTGATTTTAAAACACTAAAAAAGAATATTTCAGTAAACAAGAAAAGGAAAATTCCCCAACCCGATGTAAGTTGCCTATAACAACCTAAGCGTATATAGTTAATTATGTAAAAATGATTGTTTTCCCCTTTGATAGGAAAAAAGGAAAATATATCTTTTCTCACTATTCCTAGTCAAGTTTCCAGTCAACGCAGCAAGGCATAAAAAGCTTATATAGTCATTTGGATTGGCGGGGAAGAGGAAAACCTTTTTTTTGTTGTTGTTGTTGTTTTAGCAGACAACATGTTACTCTACCAAAAACAGACAACATGTTACTCTACAAAAAAACTTCTTGAACTAATAAGATTGCTTAACACATGTCTCAGGATACAAGATCACTATAAACAATCAATTGTGTTTCTACAAAATTGAAATTTTTGAAAATACCATTTATAATAGCATCAAAATTATGAAATACTTGGGGATAATTGGAAAATGTATGTAAGATCTAGAAATTGAAAACAAAAAAAAAACTATTACTAAGAGAAATGAAACATTAATGATGAAATACAGTCTGTTTATATAGTAAAATTATCAATTTTTAAGATGTCAAATTTTCCCCAAATGATCTATAAATTCAATGACATTCCAATGAAATTTTCAGAAAATATTTATATAGACTTTGGCATGCTGACTCTAAAATTTAGATAGAAATCCAAAATACCTAGAAGAGTGAAACGTTTTGAAAAAGAAAAAACAGTTGAAGGATATATACTACCTGACTTTAATAATTATTACAAACCTACAGTCAACAAGACAGTGTAGTACTGGCATAGACAAGTGTAGCAGATGAAAGAGGAAAGAAATCACCCGAGGTCAGGAGGTCGAGACCAGCCGGGCCAACATGGTGAAACCTAGTCTGTACTAAAACTACAAAAGTTAGCCAGGTATGGTGGCACACACCTGTAATCCCAACTATTTGGGAAGCTGAGGCAGGGGAATCGCTTGAACCGCGGAGGTGGAGGTTGCAGTCAGCCAAGATCATGCCACTGCACTCCAGTCTGGGAGACAGAGTGAGACTCCAACTAAAAAAAAAAAAAAAAAAGAAAAAGAAAAGGAAAGAAAAAAACTCACACATAGATGCTCAATTGATTTTTAAACTACGTGTAAAGGAAATTTGGTGAAAGGATAATCTTTTCAAAATATGGTCATGTAACATATACATTCAGAAAAATTAAACAAAAACTTTGATTTATACTTTTATCATGTACAAAAAATTAACTCAAAATGACTCTTAGAACCATTTTTAAGCCTAACCCTATAAAACTTCTAGAAGAAAATATAGCAGGAAATTGTGGATTTGACTTTGGCAAATATTTCCTAAATAAGACAACAAAAACACAATCCATAACAGCAAAAAAACAAAAACAATAACAACAACAAAAAACAAAAAACATAAATCAGGTTTCATTAAACTTGAATGATACCACTATTCCAAAGCCACTTTTAAGAGGATGAAAAGATAAGTCATAGACTAAGATAAAGTAGGGTAGACAAATCTCAAAATATTTAAGCAAAATTAAAAACTACAGACAAAAATGAGCACACACACTGAGTATACACAATATTGTTCCTTTATCTGAAGTTACATGGTTACCTACAATCAACTGTGGTCCACAAATATTAAATGGGACAGTTCAGAAACTAACAATTCATAAGTTTTAAATTGTGCCTCATTCTGAGTAGCATGATGAAATCTCACTCTGTCCTCCTCTGTCCAGTCCAGGCTATGAACCATTCCTTTGTACAGTGTACCCACACTATACAATCTGATTTATATAAAATTTTAGAAAATGCAAACTACTCTGTACTGACAAAAAACAGATCAGTAGTTGTCTATGACTAGGGGTAGTATTGAGAAAAGGTGTGGGGTCCATACTGCCAAGGGGTACAAGGAAACTTTTGGGAGTGGTAGATATGCTCACTATCTTGACTGTAGTATTTTCTCACTGATGTATACATATGTTAAAAATTTCAAATTTACATTTTAAACTTGTGAAGTTTATTGTATGTCAACTTTATCACAATAAAACTAAAAGTTAAAAATAAAGTACAATTTTTTTTTAGTTACTTGGCAAATGTATTCCAAAGTTTGCATATCATAGTAAACTTCCATAGAAGAGCAAATTTTGAAAAAGAAGAAAAAAGAGGAATTGCACAATATTAAATATCCTACTAAAAGTTTCAGTAAAAATAAGTGGTGCTAAATAGAAAAAAAGATCAACAGAATGTATTAAGACTTTGGAAACAGATCAATGTAGATGATATATAGATGATAAATAACAGACAAATAGATATAGACAGACAGATAATTTGACACATTAACTGGCACCACAAATTGATTAGGAATGAATTAACACTGTGTGGAGACTTTTATTAAAGAATAATTTCTGATAGCAGGAAGTTGAAGTCAATGAAGTTTCTATCACTAGGAAATAAATAATATGTGATGAGGAGGTATTGTATAAAACTTGTGGCATTAGAAACAATTAACAATTAATCACATTGAGTGAAAACTAAAACAAATATATACATTTAAAATTAAAAAATACCAAAATGTATATTAAAAGTGCTAGCATATATTCTTTACGGATATAACCATAATCAAAGACATACACTAATGAACGTTACAGTGGTTCATTACATAAAGATAGTGGGGCATGGGTTTCAATGGGTCGAGAGGATAATAATTAAAATTTTAAAAACTATTTTTCAAATAATAAATAAGGACCTTACATAGGCTAATAATAGTGCAACTTAGGAGTGAGATTAATCCAACTCACCGTACCTATAAATAAGAGAAACAAAAGCAAACTTAATTATTCTTTATCTTAGTTGGTTAGTGTAATTTTTTTTTCTTAGAATTCTTACTTCGTATAGAGAAAAAGAATAGAACTAACACTTTTAACAAGTTACACATGTTTCTGTAAAATAGCATGGAAAAGAGTATCAACAAATAAGTTAATTATTTTTTAACAACTCAAATAACAGATGTTAACAGGAGCTCAGAAGTGAACAGATAATAATATATCTGAAAGTAATGTTTTTAATTGACTTAAAGCCAGGGCTTAAAATAATTTGAGATATCTGAAAAATCGAGAAATTCTATCATTGACAACATTCATAAAAATTGACCAATGGTGAAGGAAACTAAGTTTCTAAGTCGTGATTCAATATAACAAATCCACGGCCAAGCCTTGGTGAGTAAGTGTAAGGGGCACAGACCCGCCCAACTGCAGGACTCTTTCCCTCTCTTCCTGCTTCTTGAATAAAGTACATTCTGAATAAGACATAAGCAGATGCAAAATATATCTATGCTTCAGCAATAATGTGTTTGCCACTGGTGATGCTCTATTATAAATGGGTAATTTTTAAAAAACATACACATTTTGCTCATTTTGTTTAAGTGCTCTAAATAGATGAAAATAGCTTTGTGCACAATCCAAACATGAAGATTCTCCTGCTAAGAGATTTTAGTAGAAACAGTACTTTTTGGCCTGTTTTGGTTATCTGTAAAAGTAATTAATGAATAATTTGGCTATGATTATCAAACACAGTAGGAAAGAAAGAAGCATAATTGCAGTAGTTAAAAACATTATTTCTTCACCATTTGAAATATCCTGACATACACACTTTGTTGTCAAGCATTTTTCCCTAAACTATAATGGCCTCTTTTGATAGAAAATCTAATGTAATAAAAAAAACTATTTTTGATGAGAGCAAAATTATAAAGTGGTATTTATGAAACTGTTAACTGCCTGCATTATCTTTAATTTTAGAAATAAACTTCAGTATAGTGAGAAATTTAGAATAATTTTAGAGCAACCTTAGAACAATGAATTGGGTAACATTAAGGTATTATGGGTGGGAGAATCTTCAATAACAGTTGAAGGGATCAAATCTGAAACAATTTACTCAACCAGCTCACTGTGGATTTTTAGTCCAGTCACATGCAGTGATGCTACAAAGACCTTGCCGTTCTTATATTCTCCTTGAAATATCTTAATTTCTAGCATACTATGAATTTATCTAAATAGACTTGTATAAATTTTAAGCCCAAATAGCTATTGGGATTAAATACAAATAATTGTGATGTCAGTATTTTGTTTAAACTAGACTTATTTAAACAATTTTGTGAAGAGGCATGATCATATATTTTTCATTCCTGCCTTGTGCATTCTATAATAGGATTGTCAGAAACAATTTTCTCTAGGTTATTTGGAAAGACTATGTGCCATTCACACACACAAATGCATACACACACACACATACCCCTATCACATCTCACATATATGTTATATATAGGATTGAAGTATTTGAACAAGTCTCAACTTCTGTCAGCTCTTTTCTTATTTGGAAATAAATTAGAAGAATAATGATCTATTTTGAAAAGACATTGAGGGGCATTTAAAGCAGTCTGCTCTTTGCTGTCGAATAGTATCAATAATTACAACTTTCTTAACAAAATAGAGTTTTGAAACTGGATAAAAGAGTCAATATCATTAATGTCAAAAGTTTATTTCTGCAGAGAAATACATTAACTTTAAAAAAAGCATGTTTTAAAATACATTCAGTTATCATACCACCAATTCTAAAGCTATGGAATCAAATAAAATTTGAAATGTTATTTAGCTTTGTCGTCAGTTATTAATAGGGAACACAGCCTAATGACCATTTTGATTTGTGGTTCTCCTAGTCGGACTTGCATTCTGATTAATCAGTGTCTCTCATTTCACCCAACCTGACTCAGTTTCC
This sequence comes from Trachypithecus francoisi, assembly GCF_009764315.1. Taxonomy (NCBI): domain Eukaryota; kingdom Metazoa; phylum Chordata; class Mammalia; order Primates; family Cercopithecidae; genus Trachypithecus; species Trachypithecus francoisi. Next base: position 45,701,404 of record NW_022681460.1, on the reverse strand, counting down.
ATCCAGCAAGTGACTCTCTGTTCTCATCCCATCTGATGGCTGGCATGTCAAACCTGAGTAGTTTGGATCTACAATGAGTTCATTTTCACATAGTGTAGTGTCTTAAATTTGTTTAGACAACATTCAGAGACATTCATAGATAATTCAGTAGTTTCCAAATAATAAGATAAAATAAGAATCTATATCAAAGTAGTGATTAATAATCACAATTTAAGTTTTCCATCTTATGAATCATTAAAATGATATATTTTTAATGGTAATAAGCTAACATGATCTGATAAACATTGATATCAAAATTACTTATCCTGAGTATAGCCTACTTCTGTTTTTCTCTTCTTACTGTGAGCTATAGTTATGGTTGCCTTATAATTTATTGTTTAAACCACGACAGGAGAGTGAAACAGGGCACAATTAATTATCAATTCAAGATGCTATATATTAAGTGAAATTTTCTGGGAAAAAATGGGGCGTATATTCATCCTAGCTCTAACAGAAAAAGACAAAGCACAGATGGTTAGGAATCCTAGATTCCAGTGCTCGTTCATCATTTGCTAGTGGAGAAATCCTGCACAAACCCCTTTATCTATCTCATACAAAATTTCCCCTTTATAAGTTGGAATACTAACTCCTGCTGTATCTAATTTCCGAGATTATTGTCAGTTTAAAAATCACATAATTTAATAAGAATTCAGAACTTTTTGTGATCTAAAAAAAGTATTTAAAATGCTAGTTCATTTCTATCATAATCTTTATAATTCAGGAGCAAGAGAAAAACAAATTATTCATTATTATAGCTTGAAAACTAAATATACATTTAAAAAGATTTATCCTTTCATTTGTTATGAATTATTTCATTTAATGAACACTGCTATGTATTACATTACGTACTAAAATGCAAAGGCAGATAAAATGAGGCTAGAAATGTACTTAAAGGTCCTATCATTTGGAACCTAAAAAAACAGATGTTGAACCTGATATCATGGAGAGATTAGGAATGACTATTGGCAGAAAGTCCAATTACACAATAATCTAGGATGCTTGAGCGAAGTAATGGGTGGCATTATGAATGGACAGAATGTAATATTTGCCAGTAGAATGTATGTGTTTATACATTCATATGATGTATATTTTTGTATATAATGTATATTAATGTATATGTCTGTATATAATGTATATATTTATATACACATTTGTATGTCTATATACACATTACATACAACGTATATATCAATATATATGTATATACCTATATACACACTGCGTATATCTATATATAATGTATATATCTATATGTAGATCTCTATAGACTCATTATTTTTATATATTTTACATATTTATTATATATATAGGCTCATTATTTTTGCTCTTTATTTTTCCTTGAGTCCTTTTTGATATGTATGAATTCGTTGAAAACTGAGAAGAGGCTTATGGTGATTGTATATATCTATATATACATTGTATATATATCTATATATCTATATCTGTATATAGATATATACACATTGCATGTACTGTATATATAGATTATATGTAATGTATATATAGTATGTGATGTATGTGTATATATTGTATGTAATGCATACACACATTGTATGTAATGTATATATAGATATATACATTTGTTTATAATGTGTATATACTCATTTTTGTGTACAATGTATATTAATGTATGTGTGTATAATGTATATCAATGTACATATTATATTTATATTAAATAGAGCAAATATATTATTTGCTAGTAGAATGTATATATTTATTTTTATTCTGCATATTAACATATGTAATATATTAATATATATAGAGGCATGCATATATAGCCTAACATGATTCAAACACATGGAAGTGTAATAGATTTAACTATATTTGAAGAAATAGTATCTATGCACAGATAGATAAATACGTACATATTTCTAAAGGAGAAGAATTGGGAATTTTAAAAGTTATTTCCTCATAGAACTATGGCATTGTTCTTGCTATAGCCACTTACATAAAGTACTATATTGTTACAGATACCAAAAATGTTCAAATTTATGGTTACTTATGAAATTGTCAGATTATAAAGCTTGTGAGGAAAAGATCATACATATTTTATCATCTTTGAACCTTCTACAGTCCTGGAAATATAGTTTACCATGTCAGCTTTCATTAAAATGAATTAAATAACAGTAAGTACATCTTAAAATAATCTAGAGAAAATATAACTTTAACACTTCAATAAGATAATTGGCAAGTAAGGAAATATATCTTCCTTTTTACTTTGAGAAAATAGAGTCACCTATTTACTCAAAATGTAAATAAGATTGAAGAGATTAATCATAGGTCATGTAATGACACAGTAAGATTTTGTGTTTCTGTTCTTTCCTTCCTCCTCCTCTTATTTCTCCTCATTCTTTTTTTTTCTTCTTCTGCTTTCTATATGTAGAGTAAGAATGGTTTGATAGAGGAAAAGAATGTCATTGCCTCTCTCCCACTCAGGATTTGTCAAAGAGGGATTTAGTAAGCTCAGAATATACAATTTACAGAAATATTTTTAAAGTCTTATAAATATTCAAATCACCTATATTTAATTATGGAAAGTATCTTATAAAGACATCTTTACAATTATAGATGCACACATACACACATATTGCTCATCTGTGATATAAAGTAATATCTAAATTACATGTTAAATAAATTCTGCACACATTTAAAATCTCTTTTTTAAAGATGCTACTTTAATCTTCCAAAGTAGTGAAATTCTTCAATGAAAGCAACTTTTATAATTTTATTTAATCTTTACAAATATTCCGTCTCCTTTCCTGTTGATTTTTTACAGGTTTATTTTAGATAGTTCAAACTCAAGTGCCTCTCTTAAAAAGCTCTACTGAGAAGTTATTAAAACATGCCCACTGTGCTTCTGCAAACTGAATCTGATTTTGTGACCTTTCTATTTCACTTTAAAAAAATTTCAATCTGTCTGAAATCACTAGCTTAGTTTTTCTTTTTGCCTTTACCAAAATCCTCTCTATTGACCTCAGTTGGTTTGACCCTCACTCACATACAGTCTGATTAATAGCAAAGTGGAACTGCATTAAGCATTTGCTTTGACAGGCTCATTATTTTTGCTCTTTGTTATTTTTCTTTGAGTCCTTTTTGATATGTATGAATTCGTTGAAAACTGACAAGAGGCTTATGGTGATCTTATGCCCCCCTAAATAGGCTTTTATCTATGTAATTTAAAATGGTACAGCAATATTAGAATATATCACCCTTTTCACTTTGAGAACATAGAGCAATCTATTTATTCAAAAAAATCAAATAAGAGGGAAGCGATTAATCAGAGGTCATGTAACTTTGTCTTTCCTTGGGAGAAACATCCTGAACCTTTGTAGAAAAGCTGTTTATAGATTATTTCTGCAGCTGACTGATCTGCTTCTTTATAGTTCTCTCTTAATTAACATAAATATTAACAATATTAAATACAAGGATGCCTGCACAAATACTAAATATTTCAGTTATTGCAAATAATGCAAATATACTGTGCAGCAATCCAACACTAAATGGAATCCCTGAAAAATTCTACCATTTTTACAAGCTCAGTATCAGAAATGTAAAGCTAACATTTACATATATCCTCTTTTCCCCCATGACATATATAGTATGTATCACATGTATAAATATTTCCAGGAAAACTCTGCCATACAAGATATAACTTGGCATTTCTTATTCCCCAAAAGCATGTTGGTATCGTTGCTGAAGAAGCAAGAGGAAAACCTAGAACTTTTAATGTCAGTTATAAACAAAGTATGCAGATATTTGCATGCTACTGCCAACAACAATGACAGAATCATACATGCAATATTTTCTTTATTCTTACTACAGAGTGCTAAAGTCTAATTATGATTATTAAAGTATTTTTGTTTTTTCTATTTCACAGATAATAGATTAGTCATTGAATTAAATACCACAGATAATTAGGGGTGAATTGGCTATAATTTTCTGAATTTTCTTGAAAGAATTTTCCATTGGCACATTGAAGGTGTAAAATATTTTCTTTTTATTATATTATATATTATTTTTAATAGTTAATATAATATAATTTAATATTATATTTAATATTATATATGTTGCTAACATAAAAACCTAGTCTTATAAAAAGCTATATAACAAACACATATTTATTAGTGTTTCATATTTTTCAATATTATTATTTACAAAACGAAAGAAAATATGCAGCAATTTGTTAAAAAACATAGCAAATAAGATACTAGGCTTTGGAGTCAGACATTCCAACTTCATACTATTACTTGCCTGTCACTGAACAAGTTACTAAACTTCTTCAAGCTTAAATTTCCTCACTTGTGAAATGGGAATGAAGAACTGAAAAAAAATAGTTTATGTGTAAGCTATTTAGCATAATGTCTGTCATATGACAAAGTCTCAATAAAGAGTGAAATTAATAATCATTGTGTGATTGAGACTCGTTAGCATTAGTAACTAGGATGATAATATCACATGGAGGAAAAGTATCAGAGTCCATACTTGTTATTTTTGTCAATCTTGTTCTATTATGAATCAATAACAGCAACTTATGGAATGACCATTCATGCTTTATCATGTGCATCTTATATCTATAGAATCTTTCCAAGATATCTTCTGTTGTAAATAAATATTTATTGATGTAATTTATTATTTACTTGTAATAAGGCATTTAGTACTCATCATTACTATTGAAATGAAGCAACATTAGGGTTTTAAAATATTCCTTTTCAAAAAAATAAGAAATTAATGACAATGAAATAAGTATCCCCACAATGATCCTATTAACTTATCATTTATGTCCATTGTAATTTTTCATTATTTACTTACTTAGACATAAGAAAGTGATTTCCCAAAGAAGACATTAAGGCACCAGCTGAAAACTAGAAGCACCCTCAAAATCCTCCCTTAAAGAAATTAGAATAAGAATTTTGAAGGAATTACTGCTCATGAAGTTGCCTGACATGATATACATACTTACATTTTCGTATCATGTTCTGTCTCTCTCATGCTAAGTTTTCATTTCCTGCCCCAGAGATATTCAGGCTTCAAATTGTGCAGTTACAAGTTCATTAATTAGTTTCAAAGACCATAAAATATTAAGTGGAAATTGGAGTGAGAAAATGAACAGAGATACAGTACATAGTAGCATGGACTAGAGTCTCCGAAAAGACTAGACTATTGTCTCTGAAATAAGGCCTGAGTTCAAATACTGGGTCTGGCACTTTAAATTTGTATGACTTTGGGCTAGTCTTTACATTCCATAAATCTTAACTTCCTTATGCTTAAATGTGAATGTGGATAATAGGAATGCTCACATTGCAAGTTGGTTGTAAGGATTATAAGAAAAAATGCCTGTAAAGTGGCTAACACCGGGCCTGGTGTACAGTGAACACTCACTGAATAAAAACTCACGATACTATTAGGGTGGCAGCAATAAATCTTTCCTCCCAATAAGAGAAATGCAAATGTTAGGGGCCATATAGAGCAAAACATATTGCAATTACTCAATGTAATATTCACACTGAAACAAAAAGAGACAGTTTCAGAGCAACTATTCTTGAAAGATGCCTTGTTTCTTTGATCCAGTCTCACATTTCCTCTAATAATTGATGAAGCATAATCTAAATTTCTATTAACTCCTTCTTTCCATTGTAGTCATATTTAGTAAATGAGTGCTCTTAAAAACTAATTTGATATTAATTTCATGGTTTCCACAAAGGAAATAGAGAAACTAATATTTATTTTGGATCAATGAGGAGTTTATTAGCCTTCTTTGAAGTGTGCTTTATAATAAAACTGGAATACATACAGAATTCTGCAAAATAAAACTTTTTAGCTCCATGATGTATTGAAGAAACCAAGGCTCAGTTGAAGCATTTTTATAAGGTAACATAGTAATAAATAAAAGTCTGAGTTCTTATAAAATAAATCATTACTTAAGGACAAAATGCATGGCTAATTCCAAGCTAATTAACTAACTAATTTTTCTGCTTTTCAATTCATTTGCTTTTTTTCCTACAAATGAATTGACCTGAAACAGTGATATCAAGTAAAAATGTCCTAAGTGACATGAAGAATTTAAAAACCTACTGTTTTATCCAGGCAAGCATATCTCAATCCATAATGCAGATGAGATACTCAAAGACTCTAAGACTCTAACTTAATTAATAAATATCTTTGGTACAGTAAGAATCTTAAAATATCAAAACCAGTGTGAATTACTGTGAAGTGGACTATTTGCAAGGAAATCCAAAAATAATTAATAACCTCCTGAGGGTCTGGTATAAAAAGTATATAAATTCATTATACTTTGACTTCAAAACTTAGACTGAAAAATAAATCTCAAAATCTATGGTATTTATGCAGTTAACTATTTGATTTTATTCACATTTAACACCCAGACTATGAATTTGTTGACGTAAAATAAGTTTCTCTTTAGATCATCAGCAATGTATATCCATAGACATTAATTAAAGTTTAAGATCAATCTTTTTCAAGCCAGTTGGTTAGACCCCTGCCATCCATTAACCATGTATTCCAGGTACTTACAAGAATTGACTGATAAGCCAATGAGGCAAACACTTTTATTAACCCCATTTTACAGATTAGTCACAGAGCATTAAGTAGTTTGTCCAAGGTCAAACAACTAGTATGTGGTGAACCAGAATTCAACTTAGGCAGTGCAGCCCCAGAGCTACTATTCTTTGTCACTGTATTGTGCTGCCTCTTACAGAGCAAATTGGAGCTAAAAATAACCTCAGACTGCCTGAGATAAAGTATTACAATGCTGTATATCTTGTACTGGTGAAATACTACATACTACAGATTCAGATATTAGAATATTCATAAAAGAAGTCATTTCAAAAACCAGTTTTTCAACACACAGGTAGACCCCCAAAATCACAATGGTGTGAGGAAATGTATAAGACATGATGATTAAGTTTTAGTAGTCATTCACAAAACATAAACACACATATCTACACATACTCATGAGAATGCTCTTGCACTTACACACACACACACACACACACACACTATAATACTGGCATAAGCCCTGAGCTTATCAGTTCTCACAGTACTGAGTTATTTGAAGCAGTAGCTGAAGGAGAAAGAAGGCAGTTTTACGATCTGATAAAAACAAATAGTAAAGAAACGATGCTCTTTAAATAGTTTCCAAGGTAACAGGTTATGGACTTGGAATCTATAAATAGGGGCATCGACAAGTCCAAGCTCAGGAAAAAGAAATTAATGCTACCATTTCATAAAAATGAATGTAAATTAAATGAAAACAATTAAATCTGTCAGAAACAGAAAAAAAGTTGTAGAAATTGTATTTATGTTGATTACCTATGCATATTACAAATGTTACAAATCTATAATAGAGTTTTAAAATGAAGATATTAAAACAAAGATTCATAAATTTAAATTTCTATAAATTTATTGATATAATTAAATATAACTATACATGCTTATATATGATTGTCTTAATAATTAATATACATCTAATTAATTATAATACAGAAAGTTAATAGTGTTTAATAGGATGTCATTAATAGGCTTAGTATATATTTAATTAATCCTATATGTTTAAATTAAATATCATACACCTAATAAGAATTGAACGGGCAGTTAAATTTTCATTACTTTTACAGAAAGCAAACTTACTATTAAAAATGATCAAAGATGCAACTGTATTATGCTTGCAAATAAAACATAATAGAGATTACTAAAGCAAAACTATGCAATTAATTAAGGGTTACTACTTCTTTGTTTTCATTTTGTTTGCATACTATTAGAATTTATTTGCTACGATTCTAAAGAACCAACTTAAATGTAGCCACAAGTGTTTTTTCACCAATGCCTTCCACACAAAAAATGGTTCCCAAAAATTAGTATAAAGGGAATGGTAATATTCATCTCTTGTAGGGATATGTAGACTCAGGTTCTTTTTTATTTATTTTTTTTACTTTAGAAAGAATGCCTTTCTCTGTCACCCAGGCTGAAATGCAGTGGCTTTATCATATGATCATAGCTCATTGCAAATTCGAACTCCCGGACCCAAGCAATCCTCCTGTCTTAGCCTCCTAAGTAGCTAAGTACAGTTGTGTGCCACCAGACTCAGCTATTTTATTATTGTTTTTAATATAGCTTGGGTCTCACTGTTTTGTCAAGGCTGATCTTGAACACCTAGCCTCAAGCAATCATCCTGCCTTTGCCTCTTAAAGTACTGGGATTACAGACATGAACCACTGTTCTTGACGAGTTTTGAAACTAAGATTAGTTTTTAAACGTTTTTCATCTTTGTATTGAACTTCTGTTTTTGAAAGATTCACTTAGTCAACCAGTGAGTGCTGGGGACTGTTTCAGGTATGAACTGTAATAGAATGAAGCTTTACTAATTGTCTGGCGTGATAATCATAATCAGGTCTAGACATAATATTCTTCCACAGTTTCATCAGTTCATGCAAGGAAAATATGAGTTTTTATGCTCAACCATACCTAATAGAAAAAGCAAATAAACCTCTATATTTTTCATTATGAAAACATTTAAAATGTTTTCATCTTATGACTGTCAGAGCTAGTGTAACTACAAAAGAGCTGTCACGGTCAAACTATGCAGAAGAAAATATGAAAACTGAGTAATGTGTGGCAGGCTCAGGCAAAGTAACTAGCAAAATCACACTACCACATTCACTAATAGCTATATCACTTTTTCTGAATGTGAAGTATAACTCTCTCACATGCACAAATTATAATGAATGTAAAATTAAAAGAATATTTTAAGAATAAATCTCCATTATTCATAATTCTAAACTATATATTCCTTTGTTACTTGAAGAAATAAAAAATAAGTCTTCATTTGGGGGATTCATCATTATAATCCATGAAAATGAAATCATATTTATGAGTTAACTAGAAGAGTCAAATGGCATTTACATCATATCACAAGTGCATCTAGTTCAATTTAATTGCTGATTTGCAAGAGATTGAAATCCAGACATTGAGATAAAAATGCATAAATTCATATTCAAATGCAGTTTCTCATAGTAAAAAATGCATATGGCATAAACTTTAGATGGGAAATACTTTTTAAAATAGCATTAGGAAAAAATACGTCATGAGTTTTACAATATATTACATTATATTGTTTTCTCTTTTTAGAAAGGAAATATATGACATAATTGCATAATGAGGGGAAAATATTACATATACACAAAATTTGATATGAATTGATTTCCAAACACGTCTACCTTATCATTGTCTTCCATTCACCAATTTCTCTATTTTATTATTACTTTCTTTCTTAATATTATTTTCCACAACCTTCTACTACAATGTATACTATCCGCAATTATTCTAAGAACCTTCTTTTAAGACTATTCTGGATTATACCTTCAAATTTTCTCCCACCCAGTGATTATCTTTTGACTTCTATTACTAAGAACCGGTTAAGAGTATTATGTGTATGTATAATCCCAGAGTTTTTCTGGTAAGGATGAGCCACACTGATGGACAAATTGTGCTTCACTAAGCAAAGTTTACACACAATGTATTCCAAATATGGTCCCAAACTTGCAGGGATATATCAGAAGGCAAAAATTCTTCAAATCAACAGGAGACTTTATATCCTACATTCAAGAAGGATGCCAAAAGCCAGAATGTCACCAGGGAAGATAAGAAACTATTCCTCTAGATTGACAAAAGGAGGTGAAACTTTATCATATTATAAGACCTAATATTGAGGTGCATGCTGGCTTCTGGGATAAATGTTCTAGTTAGAAAGAATAAACAAAGTTTCCTTTAATGACGTAACAGCATGTGGCCTAGAATACAATACAAAAATACCCCTCAAGGACAAAATACAATTTATGGAAGTGATTTCTTTGGCCTACTTTTTTTTTTTTTCATTGTATTTTAGTGCTTGAGGGAATGGTATCAAGTCTTAAATTTACTTCAATTCTACCACTACTGATTGTCCAGGACTGGCACAATCTACTTCAATTGCTTATTATCTGACTATTCACTGAGGTTACTTATGTCTAATTGATAGCAATAAGTTTTCCACTGTGTTATGTGAAGCCTTGGGTTTAACAAAGAAGTCTCTGGAGTTCCCACCAGAGAGGAAGATAAGATGTGAAGAAGGAGGAGATCATGGGGAATTGAAGAACTCAACTTATATTCATTGTATATACTGGCTATCTATGTATTACTATTTTATTTTAAAAAGGCATACATTGCTTCTATAAAGAAAAAAATATGTTTTGCAATTGCTGTGCTAAAGTACAGTTTAATTTCATTATTGAGGTCTGATATAGGGATCATCTTCCTGAAAAAATGTTACGAAAAAACCATTTTTACTTGCATAACTCACTTTGGATTGATTTTAAAATGGAGCAGATTTTTACTGACTTCCTTTACATAGAAGATGCTGTTAAAGTTGAAGGGTGTGTGTGAGTGTGTGTGTGTGTTTTAATGTGTATTCCTGCATATATAAACCACAAGTACATCTGATTCTACTAGAGTAACTGTATCAGTTTAATTCTTCCTAACTGCTGAGGAGTATTTCAGAACTGGAAGGAATCTTAGATGTTCAGTGGTGTCCAGCAAGTATAAATAAATTTAATTAAGTTCCAGTCAAGGGGGATGCTAGTAAAGATGGATTTTTTGGGGGGACAATTCTTTGTTTGTCAGACACTGTCTTATACACAACCAAGGTAGTTAAGAATTCCTTAGGGTGACTGAAAAAAAATCTCATTTCCTACATTTCCCATTGACCTTTCTACTGGGGATATTAAACCCTCTAGTTTAGAATCACAGGTTATCATTTAAATTGAACATGGGCCAAAGCTCTAGGTTCCAAGTGCTGGCCTTTTCCCATTAAATAAGCACCTATAAAGTAATTCATAAATTAATAATTTAATATTTTGAGAATTTTTAATAATTTTATCCATTTGCCATGTGAATATTAAAACTAACTTATTACAAGTTACTTTCATGTAGCTGTAGTATATGTAGAGCACAGAAGCTTTTTTGAAAGCCTGGCTTTGTACTGTCTGTGAAATTACTTAATTTGCTTTTTTCTTCAAAATAAATGGCAATGATGTTTATGCTATAAACAATCTATTTTCCTACCTTGCTATAAGCAAGTATTATTTCCAAATTTTTCAAAAATATATATATGGTGATTCTTAAATTTGTTTTCTAAAAGTGAAGACCAGGGTATGAATGTTAAGTATTGGAAGTCTGAGGTTTCCAAAAACTCAACAAACCTAGTTTAAGGGATTAGAAATACATGGTTTCTGTACACTCCTAGGACAACTATATTCAAACATAATGTATTTTCTTTGAGATTGATAGGAAATTGTAGATATTTCAGGTGAGAAAAGTTAAAATTTCTGTTTTGTACATACCTTATATGAAATGTAAGAGGAATTCCAAGTACATCTGCCATTAAAAGTATTTTTATCATTGAGTTATATATTTTCTATCTCAGATAATGATATATGCCAAAGGGTCATTTAACATTAGAAATTCAATAAAACATGAGGACACGTATTAGCATGTTTATAAAATATAATCTCTATTTTATAAAATAGAGAAATACTCTAGGTTTACAGTTACACTAAGGATTTTTGGTGGATGCCCTAAAAGATGGTGACATTCAGCAATGTGAATAAAAAAATGGTGATTAGAGACTTTGAGGCAATACTCTCCTTGTATTACACACAGACCTGTCTACACAAGATTGATATGGCAGAATTGAAAGTAAACCCTTAAACTAAAATGCAAAATCAACCATCATTTTCTCTAACTAACTTCATTTTGTTCTGAAAATTTTTATTTCCAATGATAATGGGGCACACAGGGAATCTGGGAGTATGGATAGAAAACCAACCAAAGGCAAATTGCTGAGTAGACTTGCCAAGTTTATTATCTTCCAATTTAAAACTGTCAGTTTGTTGTTTATATTAAATCAATTGAAAGTTCAAGCTCCTTGATAACAAGGTGGCCATTTATTGTCCAAATGGATAGCTTTGCTAAAATAAAGACACTACTTGATTTATAGCAGGTGAAAATTAGGAAAAATGAGTATGTGGATTCCATCTTTTAGGTTTGCTTTTCCCCTCTAAGGGAACTTCCTGTTCCTCCATTTTCCAAATATAGAATCTGAGTATAGAACGAAGCAGATTTACCATTGTGGAAGTAAAGAGAGGGGCTTCTGGTTTGGCTCCCATGCTGTCTCTAAGTTCTTAACATGCTACAATGAGATGCCATTCATCCTGTATGGCAATGGGTACCTGAGGGTTTATGTAAGTGGTGCCACTTGGATCTTTTGAAGCATTTTGCTGTAGTCTACACTTTTGTCTAATCCAGGCACCTTTTGTCTCAGTTGTGGCACTGAAGAAATTCTGGATTCTCATACACACCAAAAAAAGGTGATGGTAGCAGTTAATTCTGAGGAAACAGATTTTTTTTTTTTTTTTTTTAGTTGTCGTTTTTTAAATTCAGATGTTCTCTTCTTATTCTTGTAAACTTCACTGTCCAGGACCAGAAAGGCTTTCTCCATTTCTGCCTTTTAAATTACATCCATGATTCAGATAAAACTGAACGAGAAGCTACATTTCAGCTTCTTGAATGGCTGCTCATTCAGTCTATAGTCCCAAATTAAAACTGAGTGAGTTAACTACCATATATGCATGATAGAGTGACCGTATAGCAAATAGCACAGAGTTGTCACTTAAGTCCATATAATTTTATTTTTACCAGAAAATTTTATTTCTGAAGAGACCATTCAGGTAATGAAGTAATTAGAGAAATACATGGGGGACAGACATGAAAATTACAGTATTTGCCTTCTAAAAGGAAGAGACTACACTCAAGATACCTGCAACCACCAAAGCTAAGGATTAAAAAGATCACCCACCAATTATCTTTGCTGAAGTTTGATGACAAATTGATATAAGTGGATTTTCCTAGCTCCACCACAAATTGTAAGATTCTACTATCATTGTATTCTTTATATTTGGCTTGAAATAGTAAATGTGAAAATATAGTGCCTGGCAGGGACTAATTATTCGAAAAGTGTTTGTTTTTATATTTTCTATATTTTCTCTCCCATCTATCTAACCACTTATGCATCCCTCTAACTATTCTACCTTTGATTTTCTTTCTCATTTTGCCTAACCATGCACTTCTATCTTCAATTTGCTCAACTAAGAAATTCAAGGCCATCCAAGAGAATTGTATTATCTCATCCTCAACTCAAAATATACTTTTTTACCTCTAATTTCTTCTCCTTTGCCCATTTTATCTCAGAGGAAGAGAAAGCAGTTTCTTTTCCATTTTTCTTCCCTTAAAAACTTTTCTCTCATGCAAGGCCTTGTTCAAATAATAGATGCTCTGTAATTCTGTCCCCATCTCCCTCCTTTCTTGATTTCCCATTTTATAGTTAACCATCATTTTTTGAATTCTTGAAAGTGCGCCATCATTGTACTAACTTTCTTTTTTCCTAATACCATTGTATTACATAGCTGAAACCATTACTAAATTGTACAATCTTTGAATTAAAAGATAATTTATCTCTTTAATTTGACTATTAGTGTTTAGTAGACTTTGGATATTGAGGATACTCAGTTGATCTTTGGGCTGAATGATGATGATGATGATGATGCAGTCAATGCACCACATTACCATTTAAATTGCCACATCCCTGTACCTCCAAGTGAAGGATCTCAGCTGGTTTTTCCCAGGCATCTAAAATGTAAACCTGCCTTATATCATTTATTTCCTTTAGATTAATTCATAAATTAAGAAATACATCAGAATCTTTTTGTTAGAATAGTATTATACAAAGAGAAAAATTTAAGTTCTTCATGCCCAGAAAAGATAAATATATTTATAAACTTGAAACAAAATAGAAAGGGTGTGTGGGATGATGTCATCAACCTGCTTGGGTCTGCTTCTGGGCAGGCATGGCTGGGAATTAAGCTAATGTGGTAAATGGAACACATGTGTTCCAGGCAAGGTGGCAAAATGGAACTTGGATCACTGTTTCACATAACAGAATAGGTGGAATTCTGTTGCCTGGGAATAAACCTTATAAAAAGCTGCCCAAGTAGGGACCCAAGAAAACAAAAAGATAGTTGACTGACCAGAAACTAATCAAAGTTGCCTGTTCTACAAAAAAAAAAAAAAAAGAAAGAAAGAAAAAGAAAAAATGGGAGGGTAATAGTTAATTTGTTACTTCAGTGCTTATACTTTTAAGAACCATAATTTTTATTATTTGCTATATGCTCTGTTTATTTTCTTACAACGAATACAAATCTTTTAAATGACTCCACATGGCATTATAACTGTTTCATAAAACCATGATTAAGCTGTGTTAGAAACCTGAAAGATCTTATTAGATATTTAGAAATCCAAATGATCCAAATGAGGCAAGTCTAGAAATCCTAATATTATACAAGTATATACATCATATCCTTAAAAAGTTCTGACCAAAGCAATGTGCATACATTGTTGGCACATAGTAATGAAATAAGAAATATTACTGACTTATTAATAGTTTAAGGATTGTTGGTTGTACAATTTGTTATAAAGACAAGAGCAAAGGTTGTAAAAAGTCTTAAATTAGCCATAATACTGCTCTGATATTCCTCCCCTGCTTTTCAAATTCTTCTAACACTAAAAAAAAAAATTTTATAAATCTAAGAAACTCCAATTCTACTGAGGAATCTCTAAAATATTGCTTCCCTCAAAAAAGAGCTTTCCCTTTTCTCTCAGACTCAAGAAAAGCAGTTGGAAAAGTAAAATGGTAAAACATTTGTCCTTCATCCCACTGGAAAGAATCATTTTTACTCTTCAAATTATCTTAAAATATTTCCAAAAGTATTTGCTCTTTCAACAGCCTCAGAAGCTCTGTGTTTTGGGAGGATATGGGATATAACGGGGAGTGGAAGAGCATTATGTAGAATGCAGGCCTCAGTTCCTTATCCATTCATTTTCTTCTGCCTGACACGTTTCCTCATCCGCTCACCAGCATCCTTTCAAAAAAATGTTAAATGTCACTCCTTCAAAGAAGCCCCTCTGACAACTGAAACAAATCTAAGCCTCCAGTTACCTACTCTCCTGCCAAATGCACTTCTCCTCCACAGAAATCGCCACAGCTTCAATTGGTTCTCGTTTGTGAAATAACTGGCTCTCTTTCCCATGCCGTACTCTCGGCTGCAGCAGGACAGAGACTAAGCGCTCGCTGCTGCACCTGATGCTGAGCAGCAACTCAATGAATATTTGATGAGTAAATAAATAGAAGGTAAAATATTTATGGGCTTAACATATAGAGAATGTCTAACTTAGACAAGTCACACTTTTTTGTGTCCCTCTATCACCGAGGTGAAGGGGGAGTGCAAGCTAGAAGAACCAGCTTCACCAACAGACTTTACCAAGTTAGAGCTCTTTCATGGAGTATAAACACATTCCTCCCACAGCAATCCAAAGCGAACTCTGGACAACCTCACCTCCATCAAGAGGGATTAAGAGGGAGTCATTTATTCTTACCCACCTCTGCTTATACTCCAACACTCACAAGTTTTCCAGGGTGCCCTCTGGCATTCAGCAAATGTCCTTCCATGCTCAGTCTCTTCTGTGAACATGCTACTCATCTTCCATCTTTGATAAGTCTTGAAGATGGTGCTTCCTCCACCATCCTTTGCAGCAGTAGCTATTTGTTTCAACCTTATGGGATATTGACTCTCTTTTTCTATCATTGCCCTTTTCACACCATTTTCCTCTATTCCTCTCTAAACTCTAACATGATTTAAAATCTCATGTTTTCAGGTCATAGCCTAGGCATTGTCATTACTAAAAATTGCAACTCTTCCATAATAGTTTCCTAGTCCACTCTCTGACAACTACTTCCTATTTTTCCAACCATCTTTCAATCCTAAAACTTTCTTGCTTTCTTTTACCCTTTGTTTTCTATCATACTAACTGAATTTGGGAGCATAAAACTGACTTGTTCCTGTTTGTTTTTTACTATGCAGAAAACTGTTTATATGATAACTGGATATAATAATTGGTTGACAATAAGATACGTTATCCAAAACTGATCATGGAAAGTGAGGTATTGTGGCTCATGATTAGTATAACATATAGAGATAGGAACAAAATAGCAGTTGAGAAATACCCATTTATGTGCCATTAAGTAGTATTAGAAACTGGGGGAGAGGAAAGATTTAAAGGTAGCAGCTTATGTTGCAAAATAATTATCATTTATTTATTGTTAGTAAATACAGCTTTTCTATTATTAGTAATAATTCTTAATTATTAGCAAATAATTCTAAATATTATATACATAGCTTTTATAAAAGTGAGCTGATTATTATTTATAACCCACTGACATTGTTTAATTCAACTACTTTTTCATCATATTTCTATGGTTGTAGGTATATCAGCAATTCTACCAGAAAAAAAAAATACAGGGAAGTTGGCTTTTATATTATAATTTATTTCTGTCAGAAACTGCCAGATTGCTTCAAATGTATGACACAAGATATTAAAGATACAATGATTATAAGGTGAGTAATGTTCAAGGAGAAAAAAAGTACGATGAATAGTACCCAACAGCTGCCAATCAGAATTAAATGATATGATGAGGTTACTGCCTGACAGTCAAGAAAAGGACAACTCAATAGCAATTATATTACTATACTTAGTCGTTTCATAACAAACGCCATTTTATAGTTCCAGATCATCCATGGCAGAGATGTGGATATACTATTCTTAAAACTCTTTATAATTAGATATGGAAATGTATAATTAAGTGCACGTAACAACTGTCAGTTCCCTGATGAAGAGACCCCTCCCCTGCCTTTAATCTTGAAACACCTATGATATACAGACTTTTAACCTATCAAGTATGATCCATAACACACTGACATCCAAGACACACTCTGCATGAAGATCAGAAGCCACCTGGTAGCTAGGCTTATGGACTTAGTCTCTGACAATAGAAATATGTGGGGCTCAGGAAAAAACCTTCTATCAGGCAGGAATGTAACCATCATGATTTTAAGATTTTTTACATCCAGATTATAATTTAAATCACTTTTTTTTCTTCTACAAGTAAGCATATGGATTGCTGCATCTAACTCACAAGAATAACTTTGTTCAGTCCATTTCGAGTATGTTTGTCATATAGTCCACCTCCAGGAAAGTTTCTCGAGGAGCTTTATTTAGTAGGTGTCATTTTCTAAATAGAGTATTTCTAGGAAAGAAACCAAAACAAACCAAATAAAATAAGTGCCATGAGAAAAGGCTTAGAGGACTGTGTGGAAGAGGTGGGATGCCTGAGAGGATGAAGCATGCAGGCTCTAGAAGTCTTCCAATAAAATCTCCCTTCCAGAAAATCCTTCATGGAAGTAGAGTTGGTCAACAGTCTCCAGCACCTTGGGGTCCACAATGGCCTTTACTCCAAAGTCACACATCCTATGCTCTGCTCACAGCCAATGACTAAATGTGGTGAGGTCTATAAATCTGGGCCATGCCTGCCTGATGTGGGATTTTTCCAAGGAGTAACATTTGCCTGGGAACTCCACATTGGTCTGGCTAAGCCTTTTGCAGAATGCCCGTGTAGTCATGAGTTTCCTACCAAATATCTTTTCCTTCCTTATCTCCTTTCACACATGTCAGGGCTAAATTGCTGTCTGAAAGCATACTTTGCCTACTTCTTCTTCCTCCCCTTCTTCTTTATGCCTCATAAATAGTTCCCAATAAATCTTGGTACCTCTAATTCCATCTTGGCATCTGCTTCACAAAACACTCAAACTCATAACATAACATAACATAACATAACATAACATAACATAACATAACCACCAATAAATAGGTATACGATACATTCTATTTATTTCCTATTATACCCTCTCTTGTAAAAAAAAAAAAAATCCCTCTCCTATTTAGTTCACACGATATGGCTTTATAAATTCCTGTGTCACTTCATTACTGTCACTACCTACTTGCCTGGCTACTTCCTCACTCATTTAAGTCGCTGGTACCTGTGTCATCATGTTTTCCACTCCAATTTTTTATTTGATACTTTGACAATTACATGTACGCATGGACAGCTAGCTAAAGGCTCAACTTCCTTATCTTCTGCAAAATTTTCCCCCACTATTCCATGGCAACCCCCACTCTTCAGTAAGCCATTCTACTGCACAACTACAAATTCTGTCCTCTTACTTATCTATTTGGTTTATCCCACTACAGTTTTTTTTTTTCCAATGAAATTTGGAAAATTTCAATGGAAAACAAAATGAAAATTCCATCCACCAGACTTTTTTCTCTTCTCTGTGCCTCCTCTATTTTCTAATATCACTTACCTCTATTGTAAATCCATATTCCACAGACCATCTTTTTTTCCTTTTTAAGAGACAGGGTGTCTCTTTGTCACCTAGGTTGGAGTACAGTGGTGGCATGATCATAGCTCACTGCAGCCTCAAACTCCTGGGCTCAAGCGATTATCCTGCCTCAACCTCTCAAGTAGCTGGGAGTGCAAGTGTGTTACCATTCCTGGCTAATATTTTTATAGAGACAGGATTTCTCTGTGTTGTCCAGGCTTGTCTCGAACTCCTGGGTTCAAGTGATCTTCTCTCCTCAGTCCCAGAAAGTGCTGGGTTTACAGGCATGAGCCACCACACCCAGATGTACAGAACACTTTTAAATTGCCTTTTTTTTTTTTTTTTCCAGTAGCCTAAATTCCTGGGCTTTGTTATCCTGTTGTCACACTCATCTAAACAATCTAGAAAAAATATAGCCCTTTATTCCATGAGTATATTTAAGCTACTCAATTCCACTGAGAAAAATATGTCACATAACAGAAGATAAATTTCTTCAGTGGTCTCCAGTTTCCACTGAGTGTTCAAAATTGCCCTGTAATTTTACTGTTACCCAATGAGTTCATCTCCCATTTCTCACTGTAGAGCTTTAAACACTTTCCACTTTCCTGAAATGTCAGATCTTGCTACCTTTCCCTTCACTTTGACCTCTTTTTCCTCCTCTCCTTCCTGTGTAATGACAGACCCCTCTACCCTTACCCTCCATCCAAAACTAAATGATTTTGGTTTTGTATATCATCCTCTTCAATTTTCTCAGGGATGTTATGCTATCAATTATTCTTTGTCGTTATAGTTTTTAAATCTCTTTTGTCCTTGCTCTTTCATAATTTAACTCAAAAGAAAAAGAGATTAAATAGACGACTGTTGAATGGATGGATGGATAGATAGATAGATAGATTCACAGACAGATAAATAGATAGAATAACTGTTTACAAATAAATGGCCTAAAAACTACCCAACTTCACATGCCCACCTTGACCTTCCTTTTTGGCACTCTCTGTATTTTTCCACTCTTAGGCATTTAGTCAAATGGTATTTTCACACATGCTGTTTCTATTTCCTCAACTCCAGTTTCTCCTCACTTACCTCAAATTGGGCTTCTGGAATGAATTCCACGTCAGAAAGTCCAATGGATTCCTCTTTATCCTTGTCTTGCTTGACATCTCAGCAAGACGTAACATTGTTGATCATAACACTTTTTTTAGAACAAGCCCCTTTCTTGGTTTCCGTGACATCATACTCCACATTACCTATGTATTTGGCTGCTCTCTCTCTCAATCTCCTTTTTTGGGTTATTTTCCCATGAAATCCTGGTGAATTAAGTGTCACAGGCCACTGACTAAACACCTGTCTCTTCACCCTACACTTCCCTAGGTGATTTCATCTATTTCCAAGATTTAGATTTCTTGAGTTAACAACATTAAACCTAATCTCTCTAGTCCCATATTCTTATATTCTTACTAGATATCTCTGTGTGGAGGGATCATAGGCATTTCAAAGTTAACAGACCCCAAACTGAAATTACGATTTTTCTCTACTATTTTTATTTTTGTGGTTCTATAACTCACTCTGTGGAACCAAAAACTCATCCTTGACTTCTTCCTTTTTAGTGCCTTCTATATAAAAGAAAGAAACAAAATAATCAGCACTATTCTTTTCACATTTGAATATTTCTAGATAAGATTTTGATTCTTCTGAATCCAACCTTACCCTACAATTTACCCTTAAATTTTACCTGACTCTATTTTTGTTTAAAGTCTCAGTTAAATTCAATTAGATGTTTAAATAAAACCATCTTGAGCTTCCCAGTTTAACTGATTAACTGTTTTATATAATGCTCTCTTATATATTGCTATGATGGTTAGTTTATGTATCAGCCTGGCTAGATTAGTACCCAGCTATCTAATCAAACACTAATCTAGGTGTTGCTTGAAGCTATTTTGTATGTGTGGCTAACATCTGCAATCAATTGACTCTAAGTAAAGGAGATTTTCCTCAATGATGTGGATGAGCTTCATCCAATCAGTTGAAAGGCATCGAGAGCAAAATATAAGATTTATCAGAAAAGAAATTCTTCCTCAATACTGTAACTCTCCCTGCCTGAGTTGCCAGCCTGCTGACTTGCCTACAGGTTGAGACTTTCCAAAGTCCCTACAACTGTGTGAGCCAATTCTTTAAATTAAATGTCTTTATGTGTGTGTATGCTCTATTTTTCTGTAGAACCTTGACTAATGCAGTTTCTACAGCACCCACCACATTTTTAGCTAGCATTCAACATATGCCTAATAGTAGCTTAATATTTGTCTTCTCTATGATACCATAACCTCAAGGAGGGCAGGATATATATTATTGATCAATTTCCATAGAATCTTGCACATTTTCTCGCATACGTAGTACATACTCAAAAATTATTTTTAAATAAAGTATAAAAGATTTTGCATGTCTTTTTTTTTGTTTTGATACTTTATGATATTCCTTGGTATTATTTACATTTTATAAAATGCATTTTTATTCACAATTATTTATTAAAAGACAAGTTGGCTAAATTTCCCTAGATACAAGTAGTTAAATTTGTATAGTAGAGAGTCTATTATGAAAAATAACTTTCAGAATTTAGAAGTAATATAATTTAATAAAGCATATGTTGATTGCCAATTTAAAGGGATCAATTGTATGAGTCATATAAATTAGTATATCCAAATGTATATTTCCTCTTGATATATTACTATATGTTAGTTAGACTAAACTGTATTGGGAAGGTTGAGCACTTGTAAGACCTCTCCAGAGCCTTTGATATGTTATTGGGCATTGTAATTCACTGCATTGAGATGTGCTATACAATGCATCATTTCTCAAACTTATTTGATCACAATAATGCTTTTAGTTCATACTGCATCTGAAGGTAATACCATGTATTTGAAATTTTAGTGTTTAGAAACATCACTTCAAGTGCTTGCTAAAAATAGTGAATTCTAGATCCAACTCTAGAATTTTTGATACTGTAAATCAGAAAAATGGCTCAGATCGTACATTTTTAAAAAGTCTTTCAGATGCTTTTTCAGTTGCTAAAGTTTTTAGGCCCTATTATGCCTGAGAGATAGGTCATATTTCTATTTGTAACACTATTTGTAACTCACTAGTTTCATGATTAAACTCTGGGCAGAGTTAGCTGCTACTAGACACAGAAAAGCATATTAGATTTTGGAGTTCAGAGAGCCAAGTGATCGTAAGCAAAAAGAACAAAGCTTGAGGCATCATATTACCTGGCTTCAAACTAAACTATAAGGTTACAATAATCAAAACAGCATGGTACTGGTACAAAAACAGACACATAGATCAATGGAACAGAATAGAGAACACATAAATAAAACCACACACCTAAAACCATCTGATCTTCAACAAAGCTGACAAAAACAAGCCATGGGAAAGGGACTCTTTATTCAAGAAATGGTGCAGGGATAACTGGCTAGCCTTGTGCAGAAGAATAAAACCGTACTCCTAACTTTCACCATATATAAAAATCAACCCAAGATTAATTACAGATTTAAATATAAGACTTTCGACTACAAAAATCTTAGAAGAAAACCTAGGAAATACCCTTCTTGACACTGACCTTGTTAAATAATTTTTGGCCCAGTCCCCAAAAGCAATTGCAATAAAAGTAGGACCAAATTAAAGAAACTATTGACAGAGTAAACAGATAATCCACAGAGTAGAAGAAAACATTCACAAACTGCATGCAACAAACGTCAAATATCCAGAATCCATAAGGAACTAAAATAAATCAACAAACAATAAACAGATAACATCATTAAAAAGTGAGCAAAGGGCATGAACAGATACTACTCAAAAGAAGATGTACAAGCAGAAAATGAACATGAAAAAATGTTCCTTACCACTAATCATCAGAGAAATGTAAATCAAAACCATCTCACACCCATCAGAATGGTGATTATTAAAAAGACAAAAAACAACGATGCTGGTGAGGCTTGGGAGAAATGGAAATGCTTATACACTGTTCGTGAGAATGTAAATTATTAATATTTCAGCCACTGTGGAAAGCAGTTTGGAGATTACTCAAAAAACTTAAAAACAGAACTACCTTTCAACCCAGCAATCCCATTATTGGGTATATATCCAAAAGAAAATAAATCATTCTACCAAAAAGACACATGCACTCATACATTCATCACAGTGCAATTCACAATAGCAAAGACATAGAATCAACACAGATGCCAATCAACTGTGGAATGGATAAAGAAAATATGGTACATATACACCTTGGAATACTATGATGCCATAAAAAGAACAAAATCATGTCCTTTGCAGCAACGTGCATGCAGCTGGAGGCCGTAATCCTCGGTGAATTAATGCAAGAACATAAAGCCAAATATTATATGTTCTCACCATTGACTGAGAGTACACATGGTTATAAAATGGGAATAACAGACACTGTGGACTACTAGAAGGGGAAGGAAAGGAGACAGGAAATGGGTGAAAAACTACCTATTGGATACTATTCTTAATAACTGGGTGACAGGATCATACCCCAAACCTCAGTTACAATTAAAACTATTTGTATCTATCACTGAATAAAAGTCACACAATACACTCATGTAACAGATCTGCACATGTATCCTCTGTATCTAAAATAAAAGTTGAAATTATACAAATAAAAGGAAAAAATTAAGAATTTTTGAGGGATGTTTAGAAAATTACCTTGATATGCCCACATAACAGAATATTTCCAAGGGAGAATGCATTTTCCCTTCTATCCCATATCATCTCCCACCGGGAGTACCTATTCTTAAGTATATGGAAACACAATACTGCCTTGGTTTACAGATGTTACACTGGTGTTTCAAAATAAAATGTTTACAAGAAGATTGCCTTTATTTTCTCTTAATATAAACACATATATCACTGTTGCAGAAATACATTTTTGTTAAAATTAGAAAAATGGCTGTAAAACTAAAGAATATTAACAGCAGGAGTACTTTTTAGCTAATAAAATATATTTAAAATAAGAAAAATGTTTACATATGTGAATACATCTCATTGATCTTCTGTTTAATTTGATCTACAAATATTTTCCAATTTGTGAAACATTTTCAAAATTCACAACTTTTTCTAAAATTTAGGAGTACAAATACCAAAGAGAATTTGAAACACACAGCAAGAAATGCAGTGATGAATACCATGGAGATCATCTGCCTTTCCTACAGCTCCCATTATGCCAAAATAATGCTGAGCTTCTGGAATTATATTTTCCCTTATAAAAAATAGAAGATTAATTGACAATGATTGTCATTTGTGTCATCTGGATATGCCTTCATTTCTGCAAAATTAGTTTTTTCAACTTAAACTCAAATTCAGATAGGAGGTGGGACTTGACTCAGGGGGCAGGACTCAACTACAGAGACAGGGCTCAGACATTAGACGAAATTGAGGAACAGCTAAATACAATTGCAGACTGTATTTGCAGAAGGAACGTTTACAGATGTGAACATCTGTAAATATTGGGATGGGGCATTAGCTTTCCATAAGACATGCCCACCAGTGTGCCATGTCATTTACCCTTGCCAGAACAGCACTCAGATGTTACTCCTTCTTTAAAGAACATGACAATGACCTGATGACTTGAAAATTACCACCCCTGTCCTAGAAGTGTCTGCATAATCCACCATTTAACTTGCATATAATAAAAAATGAGTATAAATATGGCAGCCAAAGTGCCTCTGAGCTGCTACTCTAGGCACACTGCCTGTGGGGTTGCCCTGGTCTGCAAGGAGCAATACCTGTACAGCTGCTGTATACTGCCACTTCAATAAAATTTGCTGTCTCATAATACTGGCTTGCCTAAATTCTTTCCTGGGTGAAGGCAAGAACCATTCTGAGCCAAGCCCAAATTTTCGGGCTTACTTGCCCTAAATTAAAATATTGAAACTGCTTGAGATGACCACATTTTGGGGCCAAAAATCCTAGAGAAAAAAATCATTTCTTTGGCCCTTTGGCATTAGATTTGATTGACTGGCTTATTTTTTAATTTATTAATGAATTCAACATATTTTTATTGAGATAAATCTCTGTGTACAAGGTTTCAAACACCAAAAAAGGGGCATAAAGTGCTGTAGATATAAAAATAGGAATGTGATTTCAGTGGGATTGGTCTAACAAGACTTTAAAAAGTGCTGATAAAATTGAATTAGGTGAGATGGTTGAGAACATTATAGGAAAAAGAGACAGAGCTACACATGCAGAACACACTCTCCAAGTCATATAATAAATTGAAGACAGTAAAAACAAGAGGGTTAATATGGTGGTTTTAAGCCTAGAGCCATTAATATAACTCCAAGTCTTTCATAGACAATTTGCAAACCAAGCAATTGCTGGTCAAACTCCTATGTTGCTCCTTATGATTACACCAATTTATGTTTTACTTGGACTTATCTAAGACACACAATCCTATATATGTAGTCATTGACATTTCATCTACAAAGATTAATGTGCTGGATTAAATATTATGCATTAAGACTAAAAGTATATCCTATGAAGAAAAAATTAATTCTATTAGTGAACAAAAATTATCATTTCAGAGATTATCGTTTCATATGCTCTATCATAGCTTTCAAACAGTGGCAATTGTCTCAATATTACTCCTTTATTCTTTGTTATTTTTATGAGTTGAAATCAATTATTTGAAGTCATTGTTCATATTTTCACAGGCCTTTCTCTTAAAAAGTAACAAATGAAAATTTGGGGGAAAATGAACATGAAATCAAAAGTAAGCCACTGAGAAATAACATAAATTTAAACAGGCTATAAAACAGATATTTTGAAGCTATACAAATTCAAATATTTTATCATTGAACTAAAAATTGCATAAACATAACTTCTAGCATACTTTCACTATTCATATTTTAAGGAAAATTCTTCTTCAAATGCATTCTGTGTAGAATATTAATACAATAGCTGTTTGCCACCCACAATCATGCATTTAAAAAATACACAACCCCACTCTTCTTTCCAACAGTTATAAATTATATATGGTTCATTTTCTTTTCAAATTATATTTTTGCTCCATATCTTCTATAACATGTTATTCTAAGGAAATATATTTGATGCTTGTAAGTATTTTATTCAATCACTTTATTATAATTCAAGATATGTTTACATAGCATTGATTAAATATTACTTAAAATTTATTGTCATGAGTCTTTAATGTTTAAAACATTCTTCTCTATTGAGTTACAATTAAAACTATTTTTAGCCTACAATTGAATAAACATATTTGTTGTTATGAACAGTGAATAAATTTATATTGGAAATGCATCTATTATGAAGCTAAGGGGTAGGTTTACAGAATCCTCATTATAGAAGTCTTCTTAAACATCAAGACTTCTAATTAATAATTTTGTGTATGCCACAGAGATTTGTTCCCCTCAGACATTTTTGGTGGATGAAAGTGTGATTTATTTTTACTAAATTCAAGAAGTGCAAGTGTGAAAGGAAAGTGAGAAGATAAGGCTAACATACTTTATGTATGTATCTTTATGTTCTCAGGCAAATTAATGTGAAGAAACAAATCTTGAGACTGAGGATCTAGAAATATTAAAATGATTGTTTCATATTGTAGAGTGCTGGATATTACCTGCACACTCTCCAGGGATTGGTTGATTCCATAATGATATGATCCTTTGACGGACCTTCTATTGACCAGATTAGTAGCAATTTTGTAGAAGTAGAAGCTGTCATGTAAAAAACTGACACTAATGCAAATTATTCTTGTTAATAGAAATGCAAATTTGTTTTATTCAGTTAAAAAAAATTGCTTTAACTCTGTAGGCAACATAACTCCTAAACATCTTTTTTATCACATATAAAGGGTTTTAAGAAGCTTTGCATCTATTAGCAAATGCATTTCAGCATTCCTGATTGTGTGTACCTATGTGTGTATGTGTCCTTAAAATTCTCCTTTGAACCATAATTAATAATTGAATAAACTCTTCAACAAGTGTTCAGTTTATATTTGCATAAGATTCATGGATTTTTTTAACTTTTGAAAATTATACTTTATTGTTTCACTTAACAGAGCCAAGTAAGTTGTATTACTGGACAAGGGCACATCCAAGGATCTTTGAGTGAAGTCACATCTTTTCTAACTCTCAGAGAGAATCTCAAGCATCAATAGAACTTTAATTTTTCTGACTCTCCAGTTCTTTCTTCCTCCTATTTCTCCTACTGCTTATATGGTGGGAAGTGGGAGGGGTTGTTGGTTTATTGTTTTGATTTTTATTTCTAGATCTTGTTGGAGCATAAATTATCCTCATTAGTGACAGCAATGACTAAAAATTTTTTTTCTGTTCTGACCATTTGGTAATTTCTATGAGACGAATAATGAAACTCTATTCGCTATTGGGTTAAACATGAGTGAGATTCTGGTTTGTTGGCTTGTTGTTTGTTTACCTGTTTGCATAGATCTCAAATCAATTGGGAAAGTGTTCCCTGCCCACTGGGAAAGGAAAACGCCTGATATCTGGACCAGAAAGTTTTGGGTTTTCATGTTCACTTTTGACCCGTGACTGAGGTATACGTTGTCTTTGTGATTATGCAACTGTGTTTGAAATTGAGAAAGGTCTTCACTTCTATCTCCAGAGGATAAAAGTATATTAAATTGTAGCATCTCTTAAGCTAAAGAATCACTGTTCTAATTTGTTTATTTTAAAAAAGTTCTTATGTAAATTGAATATTCTCAAATACATAGAATTTTTAAAAAGAATTTCTAATACATTAATTGTGATAACCTCTAAAAAAATTCCCAAAGGCATTTTCTATAAAATATCAAATCACACCTAGTTTAATAATGATTTAAAGAAGAAACCCAGTTATATGACTTTATATGAAGTATCTGTGTTAAGTAACATACAAGTAGGCAATTTAATTTTTATAAGATTTAGGTTTGATTCCTCACTAAAAGTCTATTTAATCTGAATTCCTGAAAGTTTGTATAGTAGGTTACTAATAACATTAAAATGTATTTCTGTAAAAACGTTTAATATTATAAAAATATATTTTAAAGAAGTTGAATCATAATTCTCTCAATCTTTTTATTTCAACAATACTTTTGTTTTATAGTTTGTCAACTTGAACAAAATTTTCAAGATCTTTAGGTAACTTAAAACTTAGCCTAATATTACATTGAGTTACTTATCATGGAATACATAAGTAATATTGCAATAAAATACTAGAAACTATTGATTACCAAGCATAAAATTAAGTTTATTCTTATTGTGTACAAAACATGAGTACATATAATAAGTACTGGAGAGTATAAAAGAGGAAATTATATTTGCCTTGGATTATAAAACTTAGCTAAAAACCAACCATTAAATTGTTAATATTTTCTCAGTTTGCTCAGTTTTGATGGATTTTTTCGTAAGATATCCTATCATAATTTCAGGACACAGCTCAGAGCAAGTGAGGAGGGGATGGGCCTGTCAAATATTGTCCCTCTTCCTTCATCCACTGAATCATTTATGCATCGACAATTTCTTGAGCACCTATCACAGGCCATTGATTGCATTATGTGCTCAGGGGAAACAGATGACTAGAACATTCAGGTCCTCAATATATCTTGTTATAAAAGTTAAGATCTAAACAAATAATTAGAATAAAGTGGATTTAGTAATGTGTTTATTTTCTTACAGGAACTCCAGCCTTGACAAACTCTATTAATTCTGTTACTCTCAAGATCTGCTTGGGCATCGCTACTTTTATAATATATTTTAAAAATTTCTCCTTTACTTCTGCCCTAGAGAAATCAATCACTTCACTCTTCATATTACCTAAAACTTTTGTGTCTTTTATATTAAACTTATGCTATAATGCAATTGTCTGCTGACATATTTGCATTACTTAAATAAATTGTTTTCTTCCTTAGCTAAACAATTTGTTAAAATACAAAGTACATTGTATCATAGGGGAGAATAATTAACTTTAATTTGGGAATACCATGTAAAATACACATTCTGATAATGTCAAAATGACGGTAGACAATGAATACAATTTTCTGATGAGGAGAAAATTTACAGATTAATTTATTTGTATGAAGAATTTGGCACATAAAGTTATACACAAAGTACACACACTCACTAAATATTCATTGGTTATATACTATATGTGTTTCTATGCTCATGTGGGTTACAAAGAAATCCAAACAACATAAACATCATAATTATTCCAAAAAGAAAAATAGATTATAAGCTACCTTTAGGGAAACATGCCGGTTATTACTGAAAAGTGTTTTATACAGACAAGGATTATTTTATCAAACACATTTTTCTCCAATTAGTTATTACACTCCCTTTCTCCTTCCTTCCTTCGTCCTACCTCCTATACTTTACCTCATTCGAGATTTACTCAAATTACAGCCTAATGTCTACTAGACATCAGCCTACTAGACATTACTCAAATGAGGTAAAATTAACCAATTCCACAGACTTCAAATTTATGACTGATGCTCTGTTACTAACAAGCAATGGCAAATATACTGTGAAATCAAAAGTATAAAATGTCAATACATTATTGTGTCATTCAAAAATAATTGTGTATGATAACATGCAAGGAGAATATGTTTTTACTGAGATATATTCTTACATAAATTATTACAAAAATAAACATTACTTTTTTTATTAAGACTAATGTGAAACATTTGCAGAGGTATATTATTCAACCCAAGGAACAAACTGAAAAATGAAGGAGAGCAATGACAAATAAAAGTGAAGATAGACTCTCTGACTTGTTATGGATATGGCATGATGAAAGTGACAGATTTGGATATCTGAAAGAAAGACAGGGAACTAAATTGTATTGGATAGCTTTTATGAGCAGACATCGAAAAAATAAGGTTTACAAATTTTATCGAAGCCAATAAGCAAAACAGCACTATACGCCTGGTACTTTATCCAGTTTTACAGGAGGATACCTAAGATGTACAGCAATTAAGCAAATGTCCCAAGATCAAAAAATGAATAATGAAGTATAGTAAATGTTTATAATTTTATGTTGCCTTGGTGTTCATTCTGAATACAAGTTTAACTTTCTTATAGCAGAAGCAGGGTTTGGTCACCCATGACTCAGTTTCCAGTTCTACACCACACCCAAATGCCTCAATCCAGAGACCCCAGATAAGAGCTTAGATGCATCTCTCCTGCCCAGCAGACCAGGTTATCCATTTTCCTGCTGCTTCCTTTAAAAAGGCTATTCAGGTATTTTCCCACAAACTTAAAGTAACCCATACCCTGTGCCCTTATGTATCCTGCTAATTGCCATATGTTTTCTCTCTCAATGCCTGACTCTTCATTTCTGCCTTGCATGACCTGAAGACAGAGAACTGTCCTCCTGACTCATTGTATTCTCCCTGCCTAGGATCCATAAGTAAAAAGTCTTTGAGCTTGTTTCCTACTGTGGTGGTGTATCAAATGAGCACCTTCCATACAAAGAACTAGAGCTTTCCAGGCCAGAATTTCCATGGGATGCCAGGGAGAACACAAAGTCAGGACACAGTGCTGGGCAATGGTCAGGCAGGCATAAATTGAACATGGATCAAACAAGATCCACAAGGGCATCTTCCAATATAAACACCTTTCCTGTGTGAGAGACCCCTCATCACAGGTTTGAGAGCTAAACATTAGGCTGTCTAGCAGGTACAAGTAGCATCCCACAAAAGTCACACTGTAAACACCCATGTCTAGTTCTTCTTCATTTCCCAATAGGGCAGGGTTGCTAACAGGTCTGGTACTGAAACCCCAATAGCTAGAGGCTCTTAAAACATAAGGAAAATCCACTTGTAACTGGAATCAGAGGACTTTCATAAACCTCCTCTCCAGTGAAACATTCACAATTGATAAAAATAATATAGTAATAATATACATATATGTTATATACAAAATTATGTACCTGATTTTATATATATATATATATATATATATATAAAATAGGTGATTTTACCAGTTAGCCTTGTTTTATTATATATCATGTATCTATAATCTTACATATGATGTTATATGTATAATTATATATTATATATATTATACATTAATTAAATATAATTATGTATATATTATATACAAACATTTAAAGTCTCCAGAAATTGTTCTAAAGATATACAGCAAATTATATATATATATATATATATTTTTTTTTTTTTAAGAAACACTAAATCTCAGTAACAACAGCAAGCATCTATGTAACTGGAAACTTAACACATACACTTCCTTCCCATTCCTAGCTCTAGAGCAGTGGTACATATTTTGCCCAAGAAGAGAGTCAGGTAATAAGAACTGAGAACTCTGAAGTTCTGCCCAAAAGAATTAATTTTATTTAGAAAAGAAGGTAGGCAAGTCCAAGTTGAAGGGTACTCTCTGAAATAATGGAAATTTTATTGGTAAGCAATTAAGTGGAGACTGCTAGTTCCATGATGTATTATTGGGTTTGCAGCATATATAATGAGGTATGGTTGGGTTTGGAGCATATATACATATAATATGTACAAAAATTAGAGCATAAAATGGATAAGAGGAAATAGAGCTTTCTAGGATTGTTTCTATTTTAAAGTAAATATGTGGCCGGGTGCGGTGGCTCACGCCTGTAATCCCAGCACTTTGGGAGGCCAAGGCGGGTGGATCACCAGCTCAGGAGATCGAGATCATGCTGGCTAACATGGTGAAACTCCGTCTCTACTAAAAATACAAACAAACAAACAAAAATCAACCGGGTGTTGTGGCGGGCGCCTGTAGTCCCAGCTACTCCGGAGGCTGAGGCAGGAGAATGGGTGAACCCGG
Source organism: Trachypithecus francoisi (assembly GCF_009764315.1). Classification (NCBI taxonomy): domain Eukaryota; kingdom Metazoa; phylum Chordata; class Mammalia; order Primates; family Cercopithecidae; genus Trachypithecus; species Trachypithecus francoisi. The sequence continues at coordinate 45,670,146 of NW_022681460.1, read as the reverse complement.
GAGGCGGAGCTTGCAGTGAGCTGAGATGGCGCCACTGCACTGCACTGCAGCCTGGGCGAAAGAGTGAGACTTCGTCTCAAAAAAAAAAAAAAAAACCAAAACAAAACAAAAAAAGAAACAGATTCTTATAGATTAAGATATATATGGTAAGTCCTAAATCAACCACAAAGAAAATAACAAAAAACACAAAGAAAAATCATTAAATAAAAATGTTACACAAGAAAATATTCTTGAAGCAAAAGTGGTAAAGGAGGACAAAAGAGACATTAGAAAGATAAAAACTGGAAGATGTAAATTTAACTATATCAATAATAACATTAAAGTCTAATCTGTTGTGCAATCAAATCAAAAGGCAGTTTATCACACTGGATTAAAATAAAAAGTAATATTCAACTGCCTGTTTTATCTAGAAAACCCAGTTTATATTCAAAGATACATGAAGGTTAAAAATAAAGACAGCAAAAGATACATCATGCAAACGGCAATCACAAGACAGTAAGAGAGGCTGTATAGATATCAGGAATAGTAGGTTTGAAAAACAAAAACAATCACTACAAAAAAAAAAGATATTTTACAGTTATATTGAGATCAATTTTGTTATTCTAGTTTAATCATGTTAATTTATCAAAAAGGAACAATTATAAACATATACACACCAAACAATATAACCCCAAAATACGAAGCAAAAAATTACAGAATTAAAATGTGAAATAGAGAATTCACAAAAAGAGTTGAGGACTTCAATATCTCACTTTCAATAATGGATAAGACAAATAAGTAGAAGTTCTGTTAGGAAATAGAAGAACTGAATAACAACAGGACAGATAGAACTAAGAAGCCTTTATAGAACACTCCACCCAAAAAACAGCAAAATATACACCCTTCTCAAGTATACATGGTACTCCCGGGTAGACTGCATTCTAGGCCATGAAACAAGCCTCAATACATTTGAAATAATTCAAAGCACACAGAGTATGTTCCTTGCTACAGTGGAATAACATTAGAAATAAATAACAGAGTTTTTTTTTTTTTTTTCAAGATGGCTGACTAGAGGCATTTGATGCCAGTTTTCGTAAAGAAGAACCAGAGTTACCAGTTAGTAATCACATCATAGTGAAATGCTGAGGGACGAGTGCCACAGTCTATTAAAGAACCCAGGGGAAGAAGCTGGAGCACACAAAAAGAAGGAAGCAAGAGTTTGGCAGAGATTGACCACTGAAGATCTTGCAGTCCCATGGATAAGGTAGATGGGGGTACTTTTTGCTCCCCTCACCCCTGTGTCATACTGCTGACTTCTGGAATGTCAGAGAGCCCCTCTGCCCTCATGAGCCCAAGTACTGCTGTGGGTCGTGTTTACAAATTTCTTGAGGGCAGAGCACTAGTCTGCTAGCTCATGCAGTTTTACCACCACTCCACTCTAAAGACTCAAGCTAAGGTAGTAGGTGTCAAACCAGTTGGGCACACATTGTGGATCACTATCCTACTTAAAGAGTCTTAGCTCTTTTGCCTCAACATCAGTAGATCCCTTATAAACATTCCTTAGAATCTACTTGGACAGCAGGAACCAGAAAGGACCAGCAGGATAAAGGGGAGCTGTGAGATTTCTGGAATTCTAATGCTCAGGGTGAGCTGTTCCTAGGGGAAGGGAGAGTGCCACATGCAAAAGTGCCCTTGGAACAACAAAAACCAGAGTGTGCACTCTCCTCTGCATAAGAGCTCCCAACTTGTGAGCTCAAGATGACGGCGCTCATCGCATCAGAAATGTGGGCATGGTGCTAGGCTATGTAAGAGAGTGTGGTTCCATCCCAGCAGCAGGTGGCACTGGTGCCTGGGAACAAAGAAGATAGGGGGACTTCTGCCTGCTGATTCACAGCTGTGGATGCAGCTGCAGCTGTTCTTTCGGGGAAGGGGGGGGTTGGCATAGGTATGCCTAGGGAGAACAATTACAGGACTATTAGGAGGAGTTGCACTCCCACTCCTGGTATGTCCATTAGCCCAGCTTGCAAGAATGGTGGAGTCCATCCCTCACTCTACACAGAACAGCAGCATTCCTTCTGCAGAGTACAGGTGAGCCACAGAGCTGTCTGTTTGGGGTTGAGGAAAGAGGTTTCTCCCTGAGGTTATTTCATTGGTAGCTATGGGGTAGGGATTTGCCAGAACCCTCAGTTACATTGAGCCCTGAAGATGAACTACAATGTCTATCTGAAATGAAAGTCCTGAGCCCTGGAAGAGGGGTGTGATGTGGAGGTTGACCACTTTCCTGCCTGCCCGTGATGTGGAACTGGGAGAAACATGGGAGCCTTTCACTATAAGCTCTCCCTGTCACTCCAGTCAAGGTGGATACATTAACTTATCATTGGGGTATATGAGGGTGAGTTTGGTGATCCAGTTCTGCCCAGCTTTGTCCCAACTGTACCCTTCAGCAGAGAAGTCAGGACATCAGCCATTTCACAGACCAGCCCACTATGTGTGACAACAGAGCCCTTCTCAGTAAATAAAGATCAAGTACATACTACAGCCAGCTATTACCTGTAACTACCACCTAATGAACTGGAGATTATACTCCACAATCAAATTAAAAATCTTCTGTCAGAAGAGCATAGTGCTGCAGAATAAGGTAAGTGTCCTGAGACTTCCATAACCTCAATTCCACAGAAGGTGTTAGTCCTGCTCATAGGCCCAATGCATTACTACCATAATCAGCATTTGAAAAAGCCATCATGCAAAGGAACTATAACTATAACCAAGGCTATCTACAACCAAGGAACTCATACAGAGCCTTGGCCCCCGGGCGCGGTGGCTCAAGCCTGTAATCCCAGCACTTTGGGAGGCCGAGACGGGCGGATCACGAGGTCAGGAGATCGAGACCATCCTGGCTAACACGGTGAAACCCCGTCTCTACTAAAAATACAAAAACCAGCCAGGCGAGGTGGCAGGCGACTGTAGTCCCAGCTACTCCGGGAGGCGGAGCTTGCAGTGAGCTGAGATCCGGCCACTGCACTCCAGTCCGGGCGACAGAGCGAGATTCTGCCTCAAAAAAAAAAAAAAAAAAAACAGAGCCTTGGCCCCTGAAAGCACCCATAATTGAAGCCAAACAGACCTACACAACATACATTAGTTACACCCTCAAGAGAAAAATTTTTTAAAAGTACCATCTAAAAGAAAGTAAAATGAAAAATAAGAGACAATTTCTCTAGGATGAGAAGGAACTAATATAAAAACTATAGCACCACGGAAAAACAGAGTGCTTTAGCACCTCCAAAGGAACACAATAACTCTCTAGCAATGGATCCAACACTAAATGAAAATTCTGAAATGACAGATAAAGAATTCAAAATATAGATTGTGAGGAAGCTTAATGAGATCCAAGAGAAAGCTGAAAACCAAAGAAATCAGAAGAAAAAATCAGGATGTTAATTAAAAAATTATTATAGATAGATAATTTTTTTTAAAAAACGGAACTTCTGAAAATAAAAAAAAATTATTGAAATAATTACAAGATACGTTTGGAAGCATTACCATTAGAGCAAGTAGAAGAAAAAAAAAATCAGAGCTTAAAGACAAGTCTTCTGAATTAACCAAGTCAGACAAAAAAAAAAAAAAAAAAACTAAAGAAAGGCTTTGAGAAATATGAGATTATGTAAAGTAACAAAACCTATGAATTACAGGCATTCCTGAGGGAGAAGAAGAAAAAGCTGAGAAAACTTATTTGTGGGAAAAATCCAGGAAAATGTCCCTGGCTTGGCTAAGGAATTAGACATCCAAATACAACAAGTTCAGTGAATACTTGGAACATACTTTACAAGATGGAACTCATTACTGCATATAGTTATCAGGTTATCCAAAGTCAATGTGAAGGAAAAAATCCTAAAAGCAGCAAGAGAGAAGTGTCTAATTACTTCTAAAGGGATTCCCAACAAAAATTTCATCGGTGTTAAATGCCTACATTAGAAAGATTGAAAGAGTCCAAATTAACAACCCTAACAAGTCCCTCAAGGGACTAGAAATTCAAGAGCAGACCAAACCCAAAGCTCAGAGAAGAAAATAAATAACAATGATCAGAGAAGAACTAAATGAAACTGAAAACAAAACAAAAAAATACAAAGGATCAACAAAATAAAAATTGGCTCTTTGAAATCATAAACAATATTGATAGATTGTTTGCTAGATTAACCATGAAAAATGGAGAGAAGTCTTAAATAAGCACAATCATAAAAGATAAAAGTGTGACTACAAATGATACCACAGAAATACAAAAGGTCATCAGAGACTACTATGAGCATCATTAGGTATACAAACTAGAAACACTAGAGAAAATTTCTCCTAAGACAGTAACAAGAAGAAATAGAAATCCTTAACAGACAATAATGAGTAATGAATTTGAATCAGTAATGAAAAAATTGTCCAACGGATATGAGCTCAGGACCAGATGGGTTCACAGCCAAATGTTACCAGACATATGAAGAAGAACTGGTATCAATTTTACTATAACTGTTGCATAAAATTGATGAGAATGGCATCCTCCCTAACTCATTCTATGAAGCCAGTATCACCCTGATACCAAAGCCAGGCAAGAATACTACAAAAAAAGAAAACTATACACTAATATCCCTGATGAATATAAACACAACAATCCTCTAAAAAATACTAGCAAGCCAAATACAACAGTACATCAGAAATGTAATACACCACAATCAAGTGGGTTTTATTTCACGGATGCAAGAATGGTTCAACATATGCAAATTAATAAATGTGATTCACCACATAAACAGAATTTAAACAAAAACTATATGCTCATCTCAATAGATCCAGAAAAAATAATTTCATAAAATTCTGTACCCATTCATGATAAAAACACTCAGTACACCAGGTATCATATAAACATACCTAAAATAACAAAAGCCATATATAATAAACCCATAGTCAACATCATACTAATAGGAAAAAGTTGAAAGCATTCTCTTTAAAAATTGGAACAAGACAAGGATATACATTTTTACCACTCCTATTCAACATAGTTATGGAATTTCTAGCTAGAGGAATCAAGTAAGAGGAAGAAATAAAGGGCATCCAAATTGGAAAAGAGGACGTCAAATTATATATGTTAACTGATGATAAAATCTTACGATTAGAAAACTCTAAAGACTATCCAAAAGACTTCTAGATTTGTTAAACAACTTCAGAAAAGTTTCAGGATACAAAATCAATGTACAAAGGTCAGTAGCATTTCTATAATCATAACATACAAACTGAGAACTAAACTAAGAATGCAGTCTCACTCGCAATAGACACACATACACACACACACACACAGAGAAATGCGTAGTAATACATTTAATCAAGTAGGTAAAGATCTCTAAGAGAAAAAATACACAGATGAAAAAAACCGTGGATGACACAAATGAATGGAAAAACATTCAATGCTCGTAGTTTGGAAGAGTCAATATTGTTAAAATGACCATACTTCCCAAAACAATCTATAGATTCAATGCAATTTCTATAATTTTTCACAGAATTATGAAAACATAATAATAATATTAATATTGAACCAAAATATAGTCTGAATGGCCAAAATAATCCTAAGCAAAAAAAAAAAAAAAAAAAAACAAAAACAAAGTTTGATGTATCACATTACCTGTCTTTAAAATATACTACAAGGCTACAGTAACTAAAACAGCATGGTGCTGGTATAAATAGAGACACATAGATCATTAGAATGTAATATAGAACACATTGATAAAGCCATATACCTACAACCAACTGATCTTCAACAAAGTTGACAAAAGTATACACTGGAGAAAAAACACCCTGTTCAATAAATGGTGCTGAGAAAACTGGATTGCCATACATAGAAGAATGAAACTAGATCTATATCTCTCACTATATACAAATTAACTCAAGATGAATTAAATTTCTGAATGTAAGATCTGAAACTATAAAATTTCCTGAAGGGAACCTTTGAAAAAGTCTTCTAGACATTGGCCTAAACAAACAAAAAATTATAATTAAGTCCTCAAAAGCAAACACAACTAAAACAAAAATAGACAAAAGGGACTTAAACTAGAAAGTGTCTGCACAGTACAATAAATAAAAAATAAAAAATAAGTAAGAAAATAAAAATCAAAAGACTAATAACCTACAGAATGGAAGAAAATGTTTGCAAGCTATGTGTGTGACATAGGGCTAATATCCAGAATTTATAAAGAACTCAAACAACTCTATAAGACACAACCCTATTAAAAAGTGGGTGAAACATATGAAGAGATTTGTCAGAAGACATACAAGCAGCCAAAAAACATGAAAAAAATGTTCAATGTCACAAATTATCAGGGAAATGCAAATTAAAACCACAATGAAATACCATTGTACATCAGACAGAATGGCTATTATTAAATCCTCAAATAATAACACATGTTGTAGCAGATTTAGAGAAAAGTGAATGCTTATACACTGTTGATGGGAATGCAAATTAACATAAATTACGTGGAAAACAGTATAGAGGTTACTCAAATAACTAAAAATAGAACAGTTATTTAATATAACAGTCACACTACTGGGTATATACCCAAAGAAAAAGAATTTGCTATATCAAAAAGACAACTGAACTTACATGTTTGTCACAGCACTATTCACTATAGTAAAGTTGTGAAATAAACCTAAGTGTCCATCAACTGATGACTGGATAAAGAAAATTATATATATATATTATATAATTCTTATAGATATGTATCTGTAAGAAAATGATATATTATACACACACACACACACACACACACCCCTTGGAATACTACTTAGCCATAAAAAAATGAAATCATGTCTTTTGCAACAACATAGATGAAGCACGAGATCATCATCTTAAGTGAAATAATTCAGAAACAGAAAGTCAAATACCTCATGTTCTAATTTAAAAGTGGGAACTAAACAATGCGTACACATGGACATAGAGAGGGGAATAATAGACACTGGAGATATAAAAAGGTAGGAGGTTGGGAAGGGACTGAGGATTGAAAATTACCTATTGCGTACAATGTTCACTATTGGGGCGATGAGCACATTAAAACCGAGACTTCACCACTACACAATATATCTATGAAACAAAACTGCACTTGTACCCCTGAAATCTATAAAAATAAATTTAAAAATCTCAAGTTTATGGATCAAAAGACATAATATTGTTAAGGTAACAATATTCTCCAAATAGATATAAAATTAATATCTCAAGTGGCTTTTTGCAGAAATTGGTCAGTTGTCCCAAAATTCTGACAGAAATGAGGACTTAGTCAGAAGTTTTTTGCTTAGACCAAAGAGTAAAAACAAAGAATTAATAACAGAAAGAAATTTGTCAATTATCCCAAAATTCTTATAGATGCAGGGGACCTGATATAGTCAAAACAATCTTGAAATAAAAAAGGAAATTGATGGTCTTCCTAATTTCCAAGCTATAGTAAGCAAGACTATGTGGTATGTAGGTATGGAGAGACATACAGATTAATTGAAAAGAATTAAAAGTTCAGAAATAAACCCTCACTTTACGGTCATTTCTTGTTTTACTAGAGTACCAAAACAATTTAGTAAGGGAAAGAATAGTCTTCAACACACTATATTGGGACACTTTGATATCTACATACAAAGGGTTGGAATTGTGTTTGTCCTTCACATCATACACACAGATTAAATCAAAGTGAATTGTAGACCCAAATATAAAAGTTAAAACTATAAAACTCTTAGAAAAAAATATAGTAGTAACTCTTTAGGACCTTGGGTTGGGAAAAGTCTCCTTTGATATAACATCAAAAGCAAGAATCTGAATAATAAATAATTATAATAAATGTCACTAATATTAAAAGCTTTTGTGTATCAAAGAACACAATGAACAAAGTAAAATGGCAACCCAAGAAGGGAAAAATAACTTTTGCAAATCATATTTCTGACTAGGGATTTATGTCTATAAAATGTAAAAATACTCTTACAATTCAACAATAAAAAGATAACCCATTTTAAAAATGAGCAAAGGATCTGAACAGACATTTCTCTAAAGATGTACAAATGGTGAATGAGCACACAAAAGATGCTCAGCCATATTAGCTGTCAGGGAAGTACAAATCAAAGCCATGAGGAGATAGCACTTTCTAACACGAGGATGGCTATAATCATAAAGATAGAAAATAGTAAGTGTTGGTGAGGATGAAGAAACTGGAGCCCTTGTATGCCGCTAAAGGCAATGTAAAATTGTGCAGTCATTTAGAAAGTAATTTGGTTTTCCTCAAATGATTCAACATAGATTTACCATGTGATCCATGAATTCTGCTTCTAGATATATACCCAAGAAAAATGAAAATATACATCTACCCCAAAACTTGTACATTAATATTTATAGCAGTATTACTTATAATATCCAAAAAGTGGAAGCAATTCAAATGTCCATCCTCAGATAAACAGATAAATAAAAGTTGGTATATCAATGTAGTACAACATTTATCTGCAAAAAGAAGAATAAGATTTTGATACACACTGAAACACAGATGAAAGTTGTTAAAGCCAAAGAGCATGTCTTCTATAATACTGTTTACATTAAATGTTCAGACTAAGAAATGTTATAGTCAGAAGCAGATTAGTGGTTTATTAGGTATGGTGGAGAGTGGACGTTTTAAGTAAATGGGGAATGATTGTTAATGAGTACATGATTTCTTTTCAAAATCTTGAAAATGTTCTAAAAATTATTGTGGTGATTATGCAGTTGTGAATATACTAAAAATTCTAGAACTTTTTACTTTAAACAGGTGAATTACATGGAATATAAATTACATCTTAACAGAGCTTTTATTAAAAAATAAATAAACAAAACTTGGAACTATAATTCAACTCTGCAATTGCACACTTGGGTTTTGGTCACATAGAAAGAAAAGCTAACATTCACGTAAAACCTTACATGGATATTTATAGCAGCTTTGCTCAAAATAGCCAAAACCCCAAAACAACCCAGATGTACTTCAACCAGTAAATGCTTAAATTCTGGTAAAACCATACCATCGAAGGTTACTGAACAGTAAAAATGAACAAACTATTGATTCTCATAACAACCTGGATGAACCTCCAGAGAATTAAGTGAGTGGAAAAAGCTAATACCAAAAGGTTACATCCTGGATGGTTCCATCAGAGAGGATGATTCCATTTATATAACATTCTTGAAGTGACAAAATTACTGAAATGGAGAACCGATTAGGAACTGTCAAGAGCTAACGAGGGGACTGTGGGAGAAAAAAAGGTTATGACTGTAGAAGGAAAACATGATGTGTTTGTGATGATAGAAATGTTATGTGTCTTTCCTCTAACAATGCCAACATCCTTGTGATAATGCACTATTGCTTTTCATTATATTACATTGAGGGAGTCTTAACGGCTATGTATTAGTTCCTTCTCATGCTGCTATGAAGAAATACCCGAGATTGGGTGTAAAGAAAAAGAGGTTTAATGGGCTCATGCTTCCACTGGCTGGGGAGGCTTCACAATCATGGTGGAAGACAAAAGAGGAGTAAAAGTACATCTGACATGGCGGCAGGCAAGAAAGTGTGTGCAGGGGAACTGCTCTTTATAAATTCATCAGATCTCATGAGACTTACTCACTATCACCAGAACAGCATTGGAAAAATCTGCTCCCATGATTCAATTACCTGCAACTGGTTCCCTCCCATGACACATGGGGATTATGGGAGCTACAATTCAAGATGATATTTGGGTGGGAACACAACTAAAGCATATCAGGCTACATGGAATGTCTCTGTATTATTTCTTACAACTGCATATGAGCCTATACTTAAAGTAAAAATATTTAATCAAAACATGCTTATATTGAATCCTCAATTTAAACCCATTTGTGAATTATACCAAAAGCCATTCTATTTACTTCAACAATTGATTTTACGATTGGCAGTGTCTAGAAGGTGGTAAGAGATAGTTGAAAGATGAATTCTATCAGATTTACCACAGGACTAAACGTTAGTTTCTCAACTCTCTTAAATACCTTGTATCCATCATGTTAAAGAAAAATAGATAGAAAATACAGGATTCCTTCACACTTCATGGGTTATAATGACCGCAGTTTAGATGATACTTTAGCATATATGTAAATACAACATTTTAAAACATTAAAGATTATGTATTTCCAGTTTTAAAAGGTGTTTGGATGACTGCACTGAGTGATTTCTCTACTAACATCACAGTAAAATGTATTAATATGGTGTAAGACACATCAAATGATGATTCACAACGGAAAATTAGAACTGACACACAACTTCTTGCTGAAGTCTGAAATAAATTTCCTTAACTACAATGATGTTTAAACTTCATTAAAAATAAAATCTATGACCCATCCTTACTTAAAATCAAAAGCTACTACCAAGTTGAAAGGTGTTAGGCATACCATTGTTTCTTCGTCTACACTATGCCACCTATAAGTTCTCTCTGATCCAGTATACTTAGCAGTTATCCTTCACCTTTGTAGATATTAATTTTGAATCCAGTGGAATGTGTTTCCTGGCTCCCACTACTGTCAGTACTTGATTCTGTGTTAATTTAGAGGCTACAAAAAATAAGGAAAAAATTAAAAAAAATGAAAAACAAAAAAAATAGAGGCTACAACTGACAGGAAATAACTGGGCAAGTAGTGGGCAGGGAAGACTGTTCTATTCCAGAGGCAGGTGGGAGTAGTCTTTGTTTGTCATGAAAATGTGGGGAAGATAAGAGATACCCTAAAAAGGGGGCTGCTTCACCATTCAGAGTATCAGAAAATAAGGTACTGAGGGCAAGAGTCCATTCTATGGCAGGCCCAAAGAGCCATGTTAAAACACAAAACAACAACTTTGGATCCTAAGAATTGATAACTGGACTACAAAGTTTGCATGTAAGCCTGCTTTCAAGTTTTAGTAGACAGAGGTTTATTCAACTGGCCTCTGGTCAACCACAAATCCCAATCAAATTCCTCTCACCAAAGATTCAGATAAACATAAAGCTATAAAAATTGGTCCAAAAAACAAGAAAAGGAGTATTATCTTGATAAAGGGAGAAAAGATTTTAGAAAATGATTTATTACCAGCAACAACAACAAAAAAATGGAAACCCATTTTGTAGTCCCAATGTCATACAAGCCTATAAGATTTTGGAAACAGGTAAAAAAACTTGCAAAACAGGCTGATTTTCTTAAAATCAGGAGATTAAAATGAGAAATAGAGATTAGAAAGAGTTGAAAGGAAACTAAAAATGCAATAAAACTAAAATCAGTATTGCAGCTAATAAAAGAATAACATTTTCAAAATAAAATCAATAGTATGAAAGACCAATTTTAACATTTTTTCCAGAATGATAGGAAAAGAAAAAAAAAAAGAAGTAAAAAATGAGAAAGTTATTTAATAAATAGAGGTTATAAAACCAATGTCAGATCTCATTCATTTCTCATTCTCTCATTTCTGTTCTGTTCCTGAAGATGAAATCAGCCTGATTGAGACATATAACATTTTTAAAAAGATGAAGACAGTGTGATGATTCCTCAGGCATCTAGAACCAGAAATACCATTTGACCCAACAATCCCATTACTAGGTATATACCCAAAGGATTATAAGCAATTCTACTATAAAGACACATGTACACATATGTTTACTGCAGCACCATTCACAATAGCAAAGACATGGAACCAATGCAAATGCCCATCAATGATAGACTGGATAAATAAAATGTGGCAGATATACACCATGGGATACTATGCAGCCATGAAAAAGGATGAGTTCATGTCCCTTGCAGGGACATGGATGAAGATAGAAACCATCATTCTCAGCAAACTAACACAGGAACAGAAAACCAAACACCACATGTTCTCACTCATAAGTGGGAGTTGAACAATGAGAACACATGGACACAGAGAGGGGAACATCACACACTGGGGCTGGTTGGGGGATGGGGGACTAGGGGAGGCATAGCCTTAGAAGAAATTCATAATGTTGATGAGGTTTGATGGGTGCAGCAAACCACCGCCTATACATATGTAACAAACCTGCACATTCTGCATATGTATTCCAGAATTTAAAAGTATAGCACTAACAAAAAACCAGATAATCAAAGAGGAGTTTCCAGAACTGACAAGAAACCTGAGTGTGTAAATTAAAAGAATTTGATAAACTTCTATTACAATCAAACCCAGGCATTTAACATGGTTATAAGGTTATAAGGCTCCATAGGATTTAAAAATCCTATGGAGGCAAAAGAAAAGTGTTGGTACCCACACACACACACACACAAAAAGTTGCAAAAACACAACAACAACAAAAGCTATCTCATTCTCCCTTTCCATCACAGATAGCCAAAAGAAATGATGAGACAAGATAGAACATCCACAGTATTTTTTATCATAAAGTTAAATTGTTGATAATTTATTAATCAATGGGTGTGTATATTTGAATTAATAAAATAAGCAATTATTTTAAGTGGTGGGTTTATATTTTCAGAACACAACTTTAAACAGTGGGTGTGCTACGACTGGAGGAAATTACATATTTGATGAATACTCAAGTACTTGCCATGTGAAAATTCTGTAAATGTGCCCAGGTACAAATTAAATTTGCCCTGAGTTTGCCTCATATTGGCAATTTCATATCTGTTTATTTACTTTGTTTTATTAATACATGCAATTTGATTGTTTTCTTGTTTTGCTTTAAAGTCTTTTTTAGGCCAGGCACAGTGGCTTATCCCTGTAATCCCAATGCTTTGGGAGGCTGAGGCAGCAGGGATCACTTTAGCCTAAGAGTTCAGGACTAGTCTGGGCAACGTAGTGGGACCCTGTCTCTAATTAAAATAATAAAAAAACCTTTTAACATTTTATTCTGGGTCTGAAAAATCTGCATGCATATATATCATATATATGTATGTGTGTGTATATATATAACTATATATATATTACTATATATAACTATACTTATATAACCATATTATATATAACTATAATTATATATGTTATAAATATATATGGGTTTATATATATAAAATATATATATAGTAAACGAATTGACCACATGTTAAAAATGGCACTGATGGTTAACACTGGCTCTGATTTAGATCTAAAAACTAGTAACTTGTGGCTTATGTCACTTACTTGAAAAATGGAAGAGACTTTAATAAAAAAGACAGTTCTAAGATTCTTCAAATCATTTTCTGTTTTGAAGACACAGGAATAAGGACATAATAAATATAATTGCTCAGTATTCATGCTCCTACCCAACCATTCTATCACCACCGCCATATAAAACTTAACTCAGTTTTCCTGTTTGTTCTTGTATTTAAAAATAATGTACTTGTAAAACTTCTCTAAAAAGTCAACTTAAAGGTAATAGTAATATTTTCTAAACAAACAAATAAACTGAAAAATAAGTGTAAATTAAAACTGAGATTAGAGGCCATTTTTTAAAAATGAACATTTGTCAAATATTCCAAGATTTCTACATTCTGGTAAACGTTCACACAGACTTCTTCATTCCAATATGAGGACTGCCAAGCACTCATGAGACCTAATCAAGTATTACCTGATGGCCGGGTGCGGTGGCTCAAGCCTGTAATCCCAGCACTTTAGGAGGCCGAGACGGGCGGATCACGAGGTCAGGAGATCGAGACCATCCTGGCTAATACGGTGAAACCCTGTCTCTACTTAAAAATACAAAAAACTAGCCAGGCGACGAGGCGGGCGCCTGTAGTCCCAGCTACTCGGGAGGCTGAGGCAGGAGAATGGCGTAAACCCGGGAGGCGGAGCTTGCAGTGAGCTGAGATCCGGCCACTGCACTCCAGCCTGGGCAACAGAGCGAGACTCTGTCTCAAAAAAAAAAAAAAGTATTACCTGAAATAATTATTAATAAAAAGAACATTCTCCTAGTTGGGGTTAAGCATGTCTGACAAATATCAAAGGATAAAGTGTGGATGTAGGTGCTCAGGATTATAGGAAAAGTCATTTAACATACTTACTAATGTCTGAAAGATTACCTTCTGAACATGTGTATTGAAATATAACATTTGAGATCATGGTACGGACCTCTCATGTCTAATTAATGCCTTTGTTATAATAAGAGGCAGGCTTTCAGTATCCAACACATTTTTATCCAAAATTATGTGCATGTTTTAACAAAGCAAACAGAAGGAAATAAAGCTGATATATTTAAATAAGCAAGTGTTTCTCTTGTATCACATTTTCTCAGCTTAGCTACAACATAATTATTAATGAGCCAAATGCCATTAACATGAATCTCTGTACTTATATGACTCCTTAAAAAATACTTGTTTTATAGGTTAAGAAACTTAGTGGAATGTAGACTGCATACAATTTTTTAAACCAAATTAAAACAATGATGTTCCAACATTTAAGTTTGTAAGATTAAATGTTTAATTCCTGTTAAGATCAAAATAACTCAAACTAAAAGAATGATAATATTTCCCTCATTAAAAATTCTCAATACTCTATAATTCACACTAAAAATGAGAATAGGAAGGAGAATCACCCTGTTACATATTGTTAGTATTAAAAATTACTTCAATGTCTCTAAAGGGTGTTATATCAAGTGATCAAGACAATTTCATTCATTTCAGCTTGATTAAACTTTAGGCATGCTTCTTCTGGACTCTAAGCCCCTGACCTCCCTTTTCTTAGAGCACACCTTTGAAAAATTATAATTGTAAATTCTTTCTTTGCCTCTTTTGGAATGTAAATCTTTTTAAAAATTTCTTGCTAATATTACAAGGTAGCAATGTCTTGCTCAATATCCTAGGAGCCCCTTTTGAGCTGTAATCATCTAGGAAGCTAGTGTCCCTATCTAACATTTTCTGTGGGAGGGTAGAAATTCTTCAGTGGGTACCTTGCTCCAAGTTGTAGAACTATCTCCTGTCATGAAGATAACAGAAAGTTTGTTGTCCATTGGGTAGGACCAACTAAAAAAAATAAATGGTTTACAATGTGACTCTGCCTCCATGCCCCTCCCTAACTTTTAAACACCCTCCAGTTCTTTGTGCAGTAGAATTGAGTTCAGACTGAATTCTGGCATCTCCTCTTTACTGCAATAATTGCCTTGCATGTGTTAACTTGCTCTGGTGCAATCATGGCTTTGATGGAAGATACTGTCATATTCCTTTAATTCCGTGACTAGATAGTTTGTTACTTATGTACGTACAAATAAGCATTATTCATAATAGCAGATTAAAAATCAAAATGTTCTCTTCTTTCTTTTTTTTTTTTTTCAACAGCAGTCCAAGAATAAGTGCAGTGGAGTGAATGTGACTCACTGCAACCTTAACCTCCCAGGCTTAAATGATCCTCCCACCTCAGCCTCCTGAGTAGCTGGAACTACAGTCATGTGCCATCGCACCCTGACTAATGTTTTTATTTTTTGTAAAAGATGGGGGCTGTTGCCCAGGCTTAGAAAATCTTCTGAAGTTATGTTTATAGCATTTCTCCAGTTTCATTATATATGTGTGTATGTGTATGCACACACATACGTATTATATATATCAGAAGATGTGTGTGCATGCTTGTGTTCTGGTTAATAATTATTGTCTTATTTCCATTTTCTTCACTTTCTAAATATGTCTTAACATACTAACTTTAGTAATCTCAAAACACCTAATGTTATGCAAATTATGTTTTGGAAAATTATCCTGTGTATATGTTATATTTTGTAACAATTAGGGTATGTAAACTGGTTTATCCTGGCTTAGTTATTTTACTTATATTGTTTAATTTACTATATCATAAAAATGATTAAAGATTATAATTAATAATCTTATATTGATTATTTTACTTACAAGGATTAATTTGCTATCTCATAAAAATGAAAAAGAAAAACAGTAGATAGAGAACCTATTATCTACCAGAATGCTCTAGTTACTAAGTCTTTGACCTCATGAAATTCACATTCTAGTCACAAGAAGAATAACGTAAATTAAAACAGTGAATTTAGAATGTTATCATGGAAGAAATATGTGTTATAAGTAAAAAATACAGAGAAAACTCACTTTACAGAAGGAATTACATTGATTTCTTTGTTTGTGATCCCTTTAAATATTCTTAGGAAAGTGATTGAAATGGAACAATTGATGATGCGGACAAAATAGTAGTAAACTTATAAGCTTACTAAATGGCTGACTGACTACTTAAATTAAGGTGTTGAGCTTACTAAACAGCTTACTGATTACTTAGATTAAGGTGTTGGTGATAGATATGGAGAGCTGTGAATATCTTTTAGATGCAATGTATTTTGAAGTTACAACCAAAAGTACATGCTTACGGGTTAGATATGAGAGGCGAGCAACAGCATTGATGGCATTGCCCTCTGTAAGAATGGAGAATAATCATGAAATGATGAAACTGGGGACAAATAAAGACTCCGTTTTGAATTTAGTGGATTTTAAGTGATTACAAGACATTCTCAATATAAAAATTATTAGAGAGATGTTTCACATTATTTTTGTTTTGAAATCAAATGTAAATTTTATACTGAAAACATATCTCAATTCAGACACTAACTTTTCATTTAAGACACTTAAGTTGTATCGACTGCATAAACCTAAAAAGCTAAAAAAAAATTCAGTTAAAATACTATTTGCATATACCCAAGTTGTTTCAAACAAATTTCCAATAATTGAACTAAGTAGTAAAAGCAATTTTCCTATAACATACACAACATGTTGGTAAAACTTGTTCATCTTTTTTAACTTTTTAAGAATTAATTTGGCTTCAAAGAACATATTTTTGTTTCAAAAGTTATGTCTGTTTCTTTCCAAGTGAAGTAATTTACTAATGGTTATGTCAACTAAGAATTATTAACACTGAAGTAAAAGGAAAATTGTATAAATTGAAAAACTCTAAATTTATCAATCTCAAAACAGTTTTTTAAATTTTACATGTAGTTTTTGAAACTACAAGGTTGCTATAATACTGCTGACAGCAACTAAAATCTGTATATTGACTCTTTAAAAATATGTAAAAAATCACTTTTATTGATCTTTATTATGATAATTTCCTATTATAACATGAATTATTACAGCTATCTAGATAAAAAATATTTTTTCTTTGGAAATTCAATTTAGTTTGCTTTGGTTCAGTGTGATATTAGTGCAAAAAACATAAAACAAACTATCATTTTTATCTTTGATTATTGAATATCTAGAAATAATTTAATTTCATGAAACTTTGAGTAGGAATTAACAATATAGTAAACTTTATATTCTTTGACTCAACCAAAAAACAATTTGGCAAAAAACTACAAAGCCATTACATTTGTTATCTTCTATTTCTTTCAACAGTTCTATAAACTGGCAATGAGTCACAGCACTTACACATATATACTACATAATATTAACAACTGTGTCTATGGCACTTTTCACAGAGTCTGCTTCAGGACTGAACACAAATCATTTCAGTGTCATATAGTAAAGCTAAAAGGATTTATTAGTTCATTTCCACACTTATATAAAGAACTATCTAAAAATGAGTAATCTGCAAAGAAAAGAGGTTTAATTGAATCAAAGTTCTACATGGCTGGGGAAAGCTCAGGAAACATACGATCATGATAGAAGGTGAAAGGGAAGCAAGACATGCCTTACGTGGTAGCAGGAGAGAGAGAAGAGGTCAGTGCCACACACTTTAAAATGATCAGCTCTCATAAGAACTCACTTATGAGACAGTATTGGGGGGATGGTGCTAAACCATTAAAAACCACCCTCATGAGCCAGTCACCTCCTGCCAGGTCCCTCCTTCAAAACATGGGGATTACAATTCTACATGAAATTTGGGTAGGGACACAGAGCCAAACCAATCATTCCATCCTTTCCCCTCCCAAATCTCATGTCCTTCTCATGTATTTCAAAACGCAATCATGCTTTTCCAACAGTATCCAGCACTAACCCAAAAGTCCAATCCAAGTTTCATCTGAGACAAGATAAATACTTTCTGCCTATGAGCCTGTAAAATCAAAAACAAGTTAGTTACTTCCAAGATACAATGAAGATCTAGGCATTGGGTAAATGCACCCATTGCAATAGGGAAAAACTGGCTAAAACTAAGGGGCTACAGGCCCCATGGAATTCCAAAATCCAGTAGAGCAGTCATTAAATCTTAAAGTTCCAAAATAACCTCCTTTGACTGCATGTCTCACATACAGGGTATGCTGATGCAAGAGGTGGGCTCCCAAGGCCTGGGCAGCTTTCCTTCTGTGGCTCTGTAGGGTACAGCCTCTGCAGTTGCTTTCATGGGCCGGTGTTGAGTTTCTGTGGCTTTTCCAGGTGCAAGATACAAACTGTTGGTGGATCTGCTATTCTGGAGTCTGGAGGACAGTGCCCTTTCTCTCACATTTCCATTAGGCAGTGCCCCAGTGGAGACTCTGTGTGGGGGCTCCAACCCCACATTTCCCCTCCACACCTAGTGCAGCTTTTCCATGAGGCTTCACCCCTAAAGCAAATTTCAGCCTGGACATCCAGGTGTTTCCATACATCCTCTAAAATCTAGGTGAAGATTCCAAACCTCATTCTTGCCTTCTGTGCACCCACAGGCCCAACATCACATGGAGCTGCCAAGGTTTGGGGCTTGCATTTTCTGAAACAATGGCCCGAGCTATACCTTGGATTCTTAGAGCCATGGCTGGAGCTGGAGTGGCTGCTACTCAGGGTGCCATGTCCTGAGGCTGCACAGAGCTGCAGAGCTCTGGACTTGGCCCATGAATCCATTTTTTTTTCCCCTCCTAGGCCTCTGGGTCTATGAAGGGAGGAGCTGCTACAAAGATCTCTGAAATACCCCGGAGACAATTTTCCTTATTGTCTTGACTATTAACATTCTACTCTTCTTTATTTATGCAAATTTCCGCACCCAATTGCTTAAATTCTTCCTCAGAAAATGAATCTTTCTTTTCTATCACATGTTCAAGCTGAATTTATCCAAACTTTCATTCTTTGCTTCCCTTTCAAACATAAGTTCTAATTTCAAACCATCTCTTTGTGAACACGTATGACTGTAGGCTGTTAGGAGCAGCCAGACCACATCATGTACACTTTGTTGCTTCAAAATTTCTTCCACCAAATATCCTAAATCATCTCTATCAAGTTCAAAGTTCCACAGATCCCTAGAGCGGGAGCACAATGACACCAGTCTCTTTTCTAAAACATTACAAGAGTGACCTGTACTCCAGTTCCCAATAAGTTCATCATCTCCATCTCAGATCACCTCAGCCTGGACTTCATTGTCCATATCACTATAAGCATTTTGGTCAAAACCATTCAACAAGTCCCTAGGAAGTTATAAACTTTCCCACATATTCCTGTCTTCTTCTGAGCCCTCCAAATTGTTCCAATCTCTGCCCATTACCTAGTCCCAAAGTTGCTTCCACATGTTCAGGTATCTTTATAGCAGTGCCCTACTCTCCTGGTACCAATTTCTGTATTAGTCTGTTTCACAGTGCTGTAAAAAACCACTTGAAAATAGGGATGGTGCTAAACCATTAGAAAATGCCGTCATGATCCAGTCATCTCCCATCAGGCCACTCTTTCAACACATGAGGATTACAATTTGACATGAGATTTGTGTTGGGAAACAGAGCCAAATCATATCAAGGAAAAACATCACTCTTTTGTTTTAAAATTATAATAAATCCATGGGTTTTTTTTTTAACCTGACATAGCTGGAGCATCCATCATCATGACCATCTTGTAATAAACTACATTTTCTATTTCTAGCTTAAATTAATATTTAATAGCTGTAAAAGATACAAAAAAATCTATGCCACTAGTTCTTTATTTAGTTCAAAAATTGAAATTTTTCTCCTGAATTTGGGAGTCCTTTGAGGAAAAAATGTACTCAAAATATTAATTGGACAGTTTCTCATATTGTATACTTCATTCTAATCTTAAAAAAGGCACTTGTTTGCCATTTTTAAAAATTAAGATCAACTGATTCTTCCTATTGTTATTGTAAACTACAGGCAATATTTTAGTTGATTAAAGATCTTTTGCTTACTTAAAATACTTCTTTTAATCTTATTTTTACAACTTTGGAACAAAATAATCATAATTGAAATAACATATGTTACCATCTTTCCATCCAAAAGTGGTCTTCTTTGTTTAAAAATCCAAGCCATTGTGTAACAGTTCAAAAGCGAAACTTCAGACTATGTCAAACATATTTTTAAATGTACTGAACATTTGACTCTAAGTTTTGTTAATTAACTTCCTTTTTCTCTTTTTTTTACTATTAAGAAAAAAATTGCATATCAAATTCAGTTTGTATTTTCTGAGAATGTACGTTGATAATGACCAGTTTAATATCTTAAAAAAATACGTATGACAAACAACTTTTCCATTTTGCTTTGTTGCAGCAAATGGCAACGTTCATTCATGGTGAAATCAGTTAACATATCCTTATCCAAACTCGCTTATTCTTTACTCTTCCAGATGTAATACCAGTTTCTACATTTTCATTTAATTCTTCTTAATAGTGTAACTTCATTTTAAATTAGAAACTTTGCCCATATGTAGTTTTTAAACTAGAGAAATAATTTATTTTGATTAAAGTAACAGTATGCATTTCAATTTAATAATCATATAGTTTAGATAGTTATAACTGTAATTTATTCCACCTACATAAAATATTCAAATAAACACATCACAATGTTAAAGTAGGACATAGAAGAAACCATTTAAACCGAATCAAATCATTGCCAGTGAGTAGATTACTGATGTGTTGGAAATAACTCATGCACCAATCACATGCTCTATAATACAGCATCTTACACAAGGCAAAGGTTAACATGAAATATGTGTTTAGACCAGGCATGGTGGCTCACACCTGTAATCCCAGCACTCTGGGAGGCCGAGGTGGGCGGATCACAAGGTCAGGAGATTGAGACCATCCTGGCTAACACAGGGAAACTCCCTCTCTACTAAAAATGCAAAAATGCAAAAAACTAGCCAGGTGACGTGGCGGGCGCCTGTAGTCCCAGCTACTTAGGAGGCTGAAGCAGGAGAATGGCGTGAACCCGGGAGGCGCAGCTTGCAGTGAGCCAAGATCACGCCACTGCACTCCAGTCTGGGCGACAGAGCAAGACGTCATCTCAAAAAAAAAAGAAAAAGAAAAAGAAAAAAAATAGAAATATATGTTTAAGCTTATTGGAAAAATGTCTTACAATGCTTTGGTTTTAAAATTGCAATTCAACTAATTAAAATCAAATAATTCAAATTTCATATTTTACTCCTCAGTGCACTAGATGTATTACATGTGCTCTATAACCACACGTTTTATTAGAAGCCATAAGAAAATACAAATCTAGGCCGGGCGCGGTGGCTCAAGCCTGTAATCCCAGCACTTTGGGAGGCCGAGACGGGCGGATCATGAGGTCAAGAGATGGAGACCATCCTGGCTAACACGGTGAAACCCCGTCTCTACTAAAAAATACAAAAAACTAGCCGGGCGACGTGGCGGGCGCCTCTAGTCCCAGGAAGCAGGAGAATGGCGTAAACCCGGGAGGCGGAGCTTGCAGTGAGCCAAGATCAGGCCACTGCACTCCAACCTGGGCGACAGAGCGAGACTCCGTCTTAAAAAAAAAAAAAAAAGAAAAAAGAAAAAGAAAATACAAATCTAGTCTGATTCCTTAGCCTTACATAGTAAAATTTCTTGGAAGACTTTTAGAGTACACTACTACTTTTGATACTTTCACAGTGTTGTGGAATTCAAATAAGGGAAATAAGACAACATGCTAAAGTATTTCTCTAATGGCTAGTAAAAGTAAATCACTGCAACCTCATTTCCAGGACATAGCAGGGACGACACATTAGGCCTGAGGTTAGGAAAGAAACATCACCCAGAATAAAGATGACTGAGAAAGGTAGACGTGACAGCTATTACATGGCTACTAACAATGCAGAAAAAATAATAACAAATAAAGATGGGAACAGGTTAGCCACCATTTTTATTTTCAAAATGCAATAGATTTACTTGTTTTAGCTGTAAGCGTTTGACTAAAATGATTATATATGCTCTGACATAAGTATAAAAATCAATGAAAGGGCCACTTGCAATTGTTAGGCCCCCAGGGAAACAGCAGTTCTGAAAGTAAAGCCTGGAAGCCTTCATGCTACTCATAAGCTGCTTCATTAAAACAAAGGCCACATACAGTGATCTCAAGCATCCTGTCTGAACAAAAATTAGTTCTCAGCCAGCTTCAAAGGCAGACATATTTTAAAATTTGGAAGTGTTTTCTTTTGCTACTAATATATTTGGCTTCTTGTGAATAACTTT
Organism: Trachypithecus francoisi; assembly: GCF_009764315.1. Classification (NCBI taxonomy): domain Eukaryota; kingdom Metazoa; phylum Chordata; class Mammalia; order Primates; family Cercopithecidae; genus Trachypithecus; species Trachypithecus francoisi. The sequence goes on along the minus strand of NW_022681460.1, from coordinate 45,647,842 downwards.
TGCTGTTTATCTGAAAGTTAATTATTTTTTTTCTCACAAACATACATTTTTTCTAAATTTCCAAGAGGGCCTCTTTCACAATCAACACTTTCTTCAACATAGCTCTCATCATAACTATCACCACCAAATTGGGGGCATCCTTTCTGAAACACCTCCCTAATAGTTAAAATTTTCCAGGTAGATCATTTTAAAAGATCATTTTTAATAAAATTCATTTCACTTAGCCATAACCATCTTGGGTCGTCACCACTTTTCATTCTAACAATATGGAATCCTAAACTATTCAGTTTAGTTCTATCTATTTGTTGGAGTCAGGCCAGGTTTTTATTTTCTGGTTTTGAAAGGGAAGGCTGATAAAAACTCTTGAAGAATGTGAACTGATATATTTAAAGTCCCACGATGTTGATTTTACTGTGACCGTGAAACTGCTCTAAAAATAAAATAAATAAAATCCATTTTAAAAGACTGACCATCTGTAATGTGTACATGGAAACAGATTCCTGATGTATTTATCTTTTCAGTCGGATTAGAGAGTAATCCAGAATATTTGTTTATCAATAATCTAATATCAGGACCAAATTATTAATGAAATGAGAATGCGACTGAGTGTCAGATCGTAGCATTAACCATAGGTAACGTGTATTTGCAAAAGTACGGTATTTATATTGGGGGAAATGGTTTCATCTGCTACAGAAATGTAATAATTCAACATTTAAGTTCCTCACAATAAGGATAATAGCAAATATATATTGGGAATTTAGTATATGTTCAGTGGTATATGCACAATATATATAAGACATATACTCTCAATTTATCTATGGGAGATAAATTGAAAAAAGCAGAAGCCCAGAAAAATTAAATAAATCTGTATTGAGTGATGAATGTAGAATTTCATGCCACAACCTGGTCTATGCCTTTAATAATTATGTTAAACTATTACATTGACTCAACAATCAATTATATCCATTAGTAATGCTGTTTCCCAATTCTTTGGCTTTTATTGAATTGTTTTTGTAATAAATTGAAATGAACCATAAGCTCATAGTGTTCTGAAAACAGTCAAGGGACCTACAAAGCAAACTAATTTAATGTGTAGCTTCCAATTAGCTGTAATTACAATATTTAATAAATGAAACACCTACCTTTAGAGATAATCAAATCTTTTCACTGAACTCCACTTGTGCTATGGTGTATACAATAGGCTAATGACAATCAGAAACATAATTCAAATACTATCAGAAAATGTAAAAGTACATTTTATTGCCAACCCTGAACTATTCTTTCTCGAAATAGATTTAAGATGGAAACTGGGTATAGAAAAGTGAATTATATAATCATCCATAATTTAACTCAAATTAAGAAAGCATACCTTATTCTTACAGAACACATTCTTTCATGTACACACACACGCAGACACATTCAGTCATCTGGAGAGTTCTTTATTTATAAAACTATTTAAAAACTTCTCTGAATACACATCAATCAAAGTGCTCACCTTTGTGCATTAGGCAATTAAACAATTCTAGGCACTGCCACAGCCACTAATATCACAGCATAAAAACAAAGATTCAATTTATTTCAGAATAAGATCTCTTTAAGAATAAGACATTTACCATTAATGTTTAACCAAGTTTTATTTCTTAAGGCAGTATTTTTGAGGAATTTCTTATACTCAGTTTGCAGTTATCAACACTTAAGAACAAGTTCCAGAATTTATTTTGTCCTTTTCCGGATCTATCTGGAGTTAAGGAGAAGAATGTAAAATAAATAGAGATGATTTATAAACTGTGCTTCATCTTTGCGAATATGCATGATAAAGTGGTAAGATCACTGAACATCAGAAGGGTGCATCACTTGACATCATGCTTGCTCCCAAGCAGAAAAATTGTACAGTATTGTCTTTAAATAAAAGTCTAACATTGAAGATGGCAGCAGCAGCAAATAATAGTAAATCTCCTTTTGCTTCATAAAGAAAGAAAAAAATAACTAGTATGTGGTATCTTCAATCAGCTCTTAATAACAAACAACAAAGTGATATTACTGTTTTTAGAATAATTTGGCTTTTGGAAAGTGATAGGAAAACAAATGAACAAATGAAAATTCAGCTGACCAAAGATGCTAATTAGTCTAAAATGCCTTTGCAACAAAAGAATAGCTTCTCACTGAAAAGACAGCATAATAATGTGGAAAATTAAGACCATTAAACTGCCAAGGATATTTTAAATTAAGTACAAATGTCAGGATATTTGCCTTGTAATTAATGGGCTATCTAAGAAATGAGAACAATATGTCTTTGCCGATACTCAAAAGTCAGAGCAGCAACACCCCCCACCCCCAAACAGATCAATAGATATTTCACAGTCACAATGTCAATAAGTATAATTTCCTCCAAACTTTAATAAATTCGTGTCTGGGTTTTTTTGTTTGTATGTTTGTTTCAAAAACACCAAATGATGCTTCTATTCAGCAATTTATGTAGAATAAATGGAATTTGTCATTTTAGTTTTTTTATGTAAGATATAAAGCCCTACAATTTTTTAAATTTCAAGGTATTTTTGGATAATATTTATCTCAGCCTATTTTTTGCATCCAAAATAAGTCCTTCTTGAATTTCCTTCAGAATGTTGCCTAATCAGTGGCTATAAACTCTTACAGTGACAACTATTATCCATTATCCAGCACTTGACATGCTAGCTCAACATCACTATATTAACTGATTTTCGAGTTTTCTTTCTCCCTGTGGGGCCCTCTCTCCTAAGACTGATGAGGTGGGACACGGTGTTTGAGCTGCTATCCTGACTTGACAAACAGCAGGAATGGTCCTTGCACAGAGTAGAGGAAGGAGGAAAGAGAGGGAGAGAACCACAGTGTACTAGTGTACGCTGGAGTGGAAGGGCCTCATGCACATGTTTTCCAAGGCATTAAAACATTGTTTCTCAGATTTTACACTTCAGTCAAACATACAACTTCTTTATTCAGTTAAAGTGCCCAAAGCTGCGTTAATACATATTGCAAATGTAGCAATTAGAAAGGGATTAAACTTCTGTCCCTTAGATATTTTAGAGAGGCTACTTTCTAAGATAAAAGTTGCTGCTCCTTCCAAGTTTAAATATGCTAAAACTCTAATCACTTCTTATAATTCCCAAAATGGTATTATTGCTTTCTTTTTAACCATTGAATTCACTCTAGCAGAGCGAGAGCAATAAAACTCATCATATTCTAATTTTCAGACAGCTTGATAAACCCAATGTTCTCACTATAGATAAAGTGTAATGAAGCACTTTCTTTCCCATAGGAAAGTCTTTGACTCATATGCTTTCATGCCAACTAGCCTTCACATCTGCTGTTTCACCATTGATGGCTTTAACTTGGCATGCTGAACTAGTGTCTGATGAAGCAGCTTTACTCAAAGGCACCATTTTATTTCTTGCAATGGGAACATAGTAAAATGGTGTTGGTTTCCTGTAGTCCTTATGCAAATCCCTGTAATAAACATAGGACCAGGTCTCACGTACAATAAATTGTGTGTTAGATGAGGAAAGGAGGAGGGAGACAGCCTCTCTGAGTAAAAATAACTTCCTTACTACACAAATAAATCAAAGACATAATAAATCATTAGTCATGTTTTAAATATTTGTATCAAACATGACCAATTTATATTAAAACTATATTAGACACTAATAAAAATATAACAACACTTTAAAATACCAACCTTATTTTATTGAACAAAATACTACCATGTAATCTAATGTTAACTGTAATGAATTTCCCACATTCAGTATTTCAACACCATTCATAAAGGAAAAATAATTTGAGCGAGTTAGAAAAATTCTATGACTAAAAAATCTTCACTGAGATATTTCTTTCAGATTTCTAGAAAAAAATTTCTGATGGACAATGAAGAACACAGCAACATGAACAAATAAAAATTTTATCAACAATATTAACTATTAACCTATTCTGACTGTCCAGACACATTGGCGATCAACCACATAAAGCTTTTATATTTTGTTTAACTCATTAAAGCACAAAGAAAAAAAAAAAGATTATCTATAAACTTCAATAGGTGAAACAAACAAAAAATTAAAAATAAAATTTCTTTGTGTTCTAAATAGCCATAGCTATTTCCTAATTAGTAATTTGCAAGCAAGTTGGCAAGAATAGTTTTTGGCTTAGAAACCGAAGTATATCAGGTATTTCGTCTTCCAAATTAGAACAGTATGTTTTGTTTGAGGAACATTTTGTTTTAGTTTAGATCTGCAAAGGAATATTGAGGGATTCTCAAGTAACACAAAGCAATATATAAATCAGAATTGTGAACTAATTTACCCTTGCCAGTTAAAATAGCACTTTTTTTCACAACAAGGAAAGGAGAAGAAGTAGTTCACTAAATATTATAGGGTAGTAAAACAAGCTCAGGCAAGAAAACTACATGAACACAAATCTCAAAGCTCTTGCTCAGAACCCAATTCAGTATCAATTTATAGAGTAGGCCAATTAATACCACGTCCTTAATGTCACTTAAAAGTCATCTCTTCTTAATTCAGTCTCCATTAAATAAACACAAAGTCTCATGTACAATTCTCCCAAGTCTCAAATATAGAACTTTATGCTTTCAATCCCCATGATAGAAAAACCTACTATAAAGGTTTGCAAAGAAAAGATGAATGCTCACTCCTCAGGTCCCTTACAACATATATTTTCTCAATTTTCACTTAGACATACAAAATAAAGTACAGCTTTGAGAAACACAAATGCTCAAAAGGGAAAAGACTCCCTATTCAACTCAAAATAAATAAAAATGACATGAGAAAAAGCTATGTGGCTAGTTAATAACACCTAAATAAACAAGCCAACTCATGTGAGTAGCTCTTTAACACATCCTTCCTATACTTACTGAAGTAAAATAAAGAATTTCTAATTGTCATATTGTAAAAGCATTCCTTCTGGATAGTGGTGGAAAGTTATTAGAATCTGTATAATAATAAACATGTGCACAATAAAGAACATAACCTGATTTCTAACCATGTGCTGACAAATAATTACTAAACCTTTTCTTACAGACAACTACACTTAACTAGAAATCTTGCTACATAAAATATGAAAAACATTTAAAGAATAAACTCTAAAACCAAACATATCTAAAATTCGAAAAAAAATCTAGATAATATTTCTCGTCTTTAAATATTATTTTTAGGTTAATTTTCTGCATATGCAAAACGGAACTTTCAAAATGTTTTACCACCAATATAGCAAGAGAAAATAAACATTCATTTCAGAAAACATTTTTCAATGTGCAAAGCACATTATTATTGCAATTGTGAGAATTTACTCTGCTAATGTGCAAATCTCTTCACAGTAAATATATTATACTTGCATTACCACAATTGCTCTAAATAAAAACGGACAAGAATTCTGTTTTGCCTATATTTACAAAATTAGGAGCAATCTCTAATGAATAGTGTATGTTTTCAGATCTAATAAGGATTGCAGTAAACTACCAACTTTTTACATTTTATCTCTCGATGTAAAAGTTACTTATATTTTTGTAGTATACTAAAGCAAAATCACTCAAGGTCTCAAAAAAATTGTTGCAGGCATGCCACACTAGCAATTCAGACTCCAAAACATATACTATCACTCCACCATATATTATTATATGTTATCACCCCAGCAGAACTTAATTTTAGAAGATTATTGAACTGGTAAGATCAGAATAAGTGGCAGACTATAAAGAACATGTTATAGCTATATCTGCCCCAATGCTATAAGGCAAATGTTTTAGAAACTTAATATAATCAAGCAGTTGAGGTTATGTGGGTGAGCCAAAATGATTAATACACTTAACTCTTTTGAGTAACGATGGTTTATGTGATTATATCTTTGGTTATTACCTTTATTGTGATACTATGCATTCCCTGGTTATAGTCTTTACAATTAATAAGTCATTTAACCTCTTTGTGGACCAGTTTCCTCATCTGTTAAATGAGCATAATGATAATTGCTTCCTACCTTCCTTAGAAGTTGTCTGAAGATAAATGAGCTGGAATTTAGAATGTACTTTGCAAAGGAAGGCTGTAGACGTTAAAAGAAAAAAAAAAAAGAAAAGAAAGGGAGGGAGAGAGAGAGACAGAGAAAACAAGAAAGAAAGACAAAAATCTCCCGAGAAAAATCATCTTTTGCTCGGTACCAAAAATTAAAACATTTTACCTTGGATGGAATAACCCACTTGCTTTTCATTCCTAACTTAATTACCTACACTTCAAAATCAATGAAATTTAGCAGATAATTAAAATGGGAAAGCTATAGAGGGCTGTATGTTTCGAATAAACCTTTGACTACCCTATAGAATAATACAATTTTACACATAATCACACATTATACTTGAAAGCCTCTGTCATAGGTTTTCCATCAGTGAATGTAAAATTCATTGTGCCAATGGATAACTGTATGGAATTTGACAAAAGTAGCAAGGTGCTGCAATAAAGAAAAGCTGTGGCATCGACTTAGGGCACACATAGCAGATAATAATCAAATCATCATTGGGGGAGGCTGGGAAAATAGGAATCCGTGAATACAGGGTAAAATATTATTTTTAATTACATGTTGTAGTTGTAGTGACTTAGAAAATGAACTAATAATCTTTTGGATTTAGCCAAAAGATAGCCAAACAAAATGACAAAATGTTCAAAGTATCAGCTAGCTAGTTTTAGCTACATATAAGGTAGTACAAGAAAGAAAAGAACAATTAAAACAACAGCAAGGAGATGAAGAAGGAAAAAGAGGAGGAAGAGGTGGAGAGGAAAATAAAATTTAAAAGAACCGACCACTTTGCAAGCTGAATTTAGAGGTAATGTAGAGGGGATAAAACTTGCATGGTTGGATAACAAACGTATTTCTAATCTTCAGTGTCTCAAACCAGCAAAAGTTCTTAAAATTTTCTCAACATGGCCACAAGCCTTAATTGAGGATCAAACTGAGCATGATGCCTTAGATGCTTTCTTAAAACCTCTAAAAATGTCAAGGCAATACCTTGTAGATTTTCTCATTTGGATAAAAATCTTCTAGCCCAAAGTAGCAATGATTCAGTCTGAAGAGAGGCATGCCTTTAAAAGAATAGCGTGTGTGGCTTTTACAGTATAAGCAGATTCAATTAGACACATTTAAAGGTTAAGAAGAAACTGTACTGGTAAAAGCACTGTCACCCTGGTGTAGAAGGAACTGAGTCTTCAAATGTAGAAACTTGGGCTCTCAAGCTTCTGTGAGAAGGACAGCTGACTTCGAAGATAAATAAAGGTTTATATTACATGTCACTAAGTTTTTGGCTGTTCGTTAAGCAATATTCTTGTGGCAATTAATAACACAAGCTCAAGATGTGTAAGTTCAGTGCCAAGAACTAGAGGTATAAAAGTGAATGATATAGATTCATTCAATCACTATTCTCCTGCTGTGCCGTAGAGTGTGGAAACATACAGGAACCAAGAAAACACATCTTGGATTAGTAATTTAACAATAACATAAGTTAAAAAAAAAAAGGATGTCAAAGAGAAGCACTGTCCCCAGACTGGGTAATTTAGGTATGAAAAGGGTCAGGACAGTTTCCCTGGAATAAGTGATGCATAGATTAGAATCTAAGGAATACAGAGAATATAACCAATTAGGTTGGTAGAGAAGGATGGGGATGAAAAAAGAGCATAATGGGCACTGGAGAAAGACATGTAAAGGTATAGAATGCAACACAGAACCGGAATACATCAATTTGGATGGAACTTACATTTTTAAAATATGCGCCAACATTTTGTTTAATAACCATACAAAAGAGCACGTGTTTCTTCCTTTGACACTATATTTTTCAGATGGACATAATGTATTAGTACATATAATAAAGTCAGAAATTTCAGGTAGGCCAAATCCAGACAAAGAAAACTTGAGTCATGGATTTCATATAAACAAGGGTATTCAGTATCATTTTGTAAAACATGTTACTCACTTCAAAAATACAAGAACTCTCAAAAGAGGCCATAACACCTACAAGCTATAGCTGAGTGATTTTTGATCCTATAATGTATAGACTTCCATTCTCCCAGCCTTTATACTTCAGGGAGGAAAGAATGTTCCTGTTGCTTGGTAACATTTTGCATAATGGTTAGCCCTGGGGTGAAATTTCATTTCTAGTACACTAAATTCCCTGATTCCAAGTACGTTTTGACTCCTCCTTTAATGTTTCTTAATAAAATTCCTGGACTGTCATCTATTTTACTATCTAAACATGATTAAGAACATATTGGTGATATCATGCAGTTTTCCATTACTTACATGAAAATAACGTGAGAACCACTATCTCCTATTTTGAATTATTTTTTTCCAGTCATGGCTTTACATTTATCTCTGAGGAGAGTCTGTGTGGTGTGTAATGGATATAGAAAAAAAGAAGGAAGAATTTTTCTTGAAGATAATATACTTTGAGCACCTTGAGCTCAGTGAACAAAATCAATCATGGTCTTTGGACATGGAATTATTCAATGTTGAAGAACAGCTATGTAACTCTGCTATGTCTTTGCAATGCTGAGGATTTACACCCTTTAACACCAGATATCTGGAGCCAGCTCTTCTTGCTAGTAGTAACAAAAGTATCTTTTTTTTATAATAATTTTCTGGAAGGAAGTATTCCAGAACAATTAGTTAATAGCAGGGTCTTGCTAAATTAGTAAAAACAAGATGGAGATTCCTTTAGAAGTCACTGCCTTAAGGGTGCTCCCTGGAGTGTTTGTATGTGTGACTGTTAATTGAAAAATGAAAGCATCGTATAAAATGTAAATACACAATAGTCTCTGGTTCATTGTACAGTTTAAAAATGAGTACGTAGTTTCGAATTCCAGACTGCTAGAATTTTTTTTTTAATTTCATACAATAGCTGGTATAACTATATGCTTAACAAGTGAAATACTGAAATCGAAATTAGAATATTTTAAGGCTGCATTAAAACACCAAAAAAAAAAAAAATCAACATTTAATGTATTCCTGTGAGTTCTAATTTTCTTTTCCTGTTTCAGTAGGAAAATAGAATTCAGCATGTGGTAATATTAGCAACACAAGGTAGTTGTCAACTTAGTGATTATCACTGTGTGGTTTTTATTGTGACTTGTGTACATTCCAGATACAATTCTAAAGAAATAGTACATGTGCTGTTGGAAATAGAAAGCTGTGTCGTGTCGATTTTCTCAAGGTGCTAGAGGCATTCGTGTGTGAGAGAAAAACGCAAGGTAAAAAAGAGTAAGAAGAAAAGTCAGTAGCAAGGAAAAGTGAAAGTAGGCAAAAATTGCATAGCAGAAAGCAATTGAACTATTAAAAAAAAGAACGAAAGAATGAAAAGACAAAAAATTAAGAAAATAAGCTTAAAAATAAAAATTTTATAAAGAAAAAATAAATGTTTGGTAATTGATTTTTCAAAAATGAACTTTGCTACTAGTATATTTGAACTTTAAAACAAAATATTTGAGTCTTCTGGAAAAAAAAATTAAAACAGAAATGTTTATGAACCAGAAATAAACACTTCTGGTGTCAAATTTTTGTGCTAGGTACAATATTTATATTATTATATTGTACAAACTCAATTCAAAAGTCACCTGGATATTGGAATAATTTAAATGCATCACGCGTTCACTTCCTTCAAGTTGTTGACACTAACAACGCACGTTTAGCAATTTCAGCGCTTATTTATTTATTTTCCTTTTTTTTTTTTTGAGACAGGATTTCACTCCAACTGGCCAAGCTGGAGTGCTATGTCACCATCTTGGCTCACTACAACCTCCGCCTCCCGAACTCAAGTGATTCTCCAGCCTCAGCCTCCCAGGTAGCTGGGACTACAGGTGCATGCCACCACATCAGACTAATTTTTGTGCTGTTGGTAGAGACAGAATTTTGCCATGTTGCCCAGTCTGGTCTCAATCTCCTGGGATCAAGTGATCCACCCACCTTGGCTTCCCAAAGTGCTGGGATTATAGGCATGATCCACTGCGCCTGGCCTAACAGCTTATTTCTTTACAAAAACACAAAAATATTAACAAGTTTTATAAGAAAGGAAATCTTTATAAATTCTCAATATTCAATTAAGAAAAACTGATCCATTGCAATTAATATAGTCACATAGGACCATACTGAACATAATGTTTTGCTTATATTTCATTATTCAATAAATTTGATTAAATAACAGTGATTTTCCAAGTAAATGTGAAATCCATATCCAATACTTAATCTAGTCATATGAGAAATTTACTTTGAAAATAATTAAATTTAAAATATTTGACTAAATCTAATTTATCTTATTTTTTTGGAAATTGGATGTCCAGAAAATTTATTTTAAAGTTGATTAATTTTTATAAATTTTTTTACAAAGAAAGTTAAATAATTTGACAAAATACTGACAAGTCACATAAAACCAAACTCAGTGATTTTTTAAAATTTATTATTCTGTCTCCAACTAAACTATAATCTCCTTGAAAGTGAGAACTAGAATACTCAATGTGAGGTGTAACTTTTGGCACTCAATAGGAACTTGATGAATGCTTCATGAAATAATTTATTTTATAGCTTGAATTAATCTAATTTTTAAATTACTATTTCCACTGCACATTTGCACTGTCAGTTGTGTTTCTGTGAACACAGAAAAAATATCAATGTTTAAATATTTGCCCAAGCTACAAAAAATGTAAAAATACTTGGTAAGATATAAAAGGAATTATAAAGTGATAATAGCTACCTAAAGTGAAATCCCTCAACTGGTCTACTCTGGCCCAGTGAATGGGCCAGAGTAAGGAGAAGAGAGAAAAAATAGAGGAGGGCAAGGCACTCTACATGACAGAAACTTTTTACAAGCACACTTTCCTTTAAATGTTCCACAGGGCTGTCTCTCTGGAAACCACTGTGAGTTCAGTGGGACAGCCCCTTTCAACTCTGTGTCTCCCAGAATATTACCTTGGTGAATGTATAGATAATAAGAAATGTCTCTGTATTTTTAGCCCTTAAATCTTGCCTCATTTCAACAAAAGTAAATGTGTGTATGGGAAACATTTTTCCAAGTAATCATTCTATTCTTCTCGAATAGCAAAGTTTTGTGGAATCTGAACATCCTACTATTACAGTTTCAATAAATACAATTTGTGTTATTCAAAAAGAAAGACTTACTGGGGAAAAATGTTACACTTGGGCTGATTTTCCTCAAAACAGGAATAAAATATTGTAAAGCAAAACCTCCTTAGCATTTTCAGATTAAAATGGTTGGTCTTGATGAGCATATGTTCAGTTGTACAACTCTCCACTCCTTGAGGTATATGCTATTATTAAGAATTGTGCACAAATAACAGCGTTGTTACACCCTTACATTTGTGAATCGAAAGAAGTTTGTGCCCTATCATTTTAATTTGTAAATTTCAGGTAACTAGCAGAACTTACCTTGAAAAAGGTCATGGTTGCACCATCCTCTACTGCTCCATATTCTATCTTGGTTTGTTTAGCTAAATCATCAGCAGAGTCAATAGGGGATTCCATGCGTTCCACTGTCAGAAAGGCGGCTAAGTTAGCAGTATACGAAGAAATGATGATAAGTGTGAAAAACCACCAAATGCCTCCCACTATCCTGGTGGACAGTGCTTTGGGCATGAGCTCAGAACCTAACAGAGAGTGGGGGAAAGGTGAAACGAATATAGAGAATTTGATCAGCAATCAGATACTTTTGGTCACAGTGGCAGAATGGAATCACGGTGTAATAAAAGCTTAAATCAGATTTACATATTGCTTTAGTAAACAAGCAACAACCATTGAGAGAGCAGAGGCTAATTTCAGAAAATAGACAATCTTTTAGGACATTCTTGTTTAAATATAGTGACAGGAGACTCAAGTTCTATCTGAGATGATGCAAAGTTCCAATTAAAATATTAATGAGTAAACTTTTTTTAATAAAAATAGCATTAGAAGAGAATTTTTAAGCTTTCTGGTTTGTAAACCACATGTATTGTTTTTTCATACTTTGTTAGTTATGAGGGTTTCAGAGGAAGTGCTTAAATATACATTTGGATCCATTTCTTAAGCTTTTTGTAAATTTCATTTTTCATGTGCATATAGCTCAAACATTTTATCTTGTTTTTTTAAAAGTTATGTATAATAATAAAATAACTACTATTACCCCCACTTCTTGAAATGATGTGGGGTTTTAATGTAGTGTTTATTTTAAAATAAGATAATAAATTATGTTTAAGCAAATATCTCCTATCACTATGGTTAGCATCAATTAAAAAATTAGAATATGAATATATATCTAAATCATCACATTTATTTTTACACATATATAAATATTTTATAAATATACCAGAATGTATGGCTGGAGTTGCCTGCTCATTGTCTTAATAAAAGAATGGGATCTGAGAATTATATTTTACTTTTGACTATTATTAATTTTAATTCATTTAGACTATAAAATAAAATTCTACCAATTTTAAAATTTGGTCTGTTATTTAAAGTTTAATTACAGCTTACCACATTGTTTATATTCTTAATGCTTAAATAAACATATATCAACATGTACAATTTTTTATAAGTAAGGTGTACTAAATTTGTAAATATGCATATTTTACTATTCACTTTTAATCATTTTGAATCTATCAAGAAAGCATAGGCTACAAAGTACTTAATTTTATTTGTGTTTGAGTAAAATGGAATGAAGCAAAGACGGACTTACAGTCATATCTTTAGTATAATCTCTGATGCAGTAAGGTAACACATCTTTAGATGGAATAAAAAATAAAACAAATTATTCACGTGAAGCTTGAAAAATAAGTGGTATTATGACTGCACTATATCAAAACAGCCCATCTTATACCGCAGTTCATCTTACCATTGCAATTTCAAACAAACAAACAAAATTTTAAAAGCAGTCAAACTTGGACATGACAGCCAACTCCAGCTCCAGATTCTGCCTATGACTCTGTAAGGAAAAAAAACAAAAAACAAAAAAAAA